>NC_138867.1:4545000-5145000 GCF_965194805.1 Balaenoptera borealis
AAAATAATATTAAGAAAACAGTTCCATCTACAATAGTATCAAAAGAATAAATCACTAGGAATAAATTTTGCAAAAATGTACAAAACTCGTACTTCAAACACTATAAAAATTGTTGAAAGAAATCAGTTAAGACCTAAATAAATGGAAAGATATCCCATGATCATGAATCAGAATAGTTAATATTGAGAGGATGGTAATACTCTCTTCCTGACTATCCCCTACCCTTTCCCACCTGCTGAATTGATCTAGAAATTCAAGAAAATTCTTATCAAAATCTCAGCTGGCATTTTTGCCAAATTTTAAGAGCTCATCCTAAAATTCATATGTAAATGCAAAGTATACTGAATAGCCAAAACAATCTCAGAAAAGAACAAAGTTGGAAGACTTATACTTCCCAATTTTAAAACTTATTAAATGCTATGGTAATTAATGTAGTGGAGTACCAGCATAAGGCTAGACATACGGATCAATGGAAAGGAACTGAGAGTTCAGAAATAAATCCTTGCATTTACTGTTTGTTTGTTTGTTTGTTTTTTAACATCTTTATGAGAGTATAATTGCTTTACAGTGGTGTGTCAGTTTCTGCTTTATAACAAAGTGAATCAGTTATACATATACACATGTCCCCATATCTCTTCCCTCTTGCATCTTCATATGTATTTTTAAGCCAGCTTGCAAGCGAGGAACATGCATGGCGGCTGCTGTCAACTGTACACTTCCTGGCCTGGGTCTGTCGTCCCCCACAATCGAGAAGAGACACGGGGGTGGAGTAAATCCAATGTTAAAGACCCATGAAGATATCCTTAGGCAGAAAGCTTATGCTGATTCAAACTGCAGGAAGGCAGATTGCCCTCCACAGAATGAGAAATCTCTGTGAGCCAATAAGGCGTCATTTATAGTCAAATGCTATAGATATGTACATGAATATGCAACAACAAACAAAACTGCACGTTTTTTCCACCTACATTTCTCTTGTTATAATTAAATGTGTTTAGCATATGAATCCTTCTTGAGATACTGTACAATAGAAAAGAAGAAATTAGAGAGTTCTCAAATTCTCTGGAAGCTAATTTCCAAAGCTGCCAAGAAGGGCCATTGCATTTTTATCTTTCTGAAATCCTGGCTTGAACCAAAGATTCATACTATTCAAGGCCACCATGCCTCCCGCGTTTAAACATTCCTGCTAGCAGCCTTACAGATGGGGTGCAGCTCTCAGCATTGAAACAGCTGCTTTACCACCCCTTGTAAGGGAGCTCCAGAGGTGAATTCCAGCCTGGACAGGGTGCCAGGAGTAGAGAGGTCCACACGGGACAAGCCCTGGAGAAGAAGACTCCATGGATGGGGCACCTCCTGCTGTGTGCTGGTGGCTGATGCTTAGGTGATGATGGACATGTGGAACACGGAGGGACAAACAGGGCTAAGTTGCAAGTTGCAAACGTCACCTCGAGTGGGCCTGGAACTTCAGCAAGGCTTCTGGTGCCCTGCTTTGCTCCCCTCCGTCTGTGATGTCATGGCAGCTGGTGCTGAGGTGTCAATTTTACAGACTGGTGGGGTCGTGTTTTAACATGATGTAACATTCCGCCCTAAGCAAGCAGCCCAGGCGCCAGGGTTTCTGCTGTGACCCATGCCCTGCTTCTGCTCCAAATGAGAACTCCTCGGGTGCCAGTGGGTAGTGATGGTGTGTGAGCTTCCATTTCTGAAGCAACTCGCTATTTGCTACGGTATTACCAGGAGTAATTCTTTCCAGCACAGTTTTATGGATCTTGCTGCTTAAAACATCTAGCTATTCTTGGAACTAGACCACTGGGGATATAGAAATACTTCAACAATAGGCTTTGCCTGTGGCAATAGCCCAGAAGACCAATGGCCAATTCCGTCATCTGAGATATTCCCAACCATTAAACTTGAGTGTCAAAATCAACTACAGTTGTGAAGATGACACTTATGATGTATCTATGGATTTCACAGGCTATTTTTTAAATGGAGAGCTATGTGTTTTTCTCATGCTTCTCTGTGTACAACTTTAGTGTATTGCCTGAGAAATATAGGTTCCAAACCTACTCTGTGCTGCTCACAGCTCAGAGGCATAAATTGGGAAGATTAAGTGGTTCTAGTTATTAGGATGGGCCCAGGGAGGAGGCATTTACTGACATGGTGGAGAGGTTTCCAGAAACTATTTTGTATCCCTTCCTGTCCCTTGATGCCCGTGTTCTCTGTTGGACCATGAGGAAAGACAGACGCTTCCCTAACAGTCGAGCTTTGTGAACTTCACTGATGGATAAGTAGAAAATCAGAACTCCAGATCTCAGAGATCAAGAAGAGAGGATACACTTCTACTTATGGGAGAGATGAAAGAATATTCTAGAAACCAAACTCTCCAAGACTGCAGGTTTCTCAGCTTTGTGTTTTTCTCATCCCTCCTTTCTCTCTCTGGAGCAGGTTTCTTGCCCTCGGTACTACTAACATTCTGACCTGAATAACTGGCTCTTGGGGGGGAGGGGTGGGGGGAGGAGTTTCCCCTGCATAGTAGGACATGGCAGCTTTCCTGTCCCTGCCCAAGAGATGCCAGAAGCACCTTCACCAATTATGAAAAACATCTCCAGTGATTGCCAAATGTCCCCTGAAGAGCAAATTGCTCCCAGATGAGAACCACTGTTCCAAAATAACAATATAATGAAAAATAGGTCAATGATGATAATTATAATTCACTAGGTATTTGGCTTCAAATGCATTATTATTTTTTTTAATCATTAAAACAACTCAGGGACTTCCCTGGTGGCACAGTGGTTAAGAGTCCACCTGCCAATGAAGGGGATGTGGGTTCGATCCCTGGTCCGGGAAGATCCCACATGTGGCGGAGCAACTAAGCCCGTGCGCCACAACTACTGAGTCTGCGCTCTAGAGTCCCCGAGCCACAGTTACTGAGCCCACATGCTGCGACTACTGAAGCCCATGCACCTAGAGCCCATGCTCCACAACAGGAGAAGCCACTGCAATGAGAAGCCCGCATACCACAAGGAAGAGTAGCCCCCCTTTGTTGCAACTAGAGAAAGCCCGCATGCAGCAATGAAGACCCCACGCAGCCAAAAATAAGTAAATAAATAAATAAACAAATAAAATTTATACATTAAAAACGAAAACTCATACCAGTTGGTGCCATTACTTTTCCTACTTCACACATGAAGAAACTTGAGGCAAAGAGAAGTTAACTTTCTTAGGTAAACCGAGGGCGGAATCCAAAGGTAGCATCACTGTTTTACACAGACCATACTATGCTACACATATTACAGACACACACGCACGTGGTGTCACACATGATGCTGGGAATATGGCAGGCGCTTCACAGATGTCATAAAATAGAAATTTTTAAGTAGTAAAATCTGTTAGAAGATGCAGTTTGTGTCCTATATTTAAAACTGTGTCTAGAGTTTAACTTACTTTGTAAGCAAAGGCAATGTCCTTCCTGAGGCAGAAGCCCCTTTACTCACCTGCTGCTTATGGCTGTAGGGCTCTTCCTGCCTCTGCTACTAAAGTGCTAATAGAGCATCATATGGGGAATCACTGCCCCTCTCAGTCCCAGACACTCCTGTCTCCTCCTGCCCACGAAATGCTCACAGCATTTTCCTCCTTGATTGTCTGTCTCTCCTTGGGGCACAGGAACCATGGGACTCCACACCAGTACTTCCTGTATGGATCTGAGAATAAAATCCCTGATTTACCTTCACATGCAGCTGGGTCCCCTCAGGACACGCTCCCGCTTGCCAGGTGGGAGAACGGCTCTGCACTGAGAGCCATCCTTTCCTCTGAGCAGGGGTGGGGCATGATGCTGAGCAGGGAGAGGTACTCTTGCAAGCAGGAACATCTGGGAAGCATTGACTGCAATCAAGGGCCAGCCCAGCAGTAAAAGGAAACCAGGGACATGGGGTGAGTCTTCTCTGACCAGGCCCTAATTGTTCCTGGAGTGAGGCACTTGACTCCAGCACCAGCCATGTAGATGTGCTCTGATCTCACTCGGCTCCTATGCCAGGAACAAGCAATGCCCATCTCCAAGCCCAAATCGTTCCAGTACAGAGCTGTGACCCTAATCAGAAGGGCATTCACAGAGATCCATGGAAAGCAGAGGAGGCCATTTCCCGGGTGGTGATGGATGACGTCACAGCGGAAGGCAGGTCAGTGTGCTTATATACATATGTGTATATATAATGATTTATGCATACATATATATACACATAAATGCACCCGGGTGGTGATGGATGACTTCAGAGCGGAAGGCAGGTCAGTGTGCTTATATACATATGTGTATATATAATGATTTATACATACATATATATACACATAAATGCACCCGGGTGGTGATGGATGACTTCAGAGCGGAAGGCAGGTCAGTGTGCTTATATATATATGTGTATATATAATGATTTATACATACATATATATACACATAAATGCACCCGGGTGGTGATGGATGACTTCAGAGCGGAAGGCAGGTCAGTGTGCTTATATACATATGTGTATATATAATGATTTATACATACATATATATACACATAAATGCACCCGGGTGGTGATGGATGACTTCAGAGCGGAAGGCAGGTCAGTGTGCTTATATACATATGTGTATATATAATGATTTATACATACATATATATACACATAAATGCACCCGGGTGGTGATGGATGACTTCAGAGCGGAAGGCAGGTCAGTGTGCTTATATATATATATGTGTATATATAATGATTTATACATACATATACACACACATAAATGCACCCGGGTGGTGATGGATGACTTCAGAGTGGAAGGCAGGTCAGTGTGCTTATATATATATATGTGTATATATAATGATTTATACATACATATATATACACATAAATGCACCCGGGTGGTGATGGATGACTTCAGAGCGGAAGGCAGGTCAGTGTGCTTATATACATATGTGTATATATAATGATTTATACATACATATATATACACATAAATGCACCCGGGTGGTGATGGATGACTTCAGAGTGGAAGGCAGGTCAGTGTGCTTATATACATATGTGTATATATAATGATTTATACATACATATATATACACATAAATGCACCCGGGTGGTGATGGATGACTTCAGAGCGGAAGGCAGGTCAGTGTGCTTATATATATATGTGTATATATAATGATTTATACATACATATATATACACATAAATGCACCCGGGTGGTGATGGATGACTTCAGAGCGGAAGGCAGGTCAGTGTGCTTATATATATATATGTGTATATATAATGATTTATACATACATATATATACACAAAAATGCACCCGGGTGGTGATGGATGACTTCAGAGTGGAAGGCAGGTCAGTGTGCTTATATACATATGTGTATATATAATGATTTATACATACATATATATACACATAAATGCACCCGGGTGGTGATGGATGACTTCAGAGCGGAAGGCAGGTCAGTGTGCTTATATATATATGTGTATATATAATGATTTATACATACATATATATACACATAAATGCACCCGGGTGGTGATGGATGACTTCAGAGCGGAAGGCAGGTCAGTGTGCTTATATACATATGTGTATATATAATGATTTATACATACATATATATACACATAAATGCACCCGGGTGGTGATGGATGACTTCAGAGCGGAAGGCAGGTCAGTGTGCTTATATATATATGTGTATATATAATGATTTATACATACATATATATACACATAAATGCACCCGGGTGGTGATGGATGACTTCAGAGCGGAAGGCAGGTCAGTGTGCTTATATACATATGTGTATATATAATGATTTATACATACATATATATACACATAAATGCACCCGGGTGGTGATGGATGACTTCAGAGCGGAAGGCAGGTCAGTGTGCTTATATACATATGTGTATATATAATGATTTATACATACATATATATACACATAAATGCACCCGGGTGGTGATGGATGACTTCAGAGCGGAAGGCAGGTCAGTGTGCTTATATATATATGTGTATATATAATGATTTATACATACATATATATACACATAAATGCACCCGGGTGGTGATGGATGACTTCAGAGCGGAAGGCAGGTCAGTGTGCTTATATATATATGTGTATATATAATGATTTATACATACATATATATACACATAAATGCACCCGGGTGGTGATGGATGACTTCAGAGCGGAAGGCAGGTCAGTGTGCTTATATACATATGAGTATATATAATGATTTATACATACATATATATACACATAAATGCACCCGGGTGGTGATGGATGACTTCAGAGCGGAAGGCAGGTCAGTGTGCTTATATACATATGTGTATATATAATGATTTATACATACATATATATACACATAAATGCACCCGGGTGGTGATGGATGACTTCAGAGCGGAAGGCAGGTCAGTGTGCTTATATACATATGTGTATATATAATGATTTATACATACATATATATACACATAAATGCACCCAGGTGGTGATGGATGACTTCAGAGCGGAAGGCAGGTCAGTGTGCTTATATATATATATGTGTATATATAATGATTTATACATACATATATATACACATAAATGCACCCGGGTGGTGATGGATGACTTCAGAGCGGAAGGCAGGTCAGTGTGCTTATATATATATGTGTGTATATAATGATTTATGCATACATATATATACACATAAATGCACCCGGGTGGTGATGGATGACTTCAGAGCGGAAGGCAGGTCAGTGTGCTTATATATATATGTGTATATATAATGATTTATGCATACATATACACACACATAAATACATATATATATATAGTCTATATAATATATATACAATACCACTATATAATGTATATTATATACACACACATGTAATATACATTACACAATAATTTGTAGTATTAGGTATTAGATACATAACATCTGATATGTTAGTTTATATGTGTTTATATGTTATTATGGAGTATTTCAAACATACACTAAAGTAGGCAGACTAGTATCATAAACTTCAATATACCATCATCCAGCTTCAACAACTATGACACCATGGGGTACGTCCATGCACTTGCCCATCCCTGTATTAATTTGAAGCAGGTATTTCAGAGTGTATCTCTGAAAGATGGAGTCTTTTTTAAAAACATAACCAGGATATGATCACATCTAAAATAAATACCCATATATAGACACACACATATAAAGTAATATATAGGGTATATGTGTATATGCTGTATGTATTGTATATAATACCAGAATATTTACTATATGTGCTATTACATAACGTATAATAAACCCACACACACATATACATGCACACATATGTGTACACACACGTACATGCCCCCCCCACACACAGACATACACACACTTGGCAACACCACTGGTGGTGTCGCTGTGGAGCAGCTGGACCTCTCCTCACTGCTGAAAGGGTACAAACTGGCCCAACCCCCAAGTCATCACCCTAGCAGCCAGTCATCTGCTAACATTGAGCACACACACTGTATGACGCAGCAAACCTGCCCCAGGATACGCACCAGAAATGCAAATGCATGCACAGCAAAAGTGTGTGCAAAAATATCATAGCAGCATTATTCTTGATAGTTCCACACTATAAAGAATGCAAGTGTCAACCAAGAGTAAAACAGATAAATTGTTGGATATTCATAGAATGAAATACTTAGAATAGTGAAAATTAACAAGATAGTGATTCATATAACAACCCAAATGGATTACACACATAAAATTTAAATGAAAGAAGTCAGACAAGAAAGAGTACAGACCATACTACGATTCACTGTGTCTGAAGCCAAAGGAGAGACAAGATGGGGTGATGGAGAGCTGGTGGGTGAGAGGCTCTCAGCGCGTGGTGTGTGCGGCGTCCTCCTTCCTGAGGGACTGGTGGGTACAAGGTGAAACCATAACCGGTGCCCTCGCCATCCACATATGATGCACCTCAATAAAAATACATTAACTGTTATTTTCATATTGATGCACAAAGGACACACAGTTATTAAATTGATATTAAGTTACAGCTAGCTAGAATTGCTCAGGCCACCCAGATTTGCAATATTTAGTTCAAACTTCTGACTTGTAAATGAATTGAAAGGGCTTTGCATAATCTCAATTGAAATAATATTCATATAATTGTTTCTGAAATGTAAATGCTATAAAAATGTTAGATTTTGCCATGATATTAATTAATTTAAGGTTTCTGTAAAGGATGTATATATAATTCTTTTGTTTTGGTTTTTTAGAAAGGAACAAAAACTTCAACTTAGAAAAAGAGATTGAAATTAAATGTTTTTTGCAGGGAAGTTTTAAGGAATCCCTTGGGTTTCATGCCTTTGCAAATGAGTATTTTGGTCCTTGGCTAAAATCTTTGCACATCGAGATGCTCCCATATTCAGATCCATAAAATAAGAGCCATGATATCTGTCCCATGGGTTTGTTTTGAGAATTCAATGAGACATGGAAGGGGAAACTCTTGGAATTCTGCCTGGCAGAGCAGTGGCAAACACTACATTTTTTTTTTAAGTTATTAGAAATTTATTTTGCAAAATATATATCAATGTGATGTCTTCTTTTTGTCAAGTTTTCAGCACAGATACTATTGCTTTTTTTTTTTTTTAATCAGCTATACGTATACATATATCCCCATATCTCTTCCCTCTTGCGTCTCCCACCCTCCCACCCTCCCCATCCCATCCCTCTAGGTGGTCACAAAGCACCGAGCTGATCTCCCTGAAACACTACCTATTTTAAAATAAAGACAAAGTTTAGCTCAATTCAGGGTGATGGTTCACAGTGAAGTTGAGTTACTGTATGTGTACTGTGCACTTGGCTTTCTGCACAACAGAGGTGCACTTCTCTCCTTCAGAATCAATGGATAGAAATGGACAAAACTCTGACACGTGGCCTCTTGATTTCAATGTTATATTGTCATGGCACTGTGCAACTCAGAAAGTCACATTTGAGAAAGAATTGGGGTGCTGTGTGTGTGAGTGTGTGTGTTTTCTCACTGAAGGAAAGGGTCAGTGTCCGGAAGCAAGAACAAACTAGGCGAATGGTGCAGGGGATGGCTCTCTATCTTCACATTGGCTTAGATCCACGTTGGTGGGAAATTAAGGACTGGTGATCAGGAGAGACTCAGTTGCTGAAGAAGCAAATGTGCTGTGCAGTTCCGGGTCTGGGAAAGTGCTCCAGGGAGTTTTTGTGGGCTGTGAAGACCATGGACCACCCAGGAATGCCTTCAGGGCCTTCGTGGGGCTCTGGAGAGAAGAAGACATCCTCCAAGAACCTCTAGCCCTGTAACTAGACTAGTTGCGGACTAGATCTGAACCCTTTGCAACCCAGTGGACCCCTCCCCTCCCTCACCTCTGGGGTATTTGATTTAATATCTTTCACTTCAAAGCAACCCCTAAGCATTCGGAAGTGTCTTCTGAGTTGTGCAGCATGCATGCGAGACCAGAGTGCATGTCCCTGGCCCCGCCCTTGAGCCTTTCCAGGAGTACAGAGTCATCCACACCAGCTAAGCCCGTGCCTCTGGGAACCCTTTGGCTGTGCTCTTGCTGAGAAGGACGTGTTGCCAGGAGTACCAGCCTCAACCCAAGCTCTCTTTGCAAACACACACTCTTAGGAACATTGGAACATCATTCCTCACACCTTTTTTTTTTTTAGTAAAAATGTAATATAAAAGGTGTGGCCGTAATACTCTGTCCAAATAACCCACATGATGTGGCCTCCTTATTTTCCCTAATAGCTGCCTGAATTCTCTAACTCACATTTCAGGCAGGTGACTGATTGGCAGTCAAAATAGAATCCAAGCTTAAAACAATTAACCAGCTTGTAGACATTTTTCTTTGCTTATAGAATTCAGACAACAGGTCTTTGAGTTTTTATGAATATATGTAATAGCCTTGCTTTGTTTTAGTTGACTTTTATGGTGTTATTGTAAAAAGAAAAAAGCCTCTATTTCTGTGACCTGTGTGTAAAAGCATGTGTGACAATCCTGGTACGTCAGCCCCTCCCACACAGAGACTGTGTGCTTAGCCCCACTCGGTTAGGCGTGGTCCAGTCACTATGGCTGACGCAATGGATGTTAGGTGTTCTAACAATGGCTAACAATAACAAAAATGGCCCTAGCAATGGATGTTAGGTGTTCTCTCCGCAGACAGAGCGGATGTGTGAAAATCTCTTTCATGGCCTTTGCAAACAGTTCCTTTCTGTGATGACCCTGGAAGCCCTTGACATCTGAAGGTGGCTGACCCTCAAGATGCAGGAGCGCAAGTCCCTGCTTCACTGCGGTTAGGACACTGCCCTTCAACCCAGCATCCTATACACAAAGGGAGGGAGGGAGAAATAAACTCGATCATTCAGAAGCCAGGGAGATGTTAGCGTTTTTATAATGTAACTTCATCACTATCATTACATTAACATGCATACTGTTTAGAAGTAAGGTCTAGTTTTACTTGGAAAAGCTTCAGATAAACTGCATGAAAGAGTGGAAAGCCCCCAACTTTGGCATCAGGCAAGTATGTGTTTGGATCTGGACATGACAGCTAACCAGGTGTGGGTCCCTAGAAGGTAGTTTAAGCTCTGACCTTCAGTACAATTGTGATGATATTGGTTATTATTGCTGGAGATATGTCACAAGAATTCATTGTGATGATTCATATGAAGTTCTTTTCATAATGCTGTTTATTTAATAGGTACAAAATACATCTTTCTTCTTTTTCTTCTATTGTCTTTTACTTCCAATGCCAGGGAAAGTTTCTTTCCTGAAATCAAGACCAAGAATGTCAACAGCGCAGCTCTTATATTTTAACCATTTGTCATAATTTAGGAACACATCAGAGTTGCAAAACACACACACACTTCTCCTTCCTCATGACTGGCTCCCTTGTTCTCTTTCCTGCATCTTCAAATCTCAGTTTGAACATTACAGTCCTTGAACTGTGAGTTATTAATTAACAGCACTTCATCTGCTCTGACAGCAGTCTGATCTTTCCCTTGGTTTTACTTGTCACCCTGTATTGTAATCACCCATTAGCTTTTATGACTATTTCCACTGGTTTTACCCTCACGTAAGAATCCTATCTGCCAGCATCACCACTTTGCCACAGTGCCCACCATCTAGGAAAAGTACAAGAAGGGTTGAGTGAATGAAAAAAGTGACACTTGGTGTATCTCCACGATTGCTTCATATGCATGCCATGTAACCTTCTAACATGCAACTCTTTGCACACAGCCTTCCTAAATTGTCTACATCATGATTCTGAGCTATTTTAGCCGCAATGCTAAAGGTGTTAGAACTGCTTAGAAGTAGCAGAAGACTTTACTGTTTTTTCCTGTAAGCATAAAGTGTGCTATTTCTATATTAATCCATGTTGCAAGTTTTCTGTGAAATTACAGCTCTTGAAAGTCCAGACTCTTCTAGCTAGGTTTCTTGCTCTTACTTTGTTCAAACTACAGTTGCTCATGCATGTATGTGCTAGAAGTCGACCAGTGAAGTCCTTGCTTTCAGAACATTACATATATAAATGTAAAGACCAATGGCCAAATCTTCTACATCTTAGCACCTAACTTCCTGCATAAAAATGTTCCTGGTTGGGATTTCAGAGCAAAATAGAGGAAATTTTCTCAAAAACCCACTTTAAGAGTGTTCTTCAAAGATTCAAGAATGTCACCTCCTGGAGAGGCTGTCCTGGTCATTGGTACCATCCCAAGCATAAAAGCATGGACAAGTGACCTTTGTCATTTAAAACATGGCGCAAACTGCTTAGCATTTGCCACTTTGTGTACAGGATGGCCCAGCCCCATGAGGTCACACTGGACCCTGGAAGACCAAGGCTTTCTCTGCATAATGACAGGTTGCCAAGGCAACAGCAATACAAATCTGTCAGCTCTGGAGACCTTCACTCAGGGGCACCTCACTATTGTGAAAATCACCATGGGGAGGAATTTCTATCTCAGCCCTCACTACTGAAAGCAAGAGAAAGGAACATGCCAATGATGGGACATGCTTGAAACGATCTCTTCTCCTTCCAAAGCACACACACCAACTCTTCCTTTTTCCTGAGGGTCTAAACTAGCATTTCTTACAATCAAGGGCTGATAATTAAAGCGTATGATCTAGGACCAAAGTGGCAAAACCCTCTGCAGCTGGCATTGCCTGGGTGCTGAGGTGATGCCACAAGCTGTGGCTAAAAATACTTCGGGCATTCGTGCACAGGCACTCTCCAAGTGTTGCACACCAAACTTGTAAATATCCTGTGCCTAGAACCAGCCAGATGTCCAGACAGCTGCCTCAGCATTAGACCTCAGAAATGCATTGTCAGCAGGCAACTTAAACGTCAGAAGGGGAGGGGAGTCATCAAACTGCTTACCTGTCAGACTGCCAGGTAAGACAGTCAGACTGTCATGAATATCTGCCATCTCTGGCCTCTAATTCATTTACAGACACATTCAGAAATGCTTAGCCCGTGACTCCCATGTGCCCACGCCTCTCACAGGCACCGCGGGTACATGAGTTGGAGGCAGCTCTCTGTGGGTCTCTCGTACTTCCCACGTCTTGTGAGCAGAGGCACTGACTACATTTGCTCCAGACCAGCTTTTCAAGGATGTTTGTACAGTGAACAGCCTTAAGAAGTAGAGGACTAGTCTCCCTCTGAGCAGAAGTCAGGACTTCCTACTGCCCAGCATAACAAAGAGAAAGTCTTCCTTTGGTGCAAAGTAGCAGGCAAATCACATTCTTTGATACCTGAGCATTTCATCCGAGTGAAACCTCCCACAAACATTAATTCCAAGTGAAATCTAGCCACAAGCATTAATTCCTGTTTATGTTTCTTGACGATGAGGATTATTAATTCTTTTATGTCACTCCAGACATGTTGGTGAGGTGAAGCATGTAGACAAATCATGCTGGAACTGCAACGTATTTATAGAATACGTCTAAATTATGCTATGATTATACACGTTATAGAAATTTAGTATGACATAATCAATATATCTAGTAGATTCCTTGAATATGTACCTACAAGAGCTACATTGTAACTTTCTTTTTCTAAGTTTTACATCACTGTTTCTATTGTGTTTTCTAATATTGATGGAAAAAAAATCAGCCTAAACTTTTTGTCACAGTAGAATTACCAAGTCTATAATAGAAAACAGTCTTTCAATCCATGAAAAGCTGACAGCAGGACCAAAAGAATAATAATTTAAAAGTTAGGGATATAATAGACTTAAGTCTTGAATCTTCTTTCCACTCTTCCAAAACTCATCACCCACAGGCTCACCCACGAAAAGAACTGTGAATGTACAATACGTGGCTCCTATACACGGTTTCCTAGGACTGAGCAGTGGAATTTCCCTAACGTCTTTGCGCATGGTATCCCTTCAGTTCAGGGATGGATGGTATAATTTGAGGAAGGAAGAATATTATTATACGTAAATCACGGGTGAGAAACATGGTCCCCCTTGGACAGAATTTTCCAGCAGTTTGAACAGAATATACTTTTTGCAAAAGCAGAAACTGAAGCTGGTAGATGTGACAGGCATATAATGTCTAGTTCCCTTGAGCTTCTGCCAAACCATGGCTTCTGTGTCTGCTGATCTTGTGACTTCACCGCACAGCCCTCCTTCCTTGGATAACTTTCATCCTCTTCCACCTCCCTCAGCCTTCCCTTCACTCCCTATCTTCCCAACAATTTCCTCTGTTCAACGGCTGAAGACAGAGCTGGCAACAGCAAGTGAAGCTCAGCAATAAGATTTTGGATTAATAGTCACAGAGGGTATTTGAAAGGTAATTGATTTCTATAGTTGGTTTGAACTCAATTTAAGAAGCATATATAGACTTCATTTTATGGGTAAGTGCTGTGAGTTCTGGGACAGGCCCTGCACAACCAATTACAGTGATATGTCTTATTCTCTGAGTGACATCACTAATGAAATAAAGTCTCCAAGGTCTTATTGAGTTGGCACAGGATGGCAGTAATGCGGTCTTTCTCACTTCTCTTTAAAACCCAGTCCGTGCTTTGTAATGACCTTAAAAGTAATGTTGTCAGGCACACACTTTACACATTGGGGTTGATATGTTAATATAACTAATAATGTTTCCTTTTGGGAGCAAATAAACTGTGAGACCCCTTTAAAGACTGAGCTGCATTTCTCAAGCAAGATCACAGTTTGAGTCAGACTCAAGGTTCTCAAAAACCTTCTCCTGACTTGTGTTTTATGAGCAGTGGCTTCCCAGGACCTGTCTGGACATCTTCTCCAGGAAGATTCAGGCACTCCGCAACAGGCAGAGCTATTTGGTGACACCCTGACCTCTCCTGACCTCTCACCAACCCCTGATCCGGCCGGTTGCCTGGCCGCTGACCTCAGCCTCACTCATCTCCGACTGAGCCCAGACTCCCACGTCAGAATCCCCTGACCCCTTGCCTGACATCTCCGCTCCATCACTGGCCTCTGGCAGTGCGGGATGGCCTCTTTGAATTCCTCTCGTCCGGGCCGACATGCATCTGCAATGCCACCACAGGGCCCTACTCCTTGACTAGGAATTCTTCTCAGGAAGAGCTTTCTCTTTTCCCTGGAACTTTGGGTCCCTTCCCCTCTGGAGACACTGCCTGAGTGGCTGCCCTGCCTGAAGGACCTGAGTATGCTCTGTTGACCTTCCTGTCATGACCATGATGGGCACTCCTGGCTGGAAGGATGGCGTTTCTCCATCTGGCCAATTGGTGCTATGCTGCCACCTAGGGGACCTCTCTGCACACTGCAGGTCAACCTTGCCCACAGTCCCCAAATGCTATTTGCCTGTCAAATTAAAAGCTGGCGCTCAAGCCAACTCTATTGGAGGACACTACATGTCTGTCACGCATTTTCTCTTGCAGGTGTCACCTGCTCCGGCAGCACTGAGGGTCACGGGAGATCTGGGAGCATCTGCATTGGGAGGGGGGACAGCTGTGCCCTGGGGTCTGCCCTAGCCAGCCTTCCGGTCTCTGGCTCTGGCCCATGACCTCGGCTGGGCTAACAGCTGTCCCTGGGATCCCTCACACAGACCACACAGGTGTTTTTGAGATTGTCCTGTGGAACAGGCCCAGCATCCAGACAGAGTGGTGGTAGCAGGGGTGCCTGGGGAGTGGCTAGATGAACCAGCCATGACCACAGGGACGGAAGCTCCACAGACTGTCCGGGGCACCAGGCTCCTGTGGAGGAGAAGCAGATGGGAAGCTCTGGAAATAAATGCCACAAGGAGCCTCAAAAGGACCAGCAGGAGGTGGGTTGTTCCTGGGGCTTGAGGCATAGAAAGCACATCTAAGCCATAGGTTTTGTAATGGTACCCAGGAGCTGTTTTAATCAGGTACCATAAGATGCCCAGATAGGGAGATGACCATGGTCTGGAGTGTGAGGGTCTGATAGAGGAAACAGCTGGGCTTATGGACTCAGGATTTGTTGGTTTGCATATGAAAGCCCTGTTCCAGGCTAGTTGTTTACTATCTCCTTCTAGAGATGACTCTGGGAGGGGAAATTCCTCCGGGATCATCGAGGCCCCAAGATGTCAAAGCTTCAGAGTTCAGAAAATAAAAGACTAAGGCTACATGGAGGCCATGGTCAGAAACCCTGACTGGTGCCCGGCTGCCAACCTCACATCACCATGGTCCCCATGGCCCAGCCCTGAGCAGCAGGTATTCACAGAGTCTGTATCCAAGTAGCAAAGGCTGGGCTTCCAGGCTCTGAGGACAACTGAAGGACACAGCTGAGCCCCTGGGAGGAAAGGTTGCCTGTGTCCTTTCAGAAGTTCAGATCTAAGAGAGGGGAATGGGGCTCACTTACCAGCACAACAGGAAGTGCACCCCAAAATAAGAGTTACCGTGAATAAAGGGATCCACCAAAAACTATCTCTAAATACTGTACATTGTTACCAAGCAAGGGCGTGTTGCCCGACACATAGAAGCCAATACTACGGCACCGGCACTGACTTGAGAAAAGAAAAAGCTTTATTGTGAGGTTGACTGGCAAGGAGACAGGAGGCAAGGCTCAGATCTGTCTCCCCAGTCCAGGGTTTGGTCAAACTTTTTTGACTTAGGGAGGATGGGCTGGTACACAGAAGCCCCGGTGGGGCAGCTTTCAGTTGGAGGGCCTGAAACTTGACCATTTATGGTAAGGTATGGAACGGTGGGTTTCAGCACCAGATCTTCCTGGACAAGGACCCTTTGCTTCAGGTCAAGTCGAGATCCTTTGGTTCTGTGAGGTGGCGGGAAACTTTGGTTCCAGTGTTGAGGTTAAAAATTTCCTCCTCCGCATGCTTCAGCTCCAAAACTTGCAGTCATGTCTTGTGGTCTCTGAAAAACAACTCTGCATCTTGTTAGAAATAAGATGGGGCCAGTTTGGGTTGGTTCTGGGGTTATGCAGTATCTAACAGTAAGTCCAGGCGCTAGGGGCAGGGAGATATAAAAGAAGAAGGAAGATTATTTATTCCCACCTCTATTGGGTTTATGATCCAGCTGTCGATATGAGATGGATCAATACAAGATAAACAAGAGCAACCGTGGTTGGAAGTTGTGTCTCCGTCTCGTTTTCCCTGATAGCAACATACATGGAAAGCACTGCTAACCATTTCACATGATGATATTTATTTCTTATTCCAAACCTGCACGGGCACAGACATACAATAGACTCTGGAAACAGTTTTACAAAGAGTCAGACTGGCGGTGGCCCCAGGCCCTCTCCGAGGATCAGGCTCCCTGGGTTTTCCCTCATTTCAATGTTTCAGAGGATGGACAAAGCAAGCCCCCTCTACTCTACATTTTCCTTTTAGTGGGCATTGGATTACTTCCCTTTATTCATGATTGCAAATCCTGCTGCAATACATTATACAGATGATTGATTATATGTGTGAGACTCTTGAGAAACAGTCCTTGAAATGGAATTGTTAGCAAAAGCATGGGTGCGTTTAAAATTTGATAGTTAATAACAAATAATCTTCCCAGAGACTGTGATCACTTCTACTCAGGTCAACCGTATACAAAAGTTTCACGGTTTCTTGTATCTCTGGATATTTTCAACATGCAAACTTGTAAAAGTTCACCATATGGGTAATGGCAGCTCTTTGTTGCTCATGCATCTTCCTAAATATCAAGGAAGGAGCATCTTTTTATCTGTGAGCTAGTTAAGTCCCTTTCATTTCTTTGTGACTTGCTGTTTCAGGCTTTCGTCTATTTTTCCACTGGGCTTTGATATTTCCCTTACTGGTTTGCAAGCTCTCCTTTTACTTTATGGATATCATGGCAAATGACTTTGTCTAGGCTACTGCTTGAAATTTTTAATCTGTATTTTAGTTGTCTTCTTGATAGCTTCTTTGTTTTATTTGTTCCCAAGAAAAGCCATCTTTATTCTAAGATTATCAACTAAGAACAGCATTTTCTAATTTGTAATTTTGTTTTCTTGTATTTAGATCTTTAAACCATGTAGAATTTGTTTCTCTGTGTGGTGTAAAGCAGGCATCTAAATCGACTTATTTCTTCCAGATTGTTCTCCAACTGGTTATTTAGCAGTCTATTCTTTTCACATTTACCTGGATTGTATCTTGTTCACATATAGTTGCTGAGATATACCTGGACCTCTGAGGTTTCCCTGTCTCATTGGTGCATTTACCTATTTCAAAATAGTAGTCATGTTGTTAATTGACTAATTTTATACAAATTATTTAATAGAAATATAAGCTGTTTATACTCCTTCAAAAATTATTTCTAGAATTTTTAATCTCTAAAATGAGTATAATTTTATTTTTGTTGAGATGTTGAACATCTCAGCTTTTTCACATACTGTGTGACTTCATTTAAGGTACTCCACCTCTCTGTGCCTGTTTCATCTTCTGTAAAACAGAGATAATGATAGAACCTCCTCCATGAAGTTTTTGTAAGGAATAATCGAGTAAATACATTTACAAGTTTAGCAAAGTGCATGCTGTATATAGCAAATGCTCAGTAAGTATTTGCAGGTTTAATGAACCTCAGATTCTAATGTGCAGTATCATGAACATGTTAATTAACTTTGCAGCTTACACAGTGCCTTCTGTAGCTGCATGGGACATCGTCATTGTTCCCAGTCAACTGGGAAGGAGAAAATAATTTGGATAATGCTACAAACCTATTATTATGCCAAGGGGATAGAGATCAAATGCTGTGGGGTTTTTTGTTTTGTTTTTCCTGCTAGACCCTTATCCTGTGAAATTGTAGGTGCAGAAAGTAAAGTGTTACCTGTGTACTTTTTCATGGACATGTTTGGATGGTCTGTGGAGAAATTAAATCAGCCCATGTTTGTGTGTTTATTTGGTGGGTTTTAATTTGCTTTTTTGTTGGGATTTTCTTCTCCCCCTTGATCTTCCCATGTTATCATATTCCTCTGAGGTTTCTGGCTGGTAGCGAAGGGCCAATTGATAAGGGTCCAGCTGTCCCAGTAGATTCCCGTAACTGGTCTCAGAGGCTGCATTCCTGACGTCTCCTGGGGGCTGGGATGGGGCATGGAGGATGGGTTTCCTCCAGCTGGACATTTGAAGTCTCAGCTTCTGCCTGGGCAGAAGGAGATACAAATTCTCCACCTTTTCCAGATATCACATCACACGCCATTTTGCAAGCAAATCCCCCAGAGTCCTGCAGGGTTCAGAGCATATGGTTTTCTGGGCTCCTCCCTCAGATCAGAGGAGGCCTTATTGCTCAGATCTCTTCTAGGTTGTTCTGGGAACGCTCCCTGGTCTTTGTGGAGTGATGCACGCGGCTGGAATCCTTGCTCCGCTTTCTCTTTTACCCCTCTCTTCGATACCTTCCTTCCTAAGCCCTCCGCAGAGTCCCTTGAGTCTTCCCCCCATTTCTTCATTCCAAGTAACAGAAATGGAGCTCCCCCTCTTCCACATTGGGAATGTCACAGGAGCCAGTGGAAGAACTTTCTGTGACAAGTGGAGCCTGGGCATTCATGCTGGTCTCAATCTGCTGACCTAGACCATGACCAAGGCCTGGGAGAGAGGAGGGACTCAGGTAGAGGGGAGACAGGAGGGGGCCTTTCCTTCCAGAACACAGTTCTTTATTTCATACAGTATCTAAAATAAAGTGTGTCTCTCTTCTTCAAGGATAATTTTTCATAGAAGACATGAGAAGGTAACCCTCTTTCTAACCCCAGGTGTTATAACACATGTTGACTCGGATGTTATGGCTTTGTTGTGCTGAGAGAGTTCTGCCCGCTCCCCTAGGCTACGAGTCACCCCACAATACGTCCTCTTTACCACGAGACCCTGGTTGGTCCCCCATCTCCACGTGGCAGAAATCTCAGTGAGCCATGCCCTCAACCACAACTTGAGTCCCTCAACCTCCTGACCAATACTTCCATCCCAGGAATCCTTTATTTCTCACTATCAACATGATTTATTTCTTTTGGCTCTGCTTAGTCTGATTTAAAATCCAATATTTTTTTCTTGAGGAACAATTTGATCCTCTCTATATTACTGTTTATACCCTGACTTCTGAAAGGCCAAGAGCCAAAACAGTACTTTTAATATCACATTCCCAAGTCCCAAATGGAAGACTCATCTCAAAGAGTTCCCAGAAAGGAAGAACACTGTTCAATTCCAAAACACATATTTAAATATTTTTCATCTACTTAATGAAGAAATGACAAGTTGTGTTTGAGCAATCAGAAGTTTCAATTTCATGAGATGGTCAGGAATGTGCCGAAGTGGTTGGCGCCATAGACCCATCCACAGTGACACCAAGTTCTGCTATTGGAAACATAAACATTTGGTCACAAAGAATAATGTATTTGGCATGAAGAGGTGCTGCTTTGTAAAACAGTTTAATTTGCAGGGAGTAAGTCAAAGACTCAATTTAGTCACTTGTCATAAATTCAATACAGACTTATGATAAATTGCTAAGCTGCCTTTTTCTTCATAACTCAAAGTGCTCTGCTATTTGATTCTTCTGGAATATATTATCTATTAATTTCTTATTATCACAGTGACTATGTGGTTTATACGTCCTCTCTAGCTTCTCCTTAGTGGATGCTCTGGGGAACCCCAGGCGGGTAGCCCCAAGCAGAGGATGGGAGGAGAAAAGCCCCATGCGAAGAATGGATTCCCTTAATGAACAAAATCGAGGCTCCGTTGACATAGAATCCACAGGCTTAGAAAGTTCCCACTGACTTCAACAATTAGGGAGTGACTGTTATCGGGTTCTGGAACAGTGCTTGGAATTCCTACCTCCGTTGGCCCTGAATTGCAATATATGCAATCATACAGAAAGAGTGTAAGTCCAGAAATAATGTTGATGTCATCCTTAAGTTGTGGGAATAGAAAATAGTGATACTATCACAGATGTCTATAACTAACTCGACTACAAAGTCTTGGTTCTTAGGAAAGAGTAAATCCATGCAGTTGGCACTTGGTCACTCTATCAGGCAGGGTGGGCTTGTTACTAATCATTATTGTATTCACTAGGTTTGCTTTGCAAGTGGGGCTCATCCAACTCAAACAGCTATGTCAAAGGGGACTTTGGCTGCAGAATCCCAGGGCTATTGAGAAGGGCAAAGATGTGGTTGGGCTTTGAGGGTGGGGTCAGACTTGAAATTAGAAAGTTGTCTTGTTTTTTTTTTTTCTTCCTTTGGGTTTACATTTTACAAATGTGGAGTTTGTCTGAGAGTTCACAAGCCTTCAGCCAACTCATGATAGAATGAGCTGGTGGGCTTCCCTCTCCCCTATATCCAAACATCCCAGGGAGCTCCTCTTCGGTGTCGCCTGTTTAGGAATCAAACCTGGCTAAACAAAATGCGCCAGGGACGAGGGAGGAGAGGAAGGCTGAGGCATTACGACTGACCTAGGTGGGTCCACAGACCTACTCCTGGACCAAGTGACAGTGTCTAGGTGGACAGATCAGATCCTGTGGCCCTTCCTAGAACAGGAATTCTGGACAAAAATAACCACTGAGACGCACAAAGCAAAAAGGCCTGGGAAACATCTTATGGATCCTGTGAATTATAAAGCTTTTTCTCATACCCTCTTGTTTGATCACCACCTTGTGTAAGGCAGTATTTTTATTTTCCTCTTTTTAGAAATAGAGAGACTGAGACTTGGTTAAGTCCATATCCTTGGTCATCCATATCCTTGGATGGCACATTTCAGGAAGTTTTAGGTTATTAAAAAGACATTAAATTAAACCATGTTTTGTATCTGAACAACTGAGGGGAGGGAAGGGCCCACAGGAAAAGAGATGTGAGAGTCTGCGGGAAACAAGCCTTGGGTAGGAGCGTAGGAGCCGTCTTTCAGAGGGTGACGGTCTTCCTGCGATTCAGCAGAATATTCTTGTTGAGGTCCAAGTAGTGCAAAGTGAGCCATGACATCTTGTGACAGTGTGGTGTGTGTTTTACAGAAGAAGTTGAACACGTCCGTCACCAGGTAACAAATGTCAAGCGTCCTGACTCACCTAATTTAGGAAAACCAAAGCATCAGGGGAAGAGCAGCACCATTTGTGAGGCCAATGCCCACCGCATGGCAGGAGGATAGAGGAACCAGTCACATCAGCAAGAACTGAAATGTGGAGGACTCCAGCCAGGCAGCCCAAAAGGCTGCATGCAAGTCACCTGCATGCAGCGGCCAAGAGATGACATCCTCAGAAGCAGCACTCTTCAAATGGATCTGCAGTGCTTGGTTGGGACCACCATCATCACTATTCCTTCCCAGGTGCAGGCACATGGGAAGGCTAATTCCAGACCTGTCACAGCAGACCTATGACAAGGACCACAGGGACCAGGGATGTCTAAGCTTAGAGTAGAGCTCAACCTGCCAGCCAGGTGAGGGGATGCTGTTCCAGTGACCCATCCTAAGAGGCCAAATAGTGTATTGTCCTTGTGCTAGAAACAGAGGCCTGGAGAGACATTCAAAGATCCTGAAGCCATTGCCTAGGCCAACTCATCTCAAATAAGGTCACCCCTGCCTATTGTTAGATGTGATCGTAAGATCCTTGGAAGCAGACACTGTGTTGCATTTTCTTCATATAGTATAGGACTGGATGATGTTTGAGAGATGCCCTTGGGGCTCTTATACATCAGTGCAAATGTCCTGTAGCTGACTAGCAGCCCAGTATGGTATGTGGTTGAACAAGAAAGAGACCTCATCACGCTGATGCTTAAACAATCTGGGGCATCTTCTGTAAGAAGCAGCTCCAAACCCAAGGAGAACAGATCAAGATATCACCACTCAAGTATCATCAAAAACATTCAGTGGAGAAGGGGTGCAGTACAGTAATCTGCTCAGGCTGCCCTAACAAAGCATCACAGTCTGAACACCTTAAACACACACATTTATGTTCCCACAGTTCTGGAGGCTGGAAGTCCAAGATCAAGGTGTCAACAGGTTTGGTTTCTCCGAGGCCACCATCCATGACTTGCTGGTGCTACTTTCTCGCTGGCTGTGCCCTCACATGGCCTTTTCTCTGTGCATGCACACTGCCTAAATCTAAGGTGGACACATGTCCTTGCCTTTGTGGCCAAAGCCTGAAACACTGCCTGTGACAAGATGCTCACTGAGAACAGGTGCCTGGTCCTGATGCAGCAGAAACCCTTCTCCTTGGACAATAAGGTCTATTTCCTCTCATTTAAAGGTTCAGTTTGAAGCTTTTAAAAAATATTTTGTCCATCCCACCACTTTAATAACATTGCAATAAATTCTTTCACTGAATGTAATATTTTATTAATCTAGCAAATTAAGACAATGTCTATCAATAAAAATGATCTTCACAGGCTTTTTAGTGTACTTGCAGTGCCTTCCTCCCACAATCAATATGATAGTGACTTTCTTCTTTGTGACTGCACACTTAGAATTTGCTCAGTGCTGGAAGCCACCATTTAAGAAGGAACAGGAATACACTGGGGTGTTTACAATGGTTAGAACTTGCAGGGTCTGGAACCCACAACACATGAACAATCATTGGACCAGCCTCGGAAGCTGAGCCTGGAAAAGTGAGATGCTGGGTCATGTGATGCTGTCTTCCTGGACTGAAAAGTAATATCTGTTACATAGCTCATTATTATGAACCAAAAGTTGGGATCCCCTTGTATTGTAAGGACCCGACATTAAGCTTTTTGATTGCTGAGGCATCCTTTTCAAAGATATCCATCCCTAATAAGCATATTGCCAGCTGTATTAGATAGTTACTAGCAAAAAGACCAGATAAGGAATTAAGCTATTTCCACCCATGAAGCTCCCTCTTCCATAAAGCCCTGGGTAATGAGATAACTGACCATTTGAGGGGCCCCACGTCTCCTTTCCCTTGCCCTATTTGCTGCTCTCATGTTTTAAATTTGCCCATAAAGAGTGAACCAACAGAACCCTAGGCACCCCACCCTTGACCCCAATAAAGACAGAGTCAAAGACCTGCAATCTCTCTCTCTCTCCTTCCCCATGACTTCACTGTGTGGCTTTGGGTGTGCCCTTTACCCTCCAGGACATATGAGTAATAAATCTTGTTTCTCAAAGTTCCCTGATGGTTTTTGCCGAAGAGTATCCTGTAATTATAATAAGAATCACAAGGGTTGGTCCAGCTACAAAATTGGCTCCCACTGGGGAAACGTCTGTAGGGTCCCGACAAGTAGTTCAGGTCTGGGCCAGTGCCCCAGGCATTCCTAGCCAAGAGCATCGCTATCTAGGGTCTGAGACCAACACAAAACCCCCCAAAATTCATATGTTGAGGCCTTACACCAAATGAGATGGTGTTTGGATATGGGACCTTTGGGAAGTGATTGGGGTCAGATGTGGGCATGAGGTCAAGTCTCATGACCTCTCTTCAGGCTCATGCATGTGAAGAAGGGCCATGAGAGGACACAGTGAGAAGGCAGCCATCTACAAGCCAGGAATTGGGCCCTCACCAGAACCCAGCCATGCTGGCATCCTCATCTTGGACTTCTAGCCTGCAGAACTGTGAGAAAATAAATTTCTGTTGTTTAAGCTGCCCAGTCTGTGGTATTTTGTTATGGCAGCCTGAGCAGATTTAGACAACCACTTATAATACTTCCTCTTCTATGCCTCATTTTTCCTGAGTCTACAAAATGAAAAAAACACATTATTTATAACTACAATTACTTTGTTATTATCCATTTAGGTATTAAGAAATGTTACCCACAACCCCTCCAGAGGTGTGAAAGGGATAAATCAAAGGTGACATTCTTGAGAGACATGAGATCACCACTAGATTCCAATTGTTGGTGTGTTTTACAAATGGTAAATGTGAAAGACATTGGCTCTCTGAGCAAGAGAAGTTAACTTTGAATTTTACTATAAAAAATTGGTCTAAATTATCTAGTGTTTAGTGAAATTTTTTAAAAATGTATAAATCAGGAAGAGTTCAAGAACTTCTAAAAGACCTTTGGCTGATATGATGAAATGATCTAGAATTCTAGTTGATCCCAGAATTCTTGGGGCTCTTTTGCTATTTCTGGAGCATAACCTAAACAGTTTTTAGAAATAAAGCTCTTTTCTCAAAGAGCCAGTTGGTCTTTTTTTTTTTTAGTTTTATTGGAGTATAGTTGATTTGAATGTTGTGTTAACTTCATGTATAAAGCAAAGTGATTCAGTTATACATATACATATATTCACTCATTTTCAGATTCATTACCTGTATAGGTTATTACAGAATATTGAGTAGAGTCCCTGTGCTATACAGTAGATCCTTGTTGGTTATCTGTTTTACATGTAGTAGTGTGTGTATGTTTCATCCCAGGCTCCTAATTTATCCCTCTCCCCGCCATCTCCCCTTTGGTAACCATAAATTTGTTTTCAATAGCTGTTAAGCCTGTTCTGTTTTGGCCTTATCCAAACCAAATACATTAACTAAACATGAAAGGCTTCTAAATAATGCAATGGTTGACAGCTCAATATCAAAAAAACAAACAACCCAATCCAAAAATGGGCAGAAGACCTAAATAGACATTTCTCCAAAGAAGATAAACAGATTGCCAACAAACACACGAAAGAATGCTCAACATCATTAATCATTAGAGAAATGCAAATCAAAACTACAATGAGGTATCACCTCACCCCAGTCAGAATGGCCATCATCAAAAAATCTACAAACAATAAATGCTGGAGAGGGTGTGGAGAAAAGGGAACCCTCTTACACTGTTGGTGGGAATGTAAATTGATACAGCCACTATGGAGAACAGTATGGAGGTTCCTTAAAAAGCTAAAAATAGAACTACCATACGACCCAGCAACCCCACTACTGGGCATATACCCTGAGAAAACCATAATTCAAAAACAGTCATGTACCAAAATGTTCATTGCAGCTCTATTTACAATAGCCAGGACATGGAAGCAACCTAAGTGTCCATCAACAGATGAATGGATAAAGAAGATGTGGCACATATATACAATGGAATATTACTCAGCCATAAAAAGAAACAAAATTGAGTTATTTGTAGTGAGGTGGATGGACCTAGAGTCTGTCATACAGAGTGAAGTAAGTCAGAAAGAGAGTAACAAATACCATATGCTAACACATATATATGGAATCTAAGGAAAAAAAAAAAAAAAAAAAAAAGGTCATGAAGAACCTAGGGGCAAGAAGGGAAGAAAGACACAGACCTACTAGAGAATGGACTTGAGGATACAGGGAGGGGGAAGGGTAAGCTGTGACAAAGTCAGAGAGTGGCATGGACATATATACACTACCAAACATAAAATAGATAGCTAGTGGGAAGCAGTCGCATAGCACAGGGAGATCAGCCCAGTGCTTTGTGACCACCTAGGGGGTGGGATAGGGAGGGTGGGAGGGAGGGAGACGCCAGAGGGAAGAGATATGGGAACATATGTATATGTATAACTGATTTACTTTGTTATAAAGCAGAAACTAACACACCATTGTAAAGCAATTATACTCCAATAAAAATGTTTTAAAAATTAAAAAGTAATAATAAAATAAAATAAAAACACACACAAAATAAAATAAAATAAAATAAAGAAAAAATAATGCAATGGTTGAAATAAATGGTTGTATGTATTTCTAAAATTTCTTTGAATCCCTGCTTTAATTAGAATGTGGATCTGAACTTTGATTCTTTGTTTTTAAGAACCATTACAGTGTTTTTTGGACTTTGAAGCTCATGATTAAGTTGACAAAGTGGCCCTTCACTTTGTGATCTTTTAATCACAACAATTCTGGCAAACATACAAAGTTAGACTATTTAAGCTCCACTCATTGTTTCATTTTTTTTTTTAATTTGATGTGAAATTGCATCATTTTCTAAAATGTTGTCAATCTAACACAGCTTTCCATGATGTGAACAAGTATGACATTTAAAAGAGGAAATAATTTTGTATGTATTTTTTAGCAAAAAATGTTTGGGGAATGCAGAGTTAAGTAAGTCTATTCCTCTACATTTTTTTTCAAGTTCAGAGTTTCTAGAACCCATTAGTGATGTCGTGGTGCATCTGCAGGAAATAAGGTGTTCGACATTTCTCAAACTTCCTCTCGACCGTTGGCTGGGACCTTGCTGATGATCAGAGGCTGCAGGCAACGTATTCCTGGCTTTAAGTGTCGGTATCAACAGACGGGTGAGGCACACAGCATAATACACCAAGAGGGAAGGGTTTGAGATGCTGCCCCAAATGGTCCGTAGACATGGGAGAAAAAAGCCCAGCTTCCTTTGTTTTAGCGATAAAAGTCAATGCATTGGGAACAAGCAAAGATAAGTATTTTAATTTAACAAAGACAAATATAACGCAGGATTTCACGTCTAAATAAAGGAGGAAGAGCATCCTAATAATTGTGGCAATTACCCACTGGGCTTAATTAGGCAAGAATACCTGTCAATTTGGAAGCTGGATGATTCAGAAGATAGAGCCAATAAATAATGCTCATTGGCTCACTTGGGTGACTGACAACAGTAGTTCTGGTAGTAAGTTAAGGGACTTCTAGATAAATGATTTTATATCCTAATAATGTTAATCAAAATGAATTTTCACATTTCAAGGGTCAGAAAACAAGGAAAGAAGATCCATACTTCAATGCAGTGTCCATGGGGATTTCTGGAAAACTCTTTTATTTCTTTGCATTCTACTTGGTAGTGAATATGAACAATTAATTTTATTATTTACTTAAAGAGGTTTTGTAATGGTTTTTAAAATTAAAATAAAGTAGGGGTTTCCCTGGTGGCACAATGATTAAGAATCCACCTGCCAATATTGGGGACATGCGTTCAAGTCCTGGTCCAGGTGGATTCTCACATGCCGTGGAGCAACTAAGCCTGTACGCCACAACTACAGAGCCTGTGCTCTAGAGGCTACGAGCCTCAATTACTGAGCCCGCGTGCCACAAATACTGAAACCTGCGCTCCTAGAACCCATGCTCCGCAACAAGAGAAGCCACCGCAGTAAGAAGCCCACACACTGCAACGAAGACTCAATGCAGCCAAAAATAATAAATAAACAAAATAAATAAATTTATTAAAGTGAGGGTTTGTCTTCAGGTTGTTTATCTATCTTATTACAACTAATGGAATTATAAAACAAATATCTTTCTAATACTCGTGTTTGTCATCCGATTGCAGCACAATCATTGAAAATACATTCTTTTGCGTGTTTTCTTCTGGTCCCAGACTATGTTATGTACCCTGTCTGTAAGTTGTGCTCTCAGAACCTACAGACCAACATCCTTGCCAATATCCAGGTGCTGAAGACTGAAACATAAGGACAAGAGACCCCTCCAAGCCATTTGATTAGCTGTGGTTTTTGCTGTGTGTTGAATTCAAGTTTATCCCAACAGATGCAAATGTTGTTGAGGGTGGGAAGCAGAATTATTCTCTTTGTGCCATAGATATGATGCGTGCCATGCCCTGGATGCCTGCTTTGAGTAAAGGAGCCGTGAAGTTAGCCCCACACCAACACTCCCTAACAGGGAATTCAACCACCTCCCCTCACCTTTCAGTGACACATTTTGAACCTTGTACATTGTCTGCATGTGCAAAGAGCAATGTGCTCAGATCTATGCCTGCAAAAGTAAAGAACCATGTTGTTCTACGTTGGAAAGACATTCACAGAATATGTACAACTACTACTAAATTCAGATGTCATCTTGATTGAAAATCTCCTTGCTCTTAAAATACCTCCCTTGATCAAGGCCTAAAGAACAGAATGTACAAAATAGGTCATAAAAATGTGGCTGGTCGAAGCCCTAAAAGACAAATCTCAGGTGAAAAGCAAAATGAAACAGTAACCAGAATTAAAATATCTTAGAAATATATTTTTCTCTTAAAATCTAACAGGCTTTTATATTCTAGCAAAAAAAAAAAAAAAAAAAAAAGAGAGAGAGTGAGAGAGAGAGAGAGACCAGATGGCACTGAGTCATGCAGTGATAGGAATGTATGCATTATTGTTGGAGGAGTGGAACTGTTTCTAGGGAAACATACTGCCCACTCAGATGTAGGCATTTGCTTTCCAATTTCAAAATGATTCCAAAAGTCATCCTTAATAGCGTGCTACTTTATGAGTAAATCACTGATACACTAATAGCTCTGATAGATCCATTTTATTTGATTAATCAAGTTGCTTGGTGCTCCTCCAATTGTTTGGATTCACAAGGGAGATCGGATTGCGTGATGCACACTTTTTCACGCAGATTCCTCTAACTACCAAGCTTTAATGCAGTTTCTGGTCAAAAATCACAAATGTATTTGATTTAACAAATGCTTCTTTCACCACAAACAAAGCCCTTGAGGTATGCTTTTAGAGGTGGGGATGGTTTTCTTCTTCGGCATTACCTAATCTGATAAAGTACAGCCAGATGATTCAAAGTGAAAATCCAGATGCAGAAAAATACTTTAAAAGTTTCAGAGCACTTTTTAAAATTCCTACAGGCTAGCCTATCATGCTGTGTCATGGCAAGTTTGCCATGTGTGATTTAAGCTAAATCGGCTATGGGATAAGTAGAGTTAGTGCAGCTAGCTCCAATGTCCAAGTGTGAAAATTATATTTGCTGAAAATGCAGGCCACTTAAGGGCAGAATTTGCTCCACAGCATATCCTGAAACACAGATCTAATCTAGCTATGTGAAAAATGCATTATGGAGACAAGATCCTTTGGGAACCAGTTAGAAGGAGTTACCCAAAGAAAGCTCTGAATTAGCTCTTTGGAAGGAATGCAAAAAGATAGGACATAGGTAGATAGAGGGGGAGTAAAATATGTCTACAAGCCAGTAGAGTCCCCAGTCTTCTCCAGGGATTCAGGACTGAGGAACTTGAGCACCAGAAGTGACTTCAGGGTATGTGGGTTCCCAAAGGAAACAGAGAGAGAGATCTCTTCTTTGGAAGCAAACCAGAGACTTTTTTATCCTTGTCCAGGGCAAAAAGAGGTACCTTCTCCAGGACAAAGAACTCTTCCATGGAAGTGAGAGGCAAAGGAAGTCTGTATGAACTACAGTGACTTAAAACATGAGCATCTGGACACAAGAGTAAGTGAATCCTGAGTCTTCTTATGTCAGCTAAGAAAAAAGGAAAGTCTCCACAACTGAAACTCTTTTTGAGTCTCACTATATGTCATTGGTCTCTCCATACAGCCTACCTACTTAATAGTTGATTATGTGTGGACACCATCATTTTCTTAGTCAAACGTTTTCCTATAAATCTGTGGTTGCATCATTGACCTGAGATATCTGAAAAAGGGGACAAATGTAACCCAGTTAAAGTAGTCTGTCTAGTGACTGAACAAGGTTAAACAGGCAGAGAAGACTTTATGCAAGCCTTTTGCAATAGGAGAGAGAGAACAGAACTCAGTCTGACCTCAAGTCTGATAAGACCAAGAGAGGTAGGGGTTTAATCTGCTGAGATGAGGTAGTGGAAAGTACTGGAGGTTGTTAGGAGAGAGGTTGATCAGTGCGGTGTGTCCAGCACATTGAGTTATTCCTGCATCTGCAAATGTTTCTGTCTGGATTAGGCCATCTGTGTTTGCTAACTGTCACCCGTCAAAGCTAGGCTCCTATTCTCCCACAGAGACTAGGAGATAAGAGAGCTATCTTCCCCGATGATCACATTTCAAAGGCATGGCTTCCAGGTTCTTGAGAAATACATCGTTGGGCTGTAAAACTGGCAAGAATCTTTCAAAAAGAGTTCCATACATATCAAAGGTGGAGAAAATAAATTTACAATGATGGTTTTCTAAAGCAAATGCTCAAAGAAAAGGGAGGTCAGGGGCCAAGAGTCAGGAAGGAATCTGTCTAAAGTTTAGTCAAGCTGAGGGGAATATTAACAACATCTTGGGCAAGTCCATGAACTAGATAATTGAGAGATTCTGCAAAATTTCATGAAAGAAAGAGCTATATTAAAAAGATTTTTTTAAGGGAGAAAACAAAAATAATCATAATAAGAAAAAACAGGATCCAGGGCACTGCAAATGGATAACTCATGGAAGAGTCCGCATGAAGTCTGACACAGCTGCACATGTTCACCTATAGACTGTGGATGAGTTCCTGGGCTCATGAGGCTGTATCAGGGCTTTCTGCTGACCATGCTTATCCTGTTTCCTACCATCAAAATTATGAAGCGGGGCTTTTCAGTCAATAACAGTAGCTAAGCTTGAAATGCAGTGAGGGTTTATCTGCTGCAATAGGTCAGGTTTTCATGTAAGTCAGGGAGCCAGGCAGGAGACCTGGAGTAGGTGAGGTACCCACTTGGGGTTACATAAAAGGGGTAACCCTAAGACCTTGGACAGATTGTTAGATGCAGCATGTTCGCTATAGTAAGGATGCTCAAAGGTGGCAATCATGGCTTACCAAGAAGCTCCAGGGGCCTCCACCCACAATCTTGGGCAGAACGGACTCTGTAAAGAATGGATTCCATAAAGTGTTGCCCCCAGCCTCCCTTAGGGTCTGGAGATCCACAAGTACAGCCCTTCCTCTCAAGTACGAGACTTGGAGAAAAGTAGTGACCTGCCCACAAAGGAGTGTTTCTCAAACAGTGCCCAGCCTGAAGATAGACAGTCAGAGATGTCTAGTAGCCAATTAGGCACATAAATGTGGAGAGTGGAAGAGCATCTGAATACGGATGATTAAAAATCAATTAAAAAGTGTTAAGGGAGATCAAACTAGATGTGGCAGTTCAAGAAATACAGGTCACATTGTCCAGGGAGGGGCAGAGGCATAAGGAGAGAGTTGAGTGTAGGGACAGAAAGACCACCAAGGTGTGAGAACTGGGTAGACAAGAGGAATCTTCAAAGAGGATTGAGAAGGAAACAACAGAAGCAGCAAGAACCTAGAGAGAAAAACACACACAAACAAACAAAGCAGACATGAAGTCTGAAGGGTGTTTCAAGGTCCATGGTGTCAAGTTTCCGTGGCTACCAGGAAATATGATGTGGGCCCAGTTGACTGGCTTTCTGGTTAATCACAGAGATCTTGTTGAGAAGAGTTCAGTAATGTGGGGTATAGGACAGACTACTAAGGCTAAGGGTGCGTTGATTCAAGAGTGAGGAAACAGGGCAACTAATGTAGGCCTGTATTTCTAGACACACAACCACAAAAAATAGGAGATGTTTCAGATAGTGTCTGAGAAAGGACTAAGACCAAGAGAAGGTTTGGGTTTTTTTGGTAAGTTAGTCGTTTACAATGTTGGTGTGGGTGTGTTTCTATGGGGAAGAAAGCAGTGGAGAAGGACTAGTTGAAGAAAGAGTAAATGATGGACAGGGGAGGGTAGGATTCTGTAGGACAGCCTCTGAGTATGAGTGGGGAGAAGGCAGTGGGAAGAGCCCAGAGAACATCAGTCCCAGGAAGGGGACAGCACCTCTGGGGCTTCAGTCCTGGATGCCTCTGTGTTCTCCGTGTAGCAGGCTGGAAGGACACATCTGAAGGTCAGCAGGGGCTAACAGACTAGGAAATATTGAGAGCAACAAGAGAGGGAACTGATGAGAGATACATGTTAAAGAAGACAATGATCAGTGTTGAGGGTGCAACATACTAGACACAGAAACACATGCTGGCCCGAGGAGCACGGTTGTGTGCAATTTCTCCAACAATACTCACTGCCCTGATGTCTGTGTGTGGAGAAGCCAGATGGCCAAAACCGTTAACAGGAAGTTGTTTCCACTACAGGCATGAGGGAAGGACCACGAGTAAGGCAGCTGAGGATTACCACCAGGGACATGTTGAACATGTGTATCATGAGGTCTTCCCTGGAGCATGAGGAATAGCCAGGACAGACGGGAAAAATGCAAGGTTGGCATCAGCAGAGAGACACTTACCACCTGTCCACACCTCCTTTTGTGGAGACACCCCAGGACCAAGAGAACATTTCTAGCCCCCTCTGACCAGCTCCTATCCACTCACTCTTTCCCAATGAGGAGAGAGTTATCTCACTCTTGAGTTTGGGGTGAAGGTCACTATGATGAAGTTAGACTTGGACTTGTTTGGCCTGCAGGGCCTCTCTTGGATCTTCCAATCCTCAAGGAAGTCTTTTTCTTGTCTGCTTCCTCTCCCAGATGGCCAGATGAGCAGAGCGGGGCTTTCAGCCACACCCAGCATCCCCCCATGAGAAGCCAACTTAGCTCCCAGGCTGGAGAAGTTAGGTTTAGAATGGAACACTCAGACCTCAGGGCCAGACTCCCTTCTCCAATGAGTGTTACTATAGAACAGCTGCTATTTTAATCTTCTTCTGCAATGATCAGTGCTTTGCGTGCTACTTTGTTGCCCACAATTCTGAAAGGCAGGAGGATAAGGTAGGATGTCAATACCAAGGCTAACCCAAACCACCCCTTTCCAAACTAGCCAATCGACAGAATTTCCTGGTTCGGTAAAACTGAAGTGGAGGCACATTGAAGTTGTGCCTTTGCCATGCACTTGACAACCTGCTCAGCAAAACACAGACACAGGCAATGCACCCCAAAAGAAATACCAGTCACGGAACCTACTATGAGCACAGGGTCACAGGTGTCCCCTGCTTCTTCAGGGAGCCAGGGCTCACAGATTCTGGCTCAGGCTCTGAGATGAGGTTTATATCCTTGGAGACATAGTATTTCTATGCTCCTACCACACCACTGGGGCTTCTTCAGGAGGCAGTATAAATACAATCAATATGTACATTATCCGCCCCCACCCTGCACCGTGCTCCTACATCACATGAGCTTACACAAAACACAGCCACAGGCTAAGAGGGGAAATTCGACCTAAGGAAACTACTATATCTACAGTCTGTGGCGATGAACCTGCTGGACTCTGGACCTGCCTCTGCCCACCTCCCTTCCTGCTCCAGCTACCTTGGCAGTCTTCCAGTTCCTTGAACAGGCTGGCCTCTTTCCTTCCTCATGGCTTCACACATCCTTACTCCTCATCCTTGCATAGAGGCTCCTGCCTGACCTTCAGGACTCAGAGAGGACCTCATTGACCATGACCATTGAGGTCCAGCTATTCTCCTCGATTGCAGACCTCCATGGGATTCCTTTGTAGTTCTTACCACAAATAATAATGATTTTTGCATCATTCTGGGGGGAAGTGCACTGTCTTACTAAAATGAGGGACTCTGTGATCTTGTTCACTATTGTATCTCTAGCACCCAGCACAGTGTTTGGAACACTGTAAGCACTCAAGTTATCTGACTGCATGAATTCTGAAGACTTTTGAATGCTCTGGTCCCACTTACTTCATGTTGCAGCTCTGCATTGGAGAATGGGCTGCCATGACCAAGGAAAGATCTTGGCCATGAGACACATAGGTGGCTCAGCTCCCAAATGACATCTAATCAAGGCAGAGCAGTCATTACTGGCACTCACACAGATGGAACATCAGAAATAGCCCCAACCTCTATCTGTAGCTGAATCACAACATTCCCTGCCCCATCGCACACCAAGAACCCACACAAGCCCTCCATGTTCCTGCACTGCTCCCCTCTGGGTCAAGGGTGCTGGTGCTGGGAGGGGTGAGAGCACACACTTAAAGGGAATAGAACCAGCTCAAACTCAACCCTTAGGGTTTCTGCTCCAGGAACATGGGACATGACCATGCACCAAATAGGGCAGAGATAGCCACTAAGCAGAGGGGAAACCTCAGCTCACACCTGGCTCTGGGCTAACCCCCCACCTCATCTACAACTAAGATGATAGCTGCTAGTACATCCATAGGAAATATGTGACTTGTGTTCACATCAAATCCAGCTCTCCCATCAAAGACACTGAACATAGGCAGACTGTATGGGGACACTCCCACATAAGGACACCCCTTCAAGATCACAATACATAAATGTTTCACCCAATTTCATAGAGAGAGAGAAAGTTAAACCAAATAAGAAAACAGAGGAATTTGCTTCAATTGAAAGACCAATAGAAAACCCCTGAAAAAGCAACTAGTGAAAGAGAAACAAACAATTTATCAGACAAAGAATTTAAATCATTCATAATAAGAATGCTAACTGACTTAGGGACAATAATAGATGAATACAGTAAGAATTTTAACAAGGAACTAGAAAATATAAAAAAGAACCAGTCAGAACAGAAGAATAAAATAACTGAAATGAAAAACACACTGGAATGAATTAATAGAAGATTAAATGATACAGAAGAAGGCATAAGTGAAAATAGAATAATGAAAAGTACCCAATCAGAAAGCAAAAAGAAAAACAAATTTAAAAAATAAGGACCGTTTAAGAGATCTATGGGATAACATCAATCATATCAACATTAGTATTTTAGGGGTCTCAGAAGAAGAACAGAGACAGAAGGGGGTTAAAAAAGTTTTTGATAAACTTATGACTGAAAACTTCCCAAACCTGAAGAAGGAAACAGATATCCAGGTACAGGAAGCACAGAGGATCCCAAACAAGATGAACCCAAACAGACCCACACCAACACATATCAAAGGTAAAATAGCAAAAGTTAAAATAAAGAGAAAATTTAAAGGCAACAAGAGAAAAACAAAGAGTCGTGTAAAAGGGGAACCCCCTATAAGGCTATCAGCTGATTTTTCTGCAGAAAGTTTTCAGGCTAGAAGGGAGTGACACAAGATACTTAAAGTGCTGAAAGAGAAAACCCTTCAAACAGGATACTCTACCCAGCAAGATTATCATTTAGAATTGAAGGAGAGATGAAGAACTCAGACAAGCAAAAACTAAAAATATTCATTAATATTAAACCTACCATTAAAGAAATGATAGTCTTTTCTAAGTGGAAAATAAAAGACTATAACAAGAATTAAGACTCTATGGAAAAGAAAAACTCCCATTAGTAAAGGAAAATATAGAGTAAAGCCTGAGTAACAACCATTTAAATAAGCTAGCATGATGATTAAAATATAAAATGTGTAAAATCAACTATGATTACAATAATCAGTAAAGGGATAAACAGGAAGATGTGAAATACAACATGGAAACACAAAATGTGGGGGAGGGGAGTAAAATTTGTAGATCTTTTAGAATAGGTTTGAACTTAAGGGACTACCTGTTTAAAACAAGTAGATATAGTTATAGGTCAACATATATAAACCCTGTGGTATCACAAATCAAAAACCTACAACAGGTACACAAAATCTAGAGAGAAAGGAACACAAGCATACTACTAAAGAAAACCATGAAATCAAAAGGGAAGAAACAAAAAGAAAAAAAGAACAGAGAGGGACCAAAAAAACTACTGGAGAACAAGTAATAAAATGGCAATAAGTAATACCTATCAATAATTACTTTAAAGGTCAATGGACTAAATGCTCCAATCAAAAGACATAGGTTGGCTGATTGGATAAAAAAACAAAACAAAACAAGAGCTATCTATAAACTGCTTAAGAGAGACTCTCTTCAGAGCTAAAGAGAAAAACTGACTGAAAGTGAGGAGGTGGAAAAATATATTTCATGCAAATGGAAACATCAAGAAGGCAGGGGTAGCAATACTCATAATCAAACAAAATAGACTCTAAAACAAAGTCTGTAACAAAAGAAAAAGAAGGGCATTATATAAGCAATACAAGAAGAAGATATTACATTTGTTAACATATATGTACCTAATACAGGAGCACCTGAATATATAAAGAAATACCAACAGACACAAAGGGAGAAAATGATAATAATACAATAATAGTAGTGGACTATAACACCCCACTTCAGACAGAAAATCAATAAGGCAAGTGTGATCTTATATGACATAATAGACCAGTTGGACTTAATAGATATCTATAAGACATTCCATCCAAAAAACAGCAGAATACAAATCCTTTCCAAGTGCACATGGAACGTTTTCCAGGACAGATCATATGCTAGGCCACAAAATAAGTCTCAACAAATTTAAGAGGATAGAAATTATATAAAGCATTTTATACTACAACAACAGTATGGAGAGGACCTTCAAGATGGTGGAGGAGTAAAACGTGGAGATCAACTTCCTCCCCACAAGTACATCAAAAATACATCTACATGTGGAACAGCTCCTACAAAACATCTATTGAATGCTGGCAGAAGACCTCAGACTTCACAAAAGGCAAGAAACTCCCCACACACCTGGCCGTGTGGCTGGCAGGGTCTTGGTGTTCTGGCCGGTGCCAGGCATGAGACTCTGAGGTGGTAGAGCCGAGTTCAGGACATTGGACCATGAGAGACCTCGCAAACACATGTAATATCAATCGGTGAGAACTCTCCCACAGATTTCCGTCTCAATGCTAAGACCCAGCTCCACTCAAAGACAGCAAGATCCAGTGCTGGACACCCCATGCCAAACAACTAGCAAGACAGGAACACAACCCCACCCATTAGTACAGAGGCTGACTAAAATCATAATAAGTTCACAGACACCCCAAAACACACCACCAGATGCAGTCCTGCCCACCAGAAAGACAAGATCCAGCCTCATCCACAAAAACACAGGCACCAATCACCTCCACCAGGAAGCCTACACAACCCACTAAATCAACCTTACCCACTGGGGGCAGACACCAAAAACAACAGCAACTACGAACCAGCAGCCTGTGAAAAGGAAACCCCAAACACAGTAAGTTAAGCAAAATGAGAAGGCAGAGAAACACACAGCAGATGAAGGAGCAAGGTAAAATCCCACCAGTTCAAACAAAAGAAGAGGAAATAGGCAGCCTACCTGAAAAAGAATTCACAGTAATGATAGTAAATATGATCCAAAATTGTGGAAAAAGAATGGAGAAAATACAAGAAACGTTTAACAAGGACCTAGAAGAACTAAAGAGCAAACAAACAATGATGAACAACACAATAAATGAAATTAAAAATTCTCTAGAAGGAATCAATAGGAGAATAACTGAGGCAGAAGAATGGATAAGCAACCTGGAATATAAAATACTGAAAATAATTACCACAGAGCAGAATAAAGAAAAAAGAATGAAAAGAATTGAGGAAAGTCTCAGAGACTTATGGGATAAACTTAAACATACCTACATTCGAATTATAGGGGTCCCAGATGAAGAGGAAAAATAGAAAGGGACTGAGAAAATATTTGAAGAGATTAGAGTTGAAAACTTCCCTGATATGGGAAAGGAAATAGTCAAATCAAGTCCAAGAAACACAGAGAGTCCCATACAGGATAAATCCAAGGGGAAGCATGCCAAGACATATATTAATCAAACTATAAAAATTAAATACAAAGAAAAAATATTAAAAGCAGCAAGGGAAAAGCAACAAATAACATACAAGGGAATCCTCACAAAGTTAACAGCTGATCTTTCAGCAGAAACTCTGCAAGCCAGAAGGGAGTGGAAAGACATATTTAAAGTGGTGAAAGGGAAAAAAAAACTACAACCAAGATTACTCTACCTAGCAAGGATCTCATTCAGATTCAAAGGAGAAATTAAAAACCTTACAGACCAGCAAAAGCTGAGAGAATTCAGCACCACAAAAGTAGCGTTACAACAAATGATAAAGGACCTTCTTTAGGCAGGAAACACAAGAGAAGGAAAAGACCTACAATAACAAACAGAAAACAATTTAAAAAATGGTAATAGGAATACACATATCGATAATTACCTTAAATGTAAATGTATTAAATGCTCCAACCAAAAGACATAGACTGGCTGAATGGATACAACAACAAGACCTGTATATATGCTGTCTACAAGAGATCCACTTCAGATCTAGGGACACATAAAGACTAAAAATGAAAGGATGGAAAAAGATATTCCATGCAAAAGGAAATCAAAAGAAAGCTGGAGTAGCAACTCTCATATCAGACAAAATAGACTTTAAAATAAAGACTATTACAAGAGACAAAGAAAGACACTACATAATGATCAAGGGATTAATCCAAGGAGAAGATATAACAATTGTAAATATTTATGCACCCAACATAGGAGCACCTCAATACATAAGGCAAATGCTAACAGCCATAAAAGGGGAAATTGACAGTAACACAATAATAGTAGGGGACATTAACACCCCACTTTCTCCAATGGACAGATCAACCAAAATGAAAGTAAATAAGGAAAAACAAGCTTAAAATGATACATTAAACAAGATGAACTTAATTGATATTTATAAGACATTCCATCAGAAAACAACACAATATACTTTCTTCTCAAGTGCTCATGGAACAATCTCCAGGATAGATCATATCTTGGGTCACAAAGAAAGCCTTGGTAAATTTAAGAAAATTGAAATTGTATCAAGTATCTTTTCTGACCACAAAACTATGAAACTAGATATCAACTACAGGAAAAAAATAAAAAATACAAACACATGGAGGCTAAACAATGCACTACTAAATAACCAAGAGATCACTGAAGAATTCAAAGAGGAAATCAAAAAATACCTAGAAACAAATGACAATGAAAACACGATGGCCCAAAACATATGGGATGCAGCAAAAGCAGTTCTAAGAGGGAAGTTTAAAGCAATACAGTCCTACTTCAGGAAACAAGAAAAATCTCAAATAAAGAACCTAACCTCACACCTAAAGCAATTGGAGAAAGAAGAACCAAAAAAAACCCAAAGTTTAGCAGAAGGAAAGAAATTATATATATCAGATCAGAAATAAATGAAAAAGAAATGAAGGAAATGATAGCAAATGTGAATACAATTAAACACTGGTTCTTTGAAGGATAAAGAAAATTGATAAGCCATTAGCCATATTCATCAAGAAAAAAAGGGAGTAGACTCAAATCAACAGAATTAGGAATGAAAAAGGAGAAGTAACAAATGACACTAGAGAAATACAAAGGATCATGAGAGATTACTACAAAAACTATATGCCAATAAAATGGAAAACGTGGAAGAAATGGACAAATTCTTGGAAAAGCACAACATTCCGAGACTGAACCAGGTAGAAGCAGAAAATATAAACAGACCAATCACAAGCACTGAAATTGAGACTGTGATTAAAAATCTTCCAACAAACAAAAGCCCAGGACCACATGGATTCACAGGCGAGTTCTATCAAACATTTAGGGAAGAGCTAAGACCATCCTTAACAAACTCTTCCAAAATACAGCAGAGGGAGGAACACTCCCAAACTCATTCTATGTGGCCACCATCACCCTGATACCCAAACCAGACAAAGATGTCACAAAAAAAGAAAACTACACGCCAATTTCACTGATGAATATTGATGCAAAAATCCTCAACAAGATACTAGCAAACAGAATCCAGCACCAAAGTAAAAGGATCATACCCATGATCATATGGAGTTTATCCCAGGAATGCAAGGATTCTTCAATATATGCAAATCAAACAATGTGATACACCATATTAACAAATGGAAGGATAAAAATCATATGATAATCTCAATAGATGCAGAAAAAACTTTTGACAAAATTCAATACCCATTTATGATAAAAACTTTCCAGAATGTAGGCATAGAGGGAATTTACCTCAACATAATAAAGGCCATATATGACAAACCCACAGCCAACATCGTTCTCAATGGTGAAAAACTGAAACCATTTCCACTAAGATCAGGAACAAGACAAGGTTGCCCACTCTCACCTCTATTATTCAACATAGTTTTGGAAATTTTAGCCACAGCAATCATATAAGAAAAAGAAACAAAGTGAAACCAAATTGGAAAAGAAGTAAAACTGTCGCTATTTGAAGATGACATGATACTATACATACAGAATCCTAAAGATGCTACCAGAAAACTACTAGAGCTAATCAATGAATTTGCTAAAGTAGCAGGATACAAAATTAATGCACAGAAATTTATTGCATTCCTATACATTAATGATGAAAAATCTGAAAGAGAAATTAAGGAAACACTCCCATTTACCATTGCAACAAAAAGACTAAAATACCTGGGAATAAACCTACCTAAGGTGACAAAGACCTGCATGCAGAAAACATTAAGACACTGATGAAAGAAATTAAAGATGATACAAACAAATGGAGAGATATACCCTGTTCTTGGATTGAAGTATCAACATTGTGAAAATGATTATACTACACAAAGCAATCTACAGATTCAATGCAACCTCTATCAAACTACCAATGGCATTTTTCACAGAACTAGAACAAAAAATTGCACAATTTGTATGGAAACACAAAAGACCCCAAACAGTCAAAGCAATCTTGAGAAAGAAAAACGGAGCTGGGGGAATCAGGCTCCCTGACTTCAGACTATACTACAAAGCTACAGTCATCAAGACAGTATGGCACTGGCACAAAAACAGAAATATAGATCAATGGAACAGGATAGAAAGCCCAGAGATAAACCCACACACATATGGTCACCTTATCTTTGATAAAGGTGCCAAGAATATACAATGGAGAAAAGACAGCCTCTTCAATAAGTGGTGCAAGTAAAAGAATGAAACTAGAACACTCCCTAACATCATACACAAAAATAAACTCAAAATGTTTTAAAGACCTAAATATAAGGCCAGACACTATAAAACTCTTAGAGGAAAACATAGGCAGGACACTCTGTGACATAAACCACAGCAAGATCCTTTTTGACCCACCTCCTAGAGAAATGGAAATAAAAACTAAAATAAACAAATGTGACCTAATGAAGCTTAAAAGCTTTTGCACAGCAAAGGAAAACATAAACAAGACAAAAAGACAACCCTCAGAATGGGAGAAAATATTTTTAAATGAAGCAACTGACAAAGGATTAATCTCCAAAATATAAAATCAGTTTATGCAGCTCAATATCAAAAAAACAAACAACCCAATGCAAAAATGGGCAGAAGACCTAAATAGACTTTTCTCCAAAGAAGATATACAGATTGCCAACAAACACATGAAAGGATACTCAACATCACTAATCCTTAGAGAAATGCAAATCAAAACTATAATGAGATATCACCTCATACTGGTCAGAATGGCTATTATCAAAAAATCTACAAACAAAAAATATTGGAGAGGGTGTGGAGAAAAGGGAACCCTCTTGCACTGTTGGTGGGAATATAAATTGATACAGCCACTATGGAGAACACTATGGAGGTTCCTTAAAAAACTAAAAATAGAACTACCATGTGACCCAGCAATCTCACTACTATGCATATACCCTGAGAAAACAATTCAAAAAGAGTCGTTTACCACAATGTTCATTGCAGCACTATTTACAATAGCCAGGACATGGAAGCTACCTAAGTGTCCATTGACAGATGAATGGATAAAGATGTGGCACATATATACAATGGAATATTACTAAGCCATAAAAAGTTATTGAGTTATTTGTAGTGAGGTGGATGGACCTAGAGTCTGTCACACAGAGTGTAGTAAGTCAGAAAGTGAAAAAACAATACCATATGCTAACACATATATATCATATCAAAAAAAAAAAATGTTTCTGAAGAACCTAGGGGCCAGACAGGAATAAAGACTCATACATAGAGAATGGACTTGAGGACATGGGGAGGGGGAAGCGTAAGCTGGGAAGAAGTGAGAGAGTGTCAATGACATATATGTACTACCAAATGTAAAATAGATAGCTAGTGGGAAGCAGCCCCATAGAACAGGGAGATCAACTTGGTGCTTTGTGGCCACCTAGAAGGGTGGAATAGGGAGGGTGGGAGGGAGACACAAGTGGGAGGGGCTATGGGGATATATGTATACATATAGCTTATTCACTTTGTTATACAGCAGCAACTAACACAGCAATGTAAAGCTATTATACTCCAATAAACATGTTAAAAAAAAAGCAGTATGAAACTAGAAATCAATTACCAAAAGGAAAATAGGAAGAACACAAACACGTGGAGACCAAACCACATTGTACTAAAAAAACAATGGGTCGATAAAAAAATCAGAAAATACCTTGAGACAAATGAAAGTGGAAATACAACTTTTCAAAGTCTATTGGATACTTCAAAAGCAGTTCTAAGAAGGAAGTTTATAGAGATACATGCCTACCTAAAGAAACAGGAAAAATCTCAAATAAACAACCTAACTACCATCTAAGAGTGTTAGAAAAAGAACAAAGCCCAAAGTCAGCAGAAGGAAGGAAATAATAAAGATCAGAGAGGAAATAGAGACAAAAAATAGTAGAAAAGATCAATGAAAACAATAGCTGGTTTTTTTAAAATGTAAACAAATTTGATACCAATTTTTACCAAGCGCATTAAGAAGAGAGAGAGAACCCAAATAAACAAAATAATAAATAAAAGAGAAAAAATAGCTGATACCTCAGAGGTACAAATAACTTGAAAGACAGAGTATCAAAACTATAAATAGATAATCTGAATAGAACTTAAGTAACACTGTATCATTAAATAAATTAATAATTTAAAATCTTCAAAAGAAAAAATAGTACCCAAATTGTTTCATAGGGAAATTCTACCATGTATTTAAGGAAGAAATATACTGCTTCTCTACAATTTCTTCCAGAAAATAGAAGCTGATGGAATATTTCTTAAATCATTCTATTGGGCCAGTATTACTCTATAATAACCAAATAAAGACATTACAGGAAAGTTTAACTACAGACAGTACGTCTCATCATCATAGATATAAAAAAACTCAAAATATTTTAGCAAATCAAATCCAACATTGTATACAAAAAAATTATACTCATAACCAAGTTGTTCTCTAATTGTGCAAGGCTGATTCAGCATTTTTTAAATCAATCAATCTAATCCATCATATCAACACTAAAGAAAAAATGCACATCAATTGTAAAAAATAATTTATTTAATAAAATCCAACACTCATTCATGATAAAAACTCTCAGCAAAGTAGAAATAGAGTGGAGCTTTCCCAATTTGATAAAGAATTTCTACACACGATCTGTATCCAACACCATACCTAATGAGAAACTAGATTCTTTTCCCATGAAACTGTGAACAAAACAAAGATGACCTCTACCATTACCCCTATTCAACATTTGGACTGGAAGTCATAGCTAATGGAATAAAATATGACAAGGAAATAAAAGTGATAGAGATTGGAAGGAAAGATGTAAAACTTCCTTTATTTGCAGATTACATAATTTCATATGTAGAAAATCTCAAATAATTGACCCCAAAAAATGTCCTGGAACTAGAAGTGAATGTAGCAAGGTTGTAGGATACAAGATTAATATAAAAGCTCAATTGCTCTCCTGCATGCTCACAAAAATCAAGTGGAATTTAAATTTTTTTTTAAAATGTATATCATTTTCAATAGCACCAAAAAATAAAAGACTTAGGTATAAATCTAACAAAATATGTACAAAATCTATTTGTAGAAAACAAAAACTCTGATGAAAGAAATCTAAGAAAACCTCAGGAAATTAGTTCATATTCTATGTTCACAGATTGGAAGACAGTATTATTAAGATGTTTATTGTTCTCAAATTTATCTATAGATTCAAAGCTATTCTATTCAAAATCCCAACAAGTATTTTGTAGACAACGGTAAATTGATTCTCAAGTTTACATGGAAAGGTAAAAAACCTAGAATACCAACACAATACTGAAAAAGAAGAATAAAGTTGGAGAACTCAGACTACCTTATTTTAAATCTTACTAAATAAGACTTAAATAAATCTTTATTTATAGAATAAATCTTTATTTATAACTAAATAAATCTATAAAAAGATAGCATGATAATGGTAAAAGGATAGATATTTAGACCAAAGTGACCGAATAGAGAGCCTATAAATAAGCTCACATAAATATAGTGAACTAATTTTTGTAAAAGAATCAAAGGCAATACAACGGGGAAAGAATGGTCTTTTCAACAAAGAGTGCTAGAATATTTGGACATCTATATTTTAAAAAATGAACTTAGACACAGATCTTACACCTTTCCCCCAAATTAACTCAAAATATATCTTTGGCCTAAATGCATATCCAAAATTATAATAGTTCTAGAAGAAAACATAGGAGAAAATCAATATTACTTTGGGTTTGGTGATGAGCTTTTAGATAAAATACCAAAAGCACAATCCATGAAAGGGAAAAATTGACAAGTTGGAGTTTATTAAAACTAAAAACTGGTGTTCTGTAAAAGATATTTTTAATAAAATCAAAATCAAAGCCACAGATGAGAAAAAAATATTTGCAAAACACATAGCCAATAAAAGACTTTATCCATAATGTATAAAGTATGCTTAATACTCAACTATAAGAAAACAAACAACCCAATTTTAAAACGTGTAAATGATCACCTCACCAAAAAAGATATGCATATGGCACATAAGCAAATAAAAAGATTTTCAACATCATTTGTCATTAGGGAATTCCAAATTAAAACAGCTATTAGATACTCCTGATTCTTATTAGAATGGCCAAAATCCCCCCAGGAACTGTCAGTGCCTGTTGCTGGTGAGTGTGTACCCTGACAGGAATTCTCATTCATTGCTAGTGGGAACGAAAAATGGCACAGTTACTTTGGCAGACATTATGGCAATTTCTTATAAATCGAAACATAGTCTCACCATACAAACATGCAGTCATATTCATTGGTATTTACCCAACTTATCTGAAAACTTATGCCCACACAAATACTTACACATAAATGCTTATATTATCTTTATTCATTATCACCCAAAACTGAAAGCAGCCAAGATGTCCTTCAATAGACCAATGGATAAATAAACTGTAGTACTTCCTTACAACGGAGGTTGGGGATCCCTGGACAGAAGGCATAATGTAATAAAACATCTAACTATTCCAAATACAAGAAACAACCTTACCAAAGGGAATGAGGGACAATGATTTTGTCCTAAGCAACTATAGATATTAGAGGAATCTGTAAAAATAAAGGCAAAAAAAAAAATTAGAGTATTGTACAAAAATTGATAAACTTATTTCACTTGGGGGTACAGGCTAACAAATACGCTATTGATCGACGTGTGTACTGGAATTGAATAATTAGGGGAAGGGATGGCAAATACTAGGAGCAAGCTTTCTCACTATTGAAGTAGGAAGTTACAGATAAGCGAGGGGAGGGGAATAGAATGACCCGTGAGGTAATGGATTAGAGTCTAAAGTATCCATATAAATTCACATTTAGCATTATTAGAAGCAGATGGCTACATATAGAAATACTTATAGACATTTGTATATTCAGTAGTTAAAAGACACACATATATTTCCTTGCTATGTTAGCCGAGAGCATAAAGAGACAACAGCATCTCAGTGGCAACCAATACGTCTGGCTTTCAGATGATGGTTTCTAAGTCCACTCTCTGATAAAGGAAGCAGGGCTGCTTGTAAAGATGGTTGATTTTATGACTGTGACCTGAAATATAAAAACAAAAAATGAGCTTGGAGCATCCTGTAGTACCAGAAAGTAAGGAATTTCTCAAAAACAAACAAACAAGCAAACAAACAAAATGCACGGTTGATGGGGGTATGTCTAAGTAATGCAGGAGCCAAAAAGTTCCCCGTGGCCAAAGTCGAAGCAGCAAAATAAATATGGTAGCCTTGGATTATAATCCAAAGTATAAAATAAATATCCACGAGCCCATACTGAAATAAATAAAGGATTACATGAATATATAAATGGGGGAAGAATAGGCAAATATCCCATGCAGAAGAACTCCAAATGATTTATGTAGATACTTGCTTTGAGCTGAATGTTTATGTCTCTCTAAAATTCATATATTAAAACCTAACTTTCAGTGTGTTGATAACAAGAGATGGAGACTTTGGGAGGTGATTAGGTCATGAGCACCCTGAAAAAAGAGGACCCAGAGAGCACCCTTGCTCCTTCTGCCCTGTGAAGACACAAGGAAGATGGCCATCTATGGACAAGGAAGCAGGCCCTCACCAGGCACGGGGTCTGCCAGAACCTTGATCTCAGACTTCCCAGCCTTCAGAACAATGAGAAGTAAATGTGTTGTTTACAGGCCACCCAGTCTAACTTTTTTTGTTGTTGTTGTTATAGCAGCAGACTAAGACAGACTAAGAACAGACTAAGACAATACTCCACTTTTAAATGATAACATCCCACTCTGTAAGTGTCACTTTACATAGTGACTCCCTTCCAAACAGTATAGTATGGAACGGGGAAGAAGAGGACGTTGACAGTGGAGAAACTTGACACACACTCCCTCAGCCAGGGAATCAAGGTCAACACCAACAGTGATACATCAGATTGATAGTATAAACTCTTGCTATGATAGGATGAAAGTGGTACTTCATCTCCAGAGCCTTCCTCCTCAAATACCATAATCTTAGTCCGATCACAAGAAAAGTATCAGAGGAATCCCACTTAATGGACATTCTGAACAGAACTCAAACTCTCAGGCCGCCGAAAACAAGGAAAGCCTGAGAAACTGTCACAGCAAAGAGGAGACATGTCTATTAAATACAGTGTGGTATCTAGCATGGGATCCTGGAATACAGAAAAGACACTGAGTAAAAACTAAGGCAGTCTGAATTTTGGGTATGCACTTTAGTTAGTAACAATGTATCTATATTGGTTTATTAATTGTAACAAATTATGGTACTGAGGTAAGATGTTAATAAGAGGGTAAACTGGTTGTCAGGTATATGGGAACTCTCTGTATTACCTTAACAATTGTTCTGTAATTTTAAAACTATGCTAAAATAAAACATGTATTCTTTAATGAAGAGGACATCTCTAAAAAAATGGATGCTTATGCCAAAGAGACTGAGGGAACCAGGAAGAGTCTTTTAGGACAGAAAACAATGTCATTTTGACTATTTAAGTGTCCAAGTAGAAAGATACTTAAGGAAAATTTGGGGTTTTGATATTAAAATTAAAAAGATTTTATCTGTGTATGACTGAATCATAGCATATAATTTCACCTAAATAAGTAAGTTTACTTTATAGAACATTCTTATTCCAAAATGAGGTAACAAGCGAAAAGATATTTCTTGCTAGGTTTAGTTTAGAAAACTCTTTAGACACATGCAATCTATTTACTTATTAAAATAAATAATAAATAAATACTAAAAATAATAAAGTAACTTTACAATCATCTTTACCTCTTTGTGTTAGTTCTACTAGAACTGTAATTAGTGCCGCTCCAATTATTCTTTTTGTTAAGCGTTTTCTGCATAAACCAATCATTTTCATCATCATCTTCATCATCATCTTCTTCATCATCATCATAACAAACACTTCTATGAGTTCTACATGAGTCAGACACTGTTCCCAGGGTTTATATAACTAATTCTATTAATCCATTCAAACATTCTAACAGGTGTATTCTGTGGGGAAACTGAGACACAGGTATGCTGGGTAGCTTTCCAGGTAGTACAGTTAGTGATGGAGCCTGGATTCATCTTCAGCTGTTGTGTTCTAGAGTACATATGTGTATCCACCATGCAATGCCACCTTCCATGAACCCCCAAATGGCAGGATGCTGATCCTTTGGAAAGCAAGGTGTCTGTCACTAGTTGGCCACAGTATGGGTGAGTCTGGAAAAAGCACCTTTTACTTTTGTGCTGTGGCAAATAACAAACCGGGATTTCTTGAACTGGATCAATTACTAGAGCATGGCAGGACTTCGGGTACACATGAGCTGTGTCGGAGTGTAATCTCATCCACTTAGCCCTAAAGCACTGGGCATGAGACTGTTAGAGAGTCGTGCCGGGTCTGCTCCTCTCAGTGACTCCATCACCAGAAAAACATGTGTTGACAGCTGGGGGAATGTGTTAGTTCAAAGGAAATAATAATAAAAGGGAGGGGAAAAGAAGGCAAATGTGCATTCTCCAATTATTTACTTGCCACATGTGTTAAATAATTGGATATGTTTGCCTTCATGTTTTGTTACTAGGAACTTTTAACTTATCTCCAAAGAATAGAAGACAGCCAACTCACAACAGTCTTGCCTCTTTCTGAATAAGTCATTTATGAGCAGTGAGTGTAATGCTGACTCTGACTACATTAGCAGCATATCCTGGCTACTTAAAAACTGGGAAATAGCTTCCAGACACTTAATCACTAGCAGACTGGTTCTACTTGAAAAGACGTTGTAAGCGGTACTTGTTACCCTTCATGTCAGGGCTCTGCAGGACAAAACCATCCTGCTAGACTGACAACCAGCCACTCTGGAGAAGGTTTGTCTCATCACTCAAATTCTGAAAAGCTGTTTGCCAATTTTTAAAGAACCAATCTCTTCATCAACTCAAAGAGCCAGTCAAAAAATGATCTTACACTCTTCTGAGAGTCAGAACAGCACAAGGGAGCACATTTGGGCTTTGGAGTAAGGATGCAAATGGTAACTCTAACACTTGCTAACTGAGTGAGTGGGGACTAACCATTTCATGTCCCTGAGTCTCGATCATCTCTTCCAAGAGTTTGGTATGATAAACTACTCTCTGTAGAGTGATGTGAGACTTAAACATGTGTGGAAATAGTCAGCTCTGATCATAGACCTGAATCCAGTTTTGTTTATTTATATTGCTCTCTGCACCACACTCTCAGATAATTGAGATAGAGTTAAATCCAGTTGAACCTCAGTAGTAGGATAACCTCAGAGTAGTACTTGGAACCAGCACTTGAGGGAGACAGACTTATTGTCATGTGACAGAGAAACAAGCCAATTCATGGGCGATCTTGAGACCTTCTCACTTACTCTAAGGAGAAGCACAGCTCCCTTCCCCTGGTTGAAACTTGCACAGAAGTATGTTGATAGGTGGGAACAGATACCTGCAGTTTCTTAGAAGAGTCAGAAAAAAAGTTTGCAAGATAATCAAAAGCCAAGCCAAAGAGTGTCCTAAAAAATGTCATCCTATGTGACCTGGATGGCAGCATCAGGATCACTCTTGATATCTACTGAACTCTTGTGGTAGTTCATTCCTTGCGTGCCTTCTCGCATAAAATCTCACAACTACCCTCTGAGAGGCAGTCACCATTCGCACTTGTCAGGTGAGCAACCTGAAGCACCACAAGACAGAGCATCTGTCCAAGTTCACGTCAGTGTGGAAGACAGCCAGTCCTGCCCAGAGCAGCAGCCTGAGCCCCTAATCCAGGTGCTCCCCTACCGCCAGCATTCCCCAAGCTCTGAGCATTAGGAGGACAGTGCAATGGCTTATTTAGATTTACTTAACTGTAACCCAGCAGCCCCGGCTGCCAAATCATAAATATTTGTTAGATGAATGCTGTCTGGGTTGTAACTATTTGACCCAGGCAATGTCATGTTGAAACGGGTGCTTGGGGAGCATTAGTCTGATAGAGTGAAGGTTGGTTGGACCAGAAATATGAGAGTGGAGATGAGAACCAGAAAGATGTCTTAGGGGACTATTACAGTGGACTGGTGTGATGACATCTGAGGAAGTCAGAGAGCTTAACTTCTTTCTCCATTGCATGTAACATCCCTTGAAGAAGCCACAGAGCCTACCACACTGGGCCACTTTGCATAATCATTGTCCGTTTTCCATACCTTATGGTTTTTTTTCTCTGTGGAGTTGGAGACGCTTCTGCTTTACTAGTGGGTTCCTCAGTGATGGGCATTCATTCCAGCAGCTCTCCGAAATGGTCATAGGGAGATGCCATTACTGACTAAAGAAGACCACTTTTATGCTACAGATCCTACTTCTTAAGTGTATATCTAAGTTCATTATGAGGTTAGTTCTTACATAATTGTATGTGTCTTATTATGACTCTGCACATCGGATTATTTGCATTGTCTTCCAGAATACACAAAAAGTCTTGACTATAGTATCATAGTTCTTTCCACTTAAGGCTTCTGAAAATACATATCCATTCGTGTATACAACATATATTTATCATGTACCTACTATACAGCAGGCATTCTCCTTGATTCTAGTAGCAAAACAATGTCTCCACTCACTAGAACCTACATTTTAGAGGGATGAACAAACCAGGAAGGAGTAATCCACTCATGCCTCTCTTTGCTTTAAATCTTCTATTCATTGTCATTTGACTTAAGAAGAAATCTAAACTTGGCTTGGCCTGGAAGTTCCATCATGGTCTCACTCCTGCCACTCTCTGAGCTCTCTACTTTAGCTCTTTCTTTCGAATCCAATTCTCAAGTCATCCTGAAAGGTATAGGTTCTACTAAGTGTTCTATTCTCTTCTGAAATTTTCTACGCTTCTACCACTTCCAGGACCTGGAGTAACTCCTCCTCCTTCATTGTTCACCAGCTGTTCATATTTTAAGCCTAGATGGTAAATCCTCTTCCAGAAAGCCTGCCCTAGAGTCCTAGCACCCATTCCAAGTGGACAGATAGTTCCCCTGTCTTCTGCCATGACATTGGTGACAGTCTTTTATAATTACATCCTTTAAGGACAAGGATTTTATTCTTTATCTTTGTAAACTCAGTGACGGGAGCATAATAATATGTGCTCGGTTTATGTCTGCAGAAGGAAGGAAGGGAGGAAAGAGGGGAGGAAAAAAAGGAGGTGGAGATGGAGAAAGGGAACAGTTAGGTCTTATAACCATCCCTTGCCATTACTTTGCACTATGATTAAGTGCTCTTTCCCGTGGGTCTATTCTGTCCTTATTTCAGTGATGACCAAACATGAGGTGGTTCCTGAACTCAAGTGATGGTAGTAGCAAATGAGAAAAGGAGAGAAATATGGAAGAAATTAGAATGGAAGTATCAATAGTTGGTGACAGGTCCAACTACAAAATAAAAGGAAAAGAGTTTTCCTTGTCTTATGAGTAGAAAAGACATACAAAAAAGTGAAAGCAAGATCTTTTCACAGATATTTCATATTCTATTGGGTGAGAATTGGATGATTGAATTTTCCCATTTAAAGTATTCATAAGAACATAAAATATGCATTAATGTAGTCAAGCATGAGAAGCTTAACATAAATAGATAAGAGGAACCACTGCCCTAAATTATTTTACAAATGTATAGACCATCCACAGTATTCCCCACCAACTTCAACACAGTAGACATAGACTATGAATCATAACTTTCCCAACATGGTTAACGCTTTGCCTACAATTCCTCCCTCTTCTTCCAACTTCAGATTCAGGGATGCTCCCCAGATCATAGTGTGTATTTTCTTTTAAAGTACTTATGAGGGCTTGAGCAATCCATCAATTATGATGAGATTAAAAATGAAACCAAGGGAACCAAATATTCATCAACTTACATATTAAGTATTCAGTTGATGAATCATCTGTTTTGTGAGAATAAACTAGGGTTGAGGAAGTCAGTGCAGCCCTATTCTAAAGATATAAGATGAGAGCTCTGGAAATATGGAAATATGAAGTCTTGGTAGATGGCACTCTTGCTGAAGATGTACTTGAGGAAAAGCTAGTCCTCAGTGAAGAAGAAGTCGTCAGAGGAACTGCCACATTCATTTCTTTCCATGGAGCTGGATACTGAGGTTGTGACTATGTGAAGAAAATGGGAACATTTTACAGGAGCCAAGCCACATGCCTGGGAGATATGGAGATCACCCTAGGGTGAATCTTCTTTTAGATTTGGATTTAGGTTGTTACCAATCCTGGGGGAATCCATACAGACAGAATAATTCCCATGAGGATTCCAATTTTGTTTGAAAATTCCTGCTCAAACTCCAGGTCTCAGAACACTCCTGAAGTCTTTCTGAGAAGAACAAATCAAAGTCTAGCCAAAGATTCTCTTCTTTATGAAACAATGATTCTTACTAACTTCCACCACTCATATCTGTAATACCTGCACCACACCATTCATTTGGGCATATCTTTCCTAGGCTCACGTGTATTTGAAACTGATATATGAACTAGCAAAACCCTAGGGAAGGAACCTCAGAGCACCTCTCCTTTTACTCTTTTGTCTGGACTCGTTGCATTTGCTTCCACTACTTGTAATAACTTGTATTATTAGAGGTTTCTTGAGTTTACACTGCTTTCAGATACATTATCTCAGCTGGCTTAAGGATTTGGCACAGTTGTTAGGCATAAGTAAATATCTGGGGAACTCTGATTTATGAATCTATCATTAACCCATCAACAAACAGTCACTGAGCAGCTACTGTAGGCCACACACTACATTGACTATATGGTATGACCTGGGAGAAGTTGGAGAAGAAAAAAGCGACATATGATAACATGAGCCGAAAGAAATTTCAATTTGGAGGATGAAACAAACATTCACAAGTATTCAAGTCTCAGGAGAAATACTAGTATTCTCTGAATTTTCATCCTTAAATATTTCTGTCATTTTTCTACACATTTTCTCCAGGTAAGTTGGTTCATCTTTACCATGGTTGCACCTTCAACTTTAGAATAATGGCCCCAACATTATACAGCCCAAATCTCTCTGGCTAGGACTACGTTCAGAAAATCTTCTTCCTGAATGTCCTCTTGCTACTTCAAACTCAGCCTGTCTAATTGTGCATTAATTATTTCTCCCAAAATCTATCCTTTATTCTATATTCTCTTTCTAGATACTGGTTCCCCATTAACTATCAGAAACCATAACTCTTTCCCACTACTTTTCTTATTAATCATCAAATCCTTTCAGTTTGACTTTTAAAACATGTTTTTATACCATTTCTGTTTTTGTTAAACCAGAACTTAACACTTATTGGTGTATGCTTAATAGAGTATACCATTTATTACACCATTCATTTATTATCTGTTTACATGTCCCTTGTCCATGCAATATTGTGAACTCATAAGCTCTTGAGAACTCTACCTTATGGTCAGTATATGATCAGTACATGGAAGATAATAAGCAAATATCTGCTAAATGAAAGAAATGATGATTGTGTAATGTGGTTGGTTTTTTTTCTTCCTTATGGTAGATGGAATTCTGAGACACCTGTAATATTTTCATTCCCTGGTGTTTGCACACCTTCACACAGTTTTTATGTAAAACACTAATCTAAGTATTATTGTGAGGGATTTCACTTAATATGTGATTAAGGTCCCAAGTCAGCTGACTTTAAGAGAAAGAAATTATCTTTGTAGGGATGGACATAATCAGGTGAACGCTTAAGAGGAATTAAGGTCTTCCTGACAGAAGAGGTTTCAAGGAATGACAGGAATTTGATAAGAGAAAGGTCTTCCATTTAGTGCTTTAAAGATGGAAGGGGCCACATGGTGAAGAATGTGGATAGCTTCTAGGAGCTGAGAATGGGTCCCAGCTCACAGCCAACAAGGAAGTAGAAACCTCAGTCCTACAACCACAATGAACAAAATTCTGCCAACAATATGAATAAACTTGGAAGTAACTTCTTCCCCAGAGATTCCAGAAAGGAACATGGTACACTTGACACCTTGACTTCAGTCTCATAAGTATCTGAGAAGAGAATCCTGCCATACTTTGCCCAGACTTCTGATCTAGGGAACTATGAGCTGCTAAATGGTGGTTTTTTTAAACTACTGAGTTTCTGGTAATTTGTTATGCAGTAAAAGAAAACTAACACACTTTTCTTCTAATTTTGCAATTCTTGATAAGGATAATGCTTGTACTTGAAAATTCCAAGGTATGTCTTAGAATTAAATGCAGGCTGTATATATCTAATCCTCAGTTCCTTAGTAAGGATGCTCTGTATGATTGCAAAGAATGCTTTGAGTTACTAAAAATTCATATTATTAAGAACAATTGAAAAATGTTAAAATGTAAATGGTTAAAATTTATGACACTCTACCCAATTATTAAAAACAATATGTAATGTTCCATTAGAAGCTTTAAACTGGGTATTAGAGGATTTTGGTTTTGGCCACCCATATAGCCCAGTAAATTAGTAATTTTCCATTCTGAACACAAGGTTATTCACAGGTCTTCAGACACTGTTTACTTCAAAATTCTGTATTATTTTCAGCCAATTTGTTTTCACTATAGAAATTACAGTTTGTCAAACATCAGCATTTGTGTCCAGTTAAGAGCCAAAGAGAAATAACATCTCCCTTAGCCTCTTATTCTAGAAATTATCTAAAATTCATGACTCAGATTATTTCAACTTCTACTATGTTAAACTACTTGAAAAAGAGTGTTTAACCCATAGCTTCCATAAATTGCTAACAGATTAAAAGAAAACAATAACAAAAGATGACCAGGAATGAAGTTGGGTAATATCAAGAAAATATCCCAGTAAGCAGAAACCTAAGTAGAGACTGATATTTAATTTTCAGCCACTTGAAGTAAATCAGTTGCTTATGAGGACTAACTTGTAACCACTTTTTGAAGTGTGCCTTTTATGCTTATGAGGGAAATTACGCTTATGCAATGGGCTTGGATCATTAGCATGGGAAAATGTTTCCCTCTTTCCCTCACTTAAGGACAGTTTCTTGGTCATCCTAGGTCCCCATCATAATAGATCTCTTGATTTGCGGGCAATGCCACTAAAATAAAACTAATGGGTCCATCCTAGGTGCATTCTTGTGGATGCTGTACTTATGACAGCTGTGAATTGAAGCAGGTATTTCAACTCTGAGAACATTTCAGTTGAGCTTCCACCCATACCTCTACCTAAACCTAAATCTATACCTATCCTTATGTGTGTGCCTACACCTGTGCTGTCCCTGTATGTACACATAGGCCTATATCCATGCCTTTAACTATATCTGTCCCAAAGTGTTGTTTTGAGGATGCAATGAGAGACAATTTCACGTGTATGATACCTAACCACTAGTGGTTGCCCCACAAATGTTGGTTCTGAATGGTTCCCTGGTAGACTTCATCTGACACATTTCAACCTCTGGGGATTTTATGGAGAATGGGACACCAAAGTGGAGTTTGCAGTGGTTGTTCAGTGGTCACACACCATCTGAGTTCTTGAAAAACATGCATGTAATTCAGCTTTAATTTTGCCACTGAACTTTCAACCCTGTGATCGAATACCCTTGTTGACTTCTCACTTGGAACCGAGGGGCACTCCCTCACCCTTGTCAGGAACAAGGTCCTATTTCTTCTCCCAGAGCATGGCTCACCTCCAGTGCCTAGGATAAAGAGCTATGTGACACCATGGAAAAGGGGCATGGCCAGAAGATTGAGGGGCAGAAAGGGCCATTTCTACCAAGGCAACAAAGAGACACCAACAAGATGTCAGCCAGGGTCAGAGTCCTAGCACTCTGGCAAAGGAGGGAATGGAGGGGAGATTTCCAAATATGGAGGAAGTTGCAGTAGCCAAGAACAGCCTTGCACACATGTCTATCGGTGGACAGTGGACACATTGCCGAATCTACAGACTCCATCTTTCCTGGGAGCTCATATACCCACAAACACTTTTTGAAGGACCACTAGAATTAGATTCTGAAGATACAAAGAGAAGTAGAAAGTAGTCCAGTCTCCAAACTTTTCAGTCCCTCCAGGGAGAGAAACAAAATATCCCTATAACATCAGCCATAGGAGAAAGCCAGATAAAGCTTGTCATTCAATACCTAAATGGCTTCTGCTCGAGTTTAGGCAGTAGAGTCAAAGAAGAATTCACAAAAGTGACATTTGAATTAGCACCTGAATTAAGGGAGACCTTCTCCATGCAGCAGGATGGAAAGGCACTGAAGAAGCAAAGCTATGAGGGGCAGAATCAGTCAAACTGATGGCCTATAGAGAGAAGAGGAAGCCTAATTTACCATAGCAGCCAAGGGATCTAGGGTGTAGACTGTTGTGCAACCCCACCCAATATAGACATGCACTTGCAAAGGTGCATCTTCTCTAATGCTGACCCATTTCCATTCCACTTTGTATGCTGTGGGCTTTACTGACAGCAGGTTACTCCAATCTCTACATTCTGCAGAACCTCAGCTATTGAACTGCTTACAATTGCCATTCCCAAACAAATTGCCTATTTGGAATTAAGCAAAGGTGTAGTCAAATTTTCTCCAAAAAACCTGCATGTAAAAAACTTGTGAGATTAATGAAGTGCAAGTGAATGTTTAATCTTTTCTCCTGCTTTGCACCATAAGAATTAGACTTTCCTTCTTCTGAATCAGTCTAATATTACACTGACAAGAGCAATTATTTTCTTTATATGATCTCTTATTTCTATGCTCAGATCACCAGTGATCCCAGTTTTATCTCCATTCCAGACCATTCACATGAACGGGTCTATTAAAATGCTGTCCACTCTATTTCTTCCTATTGTTTTACATGTTGGTTCAAATGAGGTTTGAATAAAGAGCACATTCCTAATACTAAGTATTAAACGTTTCCAAATTCTCAAATTTCCTTGGCTTAGACCCACTCTGCACAACTGCTGTTGGTTCAGGACTTAGTTATGCTTCCCCGGTACCAATAAACCTGAGTCAAAATATCCATCTAATTGGAAAATCCTTTAGGATGTCTTCCTGATATTTTAAGAGTGTATGGTTTTCATACTAAGCAGTGAACATGTTGTCAAATGTAACATAGCCTGTTTCACTGACCAGGACAACAAGGGCCATTTCCCCTCTGCCCTCAGCTCTGTAAACAGAGGCTGGAATGTCTACAGCAAGAACAGGAGGATGCATGTGTGGTGTTCCTCACGCAAGACTCGTCATGCTCACCATGGTTTCAGTGGCTCATCCTTGTGTTCTCAGCCGTGCAGACGAGGCTGCCATCTCGTTATTGCCCATCTGAAGGAACGGTCTCACTATTTGTAACCTTTGAATGATTCTCCTGTGAGGCTTAAAGATCCACAGCTCCAGGATGTGTGGACTGCCATCCACATCATTGAAACTCATTGAAACTAGAAAAGCAAACGAGAAATGCACATCACAGGAGTCACATAAAAAGTGATAGGTGGATTAATGAATGGATGGATGAATGAAGGAACGAATGATATAGCCAAGGTAACTACCTGGTTTTGGACAAAGCCATGTCTTGGAATTCTAGGTAAATGAGGGCACCAATATGAGTATACATCTTTTTGTTCTCTCTCATCATTTTCCTTTTTGAAAAATTAAACACAGACAGAATTCTGATGTAGTGTGCAAGTTTATTCCTCAGAGGTAAAATGTAGGATGATTGCCGTGCTTATTATCACCAATTACTAAATTATACCATATATAATAACACAGTGTTATCATTACTATTTCATACTTTTCAAAATGTTTCATAACTGTTATCTCACTTTATAAAGAGAAAGTCTCTTCAATTAATCTCCAAGTTTTCATCTATTACATTTTCCTGCTGTTATATTTTTTATTTTATCCAGAAAAAAAATTGCTGTTCTTTTCTTGTGGAAGCAATTAAAAAAATCACCAATTACAATATAAAGTTCCTCATTAATTGTCCGTAGAAGTTTTCATCAGGTTTTCAGAACTCATGTTATCCTAATTCAGAAGCTGGACTTGGGACAAGCATTACTTCAGCATCCAAAGTACTGCCATAGGAAACAAATAGAAGCAAAGAGAGAAAGAGCTATAAAGAAAACAAAGTCTCATTAAAACCTGGTGGCGAGCTCATTAGACCCAACTAGCTCTTAATGCAGCAGCAGCAAATGTGGGTGAAAAACACCCCAGACAAGATGCTGTGTTGCTAGATGGTCTCTGGAAAGAGTTAAATTTTGGGTAAAGGGTCCACAGTAACAGGAGAGCAACTGGACCTGGACCGCTCTCATTTCCTCCACATTGGGCTCTCTTCTGAGCAGAATATTGTGTGTGTCTGCATGTGTGTGTATGTGTGTATCTGTATGCACTGGTACACAGACACCCTAGAGAGAACCTTGAGCACCTGGAGAGCTCAGACCATGGGAGGAGAGAATCTTAGACTTGGAAGGTCCTGGATTCAGCTGGTCCAATCCTGTCTCCCTGCTCCCATGCATGGTTTACTCTGAATTGTCCTACCTATTGCCCCACAGCCTTGGCTTGAATTCACCTCATGACACGTGGCTCACCACTTGATGGAGGTGTTTGTAGATGCACAAAGATTCTAACAAAGCCATGATCTGATTCCTATTGAAGTGCATTACTGTGTGCTCATCGTGACCTATAGGACAGTGGGTACAACCACCCTCCATGCCTCCACTTATATTCACGTCCCTTCTGCTGAGGTGACCTGTACCAGGTGTGGCCTCTCACCCATGCTCATGCCCTTCACTGCATGTCCTCTGCATGTGGGTGCTGGGAAGACAGAAGCCACACTGCTCTGGATGTGAGCACTGCCCCTGACTGGCACAGATGTTGTCTGTCCCCACTGCCCCTGAAATCAAAACCCTGGTACTTCCATAAATGCACACCCAGGTATCATGAGCTTTAGTCTGGAGAAAGTATGGAACTCTGATTGCTGGCAATCTTATGAACAGTTGTCCATAAATCGCTAGAACTCCTACCTGTATATGGTACAGTTAAATTTTTTCTTATTTTCTTGGTCCTAGTTCCCTTGTTTTAAATAATTTGCATCTCAGTTCTGTCATCTGCTATATCAACTGTCCCTCCCAGTTTTGTGTCACGTGCAAATCTCCTAAGCATGTGTTTTGTGCCTTGATCCAAACCACTGAATAGACGTTAACACATGATAAAGAGCAGGACACAGTTTAATGTGTTTTAAGGTTTTCCCCTTTGATTGACACCAATTATTTAGCAGCAGTCTTTTAGCAGATTGTTAAGGCAGCTCTGACCTATTGAATTGTGATTTCATCAAGTACGCAGGAATATCAAAAGGACAGCTCCATGCCGGGCTGAAGTGGGAAGTCTGAAGTCCGAGACGTGCCTGACACAAAGCAGAAAGAGCTCTTGAAATTCAAGTACCACTCTTCATTAATCTTTGTGTAACCAGTACCCTGTAACGTGAATTTACTAAACACAAAGAGAAAACACGCTGCTTTTTGTGAAACTAATTGAGCCAGATCTTGTGATGACTGCCCATCAGCCGGTTAATAATCACTTCTTCATTGTTGTCAGTGATCAGTGTTGAACTGATTGGCCCCTCGTCTCAAGAATTCATCCTTTTTCCAATTTTGAAATTGGAAAAATATTTGCATCCTCCACTCACCTGGCTCCTCTCCCACAATTCATTATTTTCTCATGGAAAAATATCTCTTCTGTCACATCTTCACATATTCTGCACATACTCTCAGGCCCTGGGCTGTAACTTTTGTGGGCCTGATGTCTTACACTTTCCCAGAGTCTCTGATCTTTGTCTTTCTTGTTACCCCTCTCAAAGGGCACAGAGCCTTTCTGCTCACACTTCTGTACTGTCCAGCCTGAATACTGTCTTCTAGTGGAAGATAATGGAAACCAAACTGTGGTCAAGAGGATCTGTCCTCTCTCTGACCCCCCCTTTTTTTTTATTTTTATTTTATATAGGAATAGAGTTGATTAACAATGTTGTGTCGGTTTTGGGTGTATAGCAAAGTGGTTCAGTTATACATATACATGTATCTATTCTTTTCCAAATTCTTTTCCCAATTAGGTTATTACAGAATATTGAGCAGAGTTCCCTGTGCTATATAGTAGGTCCCTGTTGATTACCCATTTTAAATATAGCAGTGTGTACATGTCAATCCCAAACTCCCCAACTATCCCTCCACCCTTCCCATCCTTCCCCCTGGTAACCATAAGTTCATTCTCTAAGTCTGTGAGTATGTTTCTGTTTTGTAAATAAGTTCATTTGTATCATTCTTTTTAAGATTTTGCATATAAGCGATATCATATGATATTTGTCTTTCTCTGTCTGACTTACTTCACTTAGTATTAAAATTTCCCCAAGAGTCAGTGCATCCTTTTTTATTCTATTTGCTCCACAGATATCAAGTAGTTACATCTGATGGTTGACAATAAAGTGGAGGGTTTCTCAGAAAACTAAAAGTGGAACAATATATTTAGGGAGTTGTCTTCCTCACTTTAAGTTTTTGTAAAATAAAAGTAAAAAATAAGTCCAAAAGCAGTGAATGGGATAATCTTTCTGTATTTTGTGAAAATAGAATCTGGAACCCAGAGATGATGAGTATATAAATTACAGCTGCAAGGTCTGACTCTATAAAAGAATCTATTAAAAAACTAAATGTCAAACTTGTGAGTGTTAAATATTCTATTTGTCTTTATGGATCATATAATTCAGAACTTATGAAAATAACACAAATTTGAATATTAATTATAATAATCATTAGTAATCAAAATATAGTTCCTTGAAAGTTTCACGACAATGTTGTAAAAGAAAACTTTCAAAATACATAAGAAAAATAATACGTGCATGTTCCTTTTTTGTGTGGACGTGTATCTCTCAGAGGGACACGAGCTGAAGTAGTTTCCTATGCCAGCTATTTTTCCAAGATCCTGACTTGTTTGGAATATCTTATGGTAATTGATTCCTATTCTTCTGGCAAGCCACCTGTTAAGCTAAGGCGGAAGCTGAGAAGGAGGAGTGAAATTGGGTGGAGTCGATTATGTTTTCAGCATTACTTCATTATACTACAATGCAAGCTCTTAGCTCCTGAGTCCACACATTTTTTAATAGGGTGCGTCGTTGATTTATTAATGCCATTCAGGTCAAGCAATCTGAGTATTTTTTTATTTAAAATTTAAGAAAATATTCTAGATAAATCTTGAATCTGGGATTTAAAACAGTAATATAAGTCAATCTAAAGTCGGCAACATCAGTGAGAGACTTGTTTGTTTAAGGAAAGTGTCAGTGCCCACAAATGAATATTAATTTTGCTTCTCTTATATCAATGCAAATCTAGGTAAAAGTCAAGACATCTATTTTTTGCTTCAAGATTTACAATTTAACTACAAGACCAGGAATTGGTTCTTTTTTTGTTTGTTTTAATGCTTTGGTGGTCCTCAACACCTATCCTGGGTTTCTTGTTGGGTTACTACAAAAGTCTGAGGGGTGGTAATCCATTTGGCACTGTTCTCTATTCACATGGCAGATAGTGGAGTGAGTGGTGCCCACCAGACCTCACTGGAAACACGGTCCACAGCAAGTGGGAGATGGCCTAGATCAGTGGGTCTACGAGTGTGGTCTCCAGACCTGTAATATCCGCATCACCTCTATACTAGAATACACCCTAGGTCTACTGAATCACAAACCCCAGGGATGTGGCTCCACGGGCTTATCTTCAGGAGCCTCCAGGTGATGTTCCTCTATGCTGAAGTTTGAGAACCACAGATCTTGTCACACTCACTACGTGGATGGAACCATTTCACTGGAAGCAGCTGAATTAAAGACCAATGCAGAAAATACGTATGTGAAACACTGTCAGAAAAATGGAAACAATGGAATCTGATTTTTATATATACCAAAGATAAAGATTGACTCCAACACTTTCAATATTCATTCAAATCCAGAAAATAATTTGTTACAGATTGTATTCTGGGTCGGAGAGAACTAAGCACAGTTCTGAAGGGTGACAACGTCATTCAACAGCTCATGGTCTTTTGGGTGACCCTCTATTACAAAGAGCTTCAGATGTTTCGAGGATATCTGCATTACGTTGAGGGTCTAAACATTACCTTCTAAATGTTTGGAATACATAGGAAGTCCACAGAGGACAGTGTAATCAGTAAGAGATGTGTAGGCTGTTGTTCCTCCAGCATGGTGGAAAAATGAGTCAGTAAATGAGAGATTGCCCTCTTTACAGAGTTCTTACCTTTCGCACGTCTCTATTCAGCTGCATTCCCTGAGGTAACATCACAAATAAAGGCAGAAGTACTCCATTTACAAAATTAGCAATTTTACCAGGCATTCAAGGTATATAACAAATCCACATTGCCACTTTGAGGCCGCGCCCTCCTGTAGGTGATCGGTGCTCTATGCGTTGGAGAGTTCATTTATGTAGGTTTCAGGGAATCCACTTCCTCTCATACTCAAGAGTTTATTAGAGACAATTTGTGACATGAGGTTAAAGATCACTCAAATAGATTCACATGTTCCCTTTCAAATGCATGTTCAATAAACAGACTTTCAAAGAGCAAATGGAAAGTTAATGCTGGAAAAGACCCCAGAAACTTCACAGCCTGTCCCTAATGCTTTGTCTAAAATAACCCAGGTGGTGACTAGGTCCCAGGTCCTTGGGTTTTCAGGACAGTTCACTGTCCCGTTCTTTTTCAGCCTCTTTCAGAAATTGATATTGAGAAAGTAGAAGAAAGTAATACAGTGTTCACACCAATACCGTGGTTCCATCTTCAACAGTAACAGATTTCCCCTGTGTTCCTACACAGTGTCCTGTGCTCCTCCTTTAGAGCATTGTATGATCATGATAATTAAGTATTTGTGCTTTAAAATGTCTTTTTCACCAGAGTGCGAGGTACAAGGAGGCAGAGATCTCATATTTCATTCTCTGTACTCTATCGCCCATACTCACCCACATATGTTGCCAATATGTGTTGGAACTCCACATATTTCTGTGGAAGTAATGAATGAGTAAATAATAATTAATCCATGCATTGATATTACAGCATACATCACATTGTAGCTTTTCACATTGATTTTCTTGCCTGGATCTTATGCTCTGCTGGCTCAAATTTATCTCTCACCCCTGCATCTAATGCAATGTTTGATTCCTGGGACTATCAAACTGTTTTATTATTAAATGAATGGCTCTCGGGACTTAGAAATGAGTAAATATGGCCTTTATTCTCACTTTCATTGCTGACCAGGGACCCTTAAGTGAAACAGTTCAGCTTTCTCATCCATTATGTAGACATCATCATATTTGCCTTTGTCTCCCTGGGAGATTGTAAAGCTATGTGAGAAGAATGGTGATACCACACTGAGAGGTTGGAAAACAAATGCATTATGTAATTCTGTGATAACAACAATAAAGATATTACTTTTGTTCTCTTTTTCTTCTGAAATATCTGTCCTATCCTAGTAGCTCAGGAAGAACCTAAAAGAAAACATCATTTTCCCATCTTATTGATTTTATTCTCTGAGTAGCATTTTCCTTGTCAGCACATTACTGAAACCTCAGCAATAGAAGACAGTAATCAACATTGTAGGCTGATCCTTCTCCAACTTTTTTGCAGATACTTCAAAGCCTTTTAGGATCTCCCAAACTCAGAGAAATTATCCTAAGTCACTCATGACTCCTTTTGCAGCCCAAATTATAATCGGTGCCTCTAGAAACCCCAAAGGAGGTGGTCAAGGCGCCATGCGAAATGCAGCACATGGGGATCTGACGCCTCTGAGAATTCTCACAGTGGCTGTGGGTTCCCACCCTGGTGTCCAACTCCAGCAGTGAGGCTCCTCCCACAGTGGCTAAAATCCAGTAAGTACTAAACAGCTGATTGTGACCCATGGCCTTATTGCTGGGCCGCAGATCAGTACTTGAAAACACCCACCTGTTAAGTGTCTTTCCAACTAAAGGGAGGAAGATCAGGTTGGTAGGAGAACTGTGTCCATAGAGGCAGCAGTAGAGGATGTTCCCACAATTAAGAGTGTGGGTGAGTCTGGGGGCCATTGCAGTGGAGAAAGTATAAAGCCATATAAGCTATTTAGAAGAGCAGGGCTAGAACTTTGCCCTCTTAAGAGCATTCATGGGACTCCCCACACCCAATCTGGAAGCTTTGCTGTAATGTGACCTCTCTAATCTAAATGGAGTGGCAAGAACACCACAGCAAACCTAAAGTCAGGCCTGGTACAAGGATTATGAAAATTCAAAGAACTAAGACCCTCAACATATAAGCACTTCAGGCCTACAGTATTGCTCCCTGATGAGGGTCCTAGACACAGGGCTCATCTGAGCTTCCCTGGCTGGCAACACCTCACATGGGCAGGGAATTAGGCACATCCACTGGGAGAGGACCCCTGGGAGCTTGCTCCTGCTTTCTCTGGAGGCTACACCGTGTCTCTTCTTCCTGTGCTGATCTTCCTCCACACCTTTTCACTGTAATAAACCATAACTCTGAGTCTACTAGCTTTCCTGAGTCCTGTGAGTTCTTCCAGTGAACCATCAAGCCTGCGGGTTGTCTTGGGGACCCCTACACAGAGAAGGAGGATTCAACAGATTCAGGCATTAGTTTTAGGGCAGGAAACCAGGAGAAAGACGGAGTCAGAGAAGCCCTGCAGACTTCTGGAAAGAGGATTCAGTTCCCACACTGTGTAGATTAGAAAGTTAGGCCACTTTTTTAAAAAAATTAAAAGATGGATAATACTCCTATGTGGGGTGATGGGAGTAGTAGCCATCTTCCATATTCTGCCTTCCTCTTTTGTTTGTCTAGTTTCTCTTCATTTATCAATTTGAAGTGTTGGTTTATCTTGTTATGTTGAAAATATTTTTTTTAACAAATCATTTCTATAAAAAGATAAACTGATTAATCAATTTATCAAATAAATATCTCACAATGGCCCTTTTCACCTCAAATCAGGTAAATGTGACAACAGAACAGGTGACCCAACTTTGTTGTGTATGGCCACCAGCAGGGTGTGCTTCCAGAAGTTTGGAAAATTCCATAAAGATAGAAGGCAGCAACTCAAACTCTCTTCAGTAACTTATTTTCCTTTCCATTTTGAAAGTGAATTGGACTTCTCACCCACACAAGTGGATTAATTCTAGTCCCCGTGACATGTTCTATAACCAAACTGCAATGTTCTGTTCTATCTCGTAACATCTAAATAAGGGTAGATTAGTCAAGTCTGTGGGGCACTGGGCCTGACGCACCCAGATCTCTTGCCTCTCTTTGCTTACAAGCAAACAAATAGCCAGTCACACAAGGACTCAGTGCAACTCATGGTTCTTGAGTGGCTTTTTTCAATTTACGGAATATTTTAATATGGTTACGCTTTATGAATCATGCCTTTGAAATCATCCTAATGTTCTGTTTTGTAGTTTTATAACTTGGTGGCTATAAGCTGTTATTTATATTATTTAGCGACTCTGTTTTGTATGTGTCTGTTGGCTTTGCTGCTGAGTACACACTGTTTCGTCTGAGAATTCACAAGCACAAACTGGTAAACAGGATGAAAGTGGCTTAGAACCTGGCCTGGGGTTGGGAAATTCTTCACAATGCCTGACTCATTAATGCAGTCTATAAATGATTATAGAGAGCTTTACAGATGGTGCATATTTTTACCAGCCTCCCTTCCCCTTTCAAGATACACTAAGTGAGCATGTTATTTCCCATTAGCTAAGCACATGCTTTAGCTGGTTCCAGGTGAGAAGGCAGTGCTGATTCAGTGTGGCCCCATCATAGATCAAAGGCAGATTCTTTCTCTACTGGGAAAATATGTCTGTATGTAAAAGCCCCAGAAAACCAAGACAGGTCTCACAGAAATAGAGAATTGTTTACAAATACATTCTAGCAAGACGTAGCCTTGGCTGGCCCTTTTTAATTTTACTTCTCAAGAGAATGCTTTCAGAAATTCATAGGTCTCTCCGACAGTCGTTCACCTGAGACAAACCAAATATGGGGTTCACCATGCATCACGGCAGCACCACTTAAATTCTGCTTCTCCTTGTCCTTGTCCTCCTTTGATTGAGAAATGGAAATTTTCAGCAATAATTAATGCAATTGGCAATAGTTATTTCTGTGTTCGGGGTCCATCGCCCTGCTTGCCCTTGTGGTAGACAGTTACTGAACTTGGTTGATTTAACATTGAACCTCAGGGTTGAATGAGACCCTGTAAGGGTCATCAGCCCATGTGTCTGAATATATAACTGAGGAAACAGTGACTGTGTACAAGCCGATAGGCATAAAGATGTGAGGTACAGTGCTCTGCTCTCAGTAATACGTTCTGTTCTAGCCTTCAAGACCCCCACCCAAGACTCCCCAGGCCTCTGCTTCATCTGCTGACTTGCTGTAGACAAACATGCCACCTTGAGGGTCATGAGTCCTTCCAAGATAGGAGGAACCTGTTTCCCAGAATCACTGCTTGGGGGAGAGCAACCCACCCACGAGGGACACTGTTTTGGATTTTGAGTGAGAAATATGCTTCTACACAGTGAGACCATCAATCCTGTAGCCTTACCTTCACTACCTTGCTGGGTCTCTTCACTGTCTGCACAACCGCGCGTGCGTGTGTGTGTGTGTGTGTGTGTGTCCTAATACCATCCTCTTAAAAACCAGCTCAACCATGTGAATTCCAAAGACAACCACTATAAGCAGCAGAGCTACACTGAAAAAGCAAAACACAAGTACGAACTATAGATGTTGATTATGCTCTAGTGGTTACGGTGGCAGCTTTGTGGTTTTAGTGTCATCTTATTTGTTACATGGAGGGTGGCGTTAAGAGTTATTGCTTCCATATCTTACAGTATACTAGAAAAAAAGCCAGCTGGACCTCATATAAAATTACAGATTTTTTTTTTTTCTTTTCTCATCCAACAATCCATGTTTCCAACAGTTGTGGAAAGTAGATCTAGTATATGTGGAAGCAGGAAAGTGTAACTAGAGCCTATTCCCAAGGAGGATCTGCATGAAACACATAGAGTGGTAATTCTTCCCAGAGCTGAATGGGGTTTCCAGGAGTATTTCAGGAACAGGTGTGTTTTTTTGATAATAGACATGCCTCCAGGATGAGCAAAGCCTCTTGCTTTTCAATACTTTTGCAGAAAAGTTGTTTCTAAGATACCCAAGACTATTTCTTTGAGTAAAAGTAATTTATTGTTGTTTGTCATTATTATTATTAAATAAAAATAAATAACAAATAATCCCACAACAGAATATGTTAGTACCTGGACCTCACATAAATTAGCTTTCATTTCTAATAGCAGCAATGCAGCCTGTTCATGTAATAGCATTTCCAAGGTGCACAACATACTCAGGAATTGCATGTACTAGACTGTGAAATAGGATCTAAACTATGAGGCCAGGGTTCTGAGATAGGTCCCTGGCCCTTTTACTTGCTGTTTATTGAAAGGCAGCTATTTCACGACTAATTTTACTCATCTGTCTGATGCGAGGGCATCGATTTTTGTAGAAATCCTCCCAACATCAGAATTCTCTTTCTATTCATCCCAGAAAAGTGTACAATCAGGTTAAGAAGCTTGTTGGTCTGGCAGGGACCGGCTGGATGCTGCCTGAACCTGGAGCATCTTCTTTTGGGATGCAGGGCTGGAGGATGTTTCCTGCCCTCCCTTGCAAGAAGGTGTGGACCTGTGGCTGAGGGCCAGGGGCGCTCATCACTTCCAGGAAGCCTCCCATCGGATTCCGTCTTTCCCTGCCCCTCTATGGATTGAATGCAGAGTGCTCGAAGGAAGCACAGGAGGGCAGAGTCAAGGCTGGGGCGGGGCGAGGGAGGGGAAATAAAGGAGCGTGTGGAAGCTACTCCACCAGGATCGCCTGATGCTGGACTAGGATGTGAGTGCAAAATGAACTTTCACTGTATTATCCAGTGAGCACTGGGCGCTTAAGCTGTTTTTGTTTTTTTGTGTTTTTTTTATTTTTTATTTTTTTAACATCTTTATTGGAGTATAATTGATTTACAATGGCGTGTTAGTTTCTGCTTTATAACAAAGTGAATCAACTATACATATACGTATATCCCCATAACTCCTCGATCTTGCATCTCCTTCCCATTCTCCCTATCCTACCTCTCTAGGTGGTCACAAAACACACAACTGACCTCCCTGTGCTATGCTGCTGCTTCCCACTAGCTATCTATTATACATTTGGTAGTGTATATATGTCAATGTCACTCTCTCACTTCGTCCCAGCTTACCCTTCCCCCTACCCATGTCCTCAAGTCCATTCTCTACGTCTGCATTTTTATTCCTATCCTGCCCCTAGGTTCTTCATAACCACTTCTTTTTTTTTTTCTTGATTCCATATATATCTGTTAACATACGGTATTTGTTTTTCTCTTTCTGACTTACTTCACTCTGTATGACAGACTCTAGGTCCGCCCACCTCACTACAAATAATTCAATTTCATTTCTTTTTATGGCTGAGTAATATTCCATTGGATATATGTGCCACATCTTCTTTATCCACTCATCTGTCGATGGACACTTAGGTTGCTTCCATGTCCTGGCTATTGTAAATAGAGCTGCAATGAACATTGTGGTACATGACTCTTTTTGAATTATGGTTTTCTCAGGGTATATGCCCAGTAGTGGGATTGCTGGGTCACATGGTAGTTCTATTTTTAGTTTTTTAAGGAACCTCCATACTGTTCTCCATAGTGGCTGTATCAATTTACATTCCCACCAACAGTGCAAGAGGGTGCCCTATTCTCCACACCCTCTCCAGCAATTATTGTTTGTAGGTTTTATGATGATGGCCATTCTGAAAGGTGTGGGGTGATACCTTATTGTAGTTTTGATTCCCATTTCTCTAATGATTAGTGATGTTGAGCATTCTCTATGTGTTTGTTGGCAATCTGTGTATCTCCTGTAGAGAAATGTCTATTTAGGTCTTCTGCCCATTTTTGGATTGGGTTGTTTGTTTTTTTGATATTGAGCTGCATGGGCTGCTTGTAAATTTTGGAGATTAATCCTTTGTCAGTTGCTTCATTTGCAAATATTTTCTGCCATTCTGAGGGTTGTCTTTTCATCTTGTTTATGGTTTCCTTTGTTGTGCAAAAGCTTTTAAGTTTCATTAGGTCCTATTTGTTCGCTTTTGTTTTTATTTCCATTTCTCTAAGATGTGGGTCAAAAAGGATCTTGCTGTGGTTTACGTCATAGAGTGTTCTGCCTAAGTTTTCCTCTACAAGTTCTATAGTGTCTGGCCTTAAATTTAGGTCTTTAATCCATTCTGAGTTTATTTTTGTGTGTGGTGTTAGGGAGTGTTCTAACTTCATTCTTTTACATGTAGCTGTTCAGTTTTCCCAGCACCACTTATTGAAGAGGCTGTCTTTTCTCCACTGTATATTTTTGCCTCCTTTATCAAAGATAAGGTGACCGTATGTGCATGGGTTTGTCTCTGGGCTTTCTATCCTGTTCCATTGATCCATATTTCTGTTTTTGTGCCAGCACCATACTGTCTTGATGACTGTAGCTTTGTAGTATAGTCTGAAGTCCGGGCGCCAGATTCCTCCAGCTCCGTTTTTCTTTCTCAAGATTGCTTTGGCTATTCGGGGTCTTTTGTGTTTCCATACAAATTGTGAAATTTTTTTTCTAGTTCTGTGAAAAATGCCATTGGTAGTTTGATAGAGATTGCATTGAATCTGTAGATTGCTTTGGGTAGTAGAGTCATTTTCACAATGTTGATTCTTCCAATCCAAGAACATGGTATATCTCTCCATCTGTTTGTATCATCTTTAATTTCTTTCATCATTGTCTTATAGTTGTCTGCAAACAGATCTTTTGTCTCCTTAGGTAGGTTTATTCCTAGGTATTTTATTCTTTTTGTTGCCATGGTAAATGAGGGTGTTTCCTTATTTTCTCTTTCAGATTTCTCATCACTAGTGTATAGGAATCCAAGATTTCTGAGCATTAATGTTGTATCCTGCTACTTTACCAAATTCATTGATTAACTCTAGTAGTTTTCTGGTAGTGTCTTTAGGATTCACTATGTATAGTATCATGTCATCTGCAAACAGTGACAGCTTTATTTCATCTTTTCTGGTTTGGATTCCTTTTATTTCTTTTTCTTCTCTGAATGCTGTGACTAAAACTTCCAAAACTATGTTGAATTAATAGTGGTGAGAGTGGGCAACCTTGTCTTGTTCCTGATCTTAAAGGAAATGGTTTCAGCTTTTCACCATTGAGGATGATTTTGGCTGTGGGTTTGTCATATATGACCTTTATCATGTTGAGGTAAGTTCCCACTATGCCTACTTTCTGGAGGGTTTTTATCATAAATGGGTGTTGAATTTTGTCAAAAACTTTTGCTGCAACTATTGGGATGATCATATGGTTTTTATCTGTCAATTTGTTAATATGATTTATCACATTGATTGATTTGCAGATATTGAAGAATCCTTGCATTCCTGGTATAAGCCCCACTTGATAATGGTGTATGATCCTTTTAAGGTGCTGTTGGGATCTGCTTGCTAGTATTTTGTTGAGGATTTCTGCATCCATGTTCATCAGTGATATTGGCCTGCAGTTTCCTTTCTTTGTGACATCTTTGTCTGGTTTTTTTATCAGGGTGATTGTGGCCTCATAGAATGAGTTTGGGAGTGTTCCTCCCTCTGCTATAGTTTGGATGAGTTTGAGAAGGATAGGTGTTAGCTCTTCCCTAAATATTTGATAGAATTCGCCTGTGAAGCCATCTGGTCCTGGGCTTTTGTTTGTTGGAAAATTTTTAATCAAAGTCACAATTTCAGTGCTTGTGATTGGTCTGTTTATATTTTCTATTTCTTCCCAGTTCAGACTCGGAAGATTGTTCTTTTCTACGAATGTGTCCATTTCTTCCACGTTGTCCATTTTACTGGCATATAGTTGCTTGTAGTAATCTCTCATGATCCTTTGTATTTCTGCAGTGTCAGTTTTTTCTTCTCTTTCATTTCTAATTCTATTGATTTGAGTCTTCTCCCTTTTTTTCTTGATGAGTCTGGCTAATGGTTTATCAGTTTTGCTTATCTTCAAAGAACCAGCTTTTACTTTTATTGATCTTTGCTATTTTTTTCTTTATTTCTTTTTCCTTTATTTCTGCTCTGATATTTATGATTTCTTTTCTTCTGCTAAATTTGGGGGTTTTTGTTCTTCTTTCTCTATTTGCTTTAGGTGTATGGTTAAGTTGTTTATTTGAGATGTTTCTTGTTTCTTGAAGTAGGATTGTATAGTGATAAACTTCCCTCTTAGAACTGCTTTGGCTGCATCCCATAGGTTTTGGGTCATTGACAATGTTTTCATTTTCATTTGTGTCTAGGTTTTTTTTGATTTCCTCTTTGATTTCTTCAGTGATCTCTTGGTTATTAAGTAGGGCATTGTTTAGCTTCCATTTCTTTGTATTTTTTACTGATTTATTCCTGTACTTGATATTTAGTCTCATAGCATTGTGGTCAGAAAAGATACTTGATAAGATTTCAATTTTCTTAAATTTACCAAGGCTTGATTTGTTATGCAAGATATGATCTATCCCGGAGAATGTTCCATGAGCACTTGAGAAGAAAGTGTATTGTGTTGTGTTTGGATGGAATGTCCTATAATATCATTTACATCCATCCTGTTTAATGTGTCATTTAAAGCTTGTGTTTCCTTATTTATTTTCAATGTTGTTGATCTGTCCATTGGTGAAAGTGGGATGTTAAAGTCCCCTACTATGCCTATGTTACTGTCAATTTCCCCTTTCATGGCTGTTAGCATTTGCCTTATGTACTGAGGTGCTCCTATGTTGGGTGCATAAATATTTACAATTGTTATATCTTCTCCTTGGATTAATCCCTTGATCATTATGTAGTGTCCTTCTTTGTCTCTTGTGATAGTCTTTATTTTAAAGTCTATTTTCTCTGATATGAGAATTGCTACCCCAAATTTTTTTTGATTTCCATTTGCAGGGAAAATCTTTTTCCATTCCCTCACTTTCAGTCTGTATGTGTCTCTAGGTCTGAAGTGGGTCTCTTGTAGGCAGCATATGTACAGGTCTTGTTGTTGTATCCATTCAGTCAGTCTATGTCTTTTGGTTGGAGCATTTAATCCATTTACATTTAAGGTAATTATCAATATGTATGTGCCTATTACCATTTTCTTAATTGTTTTGGGTTTGTTACTGTAGGTGTTTTCCTTCTCTTGTGTTTCTTGCCTAGAGAAGGTCCTTTAACATTTGTTGTAAAGCTGGTTTGGTGGTGCTGAAATCACTTAACTTTTGCTTGTCTGTAAAGGTTTTAATTTCTCCATCGAGTCTGAATGAGATCCTTCCTGGGTAGATTAATTTTGGTTGTAGTTTTTTCCCTTTCATCACTTTTAATAAGTCCTGCCACTCCCTTCTGGCTTGCAGAGTTTCTGCTGAAAGATCAGCTGTTAACCTTATGGAGATTCCCTTGTATGTTTTTTGTTGCTTTTCCCTTGCTGCTTTTAATATATTTTCTTTGTATTTAATATTTATAGTTTGATTAATATGTGTCTTGGCGTGTTTCTCCTTGAATTTATCCTGATGGGACTCTCTGTACTTCCTGGACTTGATTCACTATTTCCTTTCCCATATTAGGGAAGTTTTCACCTATAATCTCTTCAAATATTTTCTCAGTCTCTTTCTTTTTCTCTTCTTCTTCTGGGATCCAAATAATTTGAATGTTGGTGCATTTAATGTTGTCCCAGAGGTCTCTGAGACTGTCCTCACTTCTTTTCATTCTTTTTTCTTTATTCTGCTCTGCAGTAGTTATTTCCACTGTTTTATCTTCCAGGTCACTTACCTGTTCTTCTGCCTCAGTTATTCTGCTATTGATTCCTTCTAGAGAATTTTAATTTCATTTATTGTGTTGTTCATCATTGTTTGTTTGGTCTTTAGCTCTTAGAGGTGCTTGTTAAACGTTTCTTGTATTTTTTCCATTCTATTTCCAAGATTTTGGGTCATCTTTACTATCATTATTCTGAATTCTTTTTCAGGTAGACTGCCTATATCTTTTTTGTTTGTTTAGTCGGTTGGGTTTTTACCCTGCTCCTTCATCTACTGTGTGTTTCTCTGTCTTCTCATTTTGCTTAACTTACTTTGTTTGGGGTCTCCATTTCACATGCTGCAGGTTCATAGTTCCTGTTGTTTTTGGTGTCTGCCCCCAGTGGCTAAGGTTGGTTCAGTGGGTTGTTTAGGCTTCCTGGTGGAGGTGACTGGTGCCTGTGTTCTGGTGGATGAGGCCAGATCTTGTCTTTCTGCTGGGCAAGACTGCATCCGGTGGTGTGTTTTGGGGTGTCTGTGACCTTATTATGATTTTAGGTAGCCTCTGTGCTAATGGGTGATTTTCTGTTCCTGTCTTGCTAGTCTTTTGGCATAGGGTGTTCAGCACTGTAGCTTGCTTGTCGTTGAGTGGAGGTGGGTCTTTAATTAGAGATAGAGATCTCTTGGAGAACTTTCGCAGTTTGATATTACATGGAGCTGAGAGGTCCCTGGTGGACCAGTGTCCTGAACTCGGCTCTCCCATCTCAGAGGCACAGGCCTGACACCCGGCCAGAGCACCAAGACCCTGTCAGACACAAAGCTCAAAAGAAAAGGGTGAAAAAAAGAAAGAAAGAAAGAAAGAAAGAAAGAAAGAAAGAAAGAAAAGTTATTAAAATACAAATATTAAAAAAATTATTAAATTTTTTTTAAAAAATAAAAAGTTATTTAAAAAAAAGAAAGAAAGAAGAGAGCAACAAAGCCAAAAAGATAATACACCAATGATAACAAGCACTAAAAACTATGCTTAAAAAAAAAAAAAGATAGAACCCAGGACAAATGGTAAAAGCAAAGCTATACAGACAAAATCACACAAAGAAGCGTTCACTACACACTCACAAAAAGCGAAAAAAAGAAAAAAATATATATATCGTTGCTCCCCAAATCCACCTCCTCAATTTGGGATGATTTGTTGTCTATGCAGGTATTCCACAGATGCAGGTACATCAAGTTGTTTGTGGAGCTTTAATCCGCTGCTCCTGAGGCTGCTGGGAGAGATTTCCCTTTCTCTTCTTTGTTCGTACAGCTCCCGGGGTTCAGCTTTGGATCTGGCCCCGCCTCTGCGTGTAGGTCGCCTGAGGGCATCTGTTCTTTGCTCACACAGGACGGGGTTAAAGGAGCAGCTGCTTCGGGGGCTCTGGCTCACCCAGGCCGCGGGGAGGGAGCGGTACGGAGGAGGCGGGGCGAGCCTGCAGCGTCAGAGGCGTCGTGACGTTGCACCAGTCCGAGGCGCGCCGTGCGTTCTCCCAGGGGAGTTGTCCCTGGATCACGGGACCCTGGCCATGGCGGGCTGCACAGGCTCCGGGAGGGGCGGTGTGGAGAGTGACCTGTGCTCGCACACAGGCTTCTCGGTGGCGGCAGCAGCAGCCTTAGCATCTCATGCCCGTCTCTGGGGTCCGCGCTGATTGCCGCGGCTCGCGCCCGTCTCTGGAGCTCATTTAAGTGGCGCTCTGAATCCCCTCTCCTCATGCGCCGTGAAACAAAGAGGCAAGAAAAAGTCTCTTGCCTCTTTGGCAGCTGCAGACCTTTTCCCAGACTCCCTCCTGGCTAGCTGTGGCGCACTAGCCCCTTCAGGCTCTGTTCACGCCGCCAACCCCAGTCCTCTCCCTGCATCGGACCGAAGCCCGAGCCTCAGCTCCCAGCCCCGCCCGCCCCGGCGGGGGAGCAGACAAGCCTCTCGGGCTGGTGAGTGCTACTCAGCACCGATCCTCTGTGCAGGAATCTCTCCGCTTTGCCCTCCGCACCCCTGTGGCTGTGCTCTCCTCCGTGGCTCTGAAGCTCCCCCCTCTGCCACCTGCAGTCTCCGCCCGTGAAGGGGCTCCTAGTGTGTGGACACCTTTCCTCCTTCACAGCTCCCTCCCACTGGCGCGGGTCCCATCCCTATTCTTTTGTCTCTGTTATTTCTTTTTTCTTTTGCCCTACCCAAGTACGTGGGGAGTTTCTTGCCTTTTGGGAGGTCTGACATCTTCTGCCAGCGTTCAGTAGGTGTTCTGTAGGAGTTGTTCCACATGTAGATGTATTTCTGATGTATTTGTGGGGAGGAAGGTGATCTCCGCATCTTACTCTTCCGCCATTTTGAAGGTCTCTGCTCTGGATGCTTATGTTTAAAGTATCTGATGTCTCCTTAGTATAAATAGACATCTCTCTTTTAGGTTTTCCAACCTAAAATGTATTAGATATTCATGAGCAAAACTTCAGTCCCTTGTCCTTAATCTAAGGCTTATGCCTTGTTCCTGACAGAGCCACATTGATTATGGCTAATGACTGCTTTTCAGAAGGTTAAGCCAGTGGTTCTAAATCAAGGTTTCTCAACCTTGACGCTGCTAATATTTGGGGCCAGATCAGTTTCTGTTGGGGGCAGCGGCTGCTTGTGCATCTAGGACACTTTGCAGCATCCCTGGGCTCTGCCCATGTCATGCCAGGAGCACCTTCCCCTGAGTTGGGAAAACAAAACATCTCCAGACACTGTCACATGCCCCTGGGGGGCAAGATTGCCCCTCTTTGAAAGTCACTGCTTCAACAGAACAGCAAATTAACAGAAATGCAGAACTTCTACTATTTGATTACTTCAAAAATATTAGAAGTATAAAATCTTAAAGTCTGGTGGAAATTTAGACATCAGCCAATGCCATGCTGCCTCTCATTCCTGAAATCCTCATCTAGAGTCATATTCCTGGCCTCTGGAATTAGGGAGTGCCAGGATCTGACTGGCTCTTTCAGGACCTGTTTACCTACGGGTGGCAGGACTTACCATAAACAAACCAAATCACCACAGCATATTAAATTCTGAAAGAGAAAGCAGAATGTCTTATAAATAACATATATGGCATTGATTCAGGAGATTGCTTACATTAGCATTTATTAAATGCTCATAAACCACTTTCTTAATTTCAAAAGTTTTAGCATTATTTGGTTTTATTAAGGAATCATGAGATGGTAGAGAACACATAATTTAATAGCAAACCAGTTATTTGAGTGGCATGCAAGTTGAATATTAAATAGATACTTCACTTACTATGGCATATTGATATACTTAATATTTTATAGAAAGACTAGAATTTAATTTTACTAAGTTCATTTATTTTGACCACATGCCCACATCACACTTTCTCACATTTCTGTTCTTTGTCCTCACAGTGAAATGATAGCTTTATCTCATCTACCCCAGAGATCTCTCTCCCTGTCTACTAGTACACACATGTACCTGATGAAAGACATTTGGTCACTTCAAATATGTAAACACAAGCACAATTTTAATACATTTTTGGATATATTTAACCTATCAATATTTCAAGAGAAAACATAAATATCAAAAAAGTTACATTCCCTTTTGCTTTGAATATATGTATAGTCAGCAGTTAACATCTGCTAGAAACTGAATGTTTGTGTCCCCCCCAAATTTATACGTTGAAATCCTAATCCCCAAGGTCATGGTATTAGGAGGTGGGGCCTCCAGGAGGTGATTAGGTCATAAGGACAGAGCCCTCATGAATGGGATTAGTGCTCTTATAAAAGAGACCCCCAGAGATCTCCCTCCATCCTTCCACCTTGTGAGGACACAGTGAGAAGACGACCGACCATGAACCAAGAAGCCAGACCTCACCAGATGTGGAATCTGCCAGTGCCTTGATCTTGGATTTCCAACCTCCAGAACCATGATAAATAAATTCCTGTGGTTCCTATGCCACCCTGTCTGTGATATTTTGTTGTAGCAGCATGAATGGACTAAAATAGCATCCAGATAGGTTATTATATGAACCTGTATTTTCACAATTTGCATAAACCGTGTAACAAAGAATTGGCTGTGGCCCACAGCAGGTTTCAATATCCCACAAAAGAATAGGGTCGCATGGATCTCAGGACTGGTGGTGATTTGTGGAGGAAGACCCGGTCTGAGACTTAGGGAGCTGCTTGGGACAGTTGCAACCATTTTTTAACTTAGAAAGTTGTAGTGGCCCTCTTCAGTTTAGGGTCTGCTTCATCCAAAATGTAAGGCTTGGAATCCTTGAATGGTAGGTAGACCTGTCGCCTGGTTTTAATCTAGTAGCCAGTTTGCACCACTATGATCAAGTACCTTCTTAGCAATGTTAGTACACTGAAAAGATTCAAAGATTTGTAAATGACAATGCTGTTGTCACTGAGACAATGAGGCCATGAGGTGCCAGGGCCCATTCTTGTGAGTTTTCCTTCTGCCTCTCTCACCTCTCCTTCTTTGTTTCCTTATTAGATCTTTACTCCTCTCTCTAACCAAGGAACTCACTCTTTTCTTTCTATACACAGTCATTCCATTGACAAGCTCATCAAGTCTCATGGTTTCAACACCATGTGTTCACAGATTAGTCCCAGCCTTATCCTTTCACCTAAATTCTATATACTTATACACAAGTATCACCACCACTCCTTGTATTTGAACATCTCAGAAATTAATGTGATCCAAATTAATTCCTAGATGACCCCTAAGTCTATCTCTTCCTCATTCTTTCCCATCTCTGTAAATGGTAACTTCATTCTTTCCTTTCATCAAGCCAAAACACGTGCATTCACCCCCAACTCCTCCCTTGCTGTCATAGTTCACAAGACATGTGACAGCAATTGTTACTTAATCTAAAATAAAAATAAGTCAAAAATCTGATCTTGTAATACCCGCATGGCTGTCACTCTAGCCCAAGCCACAGGATCTTTTTTTCTTTTTTTAATTGAGGTAAAATTATACATATAATGAAATAGAGATAATACATGTATAATCCAATGACTTTTACAAATACACACCTCCATGTAACCAGCATGTAACAGACCCAATCAAGATTTAGACTATTTCTCTTATTTCCCTCGTGCTCCTCCCTTCTGACAGTTACTATTCCGATTTTCTATCATCATAGATTATTATTTCTTATTTTTTAACATCATATAAATAAAATTTTACTGTATTTACTCCTTTTTGTCTGGGATCTCTCACTCATTATAGCTTTTAGAAATTAATATAGTTATCATTATTAGTGGTACATTAATTTTTTATTGCTGTACTATGTTCCATTGTATCAATATACCACAATTTTCTTATTGTACTAGTCCACAGTCTCCAGAGAAATAGAATCAATGGTGGTGGGAGGTGTGTGTGGAGAGACAGAGAGAGATAGGGAGAGGAGATAGAGAATCTTTAAGGAACTGGCTCACATGATTGTGGGCATTGGCAAGTCTGAATTCTGTGGGGCAGGCTGCAGGCTGGAGAACTAGGGAAGAGTTGATAATGCAGCTCAAGTCTGAAGACTGTCTGAAAGCAGAATTCCTCTTTTCTAGAGGACCTCACTCATTTTTTCTTAAGGCCCTCAACTGATGGGATGAGGCCCACCCACATTATGGAGTGTAATCTGCTTTACTCAAAGTATGCTGATTTAGATATTCATCACATTTGAAAGCAACATCTAGATTGATGTTTGACCTAACTTTGGTACACCATAGCCTAGCCAAGTTGACACATAAAGTTATCCATCCCACTTATCTATTTGCTAGTTGATAGAATTTGGGTTCTTTTCTGTTTTAGACCTTCATGAATAAATATTTTCTATAATTCTTATTGTGGAAATTTATTTTCATTTTTCTTGGGTAAATAGGAATAAGATTGTCAGGCTACAGGGCAGTTATATATTTAACTTTATAAGTAACTGCCAAAACATTTTCTAAAGGAGTCATATTATTTTAAATTCTTGCCAGCAATATAGGAGATTTAACGTTACTTCACATCTTTGGCAAAATGTGGTGTTGTCTCTCTAGTTTTAACCATTCTAGAAAGTTTGAAGAGGTATTTCATTGCGTGTGTGTGTCTGTTTAAAGCATAACCTGCTTAATCATAAACTTGCAAAAGGAAACCCATCTGCCTTTGGTTTCATTTCAGCAGGGGTTCAAAGGTGTGAAAAGGAAGAATACGTTTTATAGGGTAAACAGAAGAAACTGAGAGGAGTATTTGGAAGCAAGGAGCATTTTTTGTGTTCAGGAAACAGTCAGCAGTCCTAGGTTGGCTGTAGCGGGGCAAACAGGCAGTCTGGGACATTTTAGTGCTAGGGGCAGAGGTTTTTCTATGTCTGGCCACTTCCTAAAACAAGTGGAGGTCAACAGGGGATTTATTGAGACCAAGCTGTCAGATTGGTCCCTGTAGGGGAAGGAGGCTGCGGTGACTGACAACTTCTCTATCAGTAGTTTGTTCCTGCTTATTGCCAAATAGTTTTCCATTGTAAAAATATATTATACAATGGATTGTTTATCCATTGATGGATTTGCTTGTAGGAAAATTCAATATGCAGCTAATAAATCTGTTAAATAGGAGGAGATTATTCATATCACAGAGGAATTCTTCAATTTCAAAGAATTTGCTCCAGAGATCTTTTATCTAGGAATGACCACAAGAGCTCTTAAAATGTTGGTCTAATTACAAAAAGTCAATTTGCATTGTTTTTAAGCTAAAGCTTGTCGCCATGTATTAGGACTTTATTACAAACGACTCTTAGTAAAATTCCTTTTTATAACCCTGTAGCTTATTGATGCTCGCCATGCATTGAATATCACCACCCACCTTCTTGGGAAAAAATAGATATTAAAAAAATGACAATTATTTTTCTCAAGCAAGTCTCATCAAGATCCATGTGCACATTTCTTGGAAAGAAAATTTTCACTTTATCACAACAGGTAGAACATGTAAATCTTGCGAAGTTGCTATGGGAATTTTTGGTAGAAAATTGTACCTTCTTGTTCTTTAATATTAGTGCTGAAAAATAGAGAGAGCTCTCATTGGGCCCTTTGTAATGAGAAAATAGAGTTATGATTTGATGTCATCTTTGCCCATCTTTCTGTCTCAGGACAGGCTTAGGTGGGGTCCTTTGAAGCAGATGCCCATTAGATCTAGAACCTTGTGTGTTCACCTGTCTTTTAGGTGAAGTGAGGGGAGGGCTGCTGTTTAGACATATGAAAAAGGAAGGACATACACAGGAGAGGGCTGACGTGAATGAGGTCATACTTCAATATTGACTGAATAATAAAGGGAAATGAGAATAAGCCTTTACTGGTCTCTGATACTTTGACATGTTCAAACTTTATCTTATAATTTATTTAAATGAATCAAAATTAGGTCTCATCAAAAAACAAACAAACAAAAAAAGGGTGTCATCTCTGATTTTAAAACATGCTAAGCATAGCGACTGATTGATTCTTTTACATGTGTCTCTAATAACTCATGACTTCTCCTGAGCAAGTAGATGGATGGCAATGTGCAGGATCTTACTGTACACTTATAAGTACTCAAGCAGAGTGATTTCTCTATCAGAATTCTTTTGGGTTAAATGCCTACTTTTAAATATTCTTTAAAAATATAAACTATTCATCAATATTATTTTCTATAATATATAACATATATTTATGTGCTGTATCTCAGGGTAATAAAGAAAAATCAATAACCATATCCAGAAACAAGCTAAAAATCCTATAAATGAAGTTTTCAAGTGAGAAATAGATCAAGTCAAGGTTTTACCTTTGGGTAAAGATGCAGACAAGTGAGGAATAAGAGCCTGAGGAGAAACAGCCTGAAGAATGACATTTTCTGTGCCTCCACAAGTCCCCCAGGTTGGAAAACTTTTGACCCAGAGGCTGTGGTTTGTGATTAAAATCTTTACAATTTAAAATAGTCCCAGAACTTCCCTGGTGGTGCAGTGGTTAAGAATCCGCCTGCCAATGCGGGGGACACGGGTTTGATCCCTGGTCTGGGAAGATCCCACATGCTGCAGAGCAACTAAACCACAACTACTGAGTCTGCACTCCAGAGCCCGCGAGTCACAACTACTGAGCCCACGCGCCACAACTGCTGAAGCCCACACGCCTAGAGCCCATGCTCCGCAACAAGAGAAGCCACCACAATGAGAAGCCTGTGCACCACAAAGAAGAGTAGTCCCTGCTCGCCGCAACTAGAGAAAGCCCGTGTGCAGCAATGAAGACCCAACACAGCCAAAAATCAATCAATTATTAATTAATTTTTAAAAATAGTACATGTATCAAGGGAATACATGTATCTTTAAAATTGTCCCACCCCTCTCATCCAAACACAGAATGTGTTTACAGGATAAAACACACAAGAAGTGGTATTCTGTAAATGTAAAAGAGAGATGGGAGGTTAGATTTGATTTTGTGTAAGAAATTTATGAAACACAATGTAGTATAGGTTCAAGAAACCAAACAAGCTTGCTTTATACTCAGGAGAAAAAAAAAAGTGAATTTAGTTAGAAATTATCCTTTCAAAATAAGTATGGGCAAATTTTAAGCCTCAGGAAGTATATATGATGAGATTTTTGTCTTTTACTCTATTAATACTGTGAATTACATCAACTGTTTCATTGATTAAACCAACATAGCATTTTCCTGGGGTAAATCCCACTTGTTCATGGTGTATAAAGTACATGTATTTTTTCAAGGATTTTAAAAATCTATACTCATAAAAAATACTGGTCTGGAGTTTCCTTTTCTTGTGATGTTTTTATCTGTTTTTGGTATCATAATACTGGCCTCATAAAACGAACTGAGAAGTTTTCCCTCCTCTTCTATTTTTGAGAGAGGTTGTGAAGAATTGGTACTAATCACTGTATGTTTGATAGGATTTACCGTGATGCCATCTGGGCCTGAGTTTTTCTTTGTGGGGCTTTAGTTACTAAGTCAATCTCTAATTGTTATAGGTCTGCTCAAATATTCTATTTCTTCTTGAATCAGTTTTGTTAATTTACATCTTTCTATGAATTCGTCCTTTGCTCCAAGTCAACTAATTTGTTGGCATACAATTGTTCATAGTATTCTCTTATATTCCTCTTAATTAATGTCTTATTTTTATTCTTGATTTTGATAATGACATTCATAGCTCTTCTTGATCATTTTAGCTAAAGGTTTATCAATTTTCTTTATCTATTCAAAGAATGAACTACTTTCCCCTCTATTGTTGTCTATTTTCTATTTCGTTAATTATCTCCTCTTCTTTTTTCCATATTCTTAATGTGGAAGGTAAACTGATTGATTTGAGATTGTTCTTCTATTTTAAAAAAAGTGTTTACACTATACCTTTCTAAAACTGCTTTAGCAGTGTCCTATAAGTTTTGGTATGTTGTTGTCTTCATTTTCATTCATCTCGAAGTATTTTCTATTTTCCCTTCTGACTTCTTTGGATCACTGCTTATTGAGGAATGAGTAGTTTAATTTAAACATTTTTGTAAATTTCTGAAATTTCTTTCTGTTATTCATTTTGAATTTTATTCCATGTTAGTCAAAGAACATAGTTTGTATAATTTCAATATTTTTAGAATGTACTGAGATCTGTTTTATGACCTAGTATATGTTCTATCCTAGAGAATGTTCCCTATGTGCTTGAGAAGCATGTGTATTCTGCTGTGTTTGGGTGAAGTGTTCTACAGATGGCAGTTTGGTCTAATTGGTTTAAAGTGCTGTTCAGGTCTTCTAATACCTTGTTGCTCTTCTGACCACTCATTATATCTATTGTTCAAGTGGGTTATGGAGTCTCCAACTATTGTTACATTGCCTATTTCTCCTTCAATTCTGTAAGATTTTGATTTATGTGCTTTTGTAATTTGCTTATTCTTATGTTCATAGATTTACAATTGATGTATTGTTTTATCTTCCTGATGAATTGACCCTTTCACCATTTGAAATATCCCTCTTTGTCCCTAGCAATAATTTTGTTTTGAAGTATTTTGTCTAATATTAATATAGCCTATGTTTGCCTCCTGTATATATTTTATTCTACTTTCAAACCATTTGTGTCTTTTAATCTAAAATATGTCTCTTGCAGACAGCATATAGTTCTAACATATTTTGTTTTTATGTTACCTATCCTGCCAACCTCTGCCTTTTCATATTCTTTATCTGATGAGTTTGTTCAAATCTTTTGTTTTATTGGATTCCTGACTTTGTAGTGTTGATTAATATATATGCTGTATACAAGTGCATATCAGATACACATATTACAAATATTTCCTCTCAAACTGTGGCTTGAATTTACTTTTCACATATTCTTAATGGTCTTTTATGAGCAGAACTTTTAATTTCAGTAAATTTCAATTAAGTCATTAAATTTTACTTATGTTGTGTGTTTTTGTTCCCTTTTCAAGAAATCTTTGCCAAAACCAATATATATATATTCTCCTATATTTATATCTAGACTATTACAGTTATTATTTTTATGTTTGAGTCCATGATACATTTCAAGTAAAATGTTATGTGGAGCTAAGGAACAATCAAGGTTCTTTTTTTTTTTTCACATGGATATCCAGTTTTCCAACACCTGTTGTTGAAAAGACTTTCCTGTCTCCGTTGAAATAACTTGGCACCTTTTCAAATAATTATGTGATCATATATGTACAGGTCTGTTTTGGAATTGACTTTTTTCTTTCCTTTCAGAACTTTAAAGGTGCTAGTTCATCGTCTTTGTCATTGTTGCTGTTGTTGTGCATCTTTGCTTCTCATGAGAAGTCAGGTGTCGTTTATATCATTGTTACCCTCTATGTAATGGGTCATTTCCTCCATCTGCTTTTAAGATTTATTTTTATATTTTACTTTTGACAGGTTTACTGTGATATGCATACTCATATGTGATTCTCTTTTTAAATGTATTCTGACATTTTCCTGGCTTCTTGGACCTCTAAGTTGATGTTTTCCACAAGTTTTGAAGTTTTTGTCATTATTTTACTAAAAAGATTTTTTCTGTTCAATTCTCCTACTACCTTATTTATTTAAACCTATGTTATACTGTTGGATATCATCCCACAGAACAGAACAGAGGCCCTGGTTAGTTTTTAATTCTTTTTGCTTCTCTCTGTCCCAAACCTTTTGGATAAATACCATTGACATCTTTTTAAGTTCACCAGTTTTTTTCTTCTGCCCTCTCTAATCTACTGTTAAATCTATTCATTAATTTTCTTTGTTTCAAATATTGTAATTTTCAGTTCTGGAATTTCTATTTAATAGTTTATTATAGTTTTGATGTTATTACAGAGATTCCTCATCATTTACTCGTTATGATCACCTTTTCCTTAAAATCCTTGAATATATTTCTAATTCTGCTTCAAAATCCTTGCCTGATAATTCTAATATCTGCTTATCTTGGAGTCTATTTCTCTTGATTACATTTTCCCCTTGTTAATGGGTCACATTTTTCTGCTTCTTTATATATCCAGTAAATTTTTATTGTATACTGACTACTACAAATGAGACGAGGTGTCCTGTTGTCTTCCTTTGAAGGATGCTAAATGTTGCTGTAGGAGTCATTCAGATTACCAGTGGACACTGTCAGGCTCTTTTCTTTTGTTAAGATGTGTTTGTTTCACTTTTCAATTTTGTCCCAAGATGTTGTCTCTACTATAAAGTCTAATTCTTATTCATAAGACATTTAATTTTCTGGAATCTCAAGTGAGGTTTCTCTACTGTGCTTATATCAGAATTCCAATATCTACAAGTCCTACAGGATCTTTTGTATCACTGCTCAGCTCTCAACCCTGCTGCAGGCATTCTCCACAAGGCCTCAAGAAAGCTCTTCTGCAAGCACAGTTCAGCTCTGTGCAAGAATTCAAAGTGAGTCCCATGGTTACCTCTGGGGCCCCTCCTTGTACAGCTTCTTCTGCTTCAGGGTCTTGCTCCACCATTGCCAGCCCAAACTCCAATATCTGACTTCTCAACTCACCAATACCTCCACTCTTTGGGTTCCAGCTCCCTGCACCATTGCAGGCAGGATACCAGTACTGTCTTCATGTCTGCTTCTGTTTAGACTCTCCCCAGGATCAGTATCCTATGCTGTTGCCCAATGCCTCAAAAGAATTGACATATATTTTGTCAGTTTTGTGGTTTCTTTCCATTAGAGGGAGACCCTGGTGATTTCCTGGTGTGACCAGAAACACAAGTTACCATCATCTTTTGCCTGGATTCTTGCAGCACCCTTCTAACTGGTCTTCCTACTCCTCCCCCATCATCACAGTCTGAGCAATCCTGGCTAAAAAGTTAGACCATGCTGCACTATTATTCATATCTTTTCATGGGTTTTCTACTTGATTGGTCCCCCAGTCCTCACTTCAATTTACTCTCTAACCTCATCTTTTCTGCTTCCTTTTTTCATTTCTGCTAATGTGGTATATTTTTCATCTCATGGACACACAAGCTTGCTTCTTCATTCCCAACTTTAGATCTTTATTTCAAGTTTCATATTCTTTCTGACACTTCTCTGGCAACTCTTTCCAAAACCAAATTCTCCCACGTGACCTTTTCTATCTATTTTTGTATTACTTTTCTCCATGAAATCTACCAGTAATGAAAACATTATCGCTTTTGCATATTTGCGTTCTCTGTTATGTGTTTCCCCCATTTTGAAGTAAGCTTCTAGCGGCATGGATATTTTGTCTTTTTTTCACTTTTGTAGCCCCTTCTACTAGAAAAGTACTTGGCCCTTCATAGACTCCTAGTATTTGTTGAGAGAATAAAAGCTAAATCCACAGAATTTATTTTATACCAGAATAATTACTGAGTATTTTAAACATTGTTCCTTGTTTTTTTCATCTAATCTTTAAATTTGTGAGTAATATTTATGATTTGTGAATTGTAACATACAATAGTACTTAGATTATGTTCTTAAACTATTATAATGATACCTAGAATAAATTGCAGAAGACAACTTTTCCAGATGTCTTTAGTCAAAAAGAATTATTCATGACACTTGTTAAAATGATAAGGCAGACTTTATTCAAGGCTATTATGATAGGTATAGGGACTGCTGCAATGGTGTTTTGCAGGAGGGGAGAGAGATTGGGCTCAACTTCAAATACAACAGGAAAAGAAGGAACTTATAGCCGGGGGGATGGTCAGTGGATATAAAATTACTAAAATGAAACATTAGGAGTAAGGGGGGGAGATTCCAGCTGAACCAACCCATTAGGATTCTTGCTAAAAGTGGGCCAGGATAATCAGATGTCTCCCAGGGAATGATGGAAGATAAGGAATTGGTCAGATATTGAGTGTGATCAGATATTAGGGGTGGGACATTCTAGTTAAACTGACTTAGCAGGATTCTTGATAAATTTGATCTCTTGAGGACACGGCTTAGTTGTAAAAGAACTCAGAGTAGCCTGACTAGAGTTGGTCAAGGAGTGGACCATCTTAGTCTACTTAGGCAGCTGCAAAAAAATATCATAAGCTGGGTTAAAAACTTATTTCTGATGGTGCTGGAGACTGGGAAGTCCAAGATCAAGGTGCTGGCATGGCCTGGCCTGTGGAGGGCTTGCTTTTACGTTGCTGATTTCTCATTGTGTCCTCACGTGGCAGAGAGCAGAGAGGAGAAATCAAGCCCCCTCTTGTCTCTTATAAGAACACTAATACCATTCACAAGGGACCCACTCTCATGACTTCATCTATTCTAATTACCTCCTAAAGGACCCAGCTCCTAACACCATCACATTGAGGGGTTTCAATCTATGAATTTGGGGGTGAGGAACACAAACATCTAGACCATAACAAGAATCTTTATCACTCTTTACATACTTTAAATGCTAAGAAGCTTGTAAAAATTATACTTTGTATTTTTTTCCATTCCAAGTAGAAGATATTTGGAAGAATCCAGATTATTTGTTTAACACCCACTGAAACTGAGATAATGTTTTATTATTTTTCCTTGTTATATAATGACACTCTCAAAACCTCTGGAGCTTTACAGGGAATATATTGTTTTACTAAATGACTTCAAATTGCTCTGCTTTTTGTATTTCTCTCCGTTTTCCAAGTTATTGAAACTTTCCACTTTAGATCCATTTAAGCAAAATAACCGTGATTACGGAAATCTTTCTAAAGTATTACATGCTTCCCTGATTTAAAATGGGATAGAAAATTATTCTTCTTGTTTATGACTTCTGGGCATCTTGGCCACCTGGTTGGTTCCTTTCTCTTTGAGCTGCAGGCCTCTTGACTCCAAGTTTATTTCCCCAGATCCTGATCCATCAGGAACTGGCTGCGTCCAGCACTGCCAGGCACTTGGGTGCGGAGGGGAGCGCCGGAAGGTGGAGGAAAGGGAAAAACCAGCTTTGTCTTCTTCCCATTTGCCTCCAGTGGCAGTGGCTGTGGCGTAACCCCAGCATCTCCAGGAAGACCTACCGAGTTGAGCTTCAGGTCAGTTCCATCCCCCCAAACCCCCACTGTCCTGAGTGCAGTGGTTTCCTTCTGATGCTAATCTCTGGATCCTCTCCACTCTCTTTCTGGCCCCCCAGCTCCTCCCTCATCTGTGCAGTGGTTTTCCTACATTAAATTCTCTCTTGTTTTATATATTCTCTTTTCAATGACCCAAGGTCATGTTTACGAGCAATAATTTCTGTTATGAGTCATATATAGGCAGGGCATGTCTGTGACTCTTCCCCTGCCTCAAAGTTATGCTTTGGCTAATGTTCTGATTGCTACCAGTGTGTGTCCCCCTTAAAGAGTCCCAGGATACCCCTGCTTAGTTAGAAAAAAGAGGCGTCATTATGGTGGCTTGGGGACTTGGAGAAATTTTACTACTTTTATGATGTGAATTTTGGCTTCTCCAAACAAATCAGATGTATAAGGAAATGATGTCAAATTTAATAGAAAAAATCATTACCTTTCCACATGGAGGTCTTCTTTTAGGTTAATTTGTATTCCTCGCCTCTCTTTTCTACCCAATCACCTTTCCCAAATAGAGAAAACGTGAATGATCTGATTGGCAAACAGGAGAAGAAAAGAGGCCCATCCTGTTTGCCCTCTTTCTCTTTTGTTTGGAAATTTTTCTGAAGTAGATATCTATTCTCTGATCCTCTTTGTTTTAAGTTTTCAAGGGCAGGGGGAGGCTGAGGTTTCCATCTCAACCAGTAACTGGTTGGGTTTAATTCAAAGATGCTGAGTAGGAAGATGGAAGCTGTTCTGTTCAAATGGCCTTCTTAATAGTAAAGGCAGTTATTTTATTCTTGATCTCTTTGACTTCTAGCTCTTCCTCTTAATCAATGCCAAATGTAGAGACAGGGAAGATATTTATTAACTCTTTCAAAACCCTATCTACAGTTTACAGAGCAAATATTTCATTTCACATTCTCACTGGCCCATGTTTAATTCTCCCAGGCCAGAATCCCTACATCCCTTACTGGGAATATCATACAAAAGGGATTTAAAAGTTCTAGTAATTCCCAAAGGAGAAATGAATGTCTCTTTTTTGACTGTGTACCTTTAAAACATTTCTCAATAACATTAATTTTAAAAGAAATGCCTATATGAGAAAAGTACACATTATTGTTTTATGCAAAATATGTGATGTTTTATTGTTTTATCCAAAATAATGAGAAAAGGCAATGTCGCGTCTTCCTACCAGTTAAGCTTTCAGAGGAAAGGCAATGTGATCCTCTGAACCTACTCTCCGTTCCTAAAAAATTGGTGGTTGGCATCGTAGAAACAAAGTATTCCAAAAAATTGCCGGTAGTTTTCACTTTTCTTCCAGATGTTTTTATATTTTGGTCTCCAAGAGGGCACATCTGGATGGGGCACTGCATCAACCATCATAGCATCCTCTTGAGTTGGTGACTGCCCGTTGGGGAAGGAAGAAGCAGGCCGTGAAAGGGTAAGTGGTTGGACCCTGATTACTGGATAAGGGCAACTCAGCCTTGAATCTTATTCTAACTTTAAATTTATCTCACTCAAAGACCTCACACTTGGAGGAAAAAAAAATATAATAAAAGTCATAGTGAGTTAAAAACAATTCAGACCTATTGTGGCACAGGCAAAATTGATGGCAGTTCTCATCCTGTCAAATAAAAGCATCTTATGCCTGTGCCCAGCAGCTGTATCTAGACAATGGCATTTAGATCCTGCCATTGTTAGAGGAGATCAGAAATTCAAGGGCAGGTTTCAAAGATTAATCTAACACTAATAAGTACGCCTTAGGTTCTAAAAAAGAAATCTTGATAATCTTTGATTTTCTAAAGGGAAAACTATTACACTGTGGCAGGCTTTAGAATACCCCCCCCAAAAATATACAAGTATCTCCTAATTCCTGGAACCTGTGTTAACCTATGTGACAAAAATATCTTTGCAAATGTGATTAAAAGATCTTGAAATGTGGAGGTTATCTCGGATTATTTGGGCAGGCTCTAAATACAATCCCACCGTTATGGAGGGATATTCCACACCCACAGAAGAGCATGTCACGATGTGACCAACGAGGCAGAGACTGGACCCATGTGACCACAGGCCTGGAAAGGCAACAGCCACCAGATGCCGCAAGAGGCAAAGAACAAATCCTCCGCCAGAGCCTCCAGGGGTTTTGGCCCTGCTGACACCTTGGTTTTGGTCCAGTGAAGCTGATATCAGACTTCTGTCTTCCAGAATGATCAGACAATTTCAGGTTCTTTTAAGCCACTAAGTTCGTGGGAATTTATTACAGCAGCAACAGGAAACTACTATATAAATCATGGACTCCCTGTTTACTTTTACAGAGGTAAAAACAGCCCTCTGCACTGTTTGGACTTTCAGGGTCCACAGAAGTGACCCATGTCTTAAACTTCCAAGAGCACACATAGTGCCCTCTTGGGAGCATTGTCTAAACTTATGGACTTGACTTGTCTGAAACAAGTGGTAAAAACAAAACAAATTTAGTTTTGGCTGACTTTGAAATGCATTGAATTGGTTAAAGTGACAATAGAAAATTATATGATTTTCTTTAAAACTACTCTTTTTTAAAAATTTTTATTCTACATTGGAGTATAGCCTATTAACAATGTTGTGTTAATTTCCGGTGCATAGCAAAATGACTCAGCCATACATAAACATGTACCCATTCTCTCCAAAACTCCCCTCCCATCCAGGCTGCCTCATAACATTGAGTAGAGTTCCCTATGCTATCCAGTAGGTCCTTGTTGGTTATCCATTTTAAATACAGCAGTGTGTACATGTCAATCCCAAACGCCCTAACTATCCCTTCCCCTCACCTTTTCCCCTGGTAACCATAAATTCGTTCTCTAAGTCTGTGAGTCTGTTTCTGTTTAGTAAATAAGTTCATTTGTATCATTTCTTTTTAGAGCCTGCATGTAAGGGATATCATACAATATTTGTCTTTCTCTGTCTGACTTACTTCACTCAGTATGACAATCTCTAGGTCCATCCCCATTGCTGCAAATGGCATTATTTCATTCTTCTTAAAGGCTGAGTAATATTCCATTGTATATATGTACCACATTTTCTTTATCCACTACTCTTTATTTCAAAAAGCCTAATTCTTGCAGGTCATAATATATTGTGTGTGTATGTGGGTATGTATGCATAATCACACATACATATCCCTATATATATATATATATATATATAGATAGATAGATAGATAGATAGATATATAGATAGATAGATATAGATATAGATATAGATATACACATACACAAATGCTTGTATATATATATATATATGAGCTTTCATCCAAAATGTTAAGAAATATAGTTTAAAACTCTACAATTTCTCTTTTACTGGAAATTTCCAATTAATTGCTTTAATTTCCTTCACCTCCCACTACCCTCATTCAAATCCATGCATTCTACACTCTACATAGACATAGAAAAACTTATAGATGAAGAGTTTTGTTTATCCATTCATCTTTCTATGGACATTTAGGTTAAGAATATGTGGAATATATATACAATAGAATATTACTCAGCCATAAGAAAGAATGAAATAATGCCATTTGTAGTAACATGAATGGACTTAGAGATTATCATACTAAGTGAAGTAAGTCAGACAGAGAAAGACAAATATCATATGATATCTTCATATGTGGAATCTAAAAAAATGATACAAATGAACTTATATACAAAACAGAAATAGTCCCACAGACATAGAAAACAAACTTATGATTACCAAAGGGGAATTGGGGGAGAGATAAATTAGGAGTTTGTGATTAACATACACACACTACTATATATCAAATAGATAACCAACAAGGACCTACTGTATAGCACAGGGAACTATATTCAATATTTTGTAATAACCTATCAGGGAAAAGAATCTGAAAAAGAATATATATATATATATATATATATATATATATATGTGTGTGTGTGTGTGTGTGTGTGTGTGTGTGTGTGTGTGTGTGTACCTGAACACTTTGCTGTGCACCTGAAGCTAACATGACATTGTGAATCAACTATACTTCAATAAAAAATTAAATAAATAAAAGTTCCCACAATAAGAAAAAAGAGATGAAGAGTTTTATTTGTTCATATAGTTCTTATTGTATTATATTGTATTATTCTTTTATATCCTTACCTTCCAAAGTGTTTTTTCCAGTATTAAGTACTGTGTAGGACCTTTTTAAGGATTGTTCAAGTTGCTGCATCTCTTGTTTTATTTATTTATTACACTCGTGAAAACGTAAAACCAAAAAACAAAGCATCAAATTATATAAACTAAAACCACTAGAAAAATAATAAGAAAAGTAGCAAAGCTGAGAAACGTACAGGCTCAAATCAATTAGAAATTGCAATTGCTCATAATGGGAAGGTGTACTTGGGGAAAAAAACAAGGGAGTGAACTGAAAACTGTTAGAATCAATGAAAATATTCAGTGAGGGGAATCCATGTTAAATCAATTTCTTAAAATCTATCTTTTTATATATTAATTACAATCAATTTGGAAATAAAATTAAAAATCTCAAATCACAATATTAAACAAAATATAAGTTATATTGAATTAAGTTTAGCAATTAATCTTAGGCACCATGAAAAGTGAGAATTTGAATTTGCTTAGAAACTTTCGCACTGATAACATTTTTAAGCTATAATCTGCCATAATCTATGTAATTGTCAAACAAATGCTTGCTTTCTCAAATAGCCTCAGAACATTCACTAAAACAAAAGATCACAATTTGTGCAAAGGGTTGGATAATATGCTAAATATTCCCGTAACTGAGGATGTGTTTTTAAAAGTAAGTCTATCTAACCTTTAAAATGGAAATGAATGGTATCTCCATGTATTTTGTTTTTCCCGAAAATTTTCACTTTCTTTTTTCCTTTGTGCTGTGTATAGTATTTATGTCTCTATGCTAATCCCACCCTAAATCCCTTATCCTTTCAGCATTCAACAGAAGCCTGTCATCCGGGAGTTAGAAGGTTTGAGGGTAGCGGCTCCTACTCCTTAACTGCATGTAATTAGGCATTCTGTTTCCCATAAGTGCCATGTCCATGCTTTATGGGATTTCAAAAAGGTCTAGGGCAGTATCTTGGATGGAGGTCAGCCTCCTGAATGAAAGCAAAGTGGCAGAGGCCAAGAGAAAGTCCAGAAGTGACTCATGGTGTGTTCACACCGTGTAGAGCTGGCAAGGTGGGGAGACGGTCTCTGCTAGCAGACTGGAACTAAATTCTGAGACATTCCTGGGTGGCCAAGAAATGTCATCATGGGTTTTTTTGTGTTTTTGGTTTTTTTTAAATAAAGAAGCCATGAATTGGATGCCAGTGTCTTTTGGTTGAAAGTAGAGTTTTTGTGAAACCCAGGAGGTCTCCTTAGATACATCTTTTTTCTTTCTTTTTTTTTCCCCATAATCCACTATATTCAGTTGGGATAAAATACAGGATCCCTCTAGTGACATAACACTATAAATTGATGTAAATGCACTTTTTTTTACAATGCTGTGTTAATTTCTGCTGTAAGATACATCTTTCTAACTGAAGTTCTTCTTTTCTTTCCCTGCCAAAGAAAGGAATTGACACCAGAGGGTCCTGAGTGAGGTGTTCAGGCCAAGCACGATTCCAGGTGGTCAGCTCAATGAGGTCCAGATGGAGATTTCTTCTCTCACCAAGAGAGTCAAGAGATTGATATGTACTGTTTTCCTTGATCATCTCAACAGTTACGTGACAACATGATGCCATTGTCCCATTTTGAAGGTGAGACACTGCACTGTAACAATGTTGTGTGGCTTTTCCAACATCCCACAGAGTGAAAACAGGGTTAAGACATAACTGCAGGGACTTCCAAGTACTAACCTTCAGTCTCTTCCATAAAAAGATCTTGAGACTACTGGCATCCCAGAAAACATTCTGCTGTCTACTTCCACATTTATTAAATAGTTAAATGCTTTCTGGGTTCCTCATGCACATGGGACATGCTGCTAAGCATTAGAGAATATCCAGTGACGCATTTGAACACACAGTCAGTAAGCACTTGTTAAGCATCTCAGGTATGCCCAAGATTGGAATAAGTTCTGAGAACATAGAACTCTTGCCCTAATAGCGCTTATGCTCTTCTGGGGCAGGGGGGACAGCAGGAGGCATGAAGTCAATAAAATTGTGTCCGGTAGAGTCAAGTGTCTCAAAATCAAAATCAAAAAACCAACAAACAAAAAACAAGTACGGTCATAAAGGTGACTTGGTGGGTGGCATCGGGGTGGTCATGCCTATGTGAACAGGTGACACACGAGCACCACAGAATTACTTCTTGCTCCTATGGACCAAAACAACCCCAAGAAAGGAAACCAATAGTCAAAGTAACCGTGAACCGTGATAATGGATCAGAAGGAAGACGCGGCGTTTGGGAGGCAGGATGAGGAGGGGCTGCCCTTACAGGGGTGGGTGGGAGTCTGTGCTGAGTTGGGGACCTGAGGGTGGAGCTGACCATCGAGAAAGAACCAGCCAAACCCAGGGAAGGGAGGTGCGTTCCGCCAGAATCAGCAGCAGGTGCAGATCTGTGGAGGGAAGACCTTGGCACGTCCAAGGACCCGAGAGGAGCCAGCGTGCCTGGGGAGCACGGACTGGGTGGACGGTGGCCCAGGATGGGGCTGAAGAGATGAGTTTGCATCTAATCTGATCCCTGGAGGTAGAGAAGATGCTGAGGTTTACCCTAGCTTTACCCAAGCTAATGAGATGCATGGGAGGCGGTTTAACCTGGGATGACAGGAGCTCCTTGACGTTAGAGAAGGTCTGTGTGTTGCAGCGTGGAGCCTGGGTCAGAGGGAGGGGAGGAGGGGGCAGAGGAGCAGTTAGGACTGTGGGAGTGTTTGTGGGGTGTGTGATGGAGGCCCGGATGACGGGGCCAGGAGCAGAAAGGATTGCGTGTGTTTGTAGTTGCTTCAAGGTAGGCTCAACAGGGCTGGTTTGGAGCCCAGCTGTAGGACATTCTAGAAACAGCATGTGACTTGAACTTTTCTGGAGGGTGAAAGGACTTTTTGCAGAGACTGGAAAGATTTCAGAGGGAAGAGGGAAGCTTGGGGGCTGGGGAGGGGAGCAAGGGGTGCCCTCCAAATTCCAAGGGGATTAAGGAAGTAAGGAGTCTCATGCAGGCAAACCCTCATTTGCCGGTGTTTGGATAAGTTAACTCAAATCCCTTCCCAAACCTCATCAGAGGATTTCCCCCACCTCACCCATGCCAGGTGGTCGGGCAGCTACACTCTGAAGACTCCAGTGATGGTTTCGTCGCTGTGACTTCCCCGCTTTTGAACAGCCTGTCTCCTGTCACAGTGCAACAGGAGTTCCTGTCACAAGACTTGAACTTGATGGAGCCATCCACAGACCACACATTGCTGCTTCTGTACATGGACCTTCCAAATAAGCAAAACCAGCACCTCGTCCTCAGCTTCTCTGAGCAGCTGGACGGCTGTCACTGCTTCCACCTGCCCTCTCCCGGGCTCTCTCTGGCCACTCATCCCGGCCATGATTTTCGGACTGTGTTTTGTTTGTTTAATACCCTCTAACTGAGGCATCCAGAACTAATGTTGAGCCTTGGATGAGGCCAGAGAGACAGTAGAGAAAAGCCCTCACTCCCTTCACCCTGGATGCTCTAGGTCCGTTAATCCAGACCCATTCTCTCCTCCCTCTGGCATCCACCCTCACTAAGTCCCATTATTCCCCTCCACCTGGCACTCAGCCTCACTAAGGAGCCACCCTGACCCTGGTCAGCTAAGCCCTCTTTTTCCATACATACCTCTGTAAGGCAGGCTCCTCAACTCTGCTTTGGAGCAGTTGGTTTTGGACCCCAGATCTTCTCCCTACGTTTGGATGCTCCGTCTGACAGCTGACACTGTGACTGCCTTCCTGGTACTGCTTCGTTGGTGACAAGAACATGATGAAAACTCAGCTATTAGAACTGGGCCCACGGCCTGAGCCGTACCCAGGGAGGATGGCCCCAGCAGCACCAGCAGAAGTGGTATCCTTGTCCAGGGACTTTGTGAAAAGGGGCCCAGGCAGGATGCTGAGCATGCCTGTGGGTGAATCAGGCCGGATGTGAGACCCTTCAAGCCACTCCTTGAGTCGGGCCCTGCAGATTTGCGCCCTTGTCTTAAACCAAAGTGGAGAGCCTTAAATACTGTCCTAAAATGTCAGGTTTTTATTCTGCAGGAACTGGAAAATCGTGGAACAAAGGATTAAAGAAGAATTTGGAAATTTAACTGGTGGGAAGGTTGAGGATGAACTGAAGATAATGCAATTCACTTTTTTTTTAAATAAATACCAGAAAGAAATCACTTTGTGGTAATTTTTGAGTTACATCATGGGTAAATGGGAATCATAATTGTGATATGCTTTAAGTAAAAGTGAATCAGTCATTTAGTACTAGAGCACTTTTGTGGTTCCCTAAAAGAAAATGCCCAGCTCAAAGGGTGGGAGAAAGAGTTTTGCATGAATATTATTCTCACTCAATAAGAATGGCAGCAGAGAGGTAGGTGACTTCTGTAATACTCGTAGGGGTGAGTATGACGAGGTCAGTTAGTGAAATGATGGCACAGCAGTTTGTCACAAGTGTGCCTTTTGCTGACTGTTAAATATGCAATATGGTCACATGGTTCAAAGACTCTCCCTCTCATACCTGGGTCCACTGATCAATTCCTACCAGGCCCTTCCCCAGTGATTTTTAGTTTCTTATGCATTTTTCCAGTATTTCTTTGTAGCAAAGCAGTCTTGCTTCTGCCTTCTCGGCTATGTTAGTTTGCTCAGGCCACCAGAACAAAGTACCACAGACCGGGTGGCTTAAACAGCAGACTTTTATTTTCTCACAACTCTGGACTCTGGAAGTCTGAGATCAAGGTGTCAGCAGGGTTGGTTTCTTCTGAGTCCTCTTTCCTGGGCTTGTAGATGACTATCTTCTCCCTGTGTCTTCACATGGTCATCTCTTTGTGCCTGTCTGGGTCCTAAACTCCTCTTCTTAAAGGAAACCAGTCATGTTGGATTATGTACCACCCATAAAACCTGTTTAAAGTCCCTAAATCACCTCTTTAAAAGCCCTATCTCCAAATGCAGTCATATCTGGGGTACTGGGTGTTAGGACTTCAACATATGGATTTTGGAGAGGTACAATTCAGCTCAGAACACCTGCTCTCAGTTTCTTGGACTCTAGGAATTGAGCAGGCTAGATAGTCTAGAGGCTAACCCAGACCCAGCAAAGCACCTTTTCTGGGAAATAGCTCCATCAGGATAATGAGGACATGGGATCAGTGGTTGGCCACACGGTCCTTATGCCCATACAGTACTCCCAGTTCATGCTTGTGTAATTATTACTCTGTTACCTACTTAGCAATATGGTTGTGGTTTGTCCAATGGATTCAGTTCAGTTCTTCCCTAATAACACTGTTTTACAAAGTCCCAGCATAAAAGAACCTATGTAGGCAGAGTTGGAAGACACACGTGATATAGATACACCAGGCAAACTTTTGTAGAAACCACCGCTTGTCTGTCTTGTGTAGCAAAGGAAACAGCTACATCACAGGAACTTGGCTCCTGGCTCAGACAGTCATCGTGTTGACATTTCGTGGAGAACGTTGACATTCAGTGTCCCTAAAAGCTCATGATGCAAGTTCATGTCCTTTTGTTATTTTCCTATTATAAAGCAGATACCAGCATATTAAAAGGAATTTAGGAAATAAGTAAAGATTCGTAAAGTCCATAAGCCCAACCAAGTTTAGAGGAGCTATTCTCAAAATAGCTTATGGACTTCCTGGCGGTCCAGTGGTTAAGACTCTGGCGTCCACTGAAGGGGACACGGGTTTGATCCCTGGTTGGGAAACTAAGATCCCACATGCTATGCAACATGGCATATATATATATATATATATATATATATATATATATATATATATATATATATATATATATATATATATATACACACATACATATATACACACATATAAATATGTGTGTATATATATATATATTATGCCTTATGTTAAACTATTACTTAAACAAATCATTGCAGCTGAGAACTCAACTTAAATACAAAAATCATAGACTCAGGAGTAGCAGAATCCTAGAATGGGGTTATTACCAAAGTAGTATGTATAGGGTCAGAATTGCCAGGTCCCAAGAAGAAAAGATATCAAAGGAAAGAGTGGGGGCCAGGCTTCCAAAGATGCCAAGAACCTCCCAGTGAGATGGACTGCACACCCGGGAGGGGTGGACAGATGGGCCGCAGATGGCATTTTACAGCCGTGACATTTGCTCACAAACCTACAGGCTTCCTCCAGCCCTCCTGGATGGGGACACCAGGCACACCAAAAGATCACAGAGATGCATGTTTTTTAGAACTCTATCAGTTAAAGGTCTTCTAGATTATTGGTACAACTCCTTCATTGCTGTAGGAGGAGAGAAGGATAAAGCGGGCACGATCATCACCCTGCACGTGGGGAAGGACTCAGGATGCAGGCCGGCAGCATCCCTGAAGTAGCTCACAGGTCAAGGACAGGGCATGGGGAGCTCCAGGGGGTGCTAGCTGGACTTCTCAGCTACAGGATCAAGGGTGCATATCTTCAGCACCCTCTGGGCAAGGACCTTAGCCCCAGATGTGAACACGGGGATAGAAAATATGTACGAGGCTGACATGTGCAATATATCAACCCATTGTGTGTATTAATACTGGATCTAGATTAGCCTGCAGGTGTAATGTTATTTAGTTTACACACATTATATATTTATCATAGTAAAAACAATCTAAATTTGTATATGCCTACTTTACAAAAGCAAAGAGACATTCCATTAATTTGGACTCTTTATATTTGTTTTTTCATTAAGTCACAAAGAAATGAAGTAAGTCACACGTCTGAATCCCCTCCTTTCTGCTCTGGTCACATGATTTCCCATACCTGAGATTAAGGATGCATTCTGTTATATGATAACTACTTGATTCTTCTGATATGTTTTCAATCTCAGAATGATTTTTATTTGAATTAGTTTCTTAAAAATGCATTCCCAAGGAAAGATTTTGTAAAAGTATACTGTTTTATTACACTTTCAATCATTCGTCTGACCTTTTCTTTTATGGAACTGATAATATAAATTTATAACATGATTCTTTCAGTGAAATACATCTTGTTAATACTGGTCCATCATCACCTTCCATATAAAAGGGAAGTTGAACATGTGAGACCCAGATATTTGAAATCCTGAAGGCCTAGATTTTAATTTCAGCATGCTATTTATATGAACCAAAATTGTACAGAATTTCTCTGAAGTCTACAAAATAACCAGATATACAAAGAAGCTATAGGGTTAAACTTATAAAAAAATTTAGAGACTGAAATTAATTTTGAATAAATTAAGAATATAATTTATAATCTCAAGTAAGATCAAGATGTTAAAGATATCTATGTAAATAAAAGGCAATTTCAATCAAAATTCCGATAATTTTTGATAATTGATAAAAATAATTAAAATCATCTGGATAATTCAGAACTAACCAGGGAAATTTTGACCTAAGTAATAAGGATAAGGACTTGCCACTCACTAATAAAATGTAAAGAAAAACAGCAATAACTAAAACTGTAGGTACTAAGGCAGAATTAGCAGATGGATCAATGTAAGAGAGCAGAGAGCCCACCTATAGACCAAATGCATATGGTACTTTATTATATGATGAAGGCAGAATTACAAATCAAGGGAGGAGGGGCAACATAGAGATGATTTAATAAGTGGTCTTTAAAATAATTGCCTTCTAGAAAAAGATACTGAGTGAACACTATTTTTTACATAAAGAAATAAACACTTAAAAAAATAACTTTGGTCTGTGAAATTTGTTCCTAAATAAGAGTGATTGTCTAGATTAATACACCACAACAATTATTGTGCTGCAAAGCATTCCATGAACAAATTCAAGAAGCAAATAATGATAGAAAAATGTACTGCAATGCATTTGACACAAAAGGGATAATGTCACTAATACAGTATGTCCTTATTTTTGTAATAAAAATAACAAGTGAATATATACTTACAAATATATAGTACAAATATAACTAAATTCAAGGGAAAGCAATCCACAATCCCACCCCCACCCCCTCACCAAAAAAAAGTACTGAGAAGATTTTAATGAGAATTATGTATTCACTTTAGGAGAACAACAAATATTTTATGGTATAAAATAAATCTTGAATAAATAGGTAACTCACTTCAGATGGTTGCTGAAGGAACTTGATTAAACTATTTCTTAGTCTGAGAGTGACTTCTGGTGACCCTTTGGAACCACTAGGTTAACAAAAGCCTTTTAGTATCACAGCCACCACTCCCCTAACAAAAATATATCACCCCCAAAATATATATTAAAGTTGTAACCTCAGGCACTTGTGAATGTGGTCTTATTTGGAAATATGGTGTTTGCAGATGTCATCAAATTAAAATGAGGTGAATGGGACCAGACCTTCAAGATGGTGGAAAACTAAGACATAGAGATCAACTTCCTCCCCACAAATACATCAGAAATACATCTACATGTCGAACAACTCCTACAGAACACATACTGAACGCTGGCAGAAGACCTCAGACTTCCTAAAAGGCAAAAAACTGCACTCATACCAGGGTAGGGCAAAAGAAAAAACAGAGACAAAAGAATAGGGATGAGACCAGCACCACTGGGAGGGAGCTGTGAAGGAGGAAAAGTTTCCACACACTAGGAAGCCCCTTCACTGGCGGAGATGGGGAGTGGGCGGCGTGGGGGGAGCTTCGGGGCCACCGAGGAGAGCCCAACCACAGGGGTGCAGAGGTCAAAGTGGAGAGATTCCCGCACAGAGGATCGGTGCCGACCAGCACTCACCAGCCCAAGAGGCTTGTCTGCTCAGCCGCCGGGGCGGGCGGGGTCTGGGAGCTGAGGCTCGGGCTTCAGTCGGATCCCAGGGAGAGGACTGGGGTTGGTGGCGTGAACACAGCCTGAAGGGGCTAGTGCACCACAGCTAGCTGGGAGGTAGACTGGGAAAAAGTCTGGACCTAAGAGGCAAGAGACCATTGTTTTGGGGTGTGCAAGGAGAGGGGATTCAGAGCACCGCCTAAACAATCTCCAGAGATGGGCGTGAGCCACGGCTATCAGCGTGGACACCAGAGACGGGCATGAGACGTTAAGGATGCTACTGAAGCCACCAAGAAGCCTGTGTGCAAGCACAGGTCACTATCCATACCTCCCCTCCTGGGAGCCTGTGCAGCCCGCCACTGCCAGGGTCCCCTGATGAAGGGAAAACAGCCCCGGGAGAACACATGGCGCTTCTCAGCTGTTGCAACGTCATGCTGGCCTCTGTTGCCTCAGACTCGCCCTGCATTCCGTACCCCTCCTTCCCCCCAGCCTGAGTGAGCCAGAGCCCCCTAATCAGCCATTACTTTAACCCCGTCCTGTCTGAACAGGGAACAGATGTCTTCAGGCGACCTACATGCAGAGGTAGAGCTAAATCCAAAGCTGAACACCAGGAGCTGTTGAGTAGAGAAAGGGAAATTTCTCCCAGCAGCCTCAGGAGAAGTGGATTAAATCTCCAAAATCAACTTGATATATCCTGCATCTGTGGAACACATGAATAGACAACAAATCATCCCAAAATTGAGGCGGTGGACTTTGGGAGCAACTATATATATATATATATATATATATATATATGTATATATTTCCTTTTTCTCTTTTTGTTGAATGTGTATGTGTATGCTTCTTGTGTGATATTCTCTATATAGCTTCACTTTTACCATTTGTCCTGGGTTTTGTCTGTCAGTTTCTTTTTTCTTTTTTTTTTTTGTATAGTTTTTAGTGCTTGTTATCATTGATGGTTCTGTTTTTTGGCCTGGTTGCTCTGTTCTTTCTTTCTTTCTTTTTTCTTTTTTTATTACTTTTTAATATTTTTTTAATAATTGTATTTTTATTTTAATAACTTTATTTTAGTTTTTTCTTTATATCTTTCTTTTTTTCCTCCTTTTTCTTCTGAGCTGTGTGGCTGGCAGTGTCTTGGTGCTCTGGCAAGGTGTCAGGCCTGTGCCTCTGAGATGGGAGAGCCGAGATCAGGACATTGGTCCACCAGAGACCTCATGGTTCCACATAATATCAAATGGCAAAAGCTCTGCCAGAGATCTCCAGCTCAACGCTAAGACTCAGCTCCACTCAACGACCACCAAGCTACAGTGCTGGACACCCTTTGCCAAACAAATAGCAAGACAGGAACACAACCCCACCCATTAGCAGAGAGGCTGCCTAAAATCATAATAAGGTCACAGACACCCCAAAACACACCACCAGACATGGTCCTGCCCACAGAAAGACAAGGTCCATCCTCATCCACCAGAACACAGGCACAAGTCCGCTCCACCAGGAAGCCTACAAAACCCACTGAACCAACCTTAGCCACAGAGAGCAGACACCAAAAACAACAGACACTACGAACCTGCAGCATTTGAAAAGGAGACCCCAAACACAGTAAGTTAAGCAAAATGAGAAGAGAGACAAACATAGAGCAGATGAAGGAGCAAGGTAAAAACCCACCAGACCAAAAAAATGACAAGGAAATAGGCAGTCTACCTGAAAAAGAATTCAGAGTAATGATGTAAAGATGATCCAAATCTTGGAAATAGAATGGAGAAAATACAAGAAACATTTAAAAAGGACCTGTAAGAGCTAAAGAACAAACAAACTGTGATGAACAATAAAATAAATGAAATTTAAAATTGTCTAGAAGGACTCAATAGCAGAATACCTAAGGCAGAAGAACGAATACATGACCTGGAAGAGAAAATACTGGAAATAACTACTGCAGAGCAGAATAAAAAGAAAAGAATGAAAAGAATTGAGGACAGTCTCAGAGACCTCTGGGACAACATTAAACTCACCAACATTCGAATTATAGGGGTCCCAGGAGAAGAAGAGAAAAAAGAAAGGGACTGAGAAAATATTTGAAGAGATTACAGTTGAAAACTTCCCTAATATGGGAAAGGAAATATTCATTCAAGCCCAGGAAGCACAGAGAGTCCCATACAGGATAAATCCAAGGAGAAACACACCAGACACATATTAATCAAACTATCAAAAATTAAATAAAAGGAAAAAATATTAAAAGCAGCAGGAAGAAGCAACAAATAACATAAAAGGGAATCCCCATAAGGTTAAAGCTGATCTTTCAGCAGAAACTCTACAAACCAGAAGGGAGTGGCAAAACATATTTAAAGTGATGAAAGGGAAAAACCTACAACAAAGATTACACTGCCAAGGAAGGACCTCATTCAGATGTGACAGAGAAATTAAAAACTTTACAGACAAGCAAAAGCTAAGAGAATTCAGCACCACAAAACAGGCTTTAAAACAAATGCTAAAGGATCTTCTCTAGGCAGGAAACATAAGAGGAGGAAAAGACCTACAGTAACAAACCCAAAACAATTAAGAAAATGGTAATATAGGAACATACATATCAATAACTACCTTAAATGTAAATGGATTCAATGCTCCTACAAAAAGACATAAACTGGCTGAATGGATACAACAACAAGACCCGTATATATGCTGTCTACAAGAGACCCACTTCACACCTAGGGACACATACAGACTGAAAGTGAGGGGATGGAAAAAGATATTCCATGAAAAATGGAAATCAAAAGAAAGCTGGAGTAGCAATTCTCATATCAGAGAAAATACACTTTAAAATAAAGATTATTACAAGAGACAAAGACGGACACTACATAATGATCAAGGGATCAACCCAAGGAGAAGATATAACAACTGTAAATATTTATGCACCCAACATAGTAGGGGACTTTAACACCCCACTTTCACCAATAGACAGATCATCCAAAATGAAAATAAATAAGGAAACACAAGCTTTAAATGATACATTAAACTAGATGGACTTAATTGATATTTATAGGACATTCCATCCAAAAAAAACAGAATACACTTACTTCTCAAGTGCTCATGGAACATTCTCCAGGATAGATCATATCTTGGGTCACAAATCAAGCATTGGTAAATATAGGAAAATTGAAATTGTATCAAGTTTCTTTTCTAACCACAACGTTATGAGACTAGATATCAATTACAGGAAAAAACCTGTAAAAATACAAACATATGGAGGCTAAACAACACACTACTACATAACCAGGAGTTCCTGAAGAAATTAAAGAGGAAATCAAAAAACACCTAGAAATAAATGAAAAAGAAAACATGATGACCCAAAACCTATGGGATGCAGCCAAAGCAGTTCGAAGAGGGACATTTATAGCAATACAATCCTACCTCAAGAAACAATCAACATCTCAAATAAATAACCTAACCTTACACCTAAAGCAATTAGAGAAAGAAGAAGAAAAACAACAACAAAAAATAAACCAAATTTAGCAGGAGGAAAGAAATCATAAAGATCAGATCAGAAATACATGAAAAAGAAATGAAGGAAACAATAGCAAAGATCAATAAAACTAAAAGCTGCTTCTTTGAGAAGATAAACAAAATTGATAAACCATTAGTGAGACCCCTCAAGAAAAAAATGGAGTAGACTCAAACCAGTAGAATTAGAAATTAAAAAGGGGAAGTGACAACTGATACTGCAGAAATACGAGGGATCATGAGAGATTACTACAAGCAACTATATGCCAATCAAATGGACAACTTGGAGGAAACAAATTCTTAGAAAAGCACAGCCTTCTGAGACAGAACCTGGAAGAAACATAAAATATAAACAGACCAATCACAAGAACTGAAATTGAGAATGTGATTAAATATCTTCCAACAAACAAAAGCCCAGGACCAGATGGATTCAGAGGCGAATTCTATGAAACATTTAGAGAAGAGCTAACACCTATCCTTCTCAAAATCTTCCAAAATATAGCAGAGGGAGGAACATTCCCAAACTCATTCTACGAGGCCACCATCATCATGATACCAAAAGCAGATAAAGATATCACAAAGAAAGAAAACTGCAGGCCAATATCACTGATGAACTTAGATGCAAAAATCCTCAACAAAATACTAGCACACAGAATCCAACAGCACATTAAAAGGATTATACACCATGATCAAGTAGGGTTTATCCCAAGAATGCAAGGATTCTTCAATATATGCAAATCAGTCAATGTGATACACCGTATTAACAAATTGAAGGATAAAAACCATATGATAATCTCAATAGATGCAGAAAAAGCTTTTGACAAAATTCAACACCCATTTTTGATAAAAACCCTCCAGAAAGTAGGCATAGAGGGAACTAACCTCAAAGTAATAAAGGCTATATATGACAAACCCACAGCCAACATCGTTCTCAACGGTGAAAAACTGAAACCATTTCCACTAAGATCAGGAACAAGACAAGGTTGCCCACTCTCACCACTATTTTTCAACATAGTTTTGGAAGTTTTAGCCACAGCAATCAGAGAAGAGAAAGAAATAAAAGGAATCCAAATCAGAAAAGAAGAAGTAAAGCTATCACTGTTTGCAGATGACATGATACTATACATAGAGAATCCTAAAGATGCTACCAGAAAACTACTAGAGCTAATCAATGAATTTGGTAAAGTAGCAGGATACAAAATTAATGCACAGAAATCTCTTGTATTCGTATACAGTAATGATGAAATATCTGAAAGTGAAATTAAGGAAACACTCCCATTTACCATTGCAACTAAAAGAATAAAATATCTAGGAATAAATCTACCTAAGGAGACAAAAGGTCTGTATGCAGAAGACTATAAGACACTGATGAAAGAAATTAAAGATGTTACAAACAGATGGAGAGATATATCATGTTCTTGGATTGGAAGAATAAACATTGTGAAAATGACTATACTACCCAAAGCAATCTAGAGATTCAATGCAATCTCTATCAAACTACCAATGGCATTTTTCACAGAACTAGAATAAAAAATTGCACAATTTGCATGGAAACACAAAAGACCCCAAATAGCCAAAGCAAACTTTTTTTTTTTTTCAAAGTAATCTTGAGAAAGAAAAATGGAGCTGGTGGAATCAGGCTCCCTGGCTTCAGACTATATTGCAAAGTTACAGTCATCAAGAAAGTATGGTACTGGCACAAAAACAGAAATATAGATCAATGGAACAGGATAGAAAGCCCAGAGATAAACCCACACACATATGGTCACCTTATTTTTTTTTTAATTTTATTTATTTATTTATTTATTTTTGACTGTGTTGGGTCTTCGTTTCTCTAGTTGGGGCAAGCAGGGGCCACTCTTCATCACGGTACGTGGGCCTCTCACTATCGCAGCCTCTCTTTTTGCAGAGCACAGGCTCCAGACGCGCAGGCTCAGCAGTTGTGGCTCACGAGCCTAGTTGCTCTGTGGCATGTGGGATCCTCCCAGACCAGGGCTTGAACCCGTGTGCCCTGCATTGGCAGGCAGATTCTCAACCACTGTGCCACCAGGGAAGCCCATGGTCACCTTGTTTTTGATAAAGTAGGCAACAATATACAATGGAGAAATGACAGTCTCTTCAATAAGTGGTGCTGGGAAAACTGGACAGCTACATGTAAAAGAATGAATTTAGAACACTCCCTAACACTATACACAAAAATAAACTCAAAATGGATTAAAGATCTAAATGTAAGGCCAGACACTATAAAACTCGTAGAGGAAAACTTAGGCAGAACACTCTATGACATACATCACAGCAAGATCCTTCTTGACCCACCTCCTAGAGAAATGGAAATAAAAAGAAAAATAAACAAATGGGACCTAATGAAACTTAAAAGCTTTTGCACAGCAAAGGAAACCATAAGCAAGATGAAAAGACAACCCTCAAAATGGGAGAAAATATTTTCAAATGAAGCAACTGACAAAGAATTGATCTCCAAAATTTACAAGCAGCTCATGCAGTTCAATATCAAAAAACCAAACAACCCAATCCAAAAACGGGCAGAAGACCTAAATAGACATTTCTCTAAAGAAGATATGCAGATTGCCAACAAACACATGAAAGAATGGTCAACATCACTAATCATTAGAGAAATGCAAATCAAAACTACAATGAGGTATCACCTCACACCAGTCAGAATGGCCATCATCAAAAAGTCTACAAACAATAAATGCTGGAGAGAGTGTGGAGGAAAGGGAACCCTCTTGCACTGTTGGTGGGAATGGAAATTGATACAGCCACTATGGAGAACAGTATGGAGGTTCCTTAAAAAACTAAAAATAAAACTACCATATGACCCAGCAATCCCACTACTGGGCATACACCCTGAGAAAACCATAATTCAAAAAGAGTCTTGTACCACAATTTTCATTTCAGCTCTATTTACAATAACCAGGACGTTGAAGCAGCATAAGTGCCCATCGACAGATGAATGGATAAGAAGATGTGGCACATATATACAATGAAATATTACTCGGCCATGAAAAGAAATGAAATTGAGTTATTTGTAGTGAGGTGGATGGACCTAGAATCTGTCATACAGAGTGAAGTAAGTCAGAAAGAGAAAAACAAATACTATATGCTAACACATATATATGAAATCTAAAAAAAAAAAAAAAAAAATCGTTCTGAAGAACCCAGGGGCAGGACGGGAATAAAGACGCAGACGTAGAGAATGGACTTGAGGACACAGGGAGGGGGAAAGGTAAGCTGGGATGAAGTGAGAGAGTGGCATGGACTACCAAATGTAAAATAGATAGCTAGTGGGAAGCAGTTGCATAGCACAGGGAGATCAGCTCGGTGCTCTGTGACCACCTAGAGGGGTGGGATAGGAAGGGTTAGACGGAGACCCAAGAGGTAGGAGATATGGGGATATATGTATACGTATAGCTGATTCACTTTGTTATAAAGCAGAAACTAACACACCATTGTAAAGCAATTATACTCCAATAAAGATGTTAAAAAAAAAAAGTTAGGATGAGGTCATACTGAATTAGTGTGGGCCCTAAATCCAATGACTGGTGTCCTTATAAGAGGACGAGAAGAGACACACATAGCAAAGAAGGTCACGTGATGAGGGAAGCAGGGATGGGAGTGATGCATCTCCAAGCCAAAGAAAGCCAAGAACTTCTTACAACCATAGAAGCTAGCAAAAGGCAGGAAAGGATTCTCCCCCAGAGCCTTCAGAGACAGCCAGGCCCTATGGATACCTTGGTTTTGGACTCCTGGCCTCCAGAGCTATAGGAGAATAAAATTCTACCCCACTGACATTTAGCATTAACATTTATGTTAACATTTAACATTTTTAGCCACCTTGTTTGTGGTACTTTGCTGTGGCAGCCCTAGCAAACGAACACTTCCTTCTCAAACTCTTCACCCAGTGTCTTATTTCTTGGCCCAGATGCAAGTACTCTCAGACTCCCTGTGTTCTTTGTAGGTGTCTAGTATCTAACAGTGAAAGGTCGTTGCCTTACCTACCCCAAATGCTGGCCTTAGATGCCTCCACTGTGCCTTGCTTTGAACACTGAGCACACGTGGATCTCATGGTCCTGTTCCAGCCCATGTTGATTCCATGGCCCCATCTTCGGGTTGCTTTTTGCAGCTGTTCTCAGGTCTCTACCTTTACTCTCAGGGCCCACACCTCCAGGGCAGCCCCTTGAACTTGTTTGCCATGGACTATTAATGCGGATTGACACCACTCAGTGGTGGCCTCGCTCCCTTTCCCAACCTGCCGAGGGTGGGAGGGCCCTGCCATAAGTCCCACAATCCATGCACTGCCCAGCCCAGTCCCCATGACTCACTTCACACTGAGCAAGATACCTTGCTGACCTACCCAAATTCCACCCTCCAACTGTTCTTCTTCCATCCATAAATAACGGCCTTCTTCACTTTCAGCCCATAAGGAGAATGTGTTTGTTTATGACTGCTCCTTAAATCGGGGCAGTAAGAGGGACATGGGAAAGAGCGACACCTTCTGGGTATCACAGACGTTGTCCTCTTTCTTCTTGGTCATGTTCATCATTTAAAATATATGCCCTTCTTTCATTTCTGGCTGATGGCAGTTGAACCCATGGGGGTTAAAACCACGGTGCTCACCAAAACCTTGAAAAAGTAAAGTGTTCGTCTAAATTTGTCTTTTATTCAGCCAAGCCCTCTGACAGGAGCCCTCCCCCGCAAGGACTTGTGGACAGAGGCATGGGGTCAGGAAAGGCGGCAGGGCCTCCTGTGAATCTTGCACTGAAATATCCAAATGGCTCACTCGTGCCTTACTGGGGTCCATGAGGAGCTGGGCTCAGCTGTGATGCTGGATCTGTCTCTATATGTACTTGTGGTCCGAGGTCTTCTCTCTCCCTTTGGTACCCTCCTCAGGATCATTCCTCGTGGTCTTTTCAGCAGGGCAGCTGGGTTACCTACATGGCAGGTCAGGGATCACCAGAGCTTAAACATGGAAGCTGTTAGAACTTCTTATGGTCCAGGCCCAGAATTGGCAGAGTCATGTCAGCATTTTATTAGAGCAAAAACCAGGCCATTACAGATTCAGTGTGGGAGAGGACCACCCCCCAAGGGAGGGGTGGCTCATCAGGGGTCTTCCTTGGAGAGCAGCTGTTGGCAGATGTTAGCAGGTTGTTACTGACTCTGGAGGAATCATAGGTCATTAGGCCAAGGCCAGTGTATGACTCCCAGCCATGATTGCCCAAGGCCAGGTCCCCAGCCCCATTGTCCCACCTGCCTGGATCTGCACACAACACAGGTGAGAAGCACACAGGTAACACTGTCCATAGAAAATATATCTTCTATTGCCTGTCTGAGAATACCGTAAGATGAATTAAAAACAATACTAAAAGATATGAAATTGTCAATAGACCAACTATGTAATTTTTATTTTTTCAAATCTTTCCAATATCTTTTGGGCAAGGAACATTAGGACTATAGCTCATATTAAGGGCTGACTTTATCCCATTTTTGCTATGTGAATTTGTGAGTTATTTGTATTTGATAAGTAATTTAATTAAGATCTGTTTTGCATAAGGAAAATCCAAGAACAGTGGTCATAAAAATGAAAAGCCCAATTTTAGAATCTCTTTCTGGTCTCTCCAGTTCCTGCCTCCTCTGCCCCAAAAAACAATTGCATTGAATTTATGATAACCACTGTCCTGCATAAGTGAAGCTCAGCTCTGAAACAGCTGCGCTTAGGAGCAAATTATAATAAATGAATCACTGATTAAGGTAACAGGTAGGTAAATATTTCTTAGATGACTTTGTTGGTAGAAAATCATACCAATTTTAGAAGTTTCCTTAAATTTTTAAAACCCAGTTTCTGTTTTTGTAATGGAGAGAAAGGAAAGTTTTTTTGTAATGTAGCTAATTTATCTGCTGTCTAATTTAATGGAAAGTATACTACTGTGTAATTAAACATCTGATTTTTTTTTTGTATGATTCCATTTACGTTCTATTTAGTCTTACAACAACACTGTAAGGTAGATATTAGTAATTCACATGTTACAAATAAAATTGTACTATCTAAATATTTTAACTCAAAAATATTAAAAATTTAGTCATTTTACTGTGTATTTAAAAAGGAAATCTACTAAGTATATCTTTTTCTATGTAAACATCTGATTTTAATGGTGTTTAAAATGATGAGTATATTGTGCATTTGGGAGGGTCCCAGGCATTTATTAGGAAAACAAACTAAAAGTTGACCTTGTGTGCTAATTGGCGTATGAGTATCAACACTCTCTCCTGGAGTCAATGGTCAACGCCTCAGGGCAGAGTCTCAGGCTCAGGAGGGTTTATGTCTGGAAGGAACTAGGGAGTTCTCCGGTTCAATGCTGTGAATCCACTGGCAGTTTGGCCTCAAGTTCAATAGGTAATTGTTAACAGGATATCATGGAATCGGTCATGGTGGTTATTAAATGGAATAATCAATGGAATGCACTTAGCAAGATGCAGGGCACGTGGTGTATATTTAATACCAGGTGTCTCAGGTCAGGTACGTTGCAGTGACTCCAAGGTAAAGATTTGTAAGATGCTGGTAAGAATGGAGGAAGCCGGACAGGAAAGGGGAGGAGCGAAGCCAGAGGGATCTTGGAAAAATCCTGGGAGAGCAGGTGAGACGGATCCCAGGGGGAGCTCTGTCCCAGCTCCAGGCGGGGCCCTGGACCTTCACACTCCCCCCTGTCAGGGAGCAGTCAGTCTTTGTCTGAGGGCTGATGATGGGTCAGGGGCAGGGGATGAAGAAGTATTTCCAGCTCTCCACAAGGACAGGCAAATCAGTGGAGATGCTCACGGCAGCTTATCCATAATAACCCAAAACTAGAAGCAACTGAAATATCTATCCATCAGCTAGGGAAAGGAGAAACAAAGTGTGGTTGGTATACACACACCGTGAAATACTACTCAGCGGCGAGAAGAGCAAAGTACTGAATTGGGCAAAGGCACAGCAAATTGGGCAAATATTCATCTGGAAATCATTGTGTTTAGTGGAAGTAGCCAGACATGAAAGTGCTCCAACTGGATGATTTCCTATTTACAAAGTTCAAGGGCAGGCGAATACACACCTGTGGAGATAAAAATCAGAGTGGTCTTACTCTGTGGAAGGAGTGAGAGATGACTTTCCGAAATGGGGGAATGTAGTCAATCTTGTGTTATGTTGGGGGAGGGAGGTGTACAGAGTTTAGCCACTTGGAAAAGCCACAAGACGGTACCCTTAAGATCTGCCCTTTTCATTGTATACCTCAATGAAATATTATGAAACAAAAAGGGGGGAAACAAATGAAAAAATACTCTTAGAGTCAAGACCTAGTCTTTCTTGTCTCCCCTCTATAAACGTAGCACCTAGAAGAAAGCCTGACACAAATAGATAGATGCTCGGTGTGTGTGTGTGTGTGTGTGCATGTGTGTGCTTATAAATGGATTATTATCATCATCAATCCACATTTCCTTACTTTCACACATACCTTTGTGCATAAGGATCATGACAACTCAGAGTTGAGATTACAGTAATAATCAAATTTGGATTTTGAAACTGAGTTTTAAAATGATGTAAATACAGACAAACCTAATTTCCCTGAGATTCTGATCCAGTTTCATTTAACGTAACCAGTAGCGTATGACTCTCTGCTTCTCCTCCTAGTGTTTGCCTGGGCCTCGTAGCTCCAGGCTGCATTTATAAGAGATTTTCTTCTGCATTAAACAAGACAGTTGAATGCAGATGACTGAAATTGCAAACAAAAACATTGGGGTGGCTGTCGGAGAGGAGATCGCCATGTAAGCTGCACACATGGAACATTTACAGTCACTTCCCGTTCTTCTGAAGGGGACGGACCCTGCACAGCCGCCCACACCGTCCTGCACTCCCCTTGTCCACCTTCCACGTTTCCACTTCCTGCTTCCCCTGCTACCCTGTCATTGGAAACCAGGAGTGCGCTCAGCCGCATTCCTCAGCGCTGTCTTCTGAAACCCAACATGTTAAGGTGTTAAGTGGAAGACTCAATTTAGGTGTTAAGTGGAAGACTCAGACCCCTGCCAGGGATGGTGACTCAAAAACTGGGGGAAAAAAAACAAACAAGCAAATAAATAAAATGGGAGTGGAGTGTTTATTGTAGTCTTGCTGCTTAGAGAAACTTGTGTTGTTTCGTGAAGGTTCTTGGTCCAAGAAATGGACCCCCTGAGCCCACTATACCCTGGCAGAGTGAACTTGGACATCCTTCAGTCTCTGAGCATGTCTCAGTTTCCTCCTTTGTATAATGAAGACAATTTGACCCATTCCAGGGGTTCTTACATCATCTTGTGTGCAGAGCCTACAGTAAGCATGCACATCTGCGTTTAACCCTCATTCATCACTTTCTGAACAAGTGATGTGGTCTGAATCTGTGACTCAGGAACCAGGAGAGAGGCCCAAAGTAATACGAAGAACCCAGACCCCCATGAAGTCTCAGACAGTGCACTTCTCCTCACCCCAGGACAAAGAGCCTGTCCTCCAGTTGAGGCTTTTGTCATGAAGAATGGGCAGTGTTCACGCAGGCTTCAAGAGAACAGACCAATTAAACAGTGAGGTATCCCCGAGATGAGTTTTCGGTTGGGTATAATTTTGCCAAGCGTGTACAGTCCCTGAGATCATTGAGGCTGGGCTGGTCTTGGGATGTCACCTGGTGGCAGTAATGAGGACCTAGGGATGGGGAGACGCTGAGTGAGGGGACAGGGAGACCCTTGAAAACAGGCATGCCCAGGAAGGTGCTGGACACACACAGGAGCACCCCAGAAATTCAATGGAACGCAGAAGACCAGATGAGAGACTGATCTCATAGTGGGAATTATTGGGGTGGGGGGAGCAGGGAGGAGACTACAGGAGCCTGGAGAACTCCCAGACCAGCCTCAGCTGCCTCTGGATGTGGCTTTGAGGGAGACGGAGTATATGGGGGTGTGTGCTGTGTGCCTAAGCGTTCAAATTTCTTATTTAAAGATGGCAGAAGTGAAAAACATTGTCTTATCCTTCTTTGCATTTATTATACCTTCTTTTAATTATTTCTATAAGTATTATATCTAATGATTATTACAACTAATCGTTATACTTACTATTAAGCCTTTGAAAAATGCAGAGAAACACAAGGGAGAAAAACAACAACCATAACATTACATAACACTACTCCTCAAAGATTATTTTTACTATTGATAAGTCATCCAATTCTACAAAACTGATATCATGCTATTTTAAAATCTAATTTTAAGAAATTAATATGAACTTTTTTCATGAAATCAAATATTTTTCTACAAAACTATTTGAAATGGCTCTGTAGCATTTCATGATGTAGATACCATGATTTACCTGTCCATTTCTTTATTATTGGGTAATTAGTTTGTTTTAAGGTTACAGCAATGCTATAGCAAACATCCCTGAGACAGATGGATATAAAATTTCTTCTTTCTACTTCTTTTGTACCCACTGACCCCTCCTCCCAAAAGTCTATACCTTCCTATGAGTGCTATGTTTATCTCTGAACTGGGCAATTCTGAACATTTTCATTGTTTTAACCTTTTCCAATCTGAGAGGCGGCAATGTTTTCACATTTATATATATATTTTTTCACACACATACACTGTATTTTATTTTCACAAGAGATAAATAGACTGACACCAAGCATTGTACATGGATGACCACAACAAAAGCAACAATGATTGCAATTACCAAAATGAAACACACTCATACTATGTCATAATATTGACATTCAGTCCACTAATCCTCCACTGTAACAGCTCCTTTACTTTGCAGTGAAAATTGATTTGTATATTCTTTGCCTCTGAGTCCTTGTGGGATTTTTTTTTTTTTTAATTCAGACAGAAAGTCACAAAAATTATACTCATCCTCATCAGTTCACTCAGTCCCATGTAATTAATTTTTTTTCCTTCTTGATCTTTTGTTAGCACTTTTATGAGTTCATCAGTTTTTCATTAGAGTTCTGAAAATGCTTATTCATTCAGTTCAGCAGTACAGTCAGTTACCAGAAACCTGTACTTGTCAGAGTCTTTTCCATGAATTTCTTGAAGATGAAACCCTTTTATAGGAACATATTTGCAAAAGCATCAGAGTACACCCAGAACTGTCTGTAAATGACAACAGACTTAAAAATGACCACAGTTAAAGATTTGATGAAAGTTCATAATAATGCAGTTGACAAGAAAATTAGTTATTTCTGAGATATACATTTTAAAGTAATAACTAGGATTATTACTTATAACATTATACCAGAACATATAAGATTTTTAGAAATTTCATGTAATGTCTGAAACATTTATATTAACATATTTCCATACATATTTCCATACAAATACAAATATAAGATTTTTAGAAATTTCATGTAATGTCTGAAACATTTATATTAACATAGTTCCATACAAATAACCCAATGAAAGTTTAGTATTAGTTGTTTTGTTTGTTTGTTTGTTTGTTTATACTGCAGGTTCTTATTAGGCATCAATTTTATACACATCAGTGTATACATGTCAATCCCAATCGCCCAATTCAGCACACCACCATCCCCACCCCACCGCAGTTTTCCCCCCTTAGTGTCCATATGTCCGTTCTCTACATCTGTGTCTCAACTTCTGCCCTGCAAACCGGCTCATCTGTACCATTTTTCTAGGTTCCACATACATGCGTTAGTATACGATATTTGTTTTTCTCTTTCTGACTTACTTCACTCTGTATGACAGTCTCTAGATCCATCCACTTCTCAACAAATGACTCAATTTCGTTCCTTTTTATGGCTGAGTAATATTCCATTGTATATATGTACCACATCTTCTTTATCCGTTCATCTGTTGATGGGCATTTAGATTGCTTCCATGACCTGGCTATTGTAAATACTGCTGCAATGAACATTCGGGTGCATGTGTCTTTTTGAATTATGGTTTTCTCTGGGTATATGCCCAGTAGTGGGATTGCTGGGTCATATGGTAATTCTATTTTTAGTTTTTTAAGGAACCTCCATATTGTTCTCCATAGTGGCTGTATCAATTTACATTCCCACCAACAGTGCAAGAGGGTTCCCTTTTCTCCACACCCTCTCCAGCATTTGTTGTTTGTAGATTTTCTGATGATGCCCATTCTAACAGGAGTGAGGTGATACCTCATTGTAGTTTTGATTTGCATTTCTCTAATAATTAGTGATGTTGAGCAGCTTTTCATGTGCTTCATGGCCGTCTGTATGTCTTCTTTGGAGAAATGTCTATTTAGGTCTTCTGCCCATTTTTGGATTGGGGTGTTTGTTTCTTTAATATTGAGCTGAATGAGCTGTTTATATATTTTGGAGATTAATCCTTTGTCCGTTGATTCGTTTGCAAATATTTTCTCCCATTCTGAGGGTTGTCTTTTCGTCTTGTTTATGGTTTCCTTTACTGTGCAAAAGCTTTGAAGTTTCATTAGGTCCCATTTGTTTATTTTTGTTTTTATTTCCATTACTCTAGGAGGTGGATCAAAAAAGATCTTGCTGTGATTTATGTCAAAGAGTGTTCTTCCTATGTTTTCCTCTAAGAGTTTTATAGTGTCCAGTGTTATATTTAGGTCTCTAATCCATTTTGAGTTTATTTTTGTGTATGGTGTTAGGGAGTATTCTAATTTCATTCTTTTACATGTAGCTGTCCAGTTTTCCCAGCACCACTTATTGAAGAGACTGTCTTTTCTCCATTGTATATCTTTGCCTCCTTTGTCATAGATTAGTTGACCATAGGTGCGTGGGTTAATCTCTGGGCTTTCTATCTTGTTCCATTGATCTATGTTTCTGTTTTTGTGCCAGTACCATATTGTCTTGATTACTGTAGCTTTGTAGTATAGTCTGAAGTCAGGGAGTCTGATTCCTCCAGCTCCATTTTTTTGCCTCAAGACTGCTTTGGCTATTCGGGGTCTTTTGTGTCTCCATACAAATCTTAAGATGATTTGTTCTAGCTCCGTAAAAAATGTCATTGGTAATTTAATAGGGATTGCATTGAATCTGTAGATTGCTTTGGGTAGTATACTCATTTTCACAATGTTGATTCTTCCAATCCAAGAACATGGTATATCTCTCCATCTGTTGGTATCATCTTTAATTTCTTTCATCAGTGTCTTATAGTTTTCTGCATACAGGTCTTTTGTCTCCCTAGGTAGGTTTATTCCTAGGTATTTTATTCTTTTTGTTGCAATGGTAAATAGGAGTGTTTCCATAATTTCTCTTTCAGATTTTTCATCATTAGTGTATAGGAATGCAAGAGATTTCTGTGCATTAATTTTGTATCCTGCAACTTTACCATATTCATGAATTAGCTCTAGCAGTTTTCTGGTGGCAGTTTTAGGATTCTCTATGTATAGTATCATGTCATCCGCAAACAGTGACAGTTTTACTTCTTCTTTTCCAATTTGTATTCCTTTTATTTCTTTTTCTTCTCTGATTGCCATGGCTAGGACTTCCAGAACTATGTTGAATAACAGTGGTGAGAGTGGACATCCTTGTCTCATTCCTGATCTTAGAGGAAATGCTTTCAGTTTTTCACCATTGAGAATGATGTCTGCTGTGGGTTTGTCATATATGACCTTTATTATGTTGAGGTAGGTTCCCTCTATGCCCACTTTCTGGAGAGTTTTTATCATAAATGGGTGTTGAATTTTGTCAAAACCTTCTTCTGCATCTATTGAGATGATCATATGGTTTTTATTCTTCAATTTGTTAATATGGTGTATCACATTGATTGATTTGCGTATATTGAAGAATCCTTGCATCCCTGGGATAAATCCCACTTGATCGTGGTGTATGATCCTTTTAATGTGTTGTTGGATTCTGTTTGCTACTATTTTGTTGAGGATTTTTGCATCTATATTCATCAGTGATATTGGTCTGTAATTTTTTTTTTTTGTAGTGTCTTTGTCTGGTTTTGGTATCAGGGTGATGGTGGCCTCATAGAATGAGTTTGGGAGTGTTCCTTCCTCTGCCATTTTTTGGAAGAGTTTGAGAGGATAGGTGTTAGCTCTTCTCTAAATGTTTGATAGAATTCACCTGTGAAGCCATCGGGTCCTGGACTTTTGTTTGTTGGAAGATTTTTAATCACAGTTTCAATTTCATTACTTGTGATTGGTCTGTTCATATTTTCTGTTTCTTCCTGGTTCAGTCTTGGAAGGTTATACCTTTCTAAAAATGTGTCCATTTCTTCCAGCTTGTCCATTTTATTGGCATAAAGTTACTTGTAGTAGTCTCTTAGGATGCTTTGTATTTCTGCGGTGTCTGTTGTAACTTCCTTTTCATTTCTGATTTTATTGATTTGAGTCCTCTCCCTCTTTTTCTTGATGAGTCTGGCTAATGGCTTATCAATTTTGTTTATCTTCTCAAAGAACCAACTTTTAGTTTTATTGATCTTTGCTATTGTTTTCTTTGTTTCTATTTCATTTATTTCTGCTCTGATCTTTATGATTTCTTTCCTTCTGCTAACTTTGGGTTTTGTTTGTTCTTCTTTCTCTAGTTTCTTTAGGTGTAAGGTTAGATTGTTTATTTGAGAGTTTTCTTGTTTCTTTAGGTAGGCTTGTATAGCTATAAACTTCCCTCTTAGAACTGCTTTTGCTGCATCCCATAGGTTTTGGGTCATCGTGTTTTCATTGTCATTTGTCTCTAGGTATTTTTTGATTTCCTCTTTGATTTCTTCAGTGATCTCTTGGTTATTTAGTAACGTATTGTTTAGCCTCCATGTGTTTGTGTTTTTTACGTTTTTTTCCCTGTAATTCATTTCTAATCTCATAGCGTTGTGGTCAGAAAAGATGCGTGATATGATTTCAATTTTCTTAAATTTACTGAGGCTTGATTTGTGACCCAAGATGTGATCTATCCTGGAGAATGTTCCGTGCACACTTGAGAAGAACGTGTAATCTGCTGTTTTTGGATGGAATGTCCTATATATATCAATTAAATCTATCTGGTCTATTGTGTCATTTAAAGCTTCTGTTTCCTTATTTATTTTCATTTTGGATGATCTGTCCATTGGTGTAAGTGAGGTGTTAAAGTCCCCCACTATTATTGTGTTACTGTCAATTTCCTCTTTTATAGCTGTTAGCAGTTGCCTTATGTATTGAGGTGCTCCTATGTTGGGTGCATATATATTTATAATTGTTATATCTTCTTCTTGGATTGATCCCTTGATCATTATGTAGTGTCCTTCCTTGTCTCTTGTAACATTCTTTATTTTAAAGTCCATTTTATCTGATATGAGTATAGCTACTCCAGCTTTCTTTTGATTTCCATTTGCATGGAATATCTTTTTCCATCCCCTCACTTTCAGTCTGTATGTGTCCCTAGGTCTAAAGTGGGTCTCCTGTAGACAGCACATATATGGGTCTTGTTTTTGTATCCATTCAGCCAGTCTATGTCTTTTGGTTGGGGCATTTAATCCATTCACGTTTAAGGTAATTATCGATATGTATGTTCCTATGACCATTTTCTTAATTGTTTTGGGTTTGTTTTTGTAGGTCCTTTTCTTCTCTTGTGTTTCCCACTTAGAGAAGTTCCTTTAGCATTTGTTGTAGAGCTGGTTTGGTGGTGGTGAATTCTCTTAGCTTTTGCTTGTCTGTAAAGCTTTTGATTTCTCCATCAAATCTAAATGAGATCCTTGCCGGGTAGAGTAATCTTGGTTGTTCGTTCTTCCCTTTCATCACTTTAAGTATATCATGCCACTCCCTTCTGGCTTGTAGAGTTTCTGCTGAGAAATCAGCTGTTAACCTTATGGGAGTTCCCTTGTATGTTATTTGTCGTTTTTCCCTTGCTGCTTTCAATAATTTTTCTTTGTCTTTAATTTTTGCCACTTTGATTACTATGTGTCTCAGCGTGTTTCTCCTTGGGTTTATCCTGTATGGGACTCTCTGCGCTTCCTGGACTTGGGTGGCTATTTCCTTTCCCATGTTAGGGAAGTTTTCGACTATAATCTCTTCAAATATTTTCTCTGGTCCTTTCTCTCTCTCTTCTCCTTCTGGAACCCCTATAATGCGAATGTTGTTGCGTTTAATGTTGTCCCAGAGGTCTCTTAGGCTGTCTTCATTTCTTTTCATTCTTTTTTCTTTAGTCTGTTCCGCAGCAGTGAATTCCACCATTCTGTCTTCCAGGTCACTTATCCGTTCTTCTGCCTCAGTTATTCTGCTATTGATTCCTTCTAGTGTAGTTTTCATTTCAGTTATTGTATTGGTCATCTCTGTTTGTTTGTTCTTGAATTCTTCTAGGTCTTTGTTAATCATTTCTTGCATCTTCTCAATCTTTGCCTCCATTCTTATTCCGAGGTCCTGGATCATCTTCACTATCATTATTCTGAATTCTTTTTCTGGAAGGTTGCCTATCTCCACTTCATTTAGTTGTTTTTCTGGGGTTTTTTTCTTGTTCCTTCACCTGGTACATAGCCCTCTGCCTTTTCATCTTGTCTATCTTTCTGTAACTGTGGTTTTTGGTCCACAGGCTGCAGGATTGTAGTTTTTCTTGCTTCTGCTGTCTGCCCTCTGGTGGTTGAGGCTATCTAAGAGCCTTGATGGGAGGCTCTGGTGGTGGGTAGAGCTGACTGTTGCTGTGGCGGTCAGAGCTCAGTAAAACTTTAATCCACTTGACTGTTGATGGGTGGGGCTGGGTTCCCTCCTTGTTGGTTGTTTTGCCTGAGGCAACCCAACACTGGAGCCTACCTGGGCTCTTTGGTGGGGTTAATGGCAGACTCTGGGAGGGCTCATGCCAAGGAGCACTTCCCAGAACCTCCGCTGCCAGTGTCCTTGTCCCCACGGTGAAACAGAGCCACCCCCGCCTCTGCAGGAGACCCCCCAACACCAGCAGGTAGGTCTGGTTCAGTCTCCCCCAGGGTCACTGCTCCTTCCCCTGGGTCCCGATGCGCACACTACTTTGTGTGTGCCCTCCAAGAGTGGGGTCTCTGTTTCCCCCAGTCCTGTCGAAGTCCTGCAATCAATTCCCACTAGGCTTCAAAGTCTGATTCTCTAGGAATTCCTCCTCCCGTTGCCGGACCCCCAGGTTGGGAAGCCTGACGTGGGGCTCAGAAGCTTCACTCCAGTGGGTGGACTTCTGTGGTATAAGTGTTCGCCAGTCTGTGAGTCACCCACCCAGCAGTTATGGGATTTGATTTTACTCTGATTGCGCCCCTCCTACCGTCTCACTGTGGCTTCTCCTCTGTCCTTGGACGTGGGGTATCCTCCTTGGTGAAGTCCAGGGTCTTCCTGTCAATGATTGTCCAGCAGCCAGTTGTGATTCTGGTGCTCTCGCAAGAGGGAGTGAGAGCACGTCCTTCTACTCCGCCATCTTGGTTAATCCTCTTTCTCACATTTATATTTTAATTTGCACCCCATAGACCAACATTGAGATTAATCAATTTCCAGCCTGACTATATAGGCCATATTTATTGAATTCTGAATTGCTTATTCTCATTCTTAACTATTTTTAGGGGTTTGTCTTTCGTATCACTTGTAGGAGTTCTTTGTGTGTTCAAGGATGCTAACATTTAAAAGTCACAGATACTGCTTGTTTTCCTATTTGTTTTTGGAGTATCTTACCACATAATAATTACAAATTTCTGTAGACAAGTCTAAATCTTTTGCTCTATAGTTTCGGCCTTTGGTTGCATGCTTAACTTGACTTTCCACAACTCCAAGTTTTAATAAATAAACTCTATTTTTTTGGATATTTTCTACATGTAACATTTAAATAGTTAATCCCTTTGCAAATTGTGTATGTGTATATGTGCGTGTATGTGAATGTCGGGAATCTAACTTATTTTTTCTCCCATCCCCCAAATTGTAATCTCTCTGTCTTGTCTCAGTTTTCTTTCCTCTGTAAAATGAATTGTATAATTATATTTTAGAAAATACATCCCTTTAGGTTTTTTGAAGGGGTTATGTCATAGCCATAAATTAATTTGAAAAGAATTAAAGATTTAAAACTATTATGCTTCCCATCCAGGAATGAGATGTTTTCATTTGTATCAGATATTCCTTATCACACTTATGCATACGTTGGATGCACTGGGAAGCAGCCTAGGAGACAGGGATGGAAAGTCAGGAAGTTGATTAGGGAGTCGTGGTCAGATCAATTCTGTGAATGGAGAGGAGGGAAACAGAACTGGGCAGAGGGAGGAGTTGAGTTGAGATACAACCCAACTAGATCTCCTCCAACTCGACAGGAAACAGACTTGGTATCTGAGATGGCCTTTAGGTGTGATGCAGAGCTGGGGTAAAGGCACATAAGCTCTGTGCCACCACAGTGACCAGGCTTTGTTGGAGGGCTGCCCCAAGAAGAGAGCTGGCCCTGAAGCAAGGTGGCTCACTCAGCTGGGGAGAGACCTGAGGTGCTACTGGCCAAATCCTTTTTCAGCAGCGAGGGGAATAAATGTTTGTTTTGAAGACAGTACCTGGGAGGTGCAGCCCAGCATCCCTGTGGGTCTACCACTTCAGCCCTTCAGATGTGCCAAGTATACATGAGCTCTGGGAGCAGTCTACCCAGGATTCTGGGGGTCTCTCCTCCTGGGGTAGCAGCAGAGGATATTGAATGGAATGAACTTAGCCCCACCAAGCCAGCCAGTCTGCAATCCACAGTGATACCCATGTCTCCCTCCACTTTCCATCCTAGGTTCCCCTCCCTCATGGCTGACATCTCTGTTGGCTAACTTGGGAGCATCACCCAGGGCCTCATCCCTGAGGGGTACGAGTCCCTGGTAACCAGACCCTTATCGGGCAATGGCTACTGCATGTGTTTGTTTATTGTCAAATTGGGAAGGGAAGCTCTGAGAAATAGGCAAGTGGACACCAGGTGTCAAGCTTATCCCTCCCTGACTCCAGGGAGAAGTGCTAGGACAACCTCCTTCTGAGTCCCAGCAGCAGTTACCTCTGCCGTAGTGGTGAGTCCTCGTTTTCCTTGCCTGGGTGGTGTGGTATGTGACCAGACCAGTGGGTCCATGGTCTTATGTCCTTTCTATAAAGTGGTCCATTGCGTCTGATGTGATGTCATGTGGAGTGCCATATTGCAGATCAATCTTTCTATAAGAAGAATCCTCTCTTTGGCACAAGGAGTCTGAAGTGCCCAGGTGGTAGCTGTAGTTTAAAGTTCAGTGGTATTCTGGGTATGACCTATGTAAACCGTTAAACCCAAAGAGATCCAAATTGTCAAAATGGTAATCAAGCAGTCACAAGTGGATGTGATAGCACATGAGGCCACTCCAGCTTGAACTCATCAACTTTATTTATTGGAGGCACAGTGTATGAAACAGTCAATAACTTAGCACCTACACTGTATTTTGCAGGATGACACCACATCCTCGCAGTACACCACCTTTGAGCTGATGCCTCAGGTGCATCAACACAGGCCACCCCATCCCTCTGTAGGCTGGCAGCTTCTGACGGTGTGGTATGTGATGAGACCAGTGCCATTGTCACATGTTCACTGTCACCACTCCCTTTCCAAAGGCCACTTGGAAGTCTGCCTACCACAATATTTAATTATTATTATATTAGTGTAGACACCTTAATACAAGCTGATATTTTTCAAACTATATGACATTTTCATGTAGCCTTCATAACTGTAATTTATCTTAAATATTCTATTATCACGATAAATAAAATTATTCATTCAATGAATCATCTTCTCTGAAATGTACAGAAATAAAGAAAAGAGCCAGCCAGTACTACACCAGAGAATGCAGCTTATGAGTCTGATTAGAGACGTTAAATTCACAGATACTATGGGAGAAACGTGCAATTCAGGCAACATTTAGATGTTCCACCTGCTAAATAGAGGTGGAGTTAGACAATCAGCTACTGTATATCTGAACTACATCATGTTAACTCTTCCATTGCTCAGATATAACATTGAATCCGATTTCTCAGTTTTATTGATGGATGCTATGTGGGACAAAGCTATGAAATCGATTATTGAATTTTCAATAAAAGTGTGCTGTAAAAATGTTTTTAAGCGCCTCAGTTATTACACAGGTTCATGTTCTCCGGGTATATATTGTAAGATTTTAAATTTTGCATTTTCCTGCTGACTCAACACCCCCTCCAAACAGACCATGAGCAGCCCTCCCAGATGACCAGGCACACAGGTGTGGTAAGGCTGGCCTTTGCCACAAGCTCCCTTCTTGTCCTCACCTGACTGTGACCTAGTGACATTCACACACACCTTTTGCTTTTGTGTTCCACCCTGACCCCCATAAAGGCACTTGCCTCGATCTCAGCCTCAACCTATCAGGCACTCCCTCCACATGGTCCCCAGCGTGGACTGCCGTGCCCCCTGCTCTGGGACCTGTGGGTGTGATAAATCTCTCTCACTTTCACATACCTCTCCATGCTGTTATTCTGTGCCTGCATCTGACTGATCATCCAAACACCCCATATAAAGTAACAACATTATTCCTTATAACACAATGTAAAACTTCTATATCAGAAAGTTCTTTTGAAATTTAGGACCAAGAAAACTCTTTGTATCATCAGAACTTGATATGTTCTCCTTATCATAACTGGCATTCTGTACATATTTCTATTTTCCTTCTCACCTAATATGTCAGTATGCACCTAAGCCCTGTCTAAAATTCATTCACAGAAATAATGCCGACTCTTGTATGAATTGTGTATGCCTTTTCTTTGGTGTTTCTTACTTTATACTTATATACATATTTTACTATTTTGACAGATATTTATTTAACTTTAAGCAGCCTCAAATATTCTAGGGAAAGAGATACAAATAATTATATATATATATATAGATATAGATGTATATATTAACCAACTTAGTTAAGGCTGTTTCTTCCCTCTCACATTAGCTATTTAGAATACTTAAAATTGTTTGCTATCATTGGTAACTCTGCTGGAGTGCCTTGGTTCATCACATCTGGAAAATAATTCCATCTTATAAATTCTTTAGAGATTTTTTGAACAGTTCAAAGTCTTTAGATATGTTTAAAGCTTTTCCCACGTGCTGTCATATTTGATTTCTAAGGTTATAGGTTAATTATGTTGCCTGTAATGAACAGCTGCCCTGGGTTTCATCTTGTATCAGTGCCTTAATGTTTTTATTACAAGTTATACCAAATACTTTACAACTTATTCATTTTAATAAACGGCATCCTGATGCTTTTCTCCTAACTCCACTACAATTTTATATATTATTAAAAATATTTCTTTATCCACACTGATTGAAGAAAATGTTTCCAAACTACTGTTGGCCCTTTCATTTTATTTTACTTCTTGAGATTCTTCTGCCTTTGTTTTTCTAAAAGTCGAGATAGCAACTATTACTCCTGAGAGCTATTTCTTATTTTTTCTGTTTTTCCATAATATAATATTAATAGTTAACTTTTTAAACTTCTAAAATTATTTAATACACACTTTATTGTATTTTAAGATAATCACTGTTGTACAAAAGACTATTTTTTCCATATTTTCCTTGAATTAGCTACTTAATAAATTTATCATTCTTGTTTTTAGCTGACTCGTTCAGATTGCCTAGCTATTTAATCAGTAAATCTGAAAATAATTATAACTTTAGTTTCCCCATTCCAGTGTTATTAGAAATAAAAAACACACTTCTATTCACTAAAAAACTGAAAATTGCTGTAGGGTCATTTTATATAATCATATAACCACTAGTAATCTAATTAGCTAAAAAGGTATTACATTACAGATTATTAAGAATCAAAGTTTATATGAAAAACTGTGTGCTTATTTGACAATCTTTATTCTTTGATTGATTCAGAAAATTTCAAGAAGTGTCAGAGGTGGGAGAAAATGTTCATGTAATTTAGTGAGTTAAGTAGGACTTATTCAAGAGATGGACTTGATGTGAACCTTGAAACAGTTAAATAAAATAAGAGAGAGAAATTAAAAAGGTTTTCTGGATTATGAAAACTTAGCATCTCTTTGTTAATGTGGCATCAACCAGCCCTTCATCTGCACATCAGAGTGAAGGCGGCCGTGGTGTAGGATTGGTGCTGGTGATGGATGAGGGCCCTGGTGATTCTCCGTGCATGAATCAGAGAGACCTGGGTTAATCATGCTGCTCCGTAGCTCAATCACTTATGGGAATTTTCAGCTTCATCTATTTTTGTCACTCTGATCAAATGTCAACAATATCATGAGAATAAGAAAAATATTAAAACACTTCTATTTTCTCATCGTCAAGATATGAAATTAGTCCTAGTGAACCACAACTAATATTATCCAATGAGTATTTGCTAGTTAATTTTTTAAACCTATCATAGAAAGAAAAGACACTGATTCTTTACCACAGCTTCCTTTTTGGGTCATAAAGTCCTTTGGTTTCTACCTTTGAAAACATCTCCTCCTTCTACTAAACAGCAGATGGTCCCACAAAGCAGTCCCTTTGCCTTTGACTGTTGGTGGATCGTCCAGCAGATCCGATCTTTGCCTCCAGAATTATCTTCCAAAAATGCAACTGAAGCAAAGTCACACTCCTACCTAAGAAACCTCTTTTCCCCCTCCTTTAGAATGAACTCCTAATTCTTTACCATCTGGTAAAAAACAAAAATCACTATTTGACCACAATAAGCATTGTTAGCCGACTTCTTTCCCTGGGCCACACATGCTCAGGCCGAGACCAACAGCATGCACAATGGAAGATGAGCATGGAATCACATGATGTCAGGTAACGTATCCTGACTCAGTTTGACATCTGGCATTTATTTTTAGCATGAAAAATAGATTCTCCTCTTGGAGAAGAGGGAAAAATAATTTCCTACAGCATTCTAGATGTGGAAAGGGAAAATAGTTTTTGGAGATCTTCTTTAGCCATATTTTGAAAAGAATAATTACTATACATGTTCCCATGGTCATCATAAATTGTGTTAACATTTTTATTGTTTCTCCCCTAAGTACATTTGTGCCCTTGTGGAAATAACAAAAGAAAAATACAGGCCAAATGTAAATTATTGCTGTATCTGTGTTCATTAAACGCTGTTCAGAAATTAGTAAAACTGAATCCTGATGGATTATGTCATAAATCTAATAAAACGGGGCTTTCTGGCATCTAGAGCAGTGACATCCAACCTACCCTCTACCCTCAGACTGATGTCTATGTCACGCTTTTTTTCTTCCTCTCTTTGTTTCTCTAAATTTGACTCAAAGTATTTCTTCCCAGAACCAAGAATGTACCTATTTTCTGAGGAGTCCCATGCTTGTTTTTAGCCGTATTCTCTCAGGCAGGCCACGAAGAATCTGTTTTCTATTCCTAATGTCATCATAGTTCAAGCACAGCTCAAATGACAAATGTCCCATGAAGATTTGGACTCGTTACTTTGATAGCATGCTCATTCCATGCTATCCAACACTCACTCATAACACTCATTTTGCATTATCTGGCTTATCACCCACATTAGGATTTGACGGAGAACAAGGGCTTTTTAACTCATTTGTTTGTCTTTTGACACATCATGACACATTAATGTTGCCCAAGCAGGTATTAGACAAATCTTCTTTAACTAAATGCAATCATTTTAAAGAAAATTTAAGTTAAAAATATTTTTCTTTTCTGTTATTTTAAATTGTTTTGATTCATTAATATTAGTATTAGCATCTTCTAGACAATTTTGAAATTCATATGATTGCCTTAATTTATCAACAAATAACTTAAGACTAGACTTGAAAATGATATGGTTTGAATATATTTGTTCTAAATAATATATCAGCATAAGTAAACTAAGTTTTGCCTCCTAGCAAGTAGCTTATGTTGCTCCCTAAAAAAGAAAAGCTGTCCAACATACAAAATGTCACTGACTTCTGCTTTCTTTTTGGTTCAGGATATGTCTGCATGTGGCTGGAAAGTGTTGTGACTTATTTACATACCAGACAAGCCTGATGCTGACCCTCACTGATACTGCTGATAAGCAGTGTGCTGGACCCAGGGAGAGACCAGGGACCTGCTAGAATAATGGTCCCTTCTGTTCTCAGGCCACCAGCAGGCTCCGTAGCCCAGGGGCAGCATGTGCAGTGTGCCTTGAACTATGTCAGTGGGGCTCAGCCCCAGATTGGCATATGTGGGGGACAGACTGACTCCCTCCTTATAAAGTACAGTAAGGTAGTGAGGCTACAGCCAGCGGTCAACAGTCATCATAAACGTCATGCTCAAACCTACGAAGTTTCTTTCACTGCCTTTTGATTTTTTGTGTGTGGTAAAATACCAACTCATTTTATGGTTTAGAGCACTGCCATTATATGGTTGTTCTGACTATACTTGTATTGCTTTCAAAAGATAACATTTGAAAAGTCAAGGGGAAGGCAAGAAGTTCAAAAGATTGAACAGTAGGGCACAGAGAGGTGAGAGGAACTTTACCTTTGTGACTGAGCTATGCCTGGAGATGCTATCTTTGTTGCACATGTATTCAGAAGCAGCTAATCAGAAAGATTTATTCTACCGTACTGGGTCCTGGCTTCGCCCCATGAATGGCCGCTGCAGCTTGAAAATAGAGAATCTGATAGGGATCCTTAGGGGGAATCCCTCCCATCTCTAGGTTCACTTTAAGTTTCACCTACAATTTTTATGGTCTGTTTTATCAAATAAAAACATACAAACTGAAAATATAATTCCATCTGACTTTATGACATTGTGTTATATAATTAATATAAAGCCCTAGTGAACTGCTATTTAGTCTAGATGCTGGCAAAGCCACGTTCAATTGCTTTAGCTTAGTCTCATGATAGAAAGAGGGATTATTTGCCGACTCCCCCTCCTTCCTAGCCACCCTCCGCCCTGATCCAAGGGAGTTTTCCTGATTTGAAAGACCCGACCTGTCTTCTTATTTCCTTTGTGAGCATGAGGTATTGAGAGTCAAAATCTCTCCTTTAGCTCAAAGGTATTATGCATTTTTACAGAGTAGATTCTTGTTTAAGAACAACAAAAAAAATAGTCACAAGGATGAATGCTTGAGTGTAGCCAAGTATGCAAAACTAGAACATATAAGTAGGGGGTCAAAATGTACCTATGGCTTGCTTGATGATAGGAATACATATAACGAGGAAAAAAAGAAAGAAAGAAAGAAAGAAATAGCACCTGGTTTAAACAAAATGCCAAATAAATGAAACTTTCAAAAAACTTAATTTTCCTCCCATACTTTTGACTATCTCTTCAAGAAATGAATAATTTCTCTTTTGGGTTTTAGAGGGTCATTAAAGTATAATGACACCTTGGACAGGCCAAGGGGAAGCATGGAGAAGGGCCAGGATTGGGCAGGGAATGTTGAGTTGGTCCTTGAATAAGTGAGGATGCAGGACTTCACATTGTAATTCACATTGTAATGTGAAGTGGGCCCTTAGACACACCATATGGGGTTGCCCATGAAAGCGGGGCTAAAGGTAGAGGTATAAGCATTATTTTCACAGATGGGACCTTCTGGAGAAAGCAGAGCTGTGGATAAAACCCTAGGAACAGGCAAAAAGACTGTAGGTTAAGTTAAAAAAAAAAAAAAAAAAAAGTACAAGCCATGGACTCCAAGGAAGAAAGTTTTATTTTTAATCAGATATTGTATCATAAGCCTATACCAAGCCAATAGGGAGTCATTACTAAATATCCAGAGCCAGGATTATAAAGTAACCTTCTGATATTTCAGTTATAAAATTGTGGTGATCTCAAAGCAACCAACTTCAGTGAGAGAAAACAGTTGTGAAAAATATGATACGGAGACAGCAGCAACCTTCTTCGGGTGTGAGACAGCCATCATCAAAAGAGAGGACAGCAAGGAAATGAGGGCAGCGTTGGTTCAGTGTGTGTCCTAATGGGAAAGAGACGGAATATTTAAAGTGGCTATTTTTAGAATAATTTAATGAAGGGACTTTTACCAAGGTGAGAGGGGGGTACGGAAAAACTCATACCTGGAGCTTTTAACAGTTGGTGTGTCCTGCCACTCCCAAGAATGTAGAGTGTTTAATAAAACCAAGAGACTTGTGAGGAGAAGGGCTTCCACCGGGAGCTGCAGGTTTTGATGGAGGAACTGGCCAGAATGTGGAACTCGGAGAGGGAATAAGCATGCCGACCTCACTGTCTTCCCTACCTCTGATTCCCAATTGGCTGAACCCATTCAGAAACAGACAGATTCCCAGGGCACGGAGCTTATGGAGAAGGATAGGGAGTTGGTCTACAGTATAACTAGAAGACATCCAGTGCACGCTTGTAAGGGCATTAGAGAAAATGCACATTTTCTTAGGATGGAAAACTGTGTGCGATTTTGATAACAGGATGGCCAAAGTCAGGGAAAAGGAAAAGACTGAGGCTATCGAGAAAGGTGGGTTGGCCCGTGGTATGCTGGAGCCACATCCTACATCTCATGGGAGCCAATTGTTTAAATAAAATTCTGAACTTTTTTTTTAAACATGGGGAACATAAAATCAAACATAGTGGGTATATTCACGCCACAGAAATTGACAAGCATGTCATGAGCCTATCACTACCCCTGGCCTGGAAAGCTAGTTTTAGCAGCAACCGCTAGTTGTAACAATTCCTTCAGAGTTCTGGGAACTTTGAAGAATATAGGCAGTGCAGGTTTTCTTTTTCCTTCTTTGATTTGGGGAAAAAGCTGACAGGTTGGGATGTAGGTGGGAAATTAGATAATGGCTATAATAGATAGGACAGAACAAAACGGGAGAAAACTAACAATTAATGATACCAAAAGTCTAAAATAGCTTGTATGTTCACATCTCTGCTTCTTAGTCTTGGTAACATTTGTTCCAAAATAGTCCTGCTGTATCCAAGGTTTCTACCAGCAGGTAGGAGGTCATCATCCTCAGTGAATAAGAGTAAAACTTTCTTTCATAAGCCTTCACATCTGATCAGTTTCCCAATCTCAATTAATCAGCTGCGTCACTAGCCAGAAAATTCTTCACCCCAAAGCCTTAGGGGCTGTTTTAATTTCCTGGAAGACAACAACTCTAATGTAGAGCCATATGTTGTAGGCAGAACAGCTTCCCCACAGATGAACACATCTTAGTTCCCAGAACCTGTGACTCTGTTACCTCACGTGCCAAAAGGAATTTTGCAGATGTGATTGAAGTGAAGAAGGTTATCCTGGAATATCCATCCCAGTGAGCCTAATCAAATCCCTTGAATTATTAACAGCAAAGAACTTCTCTCAGGTAAGACCAGAGAAAGAAGTTTGACAAGAGAAGCAGAGTCAGACAAAGCTATTTGGCCACTTTCAGGATGGAGGAAGGGGCCGTGAGCCAAGGATTCTGAGCAACTCTTTGAAGCTAGAAAAGGCGAGGAGCCTGGAGAAAGGAGTCACCCTGCTGACACCTTGACTCTAGCCCAGTGACCTATGTGTCTGGCCTATAGGTCTATACTGCATGCAGTGTGTTGTTTTGAGCCACTGAATTTGTTGTGATCTGTTATGGTGACAATAGAATATGAATGTGTCACACTTCACTTTCCCTGGGGTTTTTCATATTCTCATTTCTTGGCAAAATGTTGCTGCTCTGATGTGTTTTTCTAAGACCTGCACTGACCCTGGCAGCTTCCCTAACTGACCTAGTTCAAAGGGCTTGATAAAGACCCACATGGAGCTGTTTCTGCAACAGGTAGACCAGTTGGAAGACAGGATGCTTTGCACCAAGAGAAAGGATTTGTTGAGAGTTGATGGTACGGCCTCAACGTGAAGATGTTTGTGGGTTTATGATTTAGCACCTGCCCCTCTCACTGGACAGCTGTGCAGGTGAGGCAGGAGGCTGGTCTGTCACATCCCCTGGACACTCATTCTTGGAGAAGCACAGGCATTTTGTCAATGTGCTTACAAACAGGCCTCTGGTGTCTCAGGGCCTGGATTCAAACCCCAGCTTGACAGCTTCCTGGCTATGTGACTTTGGTAAGTAAGTCAAAATACTTATTGTGCCTCTATTTCCCATCTATCAAATGGGCCAATAGCAGTACTTCCACAAAAGATGTTTAGAGGTTTAAATAAGTTAATATAAGGGTCATTTATTCAACCAGCATGTGCCTAATATGTGCTAGGAACTTGCTAGGCACACAGGAACCATCAGTGAACAGAGGAGAGAAAACTACCTCTGGATATAGAATTAGTGTAGGTAAAACCTACCAATGTGTGAGGTTGGAAAGTAGGGGCTAACTTGATATTAATGATAAATATATAACAGGATTGATTTTTCAATAAAATACAAACATTTTTAAGAAAAATATGAAAAATATGAAAAAATATGAAATTAATTTCCACACCTCACTTAAAAGCTCTGGAAACTCTAAACACAGTAAGTGACTGACCTTTGTAATGTCTTCATGGGATTCTCATTAAAACCTCAGCTGAGCTGACAAACAGAAGCTTGGGAAATGGATGTCTAAGGGGCTATTATAGAATTCCACTTTGTGGATGGAAAATTGGATAATCCAGGGTTCTGAGCTTGAACTTCAAATACTCTTGAGAAAAAGTGACCAGTCTATAAAAGAATGTAATTATAAATTCCCATACTTCAATGGAAATATGCCCACTGGGAAAGTTCAGCAAGGACCAATTCGTATCTTACAATGAACTTAAGTTTACAAATGCATTCTAAATTTGTCTATCACCCAGGGATTCTTGTAATCCAAGACAGCAAAACAGCAGGATGCATTCTGCTTTTGAAACAACCACAATCTCTTCTCCCTGACTTGGGCTCCTGCCAAGCAGGATTCCTTCCAGAAGTAGCATTTATGCTAAAGGAAATGGCTCTGAGTCCATCAGCCCAGCTGGATGTGTATGACTTTCATACATTTGAAGTGACCACTACCTGATACATGCTCACACATCTGTGTTTCATAGGTAGAGATATAGCTATAGATATCTGTGTGTGTGTGTTTTAAAATCTTTTAAGAAATATATTCCATTTTAAATAGTTCAAATAGTTGGTAAAAATTAGCTAGGAATTTGAAATATGGTTGGTATCTATTTTAGAACCTGCTAAAAATACATTTTTGTTCAGATGGCCACGATTCATTTCACTATGTCAGTATATCCTCTGTGGTTCATTTGCAGCTGGTTACTTGCCAATGTAAAATATGAGCAATTTGAGTCCTTCATAAGAGTGTTTTTGACATCTTTTAACAGTTTCTCTATCCTTTCCTGATGATGCAGTGGTCCTGTGCTCAAGGTTTCCTTCTATGGCTGGCTTTGAATTTAGAAAAACAGGCACACTGTAATTATTACAGAGTCCCACACCTCTGAGAGAATATAGGAAAAATCAGGGCTCACATAATAGCAATGGTATAGCCAAAGTTTAGATGAACTCTCAAAGTTCCATGGTATAGTCACAGGTATGAACAGATGATTACCTAAAGACTTATCTATTGGTCAGTCCTTTATCCATCCACCTAACGGGGCCAAGCTAAGGATCAAGGTTGAAGGATGAGTGTAGGGGTGTGTATGTGCGGGGGGTGTATACACGCACACACATACATGTTTATGTGTATTTACACGTACATCAATGTGTGCATGTGTGTAGTAGGTATCCTTCTCTCTTTTGCTCTGTCTTTGCATCCACACATTTCTTTCGCTTTGGAATCATGTGATAAAATTGCCAAAAATCTGCTCAAAGAACTCAGGTTTTTCACACCCATGTAGGCAGCTGGTAAACCCCAGGATCCTGCACCAGTGGAGTCTCTGTACAGATGCCATGAGGAGCAGCCGTCTGGTGTGACGTAGAGCATAGCAGAGCTGGCAAGAAGGACACTGTCATCACTGAGCAACTGCCACCCTCAATGGTTCTTGTCTAATCCTTACAAAACCCACATTGAGAAGCTCAGGCTTGAGTCTGAGCCCTAGAGCTCTGAGCCTGGGTTTCCTCATCTATTAAACAGCAGCAGCAGCAGCAATCGTTCTGCTGTCTGGAAAAGCTCGAGGATGAGAATGAGGTATTGGATACACAGTGTCTTCTTAGTACTGTAACCCACCTAGGGGTGCTGGCATGCCCTGCCTGAAGCCCTGCGTCCTGTGTTCAGTGATGCCTTAGATCCCGGGAAGGAGCAGGGCAGGATCCCAGGCCCTCGGGGTTTGAACCACAAGGAATCCCTAGGGAGGCTCCCAGCCAAGCCCCTGGGGTGAGCTGAGCATGTCATGTGGGTAAAAGACTGCAGTCAGAGGACAGAGCCAAGGTTTGGGAGCTAAGCAGAGCCTGGAGGGACCCCGTGGGCTTGGAAGTGTGCAGAGGGCTGGGTAATCAGAGGATGAGACTGGGGCTGATCTTCCCCAGGGGGCGCATCAGACCAACTCAGAGAAATCAAGTCGGGTCAGATTTTCGCCCAACAACTGACAACAGTCGATCCTCACTTTCAGGCTCAATTTCCCCCTACCTACATGATCAGTTCTCCTGCAGCCAGGGCAGGATAAGAATTCCAGTCGAGGGTACAGGAAGGCAGGATTTAGCTGACCTGACAGTGACAGTTCTGCTGTTTGGACAGAGGATGCTCATTCTACCCTTCTGATGTCATGCCCTGTCTGAAAACCTCAACTGTTTTCTGTGTCGTGTCTTCCAGGGTGTCTAGAGTCACGTGTGGGTGCCTCTCAGTCCATCCTTAGCAGGACCTGACCCTTTGTGTCATGGTAGTGGCATTTAAAGCAGAAAACTTCTCAGAAATGCCTGGCGATGCACTTACCCATTTATTTACCCTTTGCTTTGATTTAGAGCAAATGGCTTCCTTTTGCTTTTTTTTTTAATTGTAAGATGCTGTGCTTTTGAGTAAGACTTTCAGTGTGCACCTCTTCTGATGTTACCATTTGGATTTCCTGCTCCCATCTTTACACCTGCATTCATACTTAGAAACATTTCAAATCTTTGATGAAATTGGGCATCAGAGGACTTCAAGGTGAGAGATGACAGATGTGACATCTTAAGTGTGACCCTTCACAAATCTGGGGTACCACCATACCTGGACCCAACATAAGCTCTGCTTCTTCTTTTTTTAAACATCTTTATTGGAGTATAATTGCTTTACAATGTTGTGTTAGTTTCTGCTGTATAACAAAGTGAATCAGCTATACATATACATATATCCCCATATCCCTATATCCCTTCCCTCTTGCATCTCCCTCCCACCCTCCATATCCCACCCCTCTAGGTGGTCACAAAGCACCAAGCTGATCTCCCTGTGCTACGCGGCTGCTTCCCACTAGCTATCTATTTTACATTTGGTAGTGTATATATGTCCATGCCACTCTCTCACTTTGTCTCAGCTTACACTTCCCCCTCCCCGTGTCCTCAAGTCCATTCTCTATATCTGCGTCTTTATTCCTGTCCTGCCCCTAAGTTCTTTAGAACCATTTTTTTTTTTAGACTCCATATATATGTGTTAGCATATGGTATTTGTTTTTCTCTTTCTGACTTACCTCACTCTGTATGACAGATTCTAGGTCTATCCACCTCACTACAAATAACTCAATTTCATTTCTTTTTATGGCTGAGTAATATTCCATTGTATATATGTGCCACATCTTCTTTATCCACTCATCTGTTGATGGACACTTAGGTTGCTTCCATTTCCTGGCTATTATAAATAGTGCTGCAATGAACATTGTGGTACATGACTCTTTTTGAATTATGGTTTTCTCAGGGTATATGCCCAGTAGTGGGATTGCTGGGTCATATGGTAGTTCTATTTTTAGTTTTTTAAGGAAACTCCATACTGTTCTCCATAGTGGCTGTATTAACTTACATTCCCACCAACAGTGCAAGAGGATTTCCTTTTCTCCACACCCCCTCCAGCATTTATTGTTTGTAGATTTTTTGATGATGGCCATTCTGACTGGTGTGAGGCGATACCTCACTGTAGTTTTGATTTGCATTTCTCTAATGATTAGTGATGTTGACCATCCTTTCATGTGTCTGTTGGCAATCTGTGTATCTTCTTTGGAGAAATGTCTATTTAGGTCTTCTGCCCATTTTTGCATTGGGTTGTTTGGTTTTTTGATATTGAGCTGCATGAGCTGCTTCTATATTTTTGAGATTAATCCTTTGTCAGTTGCTTCATTTGCAAATATTTTCTCCCATTCTGAAGGTTGTCTTTTCATCTTGTTTATGGTTTCCTTTGCTGTGCAAAAGCTTCTCTGCTTCTTTACTCTGTCTTTGTTCCTGAAATAAAGAGATGAGCTTCTTGAAGCTGGGGACCATATGTTGATAGACACAGTAGTTTTGGTCCAATTCTACAGAAAATTCAGGTGATTCAACAATCAGATCTTTCCCTTGGTTTTATTCTTGGGCTGCTAAATGGCTTCAATTAGAACCATTTGCTCTCAGCTTTATGTAGTCTGTCTACCACTAGCTGCACGTCTCAGATGGGAACATCCTGGCGAAGACCAGTTCCCACAGATGCTTCTTGGTCAAGTGTTTTGTTGTGGATGGTGAATCAAGACAGGTAGAACCTTGATAATACTGACAGTTTCTTCAAGGGCTTTGGCCAAAAAGTAACTCTCATGCTTACGGCTGCAACGGCGTTCTCAGAAGTAGCTCTCAGGTGAGTTTTGGAGGTTGTGTTGCAAACTGCTACACACCAGCTACTTCTGATTTTTAGGACCAGAATTCAATGTCACAGGACAATTGAGCTTGGGCTGTGAGCTTGGAATTCCTATATCGCTCAGCTAGCTGCAATCGTTGTCAGCCCTGACTCTTCCTTTTAGTTAAAAAAATTACCTTGAATTAAAAACAATCCTACCCAAATTTGTATAAGCTTTTCTCAGTCCTGACTAAGGCATATGTAGGTTATTTTTCTGGGTTTTTTTTTTTTTTTTTTTTTGCATGAGCATTCTAACGATGGAGGGTAATGTGTTTGAGTTTCAGGTATGGAGAAGAGCCGAGATTCACTAACCTGGATATATATTCTTGGTATAATTGTGTCTTGCTCGATTTCTTTGAAATTCACTCTGCTTTTCCTGAAAAGCTATCTTCTCAGTCTCTTTGGTTTGTGTCTGCAAATCTCAATGACCTGAGAACATAAAGGGAGCTGATTCATAGGTTTTGGAAAACTTTGCAAAGAGGCTATCATTTGGCTGGGTTCCTTTGTCGGGGACCTGAATCTGATCCTGCTCCCCGAGAAGAGTGTGATGGAGACTCTGACCTGGGTCCTTCTCAGCCCCTCCTGGGAGTGATTATTGAAAGAACAACCTTACCACACTCAAATCCGTAATTGTCTTGGAGAGTATTTTTTCCTAAAGTTTCTCATAAGTTCTTTGTAGGTAAACTTGCCTCACCAGCCAAGGAACTGTCCAATTTCCATGAGGTTAAACGATTTCCCCGAAGACTATTAAATCTTAATCCAATTTCAGTAGAACAATCTCGTTCCATTGAATTCATTACAGAAATGTTTCCAAGCTTTAATTGTACGTGCCTATCTAGAAGGATGGTTTTATGTTCATCAAGTTGAAAGAAAACTCTTTCACTTTCAAAATGTTGGGAAACATTTGTGCTCCTCATTCTTGTCTTACTTAAATATGCAATTTGTAGGATATACATTGTTGCTGAAACTATTAGTAAATCAGATTAGTACATTCCAGGACTTAAACTAACCTAAATATAAAAAGTATTTTAAAAAACTATATTGTAGGTTTGGAAAATAGATAGTGTTTGTTTGTAAACTATAACCTTAAAAAGGGACGATTGGATTCCCTCTTTATTAGCCCTGGTAGGAAAAAACAGGCTATGCAAGCCATGTGGCCACATACAGGTCAAAAATAAAGAGATTTTTTGTGTGTAGGAGCTGGAAGGATGGTAAAGGTTTCTGGAAGAGCAGAGCAGAGAGTGCCACACTTCCAGGGAAGCACCCCCTCCTGTACACGTTGGAGCAGCAGTCCAAGATATCTGTTTCCCATTGAGGGGGCAAGTCAACCGAGGTTGGTGAGAACCTAGGACACTCTTTCGGATGCCAGTGCCTATCCAAGTGCAGAGTGGCCACTTAAAGGAAATCACAGATGACTGCAGGGCATGACAGGCATTCAAAGGTGGCTTTGAGGAGGCACCTGGTCAGAGTGGGAACAATAAAAGGGATGCCAGCGTGTATGTTGTAGGTGAGAGTTTAATTTGTACTCAGCCTAGTTCTCCAAACAGAGGCTGTCTTTGCTTTATACAAGCATTGTGTGCCATCTGCAAGAACCCTGACCATACACACATAGCATGTCTTGCCCTGTGAGCCACAGTCCTACAAAGCATTGTCCCACCAAAAATGTCATTTGCCCCTGTTGAAAAATGCAGAATCCATCTATTAGCTGCCTCCTCCAATTTCCCTGTATGTCACAGTCATCACCATTTTCCCCAAATCACCCCAACTCCAAGTGCTAAGTCATATCTTGATCATTGCTGCTGTTGATCAGCTAATCGGTACCCAAGTATAGACATTCGTCTCTAAAGGTCCTTCCTCCCAGCTCTTCCAGGCCCATTAGCCTTCCCAAGTCCATTAGCCCAAGTGTGGGCAATACCCATTTTCAGTGCTGCTCATTCGAAATGTAACATATATAATGTTATATCCAACATTCACATTGTTAAACTATTCCTAGTCTGTCCATCTTATTCCTCTTGTTTCCTCAAGTAGATCAAGCTTCATGTCCCCACATCCTTGCTAGATGAGTGACCCCTAGGGGATGATCGTTATCAGAGCTGGTATGTAAATCACAACTCTGACCCACATTAATGTATGATGTTCAGCCAACTACTTGAACTTCTCAGCATATCAATAACAACCTGTGTGACACACATCAATCATCCTTCCCAAACCAAAAAGGATGTCATTCCAATACTACCACTCCTGTTCCAGATAGGTCTGCTTTTGGGGTCCCACTACCTCACCCAAAATCTCCATCCAGGCATCTGGTCAACCTCTGTTATTGCACACTTTGTGCCCACCAGCCACCTTCTCCGGGCTCTCTCATTGCCTAGAACAACACTGTTCAATATAAATATAAAATTAAGTGAGAAATTTTACATTCTCTTTCTGCACCACGTCTCTGAAATCCACTGTGTGTTTCTCACTTACAGCAAATCTCAGTTCAGACTGGCCCAAGTTCAAGTACTCAGTAGGTACACACAGCCAGTTATGGGTGTACCGGAAAGTGCTGGCCTAGAGAATCACAGCAGTGCCTGTCTGGCACTTATCATTCTACTGCCCTATCCGTGTTATGTTCAGATCCTAAGGCACCATGATAACATTTAAAATCTTTCAATGCCAAACCACTGCCAAACTAATAAAATAAATATTTCCTAGATGTATTAGTCTGCCAGGGCTGCTATAACAAAATACCACAGACTGGGTGGCTTAAACAATAGGAATTTACTTTCTCATAATTCTTGAGGCTGTAAGTCTAAGATGAAGTTGTTGGCAGGGTTGGTTTCTTCTGAGGTCTCTCTCCTCGGCTTGCAGACGGCAGCCTTCTTTGTTCTCACACGACTGCCCCTCAGTCAGTGTGTTGTCTGTGTCCTAATCTCCTCTTATTACACGGACACCAGTCTTATTGGATGAGAGCCCATCCCAATGGTCTCAATTTACCCTTAATCATTTATTTAAGGGTCATGTCTTCAAAGACGTTCTGACGTATCAGGGGTCAACATGAATTTTAGGGGGACACGATTCAGCCCATAACCCTGGACTGTCATGGTGAACCCTCAATAATATTAGCAGACATATTTCTCATCTCCTTCTCTTTTGTTTCCTAATCTCTAGGAAATTTTACCCCTGACTCACCTTAGAACATCCCACTGTCTGTCTACCTCCACACCTTCTGTTTGTCCCCCACAGGGATATGTGCCATGATCCCCCTGCTGCCAAGACCCTTCAAATTCTCTTCCAAGTTCCCTCCCCCATCGGGCCCCTCCTCATCCCTTTATTAAAAGTAATGCGCTCTTCAACCAAACCTTTAAAGTTGGCATGAACAGTGCATTGCCTCAGGTTACAGTTATTTATTTGAAATATAATAGCACCATCGCAGGGTAAGTTATATGAGACTATGATAGAATGCCTAGCACAGGGATTGAGCAAAGGGGACATGTGGGATGCATCTGAGTCCCTTGCCTTTTATTACACAACCACAAAATGAGAGCTTGTTGAACTGAATCAGGGCAGACAGGAAGACCTTGGCAATAGGCAGTGATAGCTCAGTGGCTTATATTAGTATCTGAGTTTGAGGAGATTACCATAGAGTCCACATTCAACTGAAAGCCTTGTCGTAGACACAGATCTCGACTTGTCTACCGAATGGGCACAGCTATGCTGCTCCTGCGTTCTCAACAGACATCTGCACACAGGCTTCTCCAACTAAAGGCAGGAGACAGCAGCTTCGTTAGCCCTCCTTGGCTGCCTCTGGCTGTCCAAAGCAACTAAACTGCCTCCCATTTAATCAAAGACTCACCTAAATCTTTGTTCTGAAATCACCTGTGAGTTTTTAATGAATATAATGATTTTTGTTTGTGCAACAGGATCAGTATATGACTTCTTTAATGATAAAAGCCCAGGTAAGAAGGGGCTAAGCAAGCACCTGGCCCAGAAGCATTTGTTGGGCAAGACACATCTGAAAGCGCCTGGCACCTCTCTCTGGTTAGCCTACTAAATGTCTCAGCTCCAGGGTCCTCTGGGAAGATGAAGCGTTTGTGGTCCACTGCCTGCCTTCGGCCGCCTGCAGCCTTCCAAATGCAGGGGCTGTCGTTACCAGTGTAGATCTCCCCGACTGCTCTTTCCTCTGTCTGGAAGCTTAACCAGAAATTTCCCCAGTACAATAACTCCTGGCCTGACTGTGGGTGACCCTGACTGGGTAACTCAGAACCAATATTCATCTCTTTTTTTTTTTCCCATATGACATGGATCAGGGGCTGTCCCTGAGAGACAGATCTTTTTCTTTTTTTTCTCTCTAATCCTTTATTAACTTCACTAGAAAGAGATAAAGGGCTCTACCCTGTGCAGATGACTAGCTTCTCTTTTTTCTTTTTAACCACAAATGATGCTTCTATCAGATGTGACTCTTTAACCCTGTACAGTAAAAGGAGAAAAAGGAATCTTGAGCTAGAAACATATTTTTATTATTAATGTTTTGTTTATTCCTCACCCAGAGTTTAATGACCAACCCGATTTCAAGCCCAAACATTCACAATATTCCTTTTAAACAGCAGACTGGTGGGTGGGCTCTAGGTCTACCATTCCTGGGGTCAAAAGTGGTCCAACAAGGAAGTACTCAATAATTATTAACAATTATTAGGAGAAAAGTGGAGTGAGTATTTGCCTTTTGAGAACTACATCCCCAAATTAATGTTTTCTGAAGGAAAGAAAATGGCTGGCAGATCCACCCACGACTTCACAGTTTCCACTTGGGGCCCGTGGTAAAGGGTGTGGCTGGGACTTGTAGGGAGGAGATTCCTGAGGGTAGCCCTGCCCAGATACGGACAGTTCCTAAAGGATTTAACGTAAGGAGTTTACGTCACCCTCTGAGACTCCCAGGACTTTTCTATCTAGATCAAACTTCCCTGGCATTCTGATCTACACTCAGAATGAGAAATAAAGGAATCCCGTACGAGGACTGTCATCTCTGACCCCACGCTGAACCAGAAATCCAAACAAATAATGTGAATTTTCTCCAAGTTCAAGGGTGAAATTTTAATAAAGTGGGTTCAGATTGTATCAAAGTACTTGTTTCATGTTTATTCTAAGTTATTCAACAAAATCCCCACTGTTTTCTTTTGGAAGGCCATGCCAAAGCCAAGTTCTATCTGATTGATGGATTATTGATCATAGTGATCCGAAAGTCATTTCCTGCCATCAGGATAACCTGGGGCAGGTGGGGAGTCATCTGGACATCTCAAGGCCACCGTAAGCCCGTGACATGGGATCAGCCTCAGCAGGTTTACTCTGATCCAGGTCTGTGCAAAGTCCTCGACAAGGCAGAGCTGAGCTGCCCAGAGGACGGTTGGCCTCAGGCTCTCTTCACTCCTTCCCCACAAGGAGCCCCAGCCCTGGACACCTCGTGGCCAGGCCCCCAGGGCATACGTTCCTCCCTCCAGGCGGTAGCATCTGACTAGTGATCCCTGTACCCTCGGTCCAATGCTTCATTGGTCCCAGCAGGGAGCTGAGTAGAAACACCTGGTTTCTAGAAGCTGGTGATGGCTGCTAGCAAGCACATCTACAGCTTCCCAGAAAGGAAGCAGTCAGCGACCATAACAATGCACGTGACGCTCGGTTGTGCAGGCATGCCATGATTCCAGTGAACTCCACGACCTCAGAAAGGCTGACACAGCCAGTCCTGGGTGAGCGGTTTGATGGTGAAATAAAAGAAAACTGGCACCTGGCCATCCCGCAACACACAGGGGCCATAGCTGCCCAGCCTTCAGAGGGCTCCCCCGACCAGGCACGGTGCTAGGGCCTTTGAGTGCATCATCGGGTTTACTCCTCACAGAAACTCTATTGGGGCAGATGTTAGTAACCCACATTGCAAGTGAGGGAACTGAAACTTCTAATGGTTAAGTGATGTATTAAATATTTGCCAGTCAAAGGAAGAATTGGGTTTGGACCAAAGTTTCCCCTTCTCTCTAAATGGCTGCTGATGTTAGGACTCAGCCCCACACACTGTCTCTTCTATACAGCCATCTGTCTCTCTTAAAGCTTCGATTCAAACTTCAGCTCCTCTGCAGAGCTCCTTTGATTTACCGAGAGGTCTTACAGCTATGTCCTCAGTTATCACACCAGCCCTGATGAAGCAATGAGCCCTGCCGTGGTTAGAATCTGACCTAAATCTGCTACTCAAGAGAATCTGAAGACCTGGAAGACAGGGAACAGGTATATTGTGAGGATTGCCAGCATCCATCACAGGATGGACAACATCCATTTGGCAAAGGGGGGAAAAGAGAGGAAAGGGAAGAACAGAGGAAGAAGGAGGGATGGAAGGAAGGAAAGAAGGAAGAATGGGAGGAAGGAAGAGAGGGAGGGAGGGAGGGACTGGGGAGGAGGGAGGGAGGGAGTTAGGAAGGAAGGAAGGAAGGAAGGGAAGAAAAGTAGACTTTTTGTATGACTTAACCACAGCCATCTGTCAGAAAAGAATATTTATTATTTCTAGTGTATGACTTGAAAAATAAATGGACAGTTAAATGTGGCCAGAATTTTTCCATTGTGGGATAATTAATGGGACAGTTTTGACCATGTGACCCACAGGAAGAAATTATCATATGTCCACAAACAGGGAGTAAGAATCAGAGAGAAAATCTTTGATTTCTATTAGGAGCCAATTAATGAAATTTTAATTCCACGTTTGTTGAGAGTAATAGCCTGAGACTTACAATATTAATTGACCATATTTTTCTTACCTTGAACTAAGATAATAAAAATATTTAAGTAAAGGAAAACTGGTCCATTTTCTGACCTAATAAAAATATGGAATAATCTTCCCTAACACAGAGTACAATGCCAATAGATACTCAATGAATTCATGCTGAAAGCATGCATAAATACATGAATGTCTGAATCAATGAGTAAATGAATCTTTCTTAACCATTGGCATAGATAATATAACAAAAGTGAAGACAGTCAAACTGAAAATAGGAGTGAAAAGCAAGATAAAGTTGAGCTCCCCAGAGGATTACTGAGTAGTAAGATAGCACCAAGAAATTCATTAAGAAGGGATTAAAAGAAAAGTCAAGGAAAACTAAGAGACACTTAAGAAGATACACAGAGAGACTCCGGTAAACTCTCAGTAGCAACAATAGTGTATGAGCTGACAATTGAAACAGTTTCCAATTTAATAAAAGCCCTGCATCTTTTATAAGAAACTCAATCTGATATCAAAGTGAGTTGAGAAAAACAAATCCACATAGGATCATAAGGTAGGCAAATTTAGAACAGCCAAGCAAAGGAAAGAAATGTAAACATTTTCAGAATTTTGTTTAAGAAAAAGAAATAGGTTGGTAGCAGACTTCTCACTGGTAAAATTGATGAAGAAAGCATTGGAATAACAACTTAAAAGTGCTAAGGGGAAAAAAAATCAACATTGAATTATGTGTTGATCCATGACTACTCAAATTTATGACATAAAAAAAAAAAAAAACATTATCAGTTTTAAAATTCTAAGCCAGTTAACCAACGTCCTACAATTAAATAAGAAACTAAACATGATAAAAAGAGGAAAAGTGTAGGTAGAGGCATGGAATGGGATTACAGAAACTATGCCCACCTAAGACCTTGGTAACATACATGTGGTATTATAATTAATTATGGGTCTAAATTTGATTTTTGTGGTTAAAGGGCTGACACTAAAATTCTAGATAACAGAAACAGAATGAGGAGGTCTGGGTGGGTAGCTAAAGCACAACACATTCCTTATCCTACTGTAGAAGAACAGAGATTCTAAACAGTTTCAGACATTGTTACAAAAATTCAGAGTGAACCGTAATTACTAAAAGTATGGATAACATTAAAGAAAAAAGAATGAAGAAACTGTTTTAATCTGGTAGAAAGCAATATTAGAAAAATAAGCCAAGAGAGAAAGAAAGAGAATTGCTGTTTAAATTAATCATTTTTAAAATCTTCCAAATGTTCCCTTCCAGTGGTTAGTGAATCCCTCATTTGTGAGTTGGTGCTCTGCCCTCACAAGGAAGAAACTCGAACTTACGTCCCAGGCTCTTGCAGCTAAGGTGCAAGCATGTGACCTTGGCTCCACCAATCAGCATATTTGGACAAAACTGAATGAGGCTTCTATCCAGAAACCAGAACATCTAAAAAGTAGATGCCTTGTGGTTCTAGCATGGTGAGGGGAAGGGTAAAGACCCGTCCACCAGGTCCAGCCCTGGCATCCACACTGAGCACCGCAGGGCTGTCGGCAGAGGCTGGACTGAGCGGGGCAGTGGGCTTTTCCTGCTATAGCAATCCCGCGGTGTCGGGTGGGTGCTGCTCCTGACTGCACCACCTCAAAGGATGGTTCTCTCCCTCTGGGACACTCTCTGAGTGTCTCCAATATTTTATGATTTATTTTCATGATTATTTTTTTTCTGTTTTAACCATCTAGAATTGATTTATGTGTAACCAACAACCCTGAATCGTATGATGCCTGGTGAAGAAAATACAATGTCATTATGGTAATACTTGATTCAAGCAGGACTCTTCAGTGGATGCAGAAGCTAATGAGTGAACATTTGAGAAGCAATAAACGTGTACATAGACTCAAAAGTACTTGTTAATTACAAAGGGAATACTAACTTTACCATGGGTTCACCTAACACAATCTTAACCAAGTAATCTGAGTTAATATCCCTAATGAGATAAACTGACATCCTCTGAATACAGATATGATGCCCTAGAAAGAAAACATTTTTTTAGCATTTATGCCCAAAAAGCAGCATAACTTGTGTTTATCATGAGGAAGCATGCAATAAACCCAAATTGAGAGACATTGTACAAAATAATAGGGCTGAATTCTTAAAGTCAGAATCATAGAAGAAAAAGGACGACCGAGTACATATTCTGAATTAAAGGAGACTAAATAGACATGGCAATTAAATGTAATGTGGGATTTTGAATTGGATCCCAGAGTATAAAAAGGAAAAGTAGCTGCAATAAATATTATTGGGAAAATTAGTAAAATTTGAAGGTGAACTGTGGACTAGTGGATATCATCCTTACATTTCCTGATTTTGACTAATGTTCTATGGTATGTAAAACCTTTATGTAACTGAGAAGATGTACGATGCTGAGAATCTTTTACCTAATGGAAATACCAGAGATGAGAAACAATTTTATATGCCAACCCTAAAATTCTGGTTCTTCCATATTTTCTCTCAATTTTACTTGTAAAATGCCTTGTTCTTACTTTAGCTCATTGCTTAACGAGTAAGAGCCAAGTGAACATTCAGCATTCTGCCTTCAAAATATAATTGTTCAAATCCAAAAGTTTATTTGGTACCTGTGTTTTTCCCAGGATACTGCGCACCATGGTTTTACAAATTGTTCCACCACTGATAACATGGGCCACCATAATTCTAGCCTCCTGAAAAATCCCCACTCATTTTTCCAGGCTTGGCCACCCAGCCCCAATGCAATGACAGGCATTTTAGATTTTAGTTACAGCACTACCCTACTTTGAAGTAGCAATGTCTGCATTAGTTCCCTATTATCATGATAAAGATGTTTTACAAACTGCCCTGACAGGCAATGCCTTAAAGCATGCACAAGTGTCATGCCCATGTGTCAGTGGTCAGTTGGATCGTTTCAGTGATCTCAGGGGCACCTTAGTCAACTGCAGTTCTTGTGAGTGCCTTTGCTGATGGAGTCTGGACTGTCTCACACATTTTGGGTCAGCTGGCTGTTGTCAGTCTAAGATGGCTAACATGACTGAGCTCTCAGTCGTGGGTCCCTCACATCCTCCATCCCAACATGCATGTCATCATAGTAAGTTCAGAGATCCAAAAGAGACTAAGTATAATCATGCCAGGGGACATGTGGAAATTCATATGTATTTGACATACTTGGGTCACATCTAATTGGTCAAAATAAGTCACATGCCTGAGTCCAAAGCAAAATTGGAGGGAACAAAAAGTTCTAGGGCCAATGAGTGGATACAGGGAGACCTTTAATTGGGATCTTTGTGCAGTCAATTTACCACACAGAGTCACCTGACTTGCAGTGAAGGAACAATTCCAAATCAGTGTGGAAAATATGATAATTTCCATAGGTAATACCTGGTGAATCCAGTATCTATATAGAAAAACAAGAAAAATGAGTCTTGGCTACTACCTCACACTAGAGACAAAAATCAACTTGAATTGGACAGACTTAAATATGCAAAAGAAAACAACGAAGCTTCCAGACACATCCCCTCTGATTTGTTCCCATCCTTATTATTGGAGTTGCCTCTAGAAAACACAGATCAGTTCATAAAAGTCCCCTCCTCAGAAATATGAAATGTCCCTACCATCTTCAAAATAAATTTCAAACCTTTTTGCATAGCTCTCCAAGTCCTTCAAAACCTTACCTCAAGCTATGAGTCGGCCATCTCATGCAGGAGTCACACCAGAAAACGCCTGTTTTCTCAGAGCCTTGCTCCGCACTCCCCCACTCATGCTTCCAGCTTTCTGTGCCTTCTTTAACTGGTGAAATATTAATTATGATAATCAAATGGTATAGGCTCTTGAAACTTTCCAGGGTTCCCCTATCGCAGGCAAAAGGGATTCCCTCTCCTCTGTGCCTTTGCACGATCTGATTCAGAGGCACTTTGTTCGCTCCTGTGAGCACACAGTGTGACTCCTTTAGCATCCCAGCTCTCAGCAACAGCCCCGCTCCCTGCTGGACTGCCAATAAGTGTTTGTGCAAAGAAGAAATTGATGGAAGGGAGACACAGGAAGTAAAAAGGAATTTGAAATCCCACAAGGACTCAGAGGCAAGAAATATACAAATCAATTTTCACTGCAAAGTAAAGGAGCTGTTACAGTGGAGGATTACTGGACTGAATGTCAATATTATAACATAGTATGAGTGTGTTTCGTGTCTGGTAATTGCAATCATTGTTGCTTTTGTTGTGGTCAACCATTTACAATGCTTGGTGTCAGTTTATTTATCTCTTGTAAAAATAAAATACAGTGTGTGTGTGTGTGAGTTGTGAGCAAATGGAGAATCAAGATACAGTTTACTTGGATTTGGGAGAAATGGGAGTTCATTAAAACTTCACATTATAATGTGAAATAAATGTTGACATTTGTTTCACAGTGATGACCACAGTATCCCCCCCTTTAACTCTGTAGATTGCTAGGGACGGGGGTGGGGGGGGGGAAGGGATGTTACATTCTTTATTGATCAAGTAATTTAAGTTCCAATAATTATTTAAATTAGGTTTCCCATTGTCTCTTATTTTCATTCTCACTGAGGGGAAACAGTCCTGTAAAAATAGTGGAGAGCGTCCTTCTATACGTCTTTCTAGACACGATGGCTGAGCTTGGCTGGATGGCCCAGAGGGAAGTTCTTCGAACCAACAAGAGATTTTTGCTCAAGACATGCCCATAGGAGCCTGTTATGATCGCAGGTAGTTACACCTCAGCCAACCACAGCAGCTGAGATTCGTAACTTGGGCGATGTCTGTTGCTTAGAATGAGCTGAGATATATTTCCTGGAATATTATTAGCCTTGAAGTGATTTTCCAGGCAGCCCATGACAAGGCTTATTTATTTTTAAAGAAGTCTGTAAGATAGTAATATTTGCCTTACTAATAAGATATTTGAAGACTGTTTCATGTTTTTCCCATACATGTTTAAGTGGACTGAAATCTCCAAATTTTAGAATCTATTATAATTTATATAAGACTTAAATTGAGACAGATCTTACTAAACTCTTTTGTTATGACTCAAAGACACATCTTTTTCCTGGTCACACAGACTCAGATTCATTCTCCTTCTAATGACTCATTTTGATCGTTCTTATGGCCAGAAGCTACCGCCGGGTGAGTGTGGACTCTGGGAGCGGGATCCACCAACTTGGTTGTACAGAGATCTCAGGTTGTTCCAACCCCTCCTTTACAGTCTGGTGCACGTCGAACACAAGAAGAAGTTTCAGGGTTCCAGTGAAACAGCTTTGGCTAAGCTGTTATTGGAAGAGCCAATAGCTTATCATTCGCAGTAGTGGAGACCAGGTTCCTGAAAACCACAGAGGGAGTCTGTCCTTGAAACGTGAGCAATTCTTGCCCCAAAATGTGTTGTTGTATTGATATCTGGAGGATTTCTCCCTCTTCCAAAACCATATTTGAATTTTCAGGACTGCTCTTTCATTTTTTTATTGAAGTATAGTTGATTTACAACGTTGTGTTAGTTTCAGGTGTACAGCAAAGTGATTCAGTTATATACATATTTTTTTTTCAGATTGTTTTCCATTATAGGTTATTACAAAATAATTGAGTATAGTTCCTTGTGATACACAGTAGGTCTTTGTTGGTTAATCCCAAACTCCTAATTTAGTCCTACCCACCTTCCCTCTTGGGTAACCGTAAGTTTGTTTTCTATGTCTGTGGGTCTATTTCTGTTTTGTAAATAAGTCCATTTGTATCGTATTTTTTTCATTTCCACATATGAGAGATATCATATGATATTTGTCTTCCTCTGTCTGGCTTACTTCACCTAGCATCAGGAATCTGAAATCAACCCTGCTCTTCCACACAGGGTGAAATACGAAGAGTTGTAGTCACTTAATGATGTTGTGGAGATGGAGAATGTGTACACACAGCCCGAGATGCTGCAGTTGGATCTGGGGCAGCGGTGGTGAGGGGGAAACCCTGGTCAGCACCGCTGGGTGGATAGACACTCGATAGGAGGCTCAGCTCCATCAGCACGTGGCCACCGCAAAGCAGCCAACATCACTCCAAAGCAGAGCCCGCAACTTAAGGGAGAATTAACAATAACTGCTCCAAGTTTCTCTCCTGCTGGTTTGATAAAGAATAATTCCATGGGGCTTCCCTGGTGGTGCAGTGGTTAAGAATCTGCCTGCCAATGCAGGAGACACGGGTTTGAGCCCTGGTCGGGGAAGATGGCACATGCCACGGAGCAACTAAGCCCGAGCGGAGCAACTGAGCCTGCGCTCTAGAGTCCGCGAGCCACAACTACTGAAGCCCATGCACCTAGAGCCCGTGCTCTGCAACAAGAGAAGCCACCGCAATGAGAAGCCGGTGCACCGCAACGAAGAGTAACCCCAGCTCGCCGCAACTAGAGAAAGCCCGCGCACAGCAACGAAGACCCAACGCAGCCAAAATAAATTAATTAATTAAAAAAAAAAGAATAATTCCATGGGATTCACATATATTTGGGCTCTTAGGTATAAAGTAATTATAGATTACTCTGAGTTTTAAAAACATTAAAGCAAATACCAGTAGACGTCATACTTCATATTGCTCTGATAGGGAATGAGTGAGAAAGGAGCTGAAGAGATGTTTCAGTTAACTATAATCATCTGAACATTATTATATAAATGGCAATTCGAAGGTACTACTAGTTTTGAAAAACTGTAAAAAGGAATTTAAAAATACCCAAGAAGATGTATAAGGCCATGGATTTGAATCCTTACCTCTCCCAATTTGTTTCTGAAATGCCAAAATTAACATAACAAGGAAAATATTGTACAGCTTATAAAGTATAAAGAAGTCCTACATGCCTGAAATACGGAAAAACTTTGGCAGAAGACTGAACTGGTGGAAACTACTGGCCAAGAGGCACCTTCTGTAGAGAGAAGGGCAGTTCCTCCCATCCCCCTGAATTTCCTGTCCCATGAGCAGCTCTTGGGTCCGAAGGTCTGAGGGTCAGATCAGAGCCCAGTGAGCAGAAGTCCTGCTTGGCCATGTTCACCGAGGATGGGGGAGGTCAACCCACTCTGTCCTCAAATTAGTGATGTCAGTTGCCAATGACTTATCAATAATGTAAACAGACTTTAGAAAACTCTTCGAGGCCTGAAAGAGGTTATGACTTTGGGCAAGAAACAGAAAAACTTAAGCCTTCAAAACCTCCTTGTTAAGCCTGCCATGAGCATGAAACAGTGTGAAAGAAGTAAAGCATTTTGGGAGATAGCGTGGACACCATATTTTTAACTGTTATAGAGGAAGTTAATAACGTAAAAGCTACACTAGAAAATCTAACTACTGAATTAGAAAGTCAGTTTTTAAAAATCTTCAATACAGAGAAGGGATAGAAAATAGCTTTCATTTTGTGCACCCATTATTGCTGACTGGGGGTGGCTGCGTTAACAAAGATCATGAGGTTTTGCTTGGATGCAGCAGGAAAGGATGTATTGACTGATAGGGCTGTCTTCTATGGTATGACTTCTGAATCTGAATTTAAAATATCATCAAGGATCTGATGAATATGAAGAAAAATAAAGCACATGTCTTCTAGGAACCGACCATTTTACTGCAAAGAAACAAGCATCAGATCAGCTTACATGTCTGTGGAACCACCTTCACATAATTCTAAGGGAAAATTATTATGACTGTTGAATTCTATACTCAACCCACCTTCATGCATGGGCAACGGCCGAAATAAATAAGTAAAAAATTAAATAAATAACAAAGAGCATAGAAAACATGTCATCTACGTGCCTCCTTTTACAAATTAATTTTCTAAAACTGAACTAGAATGAAGAAATCAAGAAAGAAGGTATGGTACAGAAGAAAGATTATTGAGCAATAGAAAACATTAAACATTTATTTAAGTAGAAACAATTGCTTTCTATGTATTCTAAGAAATACAAACATTTCTTAATATTTGTGTTTGCAAATATTACGAAACTATTATTGTATTGTGTTTAATATCTGTATCAAAAATATTGTATTATTTCATGGCAACTCAGAGGTGGTAGTGTGGATAAAGAAAGAGTGTGAGTTAATGAGAACTATTCATTCTTGACATTAATTGAAAAATAGAGACTCAATTGTATGCCTTTTACAATGTGGTTGTAGGGCTTCCCTGGTGGTACAATGGTTAAGAACACACCTGCCAATGCAGGGGACATGGGTTCGAGCCCTGGTTCAGGAAGATCCCACATGTGGTGGAGCAACTAAGCCCGTGTGCCACAACTACTGAGTCTGCGCTCTAGAGTCTGTGAGCCACAACTACTGAGCACATGTGCCACAACTACTGAAGCCTGCCCATGCTCCACAACAAGAGAAGCCACCGCAGTGAGAAGCTCGCACGCTGCAATGAAGAGTAGTCCCCACTCATCGCAACTTAGGGAAAGCCTGTGCACAGCAACGAAGACCCAAAACAGCCAAAAAAAAAAGAAAAATTTGGTTGTAAAATTTCAGAATAGAAAAAATGACTTCAAAAAAGGCCTTCAAGAAAGGCTGAAAGTGATGCCTTTTTGGGAATAAACAACCAGCCGAGGGACCTGGGAGAGGAGGACAAGGACAAGGACGGTGACTCCAGTAAAAGAAAGGGAAGTGCAGCCCCCAAACTCCTCAGGGAACCCGGGCAGCAGCCGTTTCCTGTGCCTAGGATGCCAGGAAGACTGGAAAAGAGCAGTGGATCCCAGGGTCACCCTGAGATGGGGCCAGTGACAAAGAAGCCAAGTTCTTCCCTGGGATGAGGCCGAAAGACTTAAAAATAAAAACACGTTGTCAGACTGTGTCTTGGATGAGAGTTAAAGAAGGGAAAGGTGAGCTGCAAGCCACAGGACCAGCGGGCTCAGGCTGAGTCCTGAGAAGACTAAAATCATCACTTTGGGGGTCCTCTCATGGAATAAGAAGCTGAGAACTCCAGGGGGGTGGGGCTGGGGGTCAAGATGAGGCCGAGAAGGAGAAAAGGTTCAGTCTGGGCAACTGGGGCCTTGAGAGGCTGGTCTTACCCAGGAACTCGGTCCATCTCTACAGGTAATGTCTGGTAGATGTGCTATAGAGGATATGTTTTTTAAAATTTTATTGGAATTGACTTACAATGTTGTGTTAGTCTCAGGTGTACAGCAAAGTGATTCAGTTATGCATATACATATACTCATTCCTTTTTAGATTCTTTTCTCATAAAGGTTATCACAGAATATTGGGTTCCCTGTGCTGTGTAGTAGGTCCTTGCTGGTTATCTATCTTATATGTAGTGGCCTGTGTGTGTTCATCCCAAGCTCCTGATTTATACACCCCACCCCACCACATTTCCCCTTTGGTAACCATAAGTTTGTTTTAGATATCTCTAAGTCTTTTTCTATTTTGTAAATAAGTTCATTTATATCATTTTTTAAGATTAGATTCCACATATGAGAGGTATCATATGATATTTGTCTTTCTCTGTCTGACTTACTTCACTTAGTATGACAATCTCTAGGTCCATCCATGTTGCTGCAAATGGCACTATTTTGTTCTTTTTTATGGTTGATTAATATTCCATTGTATTTGGAATATTCTTTATCCATCCTTCTGTCAATGGACATTTAGGTTGCTTCCATGTCTTGGCTACTGTAAATAGTACTGCAATGTGGAGGATATTTTTAATTACACATTTTCATAAATTGCAGTTAGGATGTGTACCCAAAATTTTAAAACACTGTCTATGAAGGAAAGGGACAGGAAAAGAATCCCCCAGCTTGGCAAGTTTCCAGAAAACAAACCCAGCAAAGATGTCCTATAAAAATGTGTCGATGCTGGTCTTACCAATGTAGATGTTAGGCTGAGATTCCGCTGTCAAGATTCCGCTTTTTCACTTACAAAATAGTAATTTCACATGGTTCAAACTAATTGCTGAAGGTCTCTGTTGACCCAGTAAGGAGTTCATACTTGGCCCTGATCTCATTAACATGTATTAATCGTGTTGCAATTGAAGGAGGGTGCACCCCATTTCATTCAAGGAATCACTTGGTTTCTGGAGGATACATTCTAGATTTTGAAAGATAAAGACAGAAACTGACAAGATCATTTTCAGAAGTTTCTTTTCGTATGTTTACTAATGTTCATTTAAAAAGTTTATTTTAAAACTGTTTATTAGTATGAACAAATGAGTGACCAGAAGTAGAAAAGTTTGATTTCTTTGGCTACAAAGAATATCTTCACCTTATGGATAGTAAAATGGTTGAGTTTTTTATATACTCCCCCAAACTATTCATAGCTATTTGTGAAAATTAGCATAGGGATAAACTTGGAAGTCTGATCTAATGATTTAACGTAAAGTGAAGTTAATAAATAATCATATTTGTTAATTGTAAGCAAATTGAAGTATTTAATTTAAATTTAATTTAATATAGAATTTTGTTTCACTCAACATTAGCGACATTGGGTCATATTTAAAGAAACTGAATTGGAAACATACTAGCTATAAATATTGGATGACATGCTTAAGAGATGTCCTAGCGTTTGACAAAGGCTTTAGCTGCAGATCTGTGGCAGCTGGCAATCTGCCTGGATAACTTCTAGAGACAAGCTGAAATTACTCGATATCTAAAGACCAACAAGTGAGGCTTTGGGAAAAGAAGATTCTGGTCTCTGGCTCCCCTTGGACCTTCCTAAGCCCTAGAAGTCTGGTCAGGCAAAAAAATGCAGAGAAGATTATGCACAAGGATGTTAAAATTAAACTAAATACAAAATAGAAGCTTTAGGGAGCTACAAATTGGGAGAGAAGCCATTCCCTAATAGTAAATCTTTTGAAAAGCCTAACAGAGGAAGCACAATTGCCCTGGAAACAAAACTGACGGAATCTCCTCTTTAAGTTTAATATGGATCAAGTGAATTCGCCAGGTCTGAAAATACGTGCCCAGTTCTGCGTACACGCGCACGTGTGCACACACGCACATGCACACGGGAAACCGGAATGCCGCTGCAGGCTTGAACAGAAGAAGGAGAGATTGGAAAGCAGCTGAGACCATGGGACGTGGGCAGTGTGAGAGAAGAAGAGGGTGTCTCACCCATGCCACATCCCAAAGAGGGACACTGAACCGTGTGTGCAGTACAGGTGGGGACAAACCCAGCGTGGGACCATGAACTCATTCCCCTCCAGAGTGTGTAAGAGAAAGCTAACAACTGACAGGAAAAGCAGATTGGGGCTGTTCTGAGCCAAGTTAGACTGATGCACACGCATTCCTTCCCCACCTCGAAACAAACAGGGTCTTGGAGGGAAATGGCCAGACAGCCAAGAGTACCTGCTGGAGTGGAGACTCAGGTCTCTCCCCTGCCCTCCCCCTGCTGGGGTTTTCCCAGCTGCAGAAGCTCCCGCCTGGCGCTGCCCTGGAGAGAAAACTCAGCGTGTCTCCTGGTTCTTGTGGGAGACCAACCCCTCCAGCGCTCTCGCCTGGGCAGGTGTAAAGATGGAGGCTGGTGGGAGCAGCCCCTGATGCTCACTGAGCAGATGCTGAGGCATGAAGCTCACCTTTCCTGAAGCCCGAGTAGATGCTTCCAGAAGTAACTGGCCTTGCGTCAAGCTGTCTGGAATGACCCCGTCCATGTAGAGCTATAGGTGCATATCCCGACTGCCTGGGACTTACCTGCCCGTTGCGCTAAGATCCAGCACTCAGAGGTGGGGAGCCCAGGAAAAGGACTCCCCTCGCCTGAGCACTGGCTCCAGCCTGTGTTTGCCTCACGTTTAACAGGCATGAAACGATAAGGAAACCCACTAGTCTGATGGCATGAAGACTAGAGAGAAAGCTTCAAACCATAAAGAATTAAAAGGAAAAGTCAACACATCTGAGCAAATGATAAATATGGGAGGTGAAGAGAGGAGTGTCAAATGCCTCCTGAAGGATTCAATTTAGGTCAATGGGAAGATCAGAGAAATGAGGAGGGACTCCGTTTGGAGAGCCTGGGTAAGGCATCCGACTGACGCAGCAGACACGCAGGCAGACACCCAGGCAGACAGACAACCAGGCAGACACCCAGGCAGACACCCAGGCAGACACCCAGGCAGACAGACACCCAGACACCCAGGTAGACAGACTCCCAGACAGACAGACACCCAGGCAGACAGACATGCAGGCAGACACCCAGACAGACACCCAGGCAGACATTCAGGCAGACACCCAGGCAGACAGACACCCATGCAGACATTCAGGCAGACAGACACCCAGACAGACACCCAGGCAGACTGACACCCAGACAGACACCCAGGCAGACAGATACCCAGGCAGACAGACACTCAGGCAGACAGAGCAAGCAGGTGTTAAAAGAAGCAAGAGTCAATCCAAGAAAGAAAGAAGAAAGGACCCAACGCTTGGTCCATGAATGAAGCTCTGATGGAGGGAGAGAGAGGGAGCTTTTCTGAGTCCATGCTGATTATTGCAAAACGTGAGGCTCGTACTAATGTACCCAGTGTTACAAATGTTGCAAAGAAAATGCTAAAGGAGTACAAAGGGGGAGGGATTATTGCCAGGCAGGAGACAGTCACAGCTCAGCTGACTCTCGAAGGGTGGACGGTAGAGAGATAGATGCGGCCAGACAGAGCAGTGGACCGCAAGTGGGTGAGGCAGTGCAACCAGAAACCTAGAGGCAGGAGGCCAGGAGACTGCTCACACCCCCAGCCGCTGGGGGTCTGCGGGGGCACAGAAGGGGGGTTCAGTGTGGACAACAGGGGTTCATCTTGTACTAATTTTGATGCATTGGTGGATTTGTTTGTTTGTGGTACGCAATGAGGGCAGAGGGGTTGGATAGGAACTGGGGTTCTTTTTCGGAGAGCATAACAAAGATGAAGAGAGTGGGTGACAGGAGAGAGGGAAACAGTCCCAGCTCCTCCTCCAAAGGGTTTCTGCGGAGTCTATGACAGTGATGATCGGGGAAAGCCGAGCCCAGTAGCAATGGTGGAGGAGAGGCACTCAGACTTGGGGACACATTTGTTGCCGGGAAAAGGAGCAAGATGAAATCGAAGAAAACGGTCAGATATTGAACAGGAATGTCCAGAATCATGGTGAGAAATATAGGAAGCTAAATAGACATGAAGAGAAGCTTTGGTTTCCTATTTGACATAATTGCAATGTGCTGCTGAGACATCCAGATCGACACCTGAAACTTGCAGGATGAAGCTGGAGATGGGAAGTCTGAACTGTGCTGGGAGGCAGGAGAGCTGATGCCTTAGGTCGTTTCCAGACCTCAGCACACCGTGACATCACCTGGAGGGAGCATGAAACCTCCAGAGGGTGTCTGAGTCAGCAGAGCCTGGGAACTGGCATTGTTGCTGCTAGTCAGGGCACCACACTTTGAGAATCACTGCCTTTGAAAGTAAGCTACAAGGGGATGGGCTGTGGGAAAAGAACTGAAAAGGACCAAGGAGCAGGGATCCTACAAGGGGCGGTTCTCAAGCTAAACCACCCATGAGAACACCCAGAGGAGCTTACAAATACCAAACAGACACAGCCATCACCCCACCCAAGAGAAAAAAGCTCAGTCCCGCCCCCCTCCCCCCACCCTGAGACCCTGGTTGAGTTGGCCTTGTCCCAAATGGTGTCACTGGTATTTTTAAAGCTCTCTGGGTCATTCTAACATCCATCCAGTGTTGAGAATTGCTGATTAAGGGGATGAGAAGAGAGAGAACTATTTATTTTCTACAGAGGCAGATAAAGACCCCAAGTTTCCTGGCACAAATCTAATTCTCTTTGCTTTCCTCAAGAAAAGCTAGGGAGACACAAGTAGTTCGGAGACAGCCCAATTGAAATACTGGCAATTCAGATAAGAAATTGCTCACTCTCTTGACATCTTTAAGAAACGAACAGTAGATGAAACTTCAAAAGCATCAATGTCCAGCCCCCCCCCCCCATTAAACCTCCTAACCCAGAAAGAGGTTGAACAAGTGCTGTGGAAATTGTACAAGGAAGGTGCCTGGTGTGGTACCCACCATAGAGGAGATATTAAGGGCAACTCGATGATTTTCTGATCAGATGATCAAATGTAACCTGAAGTTGAATTGAATTGAATTATAAGAAAAATTGTATTTCCTGTACACTGGGAGTTATTGCACTGCATGTGGATTTGCTATTTTTAGAGCTTGGAAAGCCCTTACAGGTGATGTAGACTGCAGCCAGTCAAGGTCCCCCAACTGAGAAGGCAGACCCTGTGCTTGATGCTCTCCCACTCACCCCCAGTCGTGCCCAGGGTCTCACTCACCTAATTTCTGACTCTGGCAAGAAAATTCTTTCTTTCTTCTATCTTTGGAGACAACTTAGGACATTTTAACTGGTAGACATGTTGCTAAATTCAATCCAAGAAAAGTAAAATCAGTGTATTAGCAAACCTGCCAAGTGTCCCCCATTTTGACATTTTTCCCTCCATTGCCTTTTCTGAGTAAGTGTGCCCAGATGAACAAAAACGTATTTTCAGCAATCTGAGCCCATAGACTGTGAGTACCAGGCACGCATTTTCAGCAGTCAGCAATTCTGCTGGGTTGAATTGGCCACGTTTCAAGCTACACATTTTTGTAAAAAAAAAAAAAAAAGTCCCCAAATACATTCATGAAATAATTTATGCTCTTTCCCACTAACTTTTAGCTGCCTCCACAGTACAGCTTTCCGAGTTTCATAAAATGCCTCTTGCTGGGGAAGTGGAAGTAATAAAGAAAAAAGGGAGCCCTCATTCTCCTTCCCCACAGCTCCTGTCTTGCAAGTGGAGCTTGGGACCTTCTAACGCAGGCAGAGTTTGGAGAGTTAGACCTTATGCCTGCAGGCAAGCCTGGTGAGTTTTGATTTAGAATAAGGATTTAATTCAAGGAGAGTCACATAGACAAGGTAGACTATCATTTCCATAGACATAGAAAAGGCTGGTGGACTCAGCTATAGTTTCTAAGTTGGAATCTCTGCAGTGAACTCTTAGTGATCAGGATAGACTAAAGGGTCAGTGACTTTATTAAAATTAAATCATCAATTTTGGTTCATCAGTTGCAAGACATGTACCACACTAATGCACGTTGTTAAAAATAAAAGAGAAAGCTCTGTGACAGGAAGGGGACATATGGGAAATCTCTGTTCTTCTGTGTAATTTTTCTGTAAGGCTCAAAATGCTCTAAAAAATTATCTATTAATTAAAAAAAAACCAAAAAGTAAATTATCCATTCTGAGTGAATGTTATATAAAATTCATCTACTCATTTACCTACCTCTTCAAACTGCTGACCTACCCTGAAGATGTTTTCTTCATTTTGAACTTTCTTTTTACTCCCGAAAGCCCAGTCATTTCATCGTGGACTACCCTGTAATTTTGCATCATGCTGTAGTCCAGTGAGCTCTTCAATGTATGATACGAGGCAGAACCCTAGGAGATGTAACATCAAAAATAATATTAGAAGTTGTGTATGTGATAATTCAAAGAGTAAAACAGCAACACAGAATGTAGAAAGGCATGTTAATTATGTGTATTTTCAGCCTATTCAACTGGAGTCATGAGGAAGAATTTCAAAAGGCTATTAACATGTGTACTTTTTTACCATATGCTAACACATGTATATGGAATCTAAAAAAAAATGGTTCTGATGAACCTAGGGGCAGGACAGGAATAAAGACGCAGATGTAGAGAATGGACTTGAGGACACGGGGAGGGGGAAGGGTAAGCTGGGTCTAAGTGAGAGAGTGGCATTGACATATACACACTACCAAATGTAAAATAGATAGCTAGTGGGAAGCAGCCGCATAGCACAGGGAGATCAGCTCGGTGCTTTGTGACCACCGAGAGGGGTGGGATAGGGAGGGAGACGCAAGAGGGAAGGGATATGGGGATATATGTATATGTGTAGCTGATTCACTTGGTTATATAGCAGAAACTAACACACCGTTGTAAAGCAATTATACTCCAATAAAGATGTTAAAAAAAAGTGTACTTTTTTAAAAACTCTAACACAATGGAAATAAGATGTACATTTCTAGAAAATTCCACGTTTCACACTTTACTGTAAAATCTCTGGGTCTGATCTTTTATCTGAGATGGAATTTCTCTGTTCTGAGTGTCACTGTGTTTGTAGTTGGTGCACAGAGAAGGTGAAGTCTCTGAAGTGTCCCTCCCACAAGGGGACCCGCCAAGACACTCATCCCTCAGAGAAGTCCTGCACCCGCCTCCCAGCAATCAGTTCTGGGATCCGAAATCAAATCCAAGCATTTGAAAGAGAAAGATGAAGAGGAGGTCTGAAAGAGTAAACTCTGTGAATTGACTATATCATGGATATCAAATAGAAATATACAGAAAACTAGCTGGAAGAATACTCAGTAAGTCTAAATAATAGAAATAAAAGTATTCTTATTTCCATTTCTCTGGGAGCTGGGTCCAAAAGAATCTTGCTGTGATGTATGTCATAGAGTGTTCTGCCTATGTTTTCCTCTAAGAGTTTGATAGTGTCTGCCCTTACACTTAGGTCTTTAATCCATTTTGAGTTTATTTTTGTGCATGGTGTCAGGGAGTGTTCTAATTTCATACTTTTACATGTACCTGTCCAATTTTCCCAGCACCACTTATTGAAGAGGCTGTCTTTTCTCCACTGTATATGCTTGCCTCCTTTATCAAAGATAAGGTGACCATATGTGTGTGGGTTTATCTCTGGGCTTTCTATCCTGTTCCATTGATCTATATTTCTGTTTTTGTGCCAGTACCAAACTGTCTTGATTACTGAAGCTTTGTAATATAGTCTGAAGTCAGGGAAATGGAAATAAGAACACAAATAAACAAATGGGACCTAATGAAACTTAAAAGCTTTTGCACAGCAAAGGAAACCATAAACAAGACCAAAAGACAACCATCAGAATGGGAGAAAATATTTGCAAATGAAGCAACTTACAAAGGATTAATCTCCAAGATTTACAAGCAGCTCATGCAGCTCAATAAAAAAAAAACGAACAACCCAATCCAAAAATGGGCAGAAGACCTAAATAGACATTTCTCCAAAGAAGATATACAGATGGCCTACAGACACATGAAAGAATGTTCAACATCATTAATCATTAGAGAAATGCAAATCAAAACTACAATGAGATATCATCTCACACCGGTCAGAATGGCCATCATCAAAAAATCTAGAAACAATAAATGCTGGAGAGGGTGTGGAGGAAAGGGAACACTCTTGCACTGTTGGTGTGAATGTAAATTGATACAGCCACTATGGAGAACAGTATGGAGGTTCCTTAAAAAACTACAAATAGAACTACCATACGACCCAGCAATCCCACTACTGGGCATATACCCTGAGAAAACCATAGGTCAAAAAGAGTCATGTACCAAAATGTTCATTGCAGCTCTATTTACAATAGCCAGGACATGGAAGCAACCTAAATGTCCATCGACAGATGAATGGATAAAGAAGATGTGGCACATATATACAATGGAATATTACTCAGTCATAAAAAGAAATGAAATGGAGGTATTTGTAATGAGGTGGATGGAGTTAGAGTCTGTCATACAGAGTGAAGTAAGTCAGAAAGAGAAAAACAAATACAGTATGCTAACACATATATACGGAATCTAAGGGAAAAAAAAAAAAAGGCCATGAAGAACCTAGTGGCAAGACGGGAATAAAGACACAGACCTACTAGAGAATGGACTTGAGGATATGGGGAGGGGGTGGGGTGAGATGTGACAGGGTAAGAGAGTGTCATGGACATATATACACTACCAAATGTAAAATAGATAGCCAGTGGGAAGCAGCCGCATAGCACAGGGAGATCAGCTCCGTGCTTTGTGACCACCTAGAGGGGTGGGATGGGGAGGGTGGGAGGGAGGGAGATGCAAGAGGGAAGAGAAATGGGAACATATTGTATATGTATAACTGATTCACTTTGTTATAAAGCAGAAGCTAACACACCATTGTAAGGCAATTATACTTCAATAAAGATGTTAAAAAAAAAAAAAAGAAATAAAAGTAGAAAGAGGAAGTGCTGGGTAGAGATTACAGTGATGCAAAGTCAGAAAGCCAGGTTGAAGTGGACTTGAAGATGGGAAAGGCCATTCATTCAACTATTTGAGGAACAGCTCCAAACATTTCTGGAATGCCAAGGAAAGCTTGCAAGAATCTCCAGGGCTGGAGGGAGGGAATTTGAAGCACCTCGGCCTGTTCCACAACCACCCTGAGTGTTCCAGTAACAACTCCTTGCTTGATGTTATGACTTTGTTTATTGTCAGCTGCTCTTGGCACTGCCCCATGTGGCCAAAATCTCTTGCCCGCAGGAAAGCCTTCCTCACACAATAGGCCTGGGAGAGAGAAAACTGTCCTTGAGAAGAATGGCATTTCAGCTGGAAAGGAATTCTACCAGAGGCCAGGACCCCTGTATCTGCAGCCCAGAGTTCTGTGTCTCCGTGTCTGTCCTGAAGGCCGGCCTGGAAGGCCTCAGTGGCTGGCGTTATAACCCCGGTTTCCAGATACATTTTCTGAAAGCGTAAACTTTGCTGGCTGAGAATGTATAAACCTGGAGGGAATTTTTACTTTTTCTTGGAAGGCATTTGTCTCCCAGTATCTTAGAACTTAACAGTCTGCTTGTTATTGTGACAGTATGGCCTTCTAGCCCAGGAGCCTAACTCTGTGTGTGTGTGTGTGTGTGTCTGTGTGTGAAATGCATGATTTGCCCTTGTTTCCTCTGAATTCCCTCCTCCAGCCCCCGTCAGGCCACAGGCACCTTGCTCTCTGATTCCCCTCTTTATCTTCTCCAGAGATGTAGCAAGTTTGCTTCTAGATTGTCACGCTGCCTGATTTCCATGTTGACATTTTATTTTTAGCATAAAGTTTGGATTGACAGAAACACAGAAAAGGGTGAGATAACTGACTATTTACCAGCCTGGGATGCTCTCCTCACGTTGGGGTCTGTTGTGTTAGGGACTTGCTATTGGACAAAACCATAAACCCTTCTCCTCAAAGCTGGTGACTCAGGGAAACAAGTAGTGGTACCAGAGAGAAGTAAGAAACCAGGAGGTATTATTAAACAAAAACAGACATTCTCGCAGACTGGGCGATCTATAGTAAAATATTTAGGCATGTAAATGTTCTCCATCACACGCACTGTCGTATTCCTTCATGGGCCTTCGAGGTGCCGCCTTGGGAAGGCGAGGGCTTTCACATCAGAGCTGCCAGCAACATCTTAAACAATTCTGTTTCCCTATGTGTCCTCTTACCTGAATCCTATTTGCCCTGGCTGTTCCTCTCCACTGCCCCCCCACTGCCCTACCCTGATATCAAAAACTCTTTCACCAACAGGTGGACATCATGTTGTTTTCTTCCTGTGTCCCTTGAGGCCAAATTCTCAATGAGGCTAAATTCTCCACAATGGAGCTCATCAGACTCCAGGAATTATCCATCACTTCATGCCCTTTATCCAAAACAATTTGTTACTGCGTCCCAGCTCGTACTGCTCACCACACAACAGACGAGTAAATTGAGAGACAAGGTGTTGGGGCAAGGAATAGCTACTTTATTCAGAAAGCCGGCAGACCGAGAAGATGGTGGACGAGCACCCTATAGAACCATCTTACCTGAGTTAGAATTCAGGCTTCTTTTATACTAAAAGGGGAGGGGGTGTGGCTGGTTGTTGAAAACTTCTTGGTGCTGGAATCCTTAGTTTTTGCAGCTGTCCAGGTAGGTCTGGTCCCGGTGTTCCTATAAAACTCTGACAAATGTTATTTTCTGTTGTGCAACTTTTTAATGGAAATGTTATACTTTTAAAGGTCAGAGCCTTGGGAATGGGCTATCCTGTGTATGTCAGGCTACAGGCAACATTCTTTTACGAAAGGTGCAGAGCCAGCATGACTAAGCACAGGCAGCAGACCCAAGGGTTAGAGCTAAAGGAACAGATTCACTGTGGAGTCAGGTTTGTTCTTCTCTGCTACAAACTGAGTGATAATGTGTTTGGGTACCTGAATAGTTTGCCTGAGCCTGGCCACGTCATACCTGGATGGCCATTTTCTAAAATGGTAAATTCTAGAACAGACACCACGCTGGAAAGGGGCCCCCTGGGCCCCAGCCCTGTGTCCCTCCTCAGTTTCCTCCCCACCCCCTTTCTCCCTCTTGCCCTGTCCTCCACCTGGTCATCCCTCCCTCCTGACTCAGGTGATTCCCTGCCCCCTTAGCAGGTTAAAGGCTCTGGAAGTTCTGCTACAGAGGACACTTGTTAGCTACGTTCCACTGTGCTTTTCTGAAATGGATTTGGTCACAGATTCCTTCATCAAGAAATATTGCCAAACACAAGTTCATGTGTCCGATGCACAGTGAGGCCAAACAAACCGAAACATCGGAGTTTGGAGCAGAGAAAGGTTTATTGCAGGGCCATGCAAGGAGAACAGGTGGCTTATACCCAAAAAACCCTGAACTCCCTAAAGAGTTTAAGCAAAGCATTTTTAAAGACAACGTGAGGGACGGGCGTGGCTGGTTGCTGCAGACTTCTTGGTGTTGGAATCCTTTGTTCTCTCAGCTGTCCATGTAGGTCAGGTTTCGATGTCCTTATAAACCTCCAACAAGCAAATGTTATTCTCTGTTCTGCAACTTTTTATCTCTATATGAATGGAAAAGTGTTATACCCTTAAACGTCAGAGCCTGGAGAATGGACCATCCTATATATTTCAGGCTATAGGCCACATTCTTAACTCGAAGAAAAAGCAATAGAGGACAAAGGTTAAAGTAAAACAAACAGATCTAATATGGAGTCAGATTCATCCTTCCCTATTACAGAAACACCTATGAAGACGCCCAGGAACACACAGTGGGAGGTGTGGGCCTGGAAGGTTTGCTTGGGTAGAGTAAAACTTGACTGCTAGTCATGATGATTAAAAATCCCAACTTGTTTTTTTTTAATGAGAGAATCTCAAAACGGTATATGAAGGACAATGAAATGAGTACACATGACAAAGCCGGATCAGAGACAGCTCAAAAATCAAATGCAAGGGCAGCCCAGAGACAAAATCAGCATTGACGTTATACACGGTTACCGTAACTAAACTCACAGTTACTCCTCACATTATCCCCAAAACATGTGACCAGAAATGGCAGAGGTTGGGTGTACTGTCAAAAGGAGATGCACAAACAGGAAACAAGCATGAGTTGACTGTTGATGCTTAGATTGGCAGCCTTAGTTGCATCTTTAATACATGGAAAGAAAATCAGACTGTAAATGTGGTGATTTCCTTGTATTTCCTCACTTCTTAGTGTGTGTGTAGCGGGAGTTCAAGGCATGTGTCTAGGAAAACAATTAATTATTAGGGTCCTACTTTTTTTAAAATTATTATTTATTTATTTATTTATTTATTTTTGGCTGTGTTGGGTCTTCGTTTCTGTGTGAGGGCTTTCTCCAGTTGCAGCAAGCAGGGGCCTCTCTTCATTGCGGTGCACGGGCCTCTCACTATCGTGGCCTCTCTTGTTGCGGAGCACAGGCTCCAGATGCGCAGGCTCAGTAATTGTGGCTCACGGGCCCAGCCGCTCCGCGGCATGTGGGATCTTCCCAGACCAGGGCTCGAACCCATGTCCCCTGCATTGGCAGGCAGACTCTCAACCACTGCGCCACCAGGGAAGCCCTAGGGTCCTACTTTTAACATCAAAAAGGTCATCAGAGATCACTTGCCTTGGGAGGTTAGGACATACATTCTCAGAAAGCTGGCTGTCCAGAGGCATGGACGGGGTGGGAAATCACCACGAAAACCTCAGCTTTAGGAATCCTGATGGAATCACTTTTGTCAAGATGGTTCTTTCTTGATGCCCAGGGGCCTGAGGGTCCCAACAGCTGTAGTGTTTCCCTCATCCAGGCCAGCAAATCAGTCCAATCATTAGACTACACAGCTCCGAGGACTGGTGGTGGGTTTCCAGGAACCCCTGCAGAGAGGATGTTGCCAGAAGCGAAATGCTGAAGGCAGGCTGACCAGGTCAAATCCCTACCCGGGCCATGGTTTTCCTTCACGTCTCTGGGTCCCCATGTCCTCATCTGTGAAGTGGGGGTCCTCGCCCGATCCTCGCCCACCTAATCTACTGCAAAGAGTGATGGTGATTAAATACACTGATAGATAGCGTCTCTGGCACATATTAGGCGCCATGGGACCGTCAGCTGTCACCTGGAAGTTTATAATCAAATGAGGAGGTGCAGGCTTCCCGGTGCTCTCAGGAGGCACGTGGCCAGCTGAGAGCATCTCTGGTTCACCAGGCTGTTCCGTACTTGTTGGGGCAACCGTGAACGGGGCAGAGAACACACAAGCCACATGCACGAGGGCTTTCTAGGACAGAGGGGACTTGAAATCCCTGTTTCTGTATGCCAGACGCGCTCCTGCTCGGCCCGCCAGACGCGCTCCTGCTCGGCCCGCCAGACGCGCTCCTGCTCGGCCCCCAGACAGCCAGGCTTGCTTCATAACATCACGTTCAATGGAAAGGATTTCCCCAAATATGGGCAAATGCCTGAAGTGAGAATCTGGTGCACCTTTAACCGGAAGCCTCGTTGAAAACAAGTATCAGACAGGAGAGCCTCTGGTATCCAAGAGCCTCGCGGTTGCTGACTTTGAGAGTTTGTGGACACAGCAGACGTGCAAGAGTGCAAGCTGGGGCCCTGAGCCCCGGAACCGGCCTCTCTGACCCATGTGATAAGCGGAAAGGTGGATAGCGCCAGCCAGGGGTGTTTCAATACCTGTTTAAATGTTGGCTTTGAACAAGATGCTTCAGCTTTTCCCACTTGCAACAGTTCTGTGCTTTAGAAAACTGTGTTCCTGAGCCAGGGAGTCTGCGGTGACCCCAGCAGAGATGGGCAGGATCTCCCCTCCCTCCCCACCTGACATGTGTTCCTGTGTGTCCACATGGGGAGTCCCCTCCCCCCGCACCTACTCAAATAGGGGCGCCCTCATCTGACGTTTGGGCAACAGCCCCCTTGCCACTCTCAGCACCTGGATGGGCTGCTTTGCCTCAGAACCTTAGCCAAAGTCCTCGGAGCTCCACTGCCCTCTTAGGGGGTACGGAGTCAACTCAGATAAAACATTAGTCTTCTGGTTGAAGGGCAATTGAATTCCCAACGTGGTATATGGCCTAAGAAAGAACAATTCTGAGGGGCTGCGGTGATGTGTTTTGTGTTAAGCCCCAGTTACTCAGTGATGAGACCGGTCACTGGAACACTGGGAAATTCCACGGGGGTCAGGAGTAAGTAACGTGAAGGGTGAGGTATTAACCGAGGTGGAGAGGCAGGCGGGCTGGGTAGCGTGGGACTCCAGGGACATCATGTCCTCCAACCAAAACCAGGGTCAGGCGGAAGGAACTTCACAGGACCCAGTGCCCTTCATCATAGGAAAGGGGTGGCGATTAGCTTGTCCCTGTATCTGTCTTACACCCGCACTGTCCCTTCCACTCATCCGCACGCTGGAGGGAGACATTGTATTAAATATAATCGTGCCCAGTGGACATGGATACTTCCATCTGCAGGCTGAGGACCCACATTCCAGTGTTCCGTGCCCAAGAAAAACAACTGTAATCTCCTGATGCCCAGCTAAGTAACAGTCATTCAAGCCGCTATCCAATGATGGCAAAAAAACCGCAAGAAACTCATCACTTAATAAAATGCTGTTTACACACGAATGCTAACAAAAATGAAGGAAAATATATTGCTTTTATTTTAATCATTAGCTCAGGTTCAGAGGGTGAATATTAAGTCCGTCTTATACCATTTCAGGATGTTCTTGTTTCCTTTGTTTCCTGAAATGCCTACACTTTCCTCATTCTCATCTCTTTCTTATAGATGACTAGGTGTCACTCTGGACCTGAGTCAGTCTCCTAACCCGGGAGTGACATAAAGAACAGTCCGTCATTACCTCTGTCCCTCCAAGAAGTAGGTTTGGGTGAAACAGGGTTGACGTGTGTTCCTCCCACATGAAAGAGGAGTCTGGGCAGCCAGTGGGGGAGCTAGAGGGCTGCACAGGGTTACAGAGGCCCCTGCAATCTGACTGCAACCCATCCTTGGACACAGCACAGAGCCATCTCAGGGTCCAAGATCATCACTGGAGCTCCAGCCATTGCATCCACGTCCCAGCCAGCAGGAAGGAGGGAGAGAGGAGCACACCCTCCTTCGAGGACACTCCCTGGAAGGAGAACTTGCCACCTGTGCTGACATTCCACCAGCCAGAACTGCTCTCCTGATCTCACCAAGCTTCACAGAAAACTGGGAAACATAGTCTTTATTCAGGGTGGCCACAGGCCCAAATGGGAATAAAAATCAGGGTCCTGTTAGGAAGGAGGGAAGACAACTTGCTGGCTCACCCATATTCGTTCTTCGTATGACAAGAGAAGAATAATTAAGTGACCACAAAGGTGACATTTATCATGCAATTCAAGTTATTTTTATGTTTCTGGTTACTAGAGCCAGGACTGGATGGATACTTGCTTCTTGCTTTTCTGACACCTGAACTGTCCCCAAGAATACCACACCTTAGCATGAAGTCTCCATTCTCCCACAGGGGCTTCATCCAAATGCATTCTGAAAGTGCAACTAAAACTTTTGTCCAAAAGAGCATTGCCATTCCCGACTGGATTACGCCATCTAGCCGTCCCTTAGGAGTCCTCCTTTGGGAATAGGCTTCCGACCAGCTCCTGAGGAACTCCAGAATTGGAAGCCCACACCTCCACATCCCAGGGCTTCCTCAGCTCCGGAGAAGCCCGGAAGCTGATGAAGGCTGCACCCTGCTTGCTGTGCTGTCCCGTGAGCAGACGACCCTCCGCATGTCAGGCGACGCTGACGATCGCTTCCCTTCAGGTACTGCTTCTGACAGTCCCCACTGTGACAGGTGTGTTGTTAAGGACTTTGCATCTTACGGATTATTTTTTCTTTGTATTTATTTACTTTTTAAACATTTAAAAATTTTTTAAATTTTATTTTATATTGGAGTATAGTTGATTAACAATGTGTTAATTTCAGGTGAACAGCAAAGTGATTCAGTTATACATATACGTGTATCTATTCTTTTTCAAATTCTTTTCCCATTTAGGTTATTATAGAGTATTGAGCAGAATTCCCTGTGCTATACAGTAGGTCCTTGTTGGTTATCCATTTTAAATATAGTACTGTATACATGTCAGTCCCAAACTCCCTAAAGATCCCTTCCCTCCACCCTTCCCCCCGGTAACCATAAGTTCGTTCTCGAAGTCTGTGAGTCTGTTTGCTGTTTTGTAAGTAAGTTCATCTGTATCATTTCTTTTTAGATATCATATATTTCTCTTTCTCTGTCTGACTTACTTCACTCACTATGACAATCTCTAGGTTATTTTTTTCTTGAGACTCTAGAAATAGACTTCTTACCCCAGCCTCATTTTCCAGGTGAGGAAATTAAGGCTTGGAGATGGTAAGTGACAGTCCCTGGTCCATGCAGGTTGTGAGTGAGGGAGCTTGGGCCAGGTGACCTCAGAGCTCAGAGCCACATTCCCACCCCCATTCTAGCCACAGTCCACTGCAGCGCCCGGTTAGGCCAGGCGGGGCCTCACACTATATCTTTGAAATGTAGTTAAAGTAAAATGCATTTTTAGATGAGTAGGCAGCAAATGCTGCAGACTTTGCTTGCGCAAGATTCCCTGGAGACTAAGTCAAGCCAGTTTATCGTGGCTTCCAACCAAATTTAGTTGCCACTTTTCATTAGTATTGTTTCAAAGCCAATGATGGATTTGGTAATGTGATTTTTATGTGTCTAGCTTCTCATCAGCTGTCTCCCCAGAGACGGATTTTTATGTTGAGAGTCTCAGCACTCACGTGTGTCTTTTATTGCCAGTGGTATTAACCAATACCTATTGATTTCCTGCTTATGGCCACTGGGACCCAGGTCTGGGAGCTGTCCCAGAACCAACTTGGCCCTCGCTGCTGTGATTCATTCTGTTAGGGTAAAACCTTTCATAATCCTGTGCTTTCTGAAAGAGCGATTGAGCCCTAGGCTGAAGCGAGCTGGTGGGTGAGATACCAACCATGTGACTGAGCCTTTCCTGCTCTCTCTCTTTCTTCTTTCTGCCTGTTCCTAGACCACGTCCCTTGCCACATTATTTTCCATTATTGATAAAGTCCCATCTAGGAAAACGGTGAAATAAAAATCCATGGTAGACCTAGAGAACACTGTAATTATCAATAGCATTGTATTGAATCTTTTAATAGCTTGTGGTGTGGTACAGTTTGACCTATATCATTTCGTGATTTTCACGGTAAACAGTGTAAAATGAGCAAAAAAAGGATTATTCTCATGTAGAGATTAGGATATTGGTTCAAAGCAATATGATTCACCCCAGTTCCTTTAGCTAGCAATTCAGAATTGCAAACTCACACCAAAGTCTTATCTCTACCCCGCTGCTTTCTCCATACATAACACAGCACTTTAGCTTATGAATTTGACCTTCATTTTATTTTATCAGCATGTCAGTTACTCAGTGGGGCCCAAAGTGGAAGTGGGAATGTTTTTCCAAATGCTATTGATGGTGGGTGTTTTTTAATGAGTGCAACTAATAAGTCTTTGAAGCTTTAATGACTGGAGGAGTAAATTCCAATGGAAGTTGTAAACCACCTAAATAAAGAGTGAATAGTGCTCTAAGGAAAATCTTCACCAGTGGTTCCTGCCAAACCTGTGTGTAAAATATGAACAAATCTTGGAGTTGAAAAAAATATAATCATTAAAATAAAAATTAGCAATAGCTAGGAGGGGCTCTAGACTGACCGCAAACGAAGAGTTAATACATTGAATAGTTGTGCTGAAGAATTTTCTTAAGATTAAACCGAGTGGAAAAAAATGTAAAAACAAAATAGAAAAGCAATAAACAGAAACAGAAGCTAAATAAAGAGTAAAGAGATTACAAAATAAAATAGAAAAAGGAGTTAAGAGGTATAGAAGACAGATTGGGAGAACAGAACACGTCTAAGTAGGACTTCCAGAAGAGGGCAGGATGACCCCCTTTCCAGTGGCAGGTCCCAGCCTCACCCCACAGGCCTCCCCTGCCAACTGTTCCGTGCTCCCAGTCCCTCCCCTGGTGCCCAGCCCACCCTCCCCCAGCTCCAGTGACTTAAGCTCCAGGCATGTGCCCCTCCATCGCTGTCCTGCCTGCCCTCAGTCCCTCCCAGTTGCTTGTTCTCCTTGGGAACCTTTTGCCAATTGGTAGGTTGTCACCTCAAACCTGCCCTGCCTCGACTCTGCCCTTCAGAAGTTTTTCTTGTCCATGATGGCATCTTTGTTTCGTTCCCATGTGCCAGTGCCAATGCTGTTTTCTTCCCATTTTCCTTATCGTTTTTGTTATCTGGTAGAAATTCGGGAAGCAGCGATGGTGGGGCTCCTTCACATCTTTATGGTGAACCTGAACTGAAACGCCGGTGGGAAGGATGTAGCAGACAATCAATCTTAGAGGCACGAATGACTGTCTAAAATAATCAACATTTCATTTGTGGCAAGAGAGTTGATTGAAGCTGGAAAATGTGGATGCAAGTTAAATTACGCCAGACAGAACTCAGGATCTGCTTGGAAATCTTGAAGGTACTGCTGGATGTTATATTGATTACACTTAATACACCAAAACAAAAAAAAAACTTTTTGCTTTTCTTGTGTTGCTAAAAAAAAGCAACCATTCTTTATGTGACTAAGTAGTTGATTCATGAAAGAAAAAGAAACAGTTTCATCTGGTATAAAGTCGAGCTTTAAATCGATGTCTGGGAATGTTTGTTAAATCCCTAAAACCCTTTATTTTCTGATTAAGTTTTGTTGCAAGCATTATAAGTTTGGTTATAAAAGTTCTCACTTGATATATTAAAATTCCTCATTAAGTATGTTTGTCGTTGTTGTTGTTTACAGAAAGAGTCTTTCTCCTCAGTAACCTTGAATAGAGACAATGGAACTCAACAAAGATGATGAGAAGCACGTTTGTTTGTTTGTTTTCTCCCTCAGGTAGGAGGATATGAGAAGGATATGAGTTTTCATCACAAAGTGGGTGGAAGGCGAGGAGAGAGCCTGAGGTCTGACAATGTCCCCTGAAACACTGTCTTGGGCACAGGATAGGCGTCTGAGAAGCAGAACGTGTGCCTTTCCAAGTAGCTTTCTCTCACGGAAATTCTCCTCTTTATTTTTCATCTCTTCTTTTTTAGTTATCACTGAGATTCAAACTCTTTCTGCTAGCGAGTCATGATAAAATGAAATTAGAAGAACTGAGTTCAAGTGTTACATTTGCCACTCCCTAATAAAATAAATTGATGCTCTCTGGTTTTGGATTTTTAAGTTTTCCTCTATGTGAAATGGGAAATAATAGCCACTGAACTGGATTGGTGTGCGATTTTTAGGAAATATCACTGGGAAATGGGAGTCTGAAATCTCTGGGAGACCCTCATGGTGCTGCTTGGATTTAAATCCAAGGTCTTATTCGTGCACAACAGCAAATGGTGGGATTGGACACCCTCTCCTCTACCCCCAGACCAATGGCCCAACCCTAAGTCCACTTCAGACCACATGCCGAGCTACCAGCCGTCCCGCATTCTTGCCAGCAGTTCCTGGTGTGCTCAGAAACTCAACACAGGACAGGACAGCTGGTGACAAAGTGTGATCAAGAATGTTCATCCCTCTGCAGGGAGCTCCAGAAAACCACAGGCCAAGTTCCTACAGAAAGCTTGTGTCTAACATCGAAAGCCCAGCATCAGTGTTTGGACAGAGTACAGTAGAGGCAATAGGACTAATAACACATAACGAACACACACGTGACTCATGCATCTGGAAACCGCTCACAACCCTTTTCGTATATTAGCACATCCAATTCTCGAAGCAGTCCCATGAGCGTCACCATCATCCGCCTCCTTTTGGAGATGGGCACATTGTGCTGGGCAGTGGTGACTCGCCCTGTCTCTCGGGCAGTGGCTCCGGTGTCTGTGCTCTTGACCTCGCTCTCCACTGGACAGACATGTGCTTCCACTACTCTGGATTTAAGCACCCTTTTCTGAGAACAAGAAAACATACAGTTTAGGACCTACCCTAAAAGAACAAGAATGTGAAGGGAAGCAGCCTGGCTAGAAGAGTTAAGAAAGGCTGTTGTATTTGGCAATCAAGACAGCCCAGGAGACATTCACAGAGAAGTTTCAGGAGGTCCTTTGGGGAATGCAGCACGAGGAAGGGGACATGCTCAGGCTTTGGGCAGCAAAGAGAAGGACGTTATGACAGTAGTTTAAGCATGTGACGAACTCAGAAGATCCTCCTTATAGGAGGTGAGACCTGCATGTGTTTTAGTAGAAGGAGCAGAGCCATGAAAGGGGAAGATGTGGGAGATTCAAAGCCAACATAGATATTGATGGAGCGAGGGTCCGGAGGAAGCTGGGAGAGGAAGGGGATCTGCTTGCAGAGCACAGATGGAAGAGATGACATTGCCAAAGAGGAGGTCTGCTTGTCCGTCTAAAAGGTGGAAGCTTGTGAGAGGAGCTTAGAACCCATGACACCACCGGCAACACCTCCCTGGCTCTGTCACTGATGTCACGAGTGTGCCCTGGATTGTGTCTGTGCAGAGACATTTATACAAAGCTCACTGTGTTCATCAGTAAAGCAAGAGGACCGCTCCAGTAAACTGTGCTGCTGTATGAAAACAACCGCCTTGGCCTCATTAGCTCTGTAGTCTGGACAGTTCCACTGAAAGCTGCTGCTGTACTTATTCCTGAAATTCCTGTGCTCAAAGAGGAAAGTTGAAAGATATCTCTCTGGATTATGTCAAGTCAGAGCAGAGACAACCACTTTCCAAAAGCAGCTTGTAGTCAAGTCTGGGTGTTAAAATTGCCTGCCCAGATTTACGCCTCACTTGTAACTATTAATGAGTGTCTTGTGTTTATTTTGCTTTGAAGTTGTTAAATGGAGATAGATCATTAGATTAACACATACTGTACAAATAGTCCATTATCCTCCGAATCCCCCACTGAGGAAAAGAGGCATCTGCAAATCTAATCTGAAAGGTTGGTTTGAAGTAAAACTGTGGCAAACTTCCCAGAGGCTCACGGCTTTCTGGGTCCCTGACCCTGCATCTGTGTCCCGAAACCATCTCAGCAGTGTGAGCCCTGCCACCAAGCTCAGGCCATTCCCCAAATGCCCAGGAGGGAGGGAATTTAGTAAGCATAAATACTCACACCCACACCTGTAAAATAAATGTGCATTTCATATGCAATCTACTTAATCATAAAAGCCTCATGTGCTTGTACGTTAATCAACTTATAATTGGTTTTTCTAGGAGGTGCTAAAAATGAGGACATGAAAATAAATACCAGGTGAAGGAAAGGTAGAAGGGTTTATCCTTCAGCTCTTTTATGATTTACTAATACTTTTGCATTTTGTGAAGTTTTCTTTAGAGCTTCAGTACACTAGACGATTACTAGTAGATCATTCATTTACAGGTCAGATGGTGAGTCTTGCAGACTAAGTACGCCCGTTCTATTTACTTTGAGTTATCGGTCCCCCTGGGCCTGAGACACTTTATAATCGCTCTCTTCTTCTCTGCTGCTCTCTCCTCTCTGCCACATCCCAAGGAAAATGTCTGTTGTGCTGTATTTTGGTGAACAAATATCACTGAATATTTACAATAAGCATTCAACACTAGATGATGTTGCAAAATATACAAAATTGAACAAGAAAGCGTCTCTTTATTAAGGAGGTCAGTGAATTAGCTAAGTTAACAACCAAGAATCTATAGCAGGTCTCCAAAACAATAGAAATAAAAGCAAAAATAAATAAATGGGACCTAATCAGACTTATAAGCTTTTGCATAGCAAAGGAAACCAGAAATAAAACAAAAACACAACCTACAGACTGGGAGAAAATAGTTGCAAATGATGTAACTGACAAGGGCTGAATTTCCAAAATATACAAACAGTTCATACAACTCAATAACAAAAAAAAAAAAAAAACCCAATAAAAAAATGGACATTTCTCCAAAAAAGACACATAGATGGCCAATAAGCACATGAAAAGATGCTCCACATCGCTAATTTTTAGAGAAATGCAAACCAAAACTACAATGAGGTGTCACCTCACACTGGTCAGAATGGTCATCATCAAAAAGTCTACAAATAATAAATGCTGGAGAGGGTGTGGTGACAAGGGAACCCTCCTACACTGTTGATGGGCATGTAAATTGGTGCATCCACTATGGAAAACAGTATGGAGGTTTCTCAAAAAACTAAAAATAGAGCTACCATATGATCCAGTAATCCCACTCCTGGGCATATATCTGGAAAAGACGAAAGCTCTCATTCAAAAAGATACACGCACCCCAATGTTCATAGCGGCAGTATTTACAATAGCCAAGATATGGAAGCAACCTAAATGTCCGTTGACAGATGAATGGATGAAGAAGCTGTGATACATATATACAATGGAATATTATTCAGCCATAAAGAAAAGAATGAAATAATGCCATTTGCAGCAACATGGAGGGACATAGAGATTATCATACTAAGTGAAGTAAGTCAAAGACAAATATCACATTATATCCCTTATATGTGGAATTTTTTAAAAAATGATACAAATGAACTTATTTACAAAACAGAAATAGACTCACAGACAGAAAACAAAGTTACAGTTACCAAAGAGGAAAGCGGGAGGGACAAATTGGGCATACGGGATTAACAGATGTACACTACTATCTGTAAAATAGATGAACATCAAGGGCTTACTGTGTAGCACAGGGAACTATACTCAGTATCTGGTAAAAAAACTATAATGGAAAAGAATTTTTAAAAAGAACATAGATGTATACATATATGTATAACTGAATCATTTTGCTGTACACCTTAAACTAACATAATATTGTAAATCAACTGTTCTTCAATTTAAAAAAAGAATTTATGGCAGGATAAGTGCCAAGAGAAAAGAGGGTTTATTAACTGTGACTTTTCATTTTCTGTATGTTTGGTGCTTTGACATTCAGGCCTTGCTAACCCTGGAGACACTGCCCCTTGCAGGGCCAGCCAATTCCAAGAGACAGTGAGGGCACACCTGCAAGCAGGCCCTTCATATGCAGACCAATGCACTCAGATCCCATGCCCCAGCCACCCCCTGTATGGGGCACTTACACTTGGGATGCTTTTCCCTGCCCTAGACACACCAGGTACCAGACAACTACAAACAGAGCGCCCTGAAATTATTCAAATCAGCCCAATCCTAAAACTGCCTACAGAGCTTAGCTTGTTTCTTCCTGTGGAAACCACAATAAAGACTCTTGTCCACGTTGACCCCTCACTTCCCCTGCCTCATAACTGACCCTGGTGCTTCCCTGTGTGGCCCCCCGTCGTGTGTTGCGTCCTCCTCTCGGGATCTGTGAGTCACAAATTCTATTTACAATGACTGTCATCTCCTGATCTGTTGGCCTCGCCAGCCACCCCCATCCGAATTCTCTAAAATCTTCTAACGGAAAATGAGAGCGCCATGGGCAGAAACCTGTTCTGTCTGGTTTACTCTTGTCCTGCAGCTTCCAGCACCATAATTGGTGCACAGTAAGCATGTAATAAATGCTTTTTGGATGAATAAATAAGTGAATGATCCAAATGCACTCTTCAGTTCCCCGTGCTTGAGAACAAGAACTGTTTATCTTTTAACAATGGCAGTTTATCCAAATTCAAACAGTAATAATACTGAAATTTCATGCAGGCATTTCATGGTCATTGTATCTTTTCTATCACGTCTACTAATCCATGTTGCAATTTCAAAGCTGTAAGATACACGTGACAGGAGGCCTCACACATTGTTTCTACACAAGCGGAAAGTGAGAATCGGATGAGAGGATGTGGAATAACAATCGCCACTCCACCTCCACTGTGCTGCTTTCGCCTGGAAAATGGTCCACAGGCATCGGGGACTTGCTTGTTCTTTTTTTCAGGGGGGATTTTCCCTTTAGCTCAAACTGAATGCGTTAGGGTATAACTACGTACGGTTTCGGTGGAGTAAAGGGGTGACATATGGACACTTGCACTTACAAAGAACATTTATTGTGCTCATTCTTTTAAAAGACACTGTGTCGTGTGGTTACCACCTTCTCAGGCCCTCTATTCTGAGGCTGTGCTCACTAAGAACAATTCTGGAATGTTCTTTGCCCCAAACCACTAGTCTTCTAGCATAGAGAAAAGAGCCCAGGCTTCGTAGCCAAAGGTATTTTTGGCTTTTGAGATGATGTAAAAATGAACTAGGTGTTGACCAGGTGGAACAAATGATTGCTTAGCCTCTCATGAAGTTCAAAAAGAATTTTACCAAATCTGCCTTTGGACCATATCCAGTGTTTGACTTTGCAATTAGGGGAAGGATATCAATTGTCACTCTAGCTGTCAGGAGGGTAGAATGGAACACAGAGTGAATTTTGTTTTCTGTAGGTTCACCCAGGATGCTGTGAATTTCCTGAGGAAACTAATACTATTAGTTAGGTGAAGCTTCCCTACATCAGAGAGCATATGTGCATTGGCTTTTCAATGCACCCAGGGCATGAACACAGGAGCAATTGATTGATGTTAACGGCAATGGCTCTGAGGATGTCAGCCACATCCCTGGCCCTGGCTCTCTACTTGGGGTCCTTCATGCTGCCTCTTCCCTAACTTGTGGTCAAGACTTGGGCTTCGCTTCCAAAAACACCTGGTGGAGCCCTCCAGTGACCCAAGGACTTGGATCTAGCTGGGTGTCTTGCTAGGTTTCTCCCCAGGATTAATTTTTTTCCCTCTGATCAAATCCTGCATTTTGGCTCAATAAAGGCTATAGAGAAAATTCCTCTGTCACCTTAAACCCAACCCCAGATTCCTAGAAACCAAGCTTAGTTCAGGTCAGTGCCCAAGTCTCACTTTCCTGGAAGAGGGAATTGCACCCAAAAGACACACAGAGGAGACCAAATGTAACCAAGAAGAAGAGAGATCCAGGCCATTCCAGGAAGTTTCTCGGTTCCAGGAGCAAAGCATCCCCCATAAGAAGGAACAGGACCCATCTGTCCATAGGCCAAGATTTACCTTTCATGACTTACTATACACAATTGTAGCTAAACTAAGGAAAGAATAAATAATGTGAAACTTTTATTTAATAGTTAACTTTTATTTAATTCCTGCTGATTATTTTGTGGGTTTAACAATCTGGGTTAAAGAAACCTTAATCATTGTTTTCCTCAGATTTCCAGGTTGTTTGGGAAATTGAGTGCCGTTCCTTCAAATATGCTGCTTTCACAAGCTTACTTTTGTCTGGCAATGCTCCACATTAAAAAATGACACCAAACTCACAATAATTTTAATTAGACTCTTTAAAATGGTGTTAAAAATTTTTTTTTAAAGTATTCTCAGAGAAATCTGAAATGTATTGACTTATGCCAAATAATTACATTTTTAAAACTACATTAAAGCTTAAAGGCTACAGCACAACAATAATCTAGGGTAAATGTGTGATATTCCAATTTTGGAAACTAGTTTATTACATATATTCACTGAGCAATGTGAAGTTCTTTTTACTCTAGAACCAAAAGTAAAATTTTAAGACAGCTGGTAAGTTGATACAAAAAAAAGCAATTCAGGAGATAGAATTTATACAACAGAATCTCCCATATGGGACAGTTATAAACCCAGGGAAGCAGATCACTCTAGGAGGACTGCATTAGCTGGAAAGACATGTAGACACCATTACAGAGGATACAGAGGATAAAGGACAACCGTACTTTATATTTAACTCACTTGGCAAGCTAGGCACATGGCAGCAGAAGCATGTTGCAAAATTCTAGAAAAGATCTGTTGAAATGTACCAAGTCTTAGTAAGAATTTTGTCCTTACCAATAATCCACAGTTCAGCCTACTGCAGAGATAAAAGGATCATATAATTATATGCCGACTCTGCAAATTGTTGAAAGGGGAAGACGAGTACCCAAGGGCCAGGTCCCCGACAAGAAAGGCATTTCCACAGATCATGTTTTCACAACCTCTCTTTACTGCACCAAAAAGCAGAAAAGCATGTAATGTCCCAATGGGTGTCCTTGGGAACATTCCTTTTTCAAGTATGTGCTCTGGGAAGTCAACAGAGATCAGAAATAGGAGATAAGATGGAAAAGGAAAAAAAGTCAGTGAGCAGCCAAATTGTACATCTCCCCACCCTGTCTTTTAATACTCTACAGGTACAAAAGGACGTTCCAGAGGAAAAAGTCCAGAGGGGCCGTATAGACAACCACAGAGAGCATGGGCTCCACCAGGCCTCTCCTCGTCCAGGCCCAGGCCAGCAACAGAGCAGGGCTCCGTCCCTCTGACCCTGCCCTCGGGACAGAGGACCCAGGCTGGACGTCTGAAGGCCCTGAGATGGGGGCTCCAAGGGTGTCCAGGGGCTGTGTGTCCAGTACCCACGGGTCAGCTGGACCTCTGCGTAGCACGTTTAAAATGAACAGAAATAACCAAGATGTACAGAGGAAATGTGCCTTTCTGGGTTTTTTAAGTACGTATTTATTCCATAAATTTTATTTTTCATATTTTTATTTCAGCAAAGTCACTAATTGTGTTGTTATACATCAAGATATTCACATCAAGTATGTTCTATATATTTTTTCACCTCTTTATTGGAGTATAATTGCTTTACAAAGTTGTGTTCGTTTTTGCTGTACAACAAAGTGAATCAGCCATATGTATACATATATCCCCATATCTCCTCCCTCTTGAGCCTCCCTCCCACCCTCCCTATCCCACCCCTCTAGGTCTTTTGGGTTTTTTTTTTTAATTTTTATTGGAGTATAGTTGATTTACAATGTTGTGTTAGTTTCAGGTGTACAGCAAAGTGAATCAGTTATACATAAACATATACCTACTCTCTTTTAGATTCTTTTCCCATGTAGACCATTACAGAGTATTGAGGAGAGTTCCCTGCGCTGTACAGTAGGTCCTTATTAGTTATCTCCTTTACATATAGTACTGTGTATATGTCAGTCCCAATCTCCCAATTTATCCCTCCCCCCTTACCCCTTTGTAACCATAAATTTGTTTTCTACATCTATAACTCTATTTCTGTTTTGTAGATAAGTTCATTTGTACCCTTTTTTAGATTCCACATATAAGCAATATCATATGATATTTGTCTTTCTCTGTCTGACTTACTTCACTCAGTATGTGCTTTTCTTTTTCCTCTGAATCTGAGTTCACCTTCAGTATAAGCCCTCAGTTTCCCTGGTTAATAGCAAGGACAAAAGCAAACAAACACAAAACCAGAGTGAATTCTCGACCCGCATCACAGGTGCCTTAGCAATGGAAGCTGAAAATAAGCAGCCGGGTCCTTTGGGGTCGCTCACTGCCCTAGGGTCCCCCTCCCTCCTCCTGGGGTGGCATCTGCTCAGGGGCCTAGGAGCCATTGTGTAAGGCAGACCCCTCCCCGCACTGAGTTCCTGAAGGAATGGGCAGGGAGCCCCTTCTGCTCTGGAATCCTGGGCTTCTTGGGCACCCCTATTTCTCCTATGACCCAGGCAGCTTTTACGGCAAGGTGTCTCAAAAAACCAGCCCAACTAGAGGTGAAGTTCCCTCCTGCCCCACCGGCCACTAGGCCACCCCCTCCGGCTTCCCCACTAACCAGGAAAGGTCCTTATCCCCTTCCAGGGTGTAGGAACGCTTCTTGATCAAATTCTGGATCCTCCCTGCTCGCCGCTTATAACAAAGTCCAGGCTGAAGCCTCTGTGTTCTGCTTTTAAGTGATTACAGCCCAGGTTTCAGAGTTCTGGGAAAAACCCTTTTCTCCCCCCAGAACTTGGCTCTCGCCTTTAACACAGGGCTCTGGTGGCCACTGTCCCCAGAATGCCCTTTCAATGCTCACTCGAAGCATCACTGCTCAGCGTGTGTGTCATGTTTCAGGTCCCAGGCTGCACGGTCCACTAAGCCGGCACTTTTCAGCTCCAAGGCCTGGGTGGTCCCGCCCAATTAGCTCAGAATTCCTGTGTCCACCCACCGGGCTTGGAGGTGACCAGCAGAGGCTGACCACCAACTTCCATCCCTGATAAGGCTCTCAAATTCCTGCGGCTCCCAGCCAGTGCCACCAAGGGTTCCCTCAAGGGCAGGAGTCCAGACATCAGGGGTGTGGCCGGCCCTCCCTGGCTGGCCACCTCCTCCCCAACCCCTCACCTCTTAGATCCCTCCTGGTGCTGATGCTGACAGCTTACAGAGAGCATCCTGGTGTGCTCTGCGCCCTCTTGGGGTTCCCTTTTCCAGAGTCGATTTCCTGTTCTGTCCCTTAGTGGGGTGGGCTCTGTCCCTGTTGGAGGGACGGAACAACCTCTGAGGATGGCTGTGTGAGTGTGAGTGTGAATGTGCGTCGGACTCTCCACATAAGTATGAATAAATCCCCACTTGACCCCTCATCTGCACCCACCTACTCTGTAGAAAACCTAACTTCAGATCTCCAGCTGTCTCCCTCTGAGACCCAAGCTCGGGAGGAGAAAGGATGACCCAGGGGATGTTCCCCTAAAGCTCCAGGTTCCGTGTGTGGCCCGGCAGCGCAGGTTACCGGTCCAGGGGCCAAGAGCACTCCAGTGTGCAGACCTCAGTGAGCAGCCCAGCGGGCCCCTAACCTCCTGTGAGCCCTGCGGGTTCGTGACTCAGGCTGTGCTGGCCTCACAGGTGTGCCCTTGGCTCTAACCCAGCGTGGGTCACATGCAGTACTGTTAGATGGCCCCACCACCGTCCTTTGCCTGAAGGAGGCAGACAGGGAATCTACAGAAGCAGGTGTTGGACGGGAATTGCACTCCTTTGAAAAACACTTGTGCCCTGCTAAACCACAGGTAATACAAAGAATAAAGAAAACACGTTTAGCACTCACAGCTTGTAGCTGGCTGAATAATGGCCCCAAAGATTTCTAGTCCTAATCCCTGGAACCTGTGAATGTTACCGTGTAAGGGAAAAGGGTCTTTGCAGGTGTGATGAAGTCAAGGATCTTGAAATGGGGAGATGATCCTGGATTATTCAGATGGGCCCTAAAGGCAAACACTGATGTCCTTAAAAGAGGGGGAAGTGAGGGATTTGACTAAACATGGAAGAAGAAAAGGCCAAGTGACCAGAGGCCAACAGTGGAGGGATTTCAGTCCAGTGAACCTGACTTTGGACTTGTGGCCTCCAGAACTGTGAGAGAGTGAATGTGTGTTGTTCTAGGTCACCCAGCTAGTCCTTTGTTACAGCAGCAACAGGAAACTAATCCACTGCTCTGAGAGCTTGCCACCAGCCCAGAGAAGGACAGCTATTCCCCCATAGCCACAAATCCAGGAATCCCAGAGCCAGGACCCCAGCCTGGCGGTCTGGTCCCAGAGCCTCCTGTCACCTGGTGTCTGGTGCAGGCATAGGGGTGGTGCTGGGCAGGCGGCCCCAGCCTCCTTGCGAATGGCATTCAGGGCTACAGCAGCAAGCTGTGAGGACACTAACATCCTGTAAGGCCGTGACCCATCCATGGGCTCAAGAAACACACATATGCCTCCCTGCACCGGGCCACGGTCTTCCACTGACTCTGGATTCACTGATCACTTCTGCACAGAGAAAGCCCTGGCACACAGTAGGGGCTCCGGAGATGCTGGTGAATGAGTGAATCACAAATTGTTATACTTTCCGGCTTCCGTTTGCAGAGCCCCAGAATGTGGCGTCCTGCACAGGCAGGTGGGAGGCTGCGTGAGCGAGTGCATCCGCGGGAACCGGGGCCTCGTGCCATTACCGGGCCAGAGATGCAGCCTGGACAGCACAGCAAACTCCCCGACCCCCCAGGGCTGCATCCTCTCCTTCTCTGAGGAGGTTGGAATCCCAGCCTTGGGGGAAAAACCCCTTCCACGTCGCTCCCTCCTCGGCCCAAGGGTGCCACACGGAGTCCCCTTTCCACATGCCGCCACTGAGTCATGCTTCCACAGTTCCTTATGTTAATCTCCTCCTGCTCAAATCACTGTGTGCTTTCCGTCTCATGATCGAATCCTGCCAGATAGGAAGGAAATCTAATTAAAGGGCTGCCTGACCTGTGTCATCGTCCTTCTGGGGACAGCGGCCTCAGGGAGACCGGAGGAGAGATGGGGCGCATCTGGAAATGGCCTCAAGCGGTGGACACAGACCTGTCCATCACTCGCCAGGGGCAGCCGCACCTCTGATGGCCGCCGACCTCATCTGAAATCGACCAGGTTGGGAGAACCAGCGCTGTGTGTTGCTGGGTAACTTGAGGATCTACAAGGAGGACAGGTGTGGACAAAACACACCCAGCTTCTCCCCGCTCCTCCCTCTTCCTCCCTGGGGAGGGGGGACACCTCACCCACACGGTGCCCTGGGGAGGAAGCGCTGCCATGGCCACCCCGCCGCTTCACGTCCTCCCCTGGGAAGCCGCTCCCTCTGCTTCTCCTTGTGGTAAGCGTGGGGGGCGGGGAGGGGCCGGCGCAGCCACCAGTGCTGCCCTCCTACGGCCGCCCCTGTACTGAAAAATGATTCTCGCATCCCTGCTAGAGCCACTGCAGCGATTTGCGGAGCCACCTGCCAGTTGCAGGGGTTTTATGCAGCTCTGCGTGTTAAAGCAGGTGCATTCTTGTTTGCAGGTGAGATAAAGAGAAAGAGCCTGGGGTGGGAGGGCGGCCATGAGAATTCCAGGAGGTGAGGGCTCACCTACAGACCTGGGCCACCTGGACCCCAGCACGTCAGGGCATTTGCCAGACAGCCCTGACCTATTGCACCATCTCTGCAGGCACACCTGGGGAGGACACTTCCTCTCCCTTGCCTTCGACTTCCAAGACCCGTTCTAGCAACTTGAATATTCATGAAAACCTGCGTGTCTGAGACCCGTGTGACCCTTCCCCAGGTCATGCTGTGAACAGTAGGACACTGCATTTAGATTTGTCTAGAGTTCAAACTACTAGATGTCTTTCAGGCTAGATTGTGTCCCTTCTACTTCCTGAACCTGACCCCTGACAGCGTCCACAGCCTCTGAGCCGCCCCCGTACCTGCCTCCCAGTATGCTCCAGAGACAAGGCGGTTCCCCCACCTCCGCGCTGGCGCAAGGGCAAGCACTGGGTGGTTCAAGGTCACGCCTCCTGAGGCCCCTAGACAGGCTTGTGCCAGAGGACACATCTGCAGTCCTGCAGGCTGCGGCAGGCAGGGCACGTGGCTAAATGCCAAGGCTGAGAGAGGGTGCAGGGTGCAGGACTGATTGCGGACGCAGGCCTGGAGCTAGGGGTGTCGGAGGAGGGTGTCCTCAGAGGGTGCTCGGGGGTCTGGCCACGCATGTCCCCGGGACACGGCTGGGATGAAGCCCCGACAGAACGGCGTGCTCTCTGGACACGAGTGATGTCACTGAGAAGTGCGGGACGCGGCTGTCAGGAATATGCATGAAGTCACTGCCTCTTGTGAGCGCTGGCCAGGGGACCTCCTCCGACCTGCACTGACCGGTCTGCTCTGCAATGCGTGGCCATCCTGCGGGGCCAGGTGCCAGCCTGCCTGCTCACTCCCGGGCAGCGGCAGGACCACCTGTAAAATGCACACCCAGTCTGGGAGGCTGCAGGGGAGGGTGAGGGAAAAATCAGGTCCCCATCTAAGCACCTTAGTTACTGTCAATAAATGGAATTTCTTTGGTACAGAAAAGATTGCAACACTCATTGTTAAGTGGCATGAAGGAGAAACAATGGGAGGACAGGGGAGTTAAAGTCCCCGGGGTCAAGGACATGCACGTTTTCCTCTGTCTCCTCAAGCTCACAAAATCACATTACCTGGCATGCGGCTGGCGGGCGAGGGCTGGAATGAACCCAGGGGCCGAGGAGAGGCGTCTGGGGCTCAGGCAGGCTTGTGAGTCAGGCTGGACCTCATCATCTGGTAGTGATTGTTGGTGGGAGTCAGAGAGGACCTGGGTGGAGTGCAAAGAGAGGGATGAAGGAGGCTGTGTAGGGGCTGCTTCTGAGGACCCCGACCCGACCAGGGTCAGGAACCATGGGAACAGGCTGAGAGTTAAGGCAGATGGCTTAGGCTTGAGCCTGGGAGTCACACGCAGGCCAGAAGCGTGGTATTTTGGATGGTGGCCATGTGTGCAGGGACTGGAGGCCAATTAAAGGATCTGGGTGAGATCCCAGACACTCTTCACGCGTTGTTCTTCCCACTTCCTTCAGCTACGAGCTACGAGCCGCCATAACGGAGCTCAGTTTGGTAGGTTGCTCCCCAGTAAAGACAGTCTCTCTCTGTTTACTGCCTCTCTCTTAACCCAAAGCTCATCACACGCACATTTCTTTCACTTTACAGCAAACTCTAGGACATACAGAGGAACCTCCCCGTGCCTACTTTCCACGGGCTCCTAAGGAAAGGTAAACCTGAACTGGCCAGGAAAGCATGATCAAGTCCACGTCCAGATCCTTATAAACATAACGGGTTCACGGAACTGGGCAGGAATTCTTGACAACTGCACCCACCCTACTGTGTACTCTGTGATTCGGTGCCACGTTTGGGCATGAATCTAGGGAGGGAGATTTTATTATGGAATTGCAAACCTATCTTATTGTATGACTGTTGAGTCCCCAGCTTGTTGGCACTTGTATCAAAAACCGCACATGGTGCTTAGATCAGGAGACATACAACAGGAGGAGAAGTCTCTAAGTGCAGGGGACGCCCAACTGCTGCTTCCTCAGAATCTCACAGCATCTCAAAGGGCAGAAACTCTTCCTTTCATAGCTATCATCTCCACCTGGCCCCTGGGCTCTCTTGTTAAACCTGCCCTGTGCTCTGATCTTCCGATGGGCCTTTGCTCTTAGCATCTGCCTCTGTGCTCTTTGTTCCAGCCCTAGAGCCTGTCTTGGCTTTGCCAGGTTGCTCTGAATTGATCTGAGGTCCGCGTGGCCCAGCTCTGAGCACTGGTGTCCCCTTGCCAGGTGACCCCTGAGGTCAACCAGCCCCTGAGCCTCCCTGGTTTAGATGCTTTCCTGGAATCTGATCAACCTTTCCTCTCCTGTCTAACCCGGAAGCATGACAAAGAAGAAGCCCAAATCTTTTTAAATATGTGGGCAGATTTTGAATTGAGAGGTTTAAATCCACTCCGTGTTCTAAGACACAAAGTTTCAGATTCTCCTCTCTGTGCTCACTGCCGAGCATATGGAGGAGAGAAAGGACACAGAGATTAAATGTCCACAGTTTATAAGCATTCCACCTGGGAAGACAACTTCTTCCATGCCAGCTGCTCCGTCTCTGGGCAGAAAAATAATGTCATCCTTCCAACAATTTCCATGCTGAAATATACACAGTAGGCTTGTACTTTCCGCCTATCACTGGGGCAGAGTTTGGAGTTTTTCAGGACAGGCTGGAAGATACCAGCTCTTCTTCGACTGTTCAGGAGGGAGAGAATCATGGATTTTCCTGAGAACTATAAAAGGTAAAAGGAAACTTGAAAGTAGATCTGTTCTACCATCCAGGTAACTAACAGGCATTGAACCCTATGGCGTGCTGGGCCCCTCTGGGTGGGAGAGATAGCAGTGAGCACGGCATTCCAGAGAAAAGGTGATCAATAAGCGAGCCACCCGGCCAACAGAGGCTGTGGTACCAGGCAAAGGAAGAGGAAGAAGAGAATAAAGCCGGGTGAGCAGATAGGACGCGATTATCTGTTCTGAGAGAGGTGTTTGTGAGCAAACCTTCTGCCATGGAAAGATAGGAAAACATGAGAACGATGTTTCCCAAGACTAATCAACAGTGCTTTTCTTCTACAAAGTGACTTCTCAGTGTCTAATCCCATGCTTGTCCCTGCTAAGAGGGGCCTGTCAAATGTTTGAGGCAGTTTGAAAAAGCAGAATCTACATTTCCATTGATTTAATTGGCCTTCATTATTATATATTGAGTTTATATTTGAATCCCAAATTGTATTGAAGTATGCTATCAGATTTGTATGCTTATCACACTGGATGTGGCTTAAAGACCTTTCAGAGACATTAGCCAAATTCATCGGTTCTTTTGAGGGAACAGGTAGAGAAAGTTAGAGAGTGAGAAGCTTTTATTTGAATTATTAAGAAGTAACAATTGTGAACTCAAATTTCCCCAAAGATATGATTGTTTAGTTATCAGGAATCAATGGAAACTTTTGTATCTTAGTGATTTTACAGACCCACAGCTAGTTTTGTTCATAAAAGCAACCTTAATAAAGTAATGATAAATACTCTGGTTTCTGTCTGTAAAGTAGTGTCACGTGGTTACTGATTTGGAATTATGTAATTTGGGAACTTGGATTTTTTCATCTCATGAAGATAGAATGAGACAACTGAAATAAAATTGCTCAATAACAGAATCATGTTGTTAATTAGTTGTCCAAGGCACGGTTTCCCATTTGAATCTGACCCAGGGCGTTAAGCACAGCACAAACTGTGGTGTTTGCAACATTGTAGATGAGATTCTTTATCTCTGAAAATTATCCATACTTTTCCCTTTTGCAAAGATAAAAACTGGATTCTCTTCCTCTGTAATTTGTGTGAGTCTGAGGGGCAGCTTTTCCAGTTATCCAAGTCTTTACAAATGAGATGTGATATGGGAAAAACAAATCCAATTTGTCACATCAGATTGGCTGTGCAGTTCTTGGTCTTGGGTCTGCAGAAACGCTGAACTCTATTCAAGAGATGCAATCTTTATTCTGGAAGGATCACTGTAACTATTTCCCATGTAAATCAACTGGATTTGGAAGCAAGACTTAAAGCAAAGGAAATGATATTCATGTTGAACTTGGTCTTTACTGATCTGATATTGCCAACTATTTTTTTCATTTGTTTTATTTTTTCAAAATAATATGCATTATTTTTCATTTACATGCATTAAAATGCATTTAAGTTAAAGTACTATTAAACTTTTACATCATTTTCTACATTCCAGGCATTGTTCTAAATTCTTTATAAATATTAACTTTGTCTGTCCTCATATCAACCTTCTGGAGTAGGTTCTGGTTTTATCATGTCCATTACACAGATGGGAAAATAAAGTCTCAGGTGGGATAGGAAATGCACTCTGGGATTCTCCATTTTATTATTCTTACCTGACAAATATTTTAAGTTTATATTAATTTAATACTTAATTCATTATATCAGTTTTCCTTTGCAGTATGTATGCACTTTTAAGAGTATGTGATTGAGTTTTAGGTCCATAACGAAATCTAAGACTTTGTTTTATAATAAGCAAATTTAACCTATTGTGAGTGTTGATATAATTCTTTTACATCTTCTGTTGTCACACCTATATTTTCTGATTTTCATTTTTCTGTTGTTATTCTCTGGGTTTTTTTCCATGTACTCAAAATCTCTTTACTTTTCTCTTCCCATGTATTCTTTTTATTTTTACCACCACTATTTACTTTTCACTTTTCAAAAGGATTTTAGCTTAATTCTCTGATATTCAAAGTCATGAAGAAAGCAGTCTATGTTAATACTACCAGTAGAATAGAATTTTTATCAATCTTATTTAGTCAGACATACATATGGCGATACACTTTATTTTTCAATAATGGTCTTTGTCATTTTGTAATGTAAGCAGTTACCTAAGCTCTCTATTTACCTATTTTAATGCTAAACTCTACTCATGTAATAGCATATCTTCCAAATAATAAATACGTAAGTATCTAGATCTCTTCAAAGCTGAAAAAAATCTATACATTTATGATGTTCCAGGCAAAATTAATGACAAAATGCACAGCCAGCCACATCTTGAAAAAAACATAAGGACAAAGACACATGATGATTCCATGAGGATCCAGGCTGAAGAGCCAAACAGGCCACCAAGAAAATAAGACTGAATTTGCCTCTGGACCTCTCCTCTGCCAAAGCAAATGCCAGATCACAGAGTGCCATGTTTGAAAGAAAAAATGCACTGTGGTTTGGACATTCTATCCAAGTCAACTTTGTCATAAGGTGGGGAACAGAAATACCTTGTCAAATGTTCACTATTTGCTCCTGGTATCCCTCCCCAAAGATAGTCTGACTTGAGTTCAATTCTTCCGTCGTCTTCCTTGAGGACACTTGCTCCGTGTTGGCTCCAGTCCTTGTGGTATCAGGGGGACAAAGAGGGGTGCAGGGATTCTGTGCTGTGTGTTTAGATTATTTCATGGAACCCTCACACATATGCAAGCCGCTGCTGTCACTCTGGTTGCTGTGTAAAAAAACTGAGGCCCAGAGAGCCGAGGTCAGCTGGAAAGAGGCTGAAGGAGCACCTTAACAGGATGGTAAGGACAGAGGGCGATTCTCGGCATGGGAGGAAGGAGTGGAGACAGCCCCTGTTAGGGCTGCAATCAGGAATTTACTGAAGGATTCCCGGCAAAATTAATATTGAAAGATAAAGGGAATCGGGGGGTGGGAAAGAAGGATGACATTGGAAAAGAACAAAACTGACTTTTACAGAAGGGAAATGGGCAAGAAGAGAGATGGGGTGAGATGTTTGCTGCAGGTGCCTCGCTCCAAGTGGCCCAGGCCAGGCACGGAGATGACAGACACGGGTCCATGGGTGGATCCTGGACCCCTCCCTGGCTGCACGGTGCACTTGGTATCTACTCCTGCTGTGCTGCTTTCCAGAACATTCAAGGGTGGTGGACTGATGCTTACAGCTCTGTGACGTGGAAAATGCAGAGGCGGCAAGTGGCATCCAGGAGCCTTCAAAGCAATTCAGAGCCTTTTACTATCACATGAATCAATGAATTTAAAAAAGGATTGGATATGGTATGTCTACTTCATTTCATTGCTCTAGTAATCCTTATTTTATTAGAATATAAAGTTTGTATTTGTGTGTCTGCTACAGTTTGAGAAGAAAAAAAGTGACTCATCACCTCATACTGTTTGAAAAGCCATGTTCTGGTTAAATTTCCTTTCTGTTTGTGCCTCCTCAAGACTCAGGTTGCTACGTTTTTTCCTAAATTTAATGGGAACGACCTCTCAGTTACTGTCATGCTTCATTGACACAGTGACACAGTCTGTACACAGGGCATGTTAAACAACAAGAAATTCCTTGGAATAAGAGTAATTCTGAACTGTGTTCCCCTTCCCACACCTGTGAAAGGGGATACTCCTCCCCATCTCCTTCCACGTTGAAGGAAGCTCTGGGAAGCACAGCCTTCCTGACTCTCCACTCCGTCTGCACTCAATGCTTCCCAGGAGGAGGAGAGACATAGGTCTGGTGATTTTGGAAGAGCAAATGGGCGCCATAATCTCTCCCTTCCTCTTCCCTCTTGGGAGGTGCCAGACTCCCAAGGGCACTTGCCCTTAATTTTGTTTGTCCCCGTGGCATTGTGTAGGTGCTGCCCCTTTCAAAAGGGCTGGAAGGACAAAACTTTGGGTGTGGGGGGGGGGATAAATTTAATGTCTGGGAATGTTGACAATTACAAAATAGACCTCATTTGTGGGAGCAGTGTGTACTTGTAAGGAGGGTTTGGGTGGACTTGGGGTTTGTATTATAATATTTGGTGGGTTTGGAGGCCGTTCAGCCGAGGCAGATGTTTTTGTGAGGCCATTCTATTTCTTCCACCAGTGCCAACTCATGTTTTACTGATCAAGCAAGAACAAGAGGTGCCAAGCTTCAGGCTTCTTCCTACTTAGACTTTGGGAGGTGGCTGCGGCTCTGGGGGATACTTTTCCCAGGTCCACGGAACATGCAAAGGAAGAGCTGAGCCTGAGGCAAAGGTGGTACTGGGTCAAGGTGTAGACCCAGAATGTGTGCACCGTGCAAGGGCAGCCCTGCCTAGCAAATGTGGCCAAGGCAAGGGTTTTGTTCTAATTGTTTCTACCTCAGGAAGACGGGAGGGAAGATTCCCGGATAGAAACCAGGGAGATGTCTTCTGGAAACAGGATCCAGGAGACCACTGAGAAGCACAGAGGCAGTCCTGAGAGCCTTCATCAGTGATTTTTTTCCAGATGGAATTCATTCTAGTGTCTTTTCTTGCCTCCCAGATTCTCCTTGAACTTTATAGCCTCTGTCAAGTGGAAACACTACGGATATTCCCTTACTCAACACTTTCTGCTCGTCATGATTTCATTTCTTTAACTGTTTTACAGTCATGATGGTTAGTGGTGAATGAAAACAATCGGGTCAACCTAATGGGCATTTCATTAAGTTAAAGTCATTCAATTTAGACGGAAGTCTTAATTCTGAGATAACACACTTACCATATTTCATCTTACCTTAGGAAAATGAAAGGCTGGCAACCCCATGTTGGGTTTCCTTTAGAATTTTCATTTGGAAGTTTTACTAACCCATAAAATCTAACACTCTGCCCTACATTCACTATTGTCTGTCCTATTCACAGAAGCACTTACTCAAAATAACTTGATTACTCTCAACTTGTTTTCATTTGTGTGCATTGCCTAATTTCCAGCTTCTGCCAATCCTATTTCTTAAATAAACTTAACATCAGTCCATTTTTCCACAACCCCATTGTCACTGTGCTTGTCAAGGCCACCATCACTTCTCACCTGTTTTCTGATAAATTAGCCCCTATTGGTCTCTCTCCACATTGTTGGCATCTACCATCTATTTCCTGATTCTGATCCTGCGACTCTCTACGCAAACTCCTTCAAAAGTACACCATGACCCTTCTCATTCAGAGGGTCCATTCAGAAAAATCAAACGAGCAGCATGCAGGAGGATGGCGTGAAGAAGAGGCTGGGACATGTGAGGTGAATTCCAGAGGCAGAGATGGAAAAACTGGCAGCAGCAAAACATTGGGAATGAAAACGTTTTATGTTCTAGAATGATTCAGAGTACTGGGGAGACATCACGGCAGTAAAGCAGAGGTACACTTGCTGAAAGCTTGTTAGAGGTGGGAGTCAGAGGAGAACGAGCTGTATTTGTAGGAAGAAGATCACGGGTGACAGTGATGGCTAGAGATGAGGGCACAGGTGATCCTACCAGCCTGGCCGCACACAACCGTGAGTGGCGGACAGCTCCCACTTCTGGATACACAGAGATCAAAGACATGACTGAAGCAGAGCACAAAAGGCCCTGCACAGCAGTGGAAGGGAAACAGCATTTGGGAGACTCAGAGGTAGAGTGTCTATGTGGAAATGACCTCCTTTAGGAGCCAGAAGAAAGTTTCATCAACTCTAGTTACCCCCTATCCAAGGAGAAACCTGCCTTCTCTAAAACAAAAACACAAAGTCATGAAGAAATAAGAGATCAACATGGAAGTAAAAAAATATAGAGAATAATTTGCTCATTTAACAAATACTTGTTGGTCATGAAAACAAATTATGTAGTAATGAATTATAAACACAGCAAGTGGAACAAGTTAAAAGTAGAAGCAGCACCCTGAAAAAAAATCAAAAAGTAAACTTTAACACATTTCACATAATACAGGAAATAGAAGAGAAAGATCAAATTGATGTCAGAAGATGCTCAACAAAGCATGTGGATGACTGGTTTGTGCATCAGATGGGACAGAATTGGGACTTGGAGGGGTGTCAGATAGCCTCTGAGCTAGGATACCATGGGACCAGGAGTGTAACACTAGTGATGGGAGAGAGGGTAGGGAGGAGGTTGGGAAGGTACTCTATAATGTTAAATATATGTTGAGGTGATAAGACACAATCCCAATTTAAGAAGCATTAAATTGGGAAAAATGAATTTCACAACTGAGGAAATGCAGATGAGAATAAAAAGTCTACTGATCAAAACTAGGGGGGAATTTAACCTACAAGGTTAAATAGGAAAAACCAATATATCTACCTTAACAGTGTAATGATGTGTTGGCAAAATCATTCCAAAGAAGCCCACATTAATAGATGTACCCCTAAAAAATATCTCAAGTCTAAAAGTACAGAAAAATAAGAGGTAACATCATCATTCACACAGCCTCCTGTACTTCTTCATAAAATGCAACCTCCCTGGAAAGTACTAGTTCAAAGTTTGTCTTTTCCCTGAGTTATAAGTTCAATGAAGAAGGAAGCTCCATGATGGATTCTCAGTAAGTAGATAACTATTCACAATTGATCATGAGTAATGAGTAGCTAATTATAACAGGAAGGGGCAAAAGAAGCTATTCTAAAATGATTGAAAATCTTGATGAAGTTAACTATTTTCTAGGAACACATAAATTGAAAAGTTGCTTCAAGAAGTAGGAGGAAAACAGAATAGTCCATGAACAATAAAAAACATTGAATAATTAGGCAAAAAGTTCCCTCCAGAACATAAATCAGACCCCAATAATTTCATAAGTGTGTATTTTCAGATCTTGGAGGCATAGAAAATTGCTGTTTGTTTGAAACACTCATTTGGAAATTTTTCTGGTTAATTTTACAAAGTTGCCAAAGACCAAAAACTAAACCTGAAAAGGAGGTCTGCACATGTGCATTTCCTCACCTCCACTTCGCTCCATCCCTCAGGGAGGGACTCCTGCCCCAGGGTTACAGGACAGCCTGACACAGGACGCCCAGCCTGGGCAGGTGAGATGGGCAGCATTTATCAGCCATTCCTACTCACAGCCCTGGGAGGAGGACACCTCACACCACGCAGGGCCCCACCAGGAACAGAGTCGACCATCAGGGCTGTGGGGAGGCAGGTGTCATAGTATCCACAGGGTGGGCTGTCCCCGGGTCCCAAGGGGGATCGTGATTGGATTGTTTGAACGAGTCATGCACTGGCCCGGAACTGAAACCCACTACTCAGGTAAGCAGGCCCCCTTCCTCCCCAGTGCCTCTGCTTCCCAAAGAGCTACGACCCACCCATTTTCTTTCTCTCTAGAATTATTCTTAGAATTAAAGGTATCAAATAGCAATATACACATTACTTGATAACTTACTTTAAATGATAGGTGGATGGATGAATATACACACACGCACGCACCCTCAAACCAGACCACCGCTGCGCTCACAGACACGTGCACACACACTCTGGCTCAAACACACACACACACCCCGCTGCGCTCACAGACACGTGCGCACACACTCTGGCTCACACACACACACACACCGCTGCGCTCACAGACACGTGCGCACACACTCTGGCTCACACACACACACACACACACACACACCGCTGCGCTCACAGACACGTGCACACACACTCTGGCTCACACACACACACACACACATACACCGCTGCGCTCACAGACACGTGCACACACACTCTGGCTCACACACACACACACATACACCACTGCGCTCACAGACACGTGCGCACACACTCAGGCTCACACACACACACACACATACACCGCTGCGCTCACAGACACGTGCACACACACTCTGGCTCACACACACACACACATACACCGCTGCGCTCACAGACACGTGCACACACACTCTGGCTCACACACACACACACATATAAAACACTTCTGGGTGGGATCACTTCCATGGCAGCAAGCTACCCCAGAAGCTGGACACACCCTAGCCGCACAGGCATCTCCCTCTGATGAACACTCGGGAGGACCCCAACTGTCGCCCTCCCGGACCCCCCTCCCCAGGGAGCAGGTGGTGAGAGGCACCGCCCTCGCCCCGTCTCAGCCTGGGCTGCTTACAGGATCCTCTGGGAAGATTTTACAAACACAGATGCCCAGTCACCACCACACACCCACGATACTTCTCTGATGGTGGGGCCTGGGAATCAGGAGGTCTGCAGCCTCTAGAGGTGCTGTAGGCAGAGCAGATGAGGACCACTGCCCTAGGAGCCTTCTCAGGGCCAGGGCTCCACGCGCCTCCACAGAGGGGTCCACTGGGAGGGGAGCACTGCAGGTGTTGGGGAAAGCCGCAGGCTTGTTCCAGGTGGCATGAGCCGGAACGTCTTCCCTTGATGAGGGGCTAAACCTCGGGGCTCATAGGTCTCCTGGGCGCACGAGGAGGACAGTGGCAATCCAGGCCCCCTCCCCAAGGGGACACAGGGCGACTGAGAAGAACTATATCCCCCCCGAGCTCAAAGATGTCCCCCTGTGCCTCGCCCACTGTCCCGGCCCCTCAGCTGAAAGGCCCCTGGTGGTATTCTTTGAGCTCCTCCAGCCGCTGGATTCAGTTGTTATCTTGTTACTTGGGCCTTGGGATGGAAAGAGGGCCACGTGTGGATACTCATGTTAGAATTTCAACTTGACATTCCTTCCTGGTCCATAGAGAACTTACTGATTGCACTAGTTCTGGGGCTGCCATTACAAAGCACACAGACTGCGCAGTTTAAACAGCAGAAACGTATTGTCTCCTGGTTATCAGGCCCGCAGTCCCAGATCTAGGTGTCCACAGGGTTGGTTCCTTCTGAGGCTGTGAGGGAGATTCCATTCCATGCTCTTTCCCCTGGCTTCTGGCGGTTTTCTGGCCATCTTTGGCATTCCTTGGCAGGTACAGGCATCGCCCAATCCCTGCCTTCATGTTCACATGGCATTCTCCCTGTGAGTATGCCTGATCCACAATTCACTCAGCACTCATGAGCAAACGCAGCCAAGATCAGCAAGCCTAGTCTGCACCACCAGATAACCAACCAGCATATAGTCCTTGAGCAAAAAGAAATGGTTCTCATTTTAAGTTATGGGGTGTTTTCTTGTGTAGGGATAGCTAGCAGATACACCCACCTTCAACACTGATTTTACCTGTGGAATCATTAGAAGCAAATATGTTTAGCAGAAGCCAGTGTAATTCTGGACCAGATGACACAGGGGAACAAATGCTGAGTCTTATTAACCAAGGTTTCCAAGTGATGGATCTTCTGGCACTGGTTACCTTACGAACAGCTTCAGCACTGGGGGGGATCAGGGGCCTCACTGCAGGAGGGGGTGTCAATTACCAACGAAACTAATAACAAACAGTTAATGGATACTAATGATTATAATACATCTATCATATTATTTTAATACTAAATGATTATATTTTATATAATGAAAGTATTATTATTATTATTTGAGCTAAATTTCTATGTGTTTAACAGGAAAGAGCTTACAAAAGCCACATTTTGAATTCAGGAATCCAGTATTGTTTGTCTTCCTTGGTTCCCAATTTTCCTTTCTTCCTTTTCCTAAGAAAAGTAAAGTCTCAACGTGGAGGAACCCAGGTTCTAGAGTGTAGCCAGGAACGGAACCAGCATCAGAATCAGCGAGCTGATTTTTGTCTGGTTAGGTCCGAGGCATCTGGGCCCACAGATTGAGGGCGTGTAACCCTGTTGGCCCTGGGAGCTGAGTGGCTCAGGTTCAGCCAGGACCATATGGGATGTCAAGGAAACACAGGGGCTGTGTTATGCCTGGCCAACAATTTCGGAAGAGCATTCTTCCAGGATGGCCTGATTCTTAAAGTTGTACGAAGTCAGGCTTCATGGCAAGATCTAAGTTTCACATAATCCATAAGACACATTGCCCTGTCCTAACCTTTCCCTTTAGGAATCCAAAGTTTCTTGCATCAAAAATTTCCTTTTTTTGTTTCTTAATATGCTATTTTTCACACTGTAGAGGTATTCTTTCTACTTTTAAGCCTGTCAACCACTTTTTGGGAAAGTGTCATGGGGCCTGGCCCAGTCTGACCTCCCATGGGTCAGGGAACAGTGCTCTTAACCCCACTCACCCGGGAAGCTGATGGCAAGTCCAGCTTGTCACCTGTGCCTCTGACCCACCAGCAATAGATGGGAGAGTCCTACAACCCCCTCCTTGGGTTCCATTCATTTGATAGACTGGCTCACAGAACTCAGGGAAACATTTTACTTACCAATTACTTGTTTATTACAAAAGGATATAACTCAGGAACAGCCATACGAAGCAGATACTTAGGGCAGGTATGGGAAAGGGTGTGGGGTTTCCATGCCCTCTCCAGGCACCACTCTCCCCTAAACTCCACCTGTTCACTAACCTGGAAGCTCTGAATCTGGTCCTTCTGGGTTTTTATGGAGGCTTCATTACATAGGCCTGCTTGATTAAATCATTGATCATTGGCAACTGATTCAAACTCCAGCCCCTCTTCCCTCCCTGGAGGTCAGGGGGTGGGAATGAAAGTTCCAACCCTCTAATCACATGGTTGAGTCCCCTGGCAACTGGCCTCAATTTTGGTGCAAAGTCATCTCATTAACATAACAAACGACACCTTTATTGCTCTCTGCACTCAGGAAATTCCAAGTTTGGAGAGCTCTTTGCCAGAAATTGGAGGAAGACCAAATATAACATCTTATTATAAATCACAAATGGGTTCCACGTGTTCTATGGCCTTTTTATACCTGGTCCACCAGTTTCCTTCACCTCAGCCCCCAACCTGGCCCCCGGGGCTGTAGTTTGCCCTCTATCTGAGTCATTCAGAGCATTGAATTCAGTGAACAGCTAAAAAAACTGGAAAATGTTCATCCTTGTAAAGGATATTGTTTCTTTCTTCACAACGGAAAGATTCATTTTGGTTGTATTCAAAAAGGGAAAAACATTCCTAAAAGTGAACCCTTTTATACCAGCTATTCTTCTTTCATTCCATCTGTTGAACTTATAAAAAGAGAGCCCCTGGGTGTCCTCATGTGATCCTCGGTAAGACTTGGAAAATCTGATTCCCTTGCAAGCTACATTCGACACAATCAGCGATAATTTGAGACCCTCGTTTACCAAGCATGCAATGCCCTGAACTCAGGACAAAATGACCCTCTGCCTACTGCAGAACCTTTGCCAGCCTCCAGTCTGGCAGACACTAATCAGGAACTGTGTGCGTGTGTGTGTGGAGCGGGGAGGGAGTTCTAACGCCACACACACCCCCAGGGAAGCCTTTATGGAAAAATTCTCCCACTTCTGAAGAGTGTTTTCAAGTAAACAAATATGAGAGAGAGATGGAGCTGGAGCCCCTGCACAGCCAGAGGGTCCCACTGTCCCCGCCCATGATGCCTGGCGCTGCAGGACCGCCAGAAGCAAGAGGCACCTACAGGCTCAGGGCGAGCTGGGCAAAGGAGGCCTGAGACCCCTGCCACCAGTTCCCTCTCCATCCTTTCCAAAATGTGCAAAACCGGCCAAGCTGGGCTTAACTGAATATGAAGGACACTGGAACCATGAAGCAGGAGCCCAGACTCCTCGGACCTGCAGGAGGGAAGAGGTCAAGGAGAGCGGGAACAGTCAGTGGAGAAGAGTGGTCTCAGGCGGGACACGTGCCTGAGAACACGCACTGGCACAGGCGTGCACTCAAGCTCCAGCACACACACGTGCACGGGGGGGACACGCAAGCCGACGCTGATGCACATTCGCCTACACCCAGCTCATATACGCGCGTGCTGACACTGAAACGCGCGCACGTGCGTTCACACACACATGCCATCAACAGGTGTAGAACACGAGCTGGGCTTGTAGCCGGACCGGTGGACGCGCCTCCGCTGCTCCCTCAGACTCCTGGCGCTGGTAGCACGACGGCGCAGTCCCCGGCCTGGGCCGGAACCAACCCGCGACCGCAAAGCCTCCGCGATCGATGGCAGCCCCCGCACAGGCCAGTCAACTGCTGCCCAGACCCCGGGGCCAGGAGCGCAGCTACATCCCAGGAGGACGAAGCTTCCTCGACCCCCCTCGTCCCCCATCACTTCACAGACTCGAGAGAAAAGCACATTCGTGTATACTCAGATCCGCGCATCCCTAAGGAAGTCCTGGCACCCCTGTTTCGCAGCCCATCTCCCCACGGGGTGGGAAGGCGGACCCAGCGGGACCCAGGCGCCGTTCTGCCGCATTCCGGCGGGCGGCAGGTGTCCGGCCATTGGATGCGCCGCTCCGGCCCTCGGGAGCGGGCATCGGGAAGAGCGGGGCGCAGCGCGGCGAGGTGCCAGCCAGTGCAGCCGTGCGTGGACCGCAGGTCCGGGGAGCAGAGCCGGCGGCCCGACCTGCTGACGCCGCCGCCCCGCGCTCGCGGCCCCCTCTGCACCCGCGTGCCCCCGGGACGGCCGGCGAGGCGCTGACCGCGGGCCAGCGAGCGCCCGGGCTCTCCCCGGTTCTCCTCCCCTCGCGCCTCTGTCGCCCCCCTCCTTTCTCCCCTCGCTTCGTCGCCCTCCCCTGCCCTGCCCTCGCCCTCCCCCTCCCCCGCTCTCCCACGGTGCGGGCGGGTTCTCCGCCGCCGCCCCCGCCGCCGCGGCCGCCACTCCGCCCCCAGCGCGCCGCGGAGCCGCAGTAATAACCCCGGCGCGGGCGGCGCAGTGACTGCGGGACACCGTCCTGCGCGCCGGTCGGGCTGGTCCTCGGTGCCCGCTTGCACGGTCGCGCGGCTGGGCAGCATCCCGCGGCCCCGGGCCCCTGCGAGCGCCCCTGGATGGAGCCGTGCGTCCTCGCCGCGGGGGCGCAGCGCCGGCTGCGGGCGCAGGGCGGGCGGGGCAGCTCGGCCATGCGGGCCCCCGGCTGCGCGGCGCTCTGCCTGCTGCTGCTGGCGCGGGTGGGTGTGCAGGTGAGTCCCCGGCTGCGGGGGCAGGGTCCCCCGAAGCTCCCCTCGCGCAGCCCCCGTCTCACCGAGGTGTCGCCGCTGTTTTCCAGCAGGCACCTGCGTGCGCCGTGGGACCCGCAGCGGCCTCGCCGGGGAGCCCGAGCGTCCGGCGTCCTCCTGGCCCCGCGGAGTGGCCGGGCTGGGTGGAAAAGGGCGGTAAGTGCGCGAGGGGGGTTCGAATCCTTGCACTGCAGCAGCCTGTAAACCCTCGAAGGCTGCTTTACCAGGCTCTGCAAATGTCCGTAACTCTGGGAATTCTCTGTAAGGTGCTGCCGTGCTTCTTTCCAACCGTAAGAGCGAGCGCCTCTGAGTCAACTTTCACCAATATTTATATTGTTTCCCCGTAAAACAGAAATGGCTTACCAGCGTTATTACCATAAACATTAGGGAAGAAAGCAAGGGAATGTATTTATTAAAAAACAAACAAAACAAAACACACACACACACAATTAAAGAAGGAAGAAATAATCTAGGAGTTGTATTAATGTATACACAGCAATTATAAAGAGCTTATTATGCCTTTCTCCATCCCCTCGTCCCCTCCCCCTCCTGTTCCCCCTCTGGCCTTTTAAAATGAACATCCTTCACTGTCAGAGCAGGGGACAAAAAGACAGTCATTTTGCTCAGTATTTATCACCTTAGTTTCAAAAAGGATGGTCTTCAAGAGTTGGCAGAATGGGTAATTAGCGTTTTGTGACGTCACAAACAATGTCCAAGTCCTGTGTCCTGATTTGCCAAAAAACAAGTCTGATCTTTGCGCAATGTGTGGTTTTACTTGCAGTGCTCACAAGCGGCATTTATCATTTCATGCCTCAGGGGATGGACCTCTCTGTCCTGAACTGCTTTTAGGTAAACCGGAAAGCAGGTGTGGAACGTCGGTTGCTACCGGGTTTTTAATCTGAACGCAGTCCACTGGCAATTGCTAAATATGAGTACTTTGCATCAATTCCAACAATGCATTGCCATCTCAAATGTTATTAGTGACTTATAGAGGAAGAACTAGGTTTTATTATCCCAACATATTTTCAGAAAACCTAGAAAATTTGAGTTGATAATCCAGAATTCCTAAGTGTAGTTTCTTCATCTTGATAAAATTCCATAAAGACAATCATTTAATATATGCATTAATTATTGAAATTCTCTCCTCCTGAGTGCTGTATGAAGAGTCTATCAATAGTGATAAATCCGATTAACGCGGGAACATAGGAACTTTTCCGCGACCACCAGAGGGCGCTAGATGTAAATGATAGAAAACGTTTAAAAATTACTTGTCACTATGTATTTGCAAGAGAAAGTTATCTATTTAAAGCTCACTTCCTTGGGCTTGCCCTTGTCTTCTTTAATGTTTCTCTTACGATTCATTCTAGTATGTAGTTATTTATATTGTAGTTAGTTGTCTTCCCCTACATAAAAAAAAAAAAAAAAGATTTTTGTGAAAATTCTAGTTTTCTAAAATCATGAAAATTCCTGAAGGTCTCAGGAGAATTTTCAGAGTGTTTTCTAGTAGTTATGGGGTTTTCTGTGAGGTAAGAGCATTAGAGATAGAGAACCACTTCCAGGAGGAGAAGCCAAGACTTCCTGCCCAAGGGTGCCCTTCTCCTTGGGAGGAGCGTCCTGCAAGCTGGACTCCAGCCTGGCAGGCATGTGGCTGTAATCACCTGGCACCTCAGCTGGTGTCACAAGCCCAGCGTTCCCATGACAACCACTTAGCTCGCTTGGTCAGAACCCCAGGGGGAAGGTGGGAGCCATCATCATTGAGGTTCTAGCCTAGTGGCCACACCACTCCCTCATCCCTCACGGTGCAGGTGTTTTAGGTCTTCAATTACAAAAGGCTAAGGTGAGAGAGTGGGTTTCAGTGGAAAGCTTTCACACGACCAGAGAAAGACTCTATCTTCTCAGCAGTGTTACCTCTTTTGACCTAGGATAGCAGATGTGGAATAGACTTTGTGCGATGCTGTGGTTAGTTTACTGTTGGATGTCTGGGTATCCCTTCAAAACCCAGAGTTGCCTTTGAAATACCTCTTTGGCCATAAGGTGTGTTTAACACATATTTCAACCTATATTGCCAGTGTTCCTGGGAGTCTGGAGTAATTATGCAATAAGAAAGAGAACTCCATGTATTCTGTGAGGCAACAATAGATAACTTCATTGAGGTCAATTCTATTTTCAGACCTTCAGTACACGCATTTCATTTTGGCTGATTCAGCATAGCTTTTCCTTAATAGGAGCCTTGAATGCTTTTCCTACAAATTTACCTTTGTCATAATAATAGCGGGTCTTGTTAAGAGCAAACACATAGCACGAGTTTGTTAACTTTTAAAAATCTAGAGTAAATTAAGTTTCCAGGTCAAGAGTCAGAAATTCTTTAGAACTTTGTTTCATTGGACATGAGAGATCTGTGTTTGTGTGTGTGAATTTAAAGTATATATTGATTTATATTCACACATTCACGTGCCTTGAGATGGGGCAGGTTGGCCCAGGGATGTGCTAGTAAATGTTTAACAACAGATTCTCCAGGCCTCTGATTTTGTAACATTTGCTGGTTCCCATGGGGTAAGTACTCCCACCATGGCTGATTTCAAGCTATGGATGTGATACCATTGAACACAGAGTTAGGACTTGTGCAAAATCTGTTCTCCGCAGCTGGTACCAGCAGCCCCTAGCATGCTCACAGGTGCTCCACATCTCATGCCCTCAGTTTGGAACTGGAGTCTTCCTAGACTTGATGCTGTGGTCAAAACACCTTTTGAAATGAAGTAGATCAGGGTGCTGACTGAAGCAGCCATGTGTGAATTTCTCCTCCTTAGAAAAACCTGTGTAGGACCGAGGTCTTATTTCAGGGATTCTCAAGGATCAGGAATCTCACTAAATTCTTTTTTCTTGAAATCACAAGCCGGTAGTTTGTGGGATTACAATCTTAAAACATAAGCTCAAGAGTTAGTTTAAAATTGTCATTTTATAGCAATGATACATTGCCTTCTGCGTGGGGAGAAGCTGTGCTTACTTTGTTCATTCATTGAATTCTTTAGCTATGACCCTTTTCACATTTATTTATACATAACCAACAGTGCATATCTGCACTAAGGACTGCTCTTTGATGAAATCAGGGTTTCTCTGCCTTGGCACTCTTGACCTTTTGTTATGGGAACCTGTTCTGTGCATGGAAGAATGTGTAGCAGCCTCCCTGGATTCACCCACTACATTCCCAAAGCACCACTATCCCCTGCCCTTTCGTGAAAACCAAAATGTCTCCAGACATCCCAAGTGTCTCCTGGGGGCGGGGGTGAGGGGTAGCACCCCCCGCTGAGAACCACTGGACTAAATTTTCACCCATGTGCACCGTCATTCTCAGAAGGGATTGTTAACTGGTTACAAGGAGTGGTTTTGCAGCGGTTGGAGCTGGTGTTCTGGGCAGGGTCAGGCCAGTTCTCTAGAGCTGACTGTTACCTTGTCAGGAATTTTGTGAGCTGGTGTGCTGCAAATCAAAATAGGTAAACTTGGGTGAAATAAATAATATTAAAAACAAGATTAAAACACTGAAAACTCATCACTTCACAATTCTTTAAGTTTTGAGGTTACGTATTCTCTTGAGGTTCTTTGCCTGTATTGCCTCTGTATGGTGGAAATACTTTATAATGGCGTGCTACCGTGCAAACCTCTAAACTCCGTGTTCAGTGAGGTCACATGGTAATTGAAATTAGCCATGGTGGGAGTATTTATACCAGGGAAATTGGCAAATGCTTTCAACCAGGCTACCCCATGACCCCCACCCGTAGCTGGTTGTGAAAGATGTACCAGCACAACACGTGCGTTTCTGTACAAGAGGCTTAAAAGTTGTCATTTTGAAAAATAGATATTATATGTCTCCCTCCCAATAAAGGGTAAAGAGTGTATGCCCTCCAAAGTAAAGGTTGTAAAAATGACCTTTTAATGGTAATCATCTTTTTATGTGCAATACATCTGCTCATTAGCGAGTGTTTGGAACAGTCCACGTGCTTTGTCCTCATTCCACGGCCTCTGTTGGGATGGAAACAGGCTAGTGTGAGGTGCAGACACTCCCTGAGAGCCCACAGGGCAAGAAGAAAGGTATTAACATGACCACATCACACCAGCTTTTCCTCTGAGTCCAGAAAGCCGGGGATGAAGAAGGTGGTTTGGAAAAATGCAAACTAAATGAGCAAGTGCTTTTCACTTTTTTTTAGGAGTAGCTGGGAATAGACTGTGATCATATACTTGCACCAGGCACATCCATTCCTAATTTGTTTCCCCCTATATTTTTTTATCATTGCATAGAATTTAAGCAGATTTGTTTTACTTTCTCATTTTCCTAAGTAAAATATGAAATGATCCCAATGTATTCTGCATTAGCAGACGCAAGTGCCCTGCTTTGACATGTATTTCCAAGGTTGGTTGTCGAGTTGCCAGCCAGAACCTGCTGCCTGTCTAATCTGCATGGGCCACAGTTCACCAGTTACCTGCATTGGGGATGGGGGGCAGGCCTGTGGGCCCAGAAGTGGCCCTTTGACCTGAGGAAACAGGAAGCCTGGGCTCAAACAGGCCATCGCTAAGCTTTTGGTTATCCTGCTGCCTGATGGGTTGGCTGTCGGGCCTCTGATTCTCACCTTGCCGTGGGCCTCAGCCCAGGGGACTCTGGACAGTGCCTTTCCATCCCTGGCCTTCTCTGTCTCTCCCAAAGCCAAACACATGCCTTTTATGACCATCCCCTGGCTGCCACCCTCTCTGTTCCAGTGTAACCTTTCAGATACCTGCCAGGATGGCCCAGGGACATGTGGGCAAGTACCTATACCAAAAGAGTTCTGGTTGTGAAGAAAAATTACTTTCTGCAGAAAAAATAATTTACCTGAGTACTGTTCACTTATGACCAAATAGGACTTTTGTAGGACGCTATTTTATTTTATCTCATGGCTCCAAGAAGCATGTCCAACTCATGCTAAAGGCCCGGTTATTAAGTATCTAACAGAATAGTCTCCCGAGAGCATATATTGGTAATAAAAGGGGAATATATATAATTTCTTAGGATGTTAGAATCAGAATGAGAATATGAGAATCAGGTCTTGTTATACACGTAAGAGGAAGTTGCATTTTGAATCGTTAGGGACTTTCCACCTCAGTGTAGGGCCAGCCCTCTGGGGCTTGGGTCTGACGTCCATTTCAAAGCCATCTCAGAGGAAGCTTGGAGAAAGCCTGACATCCTGTTGGCCTGTTGTTTTCTGGTGTTTAGACAAAATGCAGGCGAGGAAGCCGGCCCTCTCCAAAGGTCCATCGCTGGCATGCAGATGGAGACACACACAAGATATGTTTAAATATCTGAAAGGTAGAAGCCAAGCTAACAGAGTGTTAACTAAAGTATTTTGTAGCCTCAGCTTTGACAAATCTACCTTCGCATGGTCTAAAAGTCCAGGTTCAAGTTTAGAACGTGGCGGTGCAGGAAGATCCTACCTGTGGCGTGAAGCCCACCCCTAGGTCTCTAGCCCATGTCTGTCCTGCCCGCCCAGAAACAACCTCTCCCTGACCTCTGGATGACAGAGATGATGTGTTAATGGTGGGAATGAAAGGAAGAATCTCTGTCAAAGCAATGAAAACTGCATGATGCTAGAAGGGAAGAAACCTCTTTGGAGAAGACAGCTACGATATTTCGAGAAAGGCAGGTGAGGGCCACCGTCCAGGATTCTGGTGGAGTTATAGATGTTTTCTCCAGACTTTGTACAGAGAAGGGAATGACACAAATGCTCCCCAATGCAAAACTATAAGACTGTCTGTGACGGAAGCCTGGCAGATCCTATGGGTGCCCCAAATCTGTTAGCTCCTTGGGGTTTTCTTGACTTTTTAAAAATAAATCATTTATTTGAATACATTTTGGCCTGGTATAATACAAGTTCGAATTGGAAGAAGAGTGTGGTGCATGTCTTTGAACAGCCTTGAAGCGTGAAATGCCAAGAAGCCAGGCCAGTCAGAGGCTCAGCAGTGGTTTTCATTCGGAGAAAAGACACATCTGAGCATCTACCATACCTGCATTCTGCCTTTTCTGCTGTAGTTCAGTGATTTAATAATTAAATATTTTAAAACTAAATGCCAAAGAATGTCCATCATATTTGTATTTTTAACTGTTTTCTGAAAAACGATCAGTATTTTTAAGCTAAACTTTCTAATCAATAGACTGAAGATGTTGGTAAAAGACAACATGACTAAAGGAATATTTAAAGCTATAAAAATAATGACATTATAATTACTCTACAGTAATTACTCTGTAATCTGAAAAGCCCATTCTTAGTTTCATTTGGTCTGTAATCTGTTTCTCCTTAGAAGTGTCATAGCATTTGCTGGATTGGTAATAACACATTATAGGAACAACAGTGACTTCCCAAAAGGCCCCTTTTAAGATCTTCCCTTTTAACTCCGATTTTACGCTTTCTGTAGTTCGGATTTGAGGCTGAGTGGTTGTTGACATTTCCTCCATCCTTTTTTGCTGGGTGAAAATACTATCCGGTAGTAAATGATATTCAAAGACTTCCTGATCCTTTTCAGAATTCTGAAATTACTCAGCCAAACCCCCTCTCTCACTTTCAGAGTATGACCTGGTGTCTCCCTACGAGGTTGACCACAATGGAGACTACGTGTCCCATGAAATCACGCACCCCCAGAGGAGGAAAAGGGCGCTGGCCCAGCTCGGAGCTGACTCTCTGCACCTTCGGCTGAAAGGCTTCAGGCACGACTTCCACCTGGATCTGAAAACTTCCAGCAAGCTGGTGGCGCCTGGATTTCTCGTACAGACTTTGGGAAAGGGGGGCACTAAGTCGGTGCAGACTTTCCCGCCTGAGGATTTCTGTTTTTATCAAGGCTCCTTACGATCCCACAAAAATTCCTCAGTGGCTCTTTCGACCTGCAAAGGTTTGGTGAGTACAGTTGTTGCCACCTGTTGTGAGACCGCAGGGGCAGGGATGTGGGGAAGGGAGCAAGTGACAAGATTTGGGCTCCTTCTCCCATTATTGCAGTACAGATTCCTTTGATCTCTCAAAGCAGGAGGAAAATTGCCAAGCAATGCTTTCTAAGATGTGCTGGGCGCTTCCTATCCCCAGTTTGGAAACAGCACCCAGGTTCCGCCTTCTGTTGTCGTTGGTCTACAACGATTGTGGCAGAGCACTGCAGTTTGAAAACTGCGTGAGAACTTACGGCCAAGTCTGAAGACTTTGACTTCTTTGGGGATGGTTTTACTCTGACTTACTGGTTACTCTAACTTGCTGGTCACTTACTAGCACTGGAGGAATGTTCTCATCTTGAATAGAACAACAGTATTCAACTGATTGGCCATGTGCTTGAAAGCAGTTTATTTCTGTCATTCTGATGTTGATAATATAGTTACAGATTAGAGCATTCATTTCAAAAACAGTGGTGAATCCATGGCAGGGCCGTGCTGGTCTTATTGGATTCTATTAGTGCTTTCTTCATTTTCTTAATATCTGAGTTCGACATTAAACATCCTTAGATGCTTCAGGTGGTCCCCTTTGCTTGGATCCTAGAGTGAGGAACATCTGGCCAAGTTGAGAAGGTACCTAAATCCCTCAGGCTGACCTAAGCTGAAACCTTAATGGCTTATCTTTTACTTTTCTTAGAATATTTCCATAACTTTCACGAAGGAAAGCTTAGTAGATGCTTAGATTCTTGGACACAAATTGATTAGTCAGACACAGATGAGGGAGACATGACATAAGTAGCAGAGTGAAAATGTGTGGTCCAAACAATAAGGTCTTGATCATGTTAAAGATTTGGCAAGTAGATTTTTGAACATTTGTTACATCTCCAGAAAATGATCTAAGCCTGTCTTATTCCTTTCCCTCTTTGAAAAGAGATAATTCAGACTCTACACCTCATAAGGATTTTGTGTATGTGTATGTGAATACTGGATGCTGAAGGCACATTAATAACCAATTCCTTAAAATACTAAATATGTGGAAATGCTATGTCCTGTGATTTTTAAAAAATATTAACATTCTGCTTTTTAGGGGGAATTCAGTATGGGCTGGGCTCATATCTACTTTCTTTGGAAAGACTTTTGGTTTGAGAATGGATACAATGGGGAATTGCCAAGGGTGGGGTGGTGGTTATTTGGCACACTTGTTAAGCATAAGGACAGTGTGGTTGATTTCTCCCATGCTCTCTCAAGAAAAGTAGATCTTTCTTAATGAAAGAGCTAGAACTCTTCATGTAATGCACTAAAGGAAGATATCTCTTCCTTGGCTTTCTTCAACAAAGGCTCGCTCAGACCAGAAATGGAAACCGTCTGTGTGGTAAGGAGATGTGCCATGCCCTTCAGAGCACTCTTGGGTTTGTTTGTGGAGACTGGGCAAGGTGCTTTCTTCCCATTAACCCAGCAGGGGTGCAGGCTCATGGGTGCCCCTGGCCTCTGTGAGCCAAGGCTTCCCAGTGATGGCTGAGCTATGCCCTGGAGTCTGTCCCATGAATAGAGTTGGCTGGCAGCAGCTTGAGATTTCTGGCTCTCTTTGAACTCAATGGGAGTTAACAGCGAAAGTTGTAAATGACAACTACATGAAAGATAAAGAAGTGAAAAGAACAGAAAAAAGACTCCTCTGGATAATAAACACTGGAATGTAATATTTTGGTGACTGCAATAGAAAGCTGTGTGCTTTCACCATTCATCTTCCGAATACATTAATTTCAACTAAAGTGATATTTTGTCTGTAGATGGTCACTACAAACATGACCTCAACTAGACTTATGAGTGTGAGATCCAGGGGCATTTGCCATATGACAGGACAAATCAAAGGCATTTTAAAGAAGAAAAGGGGAGGATTAAGAAGTCCTCTCTCTTAGCCAGATAATAAAGTTATTGAATGGAAATGCCCCTCAAGTAGTTGCCAAGTCTGTTATTTCTTTCCTGATTGATGGTTACCCCGTCTGTCCTCTTTCAAATCTGTTAACACATGAAGAAAAGTAGCGTACCTTTTGCATTAGATGATGGTTCCTTTTTGTTATTATTGTTCTTCTTGGTTCTTTCAGGTTCTAATTAAAGTTCCAGGTAGATCTCAGTTAAGCATTTTTTTAACTGGATTTCTGGATGACTCAGCTATCTGATGGGAGTCAGGAGTGTGGTTCTAATTTATAGTAAATACATATTTTTAGTAAATACATATTCTTGAAGAAGAAATACAAAACTAAAATGAGCATTTTACTTTGAATCTCATGTGAATTATGAATCTCATGTGCTTCAGAAGTGTGTCTCACTGGAGCCTGTCAAAGTTGCATCCAAGGAGTGTATTGTCTGATGAGACAAGCAGGGAATAGGCAATTTTACTGAAGAGTGATAAAATAAGGACAAATATGGGTGCTTGGAGAACTGAAATGAAGATGCCTCACCCTACCTCGGTGAGAGGCGGCAGCATCAGGGTAGGTTTCTGGAGGAAATATTGTCCAAGCTGAATCCTTATTGTAGAATTGGAACGTGATACTCATGAATGGAGGAGTAGCAAGCAATCTCAGGGAAGATGATGGAGATCAGTCAGGCTCATGGAATCCTTGATAACACCATCCATGACTGCTCAGAGATTAATATTTGTATATGAAGCCCAAGTATAGTAAACTAAATAAGGTCTGGAAGCCCTAAAATGACGTCTAGAGTCATTCCGACATTGCCACCAAGTATATTGATTCAAGATATTTCTTGTTTTGCTAAATAAGGTTAATAAAAAAAAAAAAGTATCTGTTATACTTATGTCCCTACCAAAATGACATCACAAATCTGTTCTGATTACCAATCACAAGCACATAAATGTGTGTCACACAGCAGGTGCTTTTCAATACTTGTTAAACGATGGATAGAATTACTGGGTTTCTTACAGTGTAAGAAACAATGATGACAATAACAGTAGCAGAAGGAACAGTAATAAGTTACTGAATGTTATTTGCCAAATACTCACCTAATAGCTTCCCATTTGTTATCTCACTTAGCCTAATGATAACTCTAAGAGATAGGTACTATTTTTTTAACAGCTTTATTAAGTTATAATTTACATATCATAGAGTTTCACCCCTTGAAAATGTATAATTCAGTGATTTTTTAGTATATTCCCTGACTTCTGCAAACATCACCACAATCTAATCTGAGACATTTACATCACCTCAAAAAAAAAACAGACAAAACGCAGTACAGTCCAGTCCCCCCCATTTCTCTCAAACCCTCATCAGTCCTAGGCACCCTTTAATCTGTCTTCTTTGTTTATAGATTTGCCTAATCTGGCCATTTCTGATAAATGGAAGCGTATGATACATGGTCTTTTGTGACTAGCCTCTTTCACTTAGTATACCGTGTGTTTAAGGTTCATCCATGTTGTAACATGTTTAAAGACTTCATTATTTTTATTAGTGAATAATAATCCTTTGTATACATATGCCGCTTTTTATTTTAATGCCTATCAATTGATAGACATTGTTTGTATTTTCTTTGGTTGTGTGAATAATGTTGCTATGAACATTGGTGTACAAGTTTTTGTGTAGACATAAGTTTTCATTTTTCTTGAGTATTTACCTAGAAGTGTAATTACTGGATCCTATGGAAACTCTAAGCTTAACCTTGTAGGAGATTCTAAACTGTTTTTTCACAGTAGCTGCACCATTTTATGTCTACCCAGCAATGTATAAGGGTTCCAGTTTCTCCACATTCTGGACAACACTTGTTCTTTTCCACCTTTTTTTCTTACAGACATCCTAATGGACATAAACTGGTATTTCACTGTGGTTTTTATTTGCCAGGAGAGATTATCGGTTGACAGTTTTGTTGTTGTTGTTTTGTTTTGTTTTTCCTTCAGCACTTTGAATATACCATCCTACTGCCTTCTGGTTTCCATTGTTTCTGATAAGAAGTCTGCTGTTTATCTCATTGTAGTTTTGTTATACTTAAAGCATCGTTTTCCTGTTGCTGTTTTCAATGTATCTTTGTCTTTCAACATTATTACTGTCAAGTGTATAGGTGTGAGTATCTTTGAGTTTATCCTTCTTGGGATTATATGAGCATCCTGAATGTTCATATTAATATTTGTCCTCAATTTGAAAAGTATTTGACCATTGTTTCTTCGAATATGTTTTTCTGCTCTTTTCTCTCTCTCCTCTCCTTTGGTACTCCCACTATTCATATGTCGGTGTGCTTAATGATGTAGCAGGTTTCTCTGAGGTTCCATTCATTTTTCTTCATTCTTTTTCCTCTGTGCTCTTCAGATTGTATAATCTTGATTGATTGATCTGCAAGCTCACTGATTCTCTGCTGGCAGTTCAAATCTACTGTTAAGCTTCTGCAGTAAATTTTTCATTTCGGATATTGCACTTTTCAACTTCAATTTGGTTCTTTTTATAATTTCTCTTATTCTGTATTTTATGAAACACAGCTATGAGGCCTTGCTTTAATTCTTTTGATATAGTTTCCTTTGGTTCTTTGAACATATTTATAATAGTTGCTTTGGAGTGTTTGTCTACTAAGTTAAACATCTGGGTGACCTCAGAAGCAGTTTCCATTGCCTCTTTTTTTCCTGTGTATGGGTCACACTTTTCTGTTTTTTTGTGTGTCTCACAATTTTCTTGCTGAATACTAAACATTATAGATAATATATTTTAGCAACTCTAGATACTTTAAGACTGACCACACACCACCACTCCAGTGCTTGTTGCTGTTGTTTTCTTTCTTACTTGTTTAGTGACTAGTTCAGTGAAGTCTGTTTTCCCTGCAGCATGCAGCATCTAATGTTGTTTCTCAGAGAGTGCAACCTAGGGCATGTGCCAATCTTTTGGAAAGCCTGTGCTGATCTGCTGCCTCTATTGGTATCACAACCAGCTGTTACCCTACACTAACTGCTAGGTGATTGCTTTTTTTTTTTTTCTCCCCAGCACACTTGGGCATATATTGCTCCACAGTCTAATTGTATTATAGAAGAGCTTTGCAGGATTACAATGCTGCCAGGTTTTGAGACTACTCCAACACCAGGAGGAATCCTCTTGTCTTTTTCCCTGAGTCTCTCCACTAAACTTCTAGTCAGTGTACAGTTTTGCTTATTGTTATGTGTATCATGGAACATCAACCTTCTCTTAATTGCTTGCAAGTAAGATACCCATTACTTTTGACAATACCGTTAGACATGAACTTTCACACACTCTGTTCCAAATATAGTCATTCATTTTAAGTGAGCTTCTTGTTCTTAGAGCTTACTTCTTGCTTCTCTTCCTGGGCAAAATGTGTGTGCCACTAAACAGGAGCTGGGACTAGTAGTATACTTCTCCTCCCAAAGTGACACCCCTACTCTATGAGTGGAGCTCTGGGTGGAAATAGTAGCTCCTGGTCTTCTCTGCTTTTGCTTCCTGGCTTGAAATGTCTACCATACAAATGTTCCTGGTTGGGGATGTTCAGGGATCCATTATTCTCAACCTGCTGAGCCTGGAGTAGAGCTTCCATCTTATAAGCAGGGGCTGCTTAGCACAAGGGAAATCAGTTCTTATGACCATGCCTGTCCAGAATAGAGCTTCTGCAATATAGAACTGAGGGGATAAGAGATGTTGGTGCCTTGCTTCTCCTGACTTGAAAATACAGCCCTAGAATGGGTGTTGGGTGAGACAGGGAGCCCTGGTCTTTTTAGAATATATCTAGAATAGAGCTCTGTCACATTGAGCAGGAGGAAAGGTGAGTATGTGACTAGACCATGGCTCAAATGTCTCCAAATTTTACCATTCTTTTACAGATTTACTAAATTTAATTAGATAGATGATTTTCCACTTTTTTTTATTGGAGTATGGGAGGGATAAATCAGAAGCTTGGGATGAACACACACACACTACTATATATAAGATAGATAACCAAAAGTGACCTACTGTATAGCACAAGGAACTCTACTCAATATTCTGTGATAACCTATATGAGAAAAGATTTTCCACTTTTTATGCCCTTAGGACAATTTCCAGAGACTTCAAATGGTGTGTGTGTGTGTGTGTGTACAATTTTCAGCAGGAAAATGGTTGTTTCACTTGAGAGAGGATCTTCCACATTCCTTACACTGCCATTCTGGAAGTCAGTCTCTGCTACACGCTATTATTAACATATTTTGCAAATCACTGCCCAAAGCTATTTTATTATCCCCATTATACAGATGATTCCCTAGGTAATTCTTGAAAGAGTGGGATTTTGACCTAAGTTGACTGACTTCAGAAACAACACTTTAAATCACAATACTATTTTGCTTCCCTTGATCATGAGGTCATTGCTGCACTACAGGGACCTACAAGATCATTTATGTGGATTTCCATTGCATCATCCTTGAATACTCTCTAAAGTGTAATGATGTTTGCATTTGGTTTCCACCTTAATGCCACCTTCCTCAGTATCAAGCCCTCTCTGAACTTAGTAGGCCCATTTGTAATATATCAGGCCCTTATATTAAAAAACGTGAATTCATTCCATAATTGTTTATTTATAGGTTTGGTTTTTTATACCAGACTGTGAGTTCTTGAAGAGATATTGTTTTTTTCATCTTCGTATCCCCAAGTTCCTGTTAACACAACCTAGTTCTCTTTTTTCTTGCAGTGAATGATTGTATTTCAAATTAACAACCAAAAATACTACATCTTCTCAACCTCTATTTTGAGATACGAATAAACGTAAAATTCATTTTATAATTCATTTCATATGATTTCCTTCCGTGACTAATGTCAAATAATCTAAATTTTCTTTTGAAGCACAGTTTATTCAGAAGTGGTCTAATCAATAAGATTTCTGACAAACTATTTTTAAAAACCCCCATTGTCAATACTTTAAATGAGGTTTCTTTGGAAATATTTTCTGTTGCATGTAACAGGATTAGATTTTCTTAAAGGATTTCATGCACGTTCTGTACTTGGATTAGTACTTTACCAAAACAATTAAATAAAGAACAGCATCAAATCTATCATCTGTCCTTGGCACAAAATCTGCCTGAATTTTAGCTCCTCTTGTGTAATTGTTAAGGCATTAATGCATAGGATAAATATCACTTCTCCTAAAATCTAATTATTCTCTAGCTTTCAATAGTGTTGGAAAACTTGTAAACGCCACAGTTCTCAGTTCAGTTTGAGAATTCCCTCACTTGGTTGCAGACTTACTTGTGGCCCTGGTTTGAATTGTACTAGGTTTTATTTCCAGAGAAAAACTCCAGGGATTCTCTGGAAACTCTAGTCATTGAGAGTTTTCCTAAAGCACCCAATAAATCCTCGGAAACTGTCTGAAATGTTGCCAAGTTTTCAACTGACTTTGAAAAATGTTCTTGAGCCAGGAAAATAAAACAGGAGCAGAAAGGAAGAACCAACACAGGAGATAGCTAGAAGGGCTAATATGAGTTTTAACAGAAAAGTATCACTGTCTGAGGAGGCCAGTGATGGCATACCAGTTGAAAATACATCAGACTTAGGAGACATGCAGGAAAATAGTAGAGAAAATAAGGTTTTTGGATAAAGTATGGCCAAAGTTATTGATTATTAGGAAATTTAAAAGGTGGGTTTGGGGAACTAATTGAAAGTACTGAATCATTACATGAATTTCTGCTAATTACTTAAGAATAAATATAGTATAAAACTTTAAATTGACAAAATGGAATACATTTCATTATTCCAACTAGATCAAAGTAACATTTATGAGATAATATTTTGTACTTGTTATGACCAGATTTTTCTATTAGCTTACCATTAATTGTAAACAGAAATGAGATGATTAGAGAAATTTAAGTACAAAATGTATGGTTTTGTTCCATTTCCCTTATTTTTCAAGTGATGAACTTGAGAATCAAAGAGGTGGAGTGGCTTGGCCACTATTACAAAGCCAAGTGGGGTTTAGGAAGGTCTAAGGATGTATGCCTTTAGGTTCTCTGTCCTGCGATATTTTCACTGAAACAAACAGGATGCTATTACTTTTCATTATAGTGAGGGATCAGTTGAAGACTTTAAATGTTGGACTATGTGCCAGAAATTTTAAAGATAAAGCAAGGGAGTCCTTGCTCTGGAAGTGTGGGGCAGGTGGCAGTGGGAAGAGGACAGAGCGGCAGGTTTCCTTCTGGTTAGTGTTTGGTGTTCCTGATGCCCTTTGTTGGGAATCACATGCTTGCACTGTATGGCAGCTCTCATATGCACAGTCTCTACGGCCAATAAAATATTTGCTGTGAGGGTCATCGGAATGGTGCTTATCTCCACAACCAGTATGACCAGGATTTTCTCCAAGGCCAAGATTAGCCCGAGAACAGCCATGTGATCCCCTTGGAGGGGCAGGAATGTGATCCCTGTGGTCAATTCCTCTGGGGGGTGACTCAAGTCTAGGATTTTCCAAAGGATAAGGATACTGAAACCTACATTTTTGAGAGTGACTGTTTAAGAGAAAGTCCAGGCCAGAGAGAGTACAAGAGGAGCCCAGATGAAACCAGACTCTTAAAAGCACGATCCTGCCTTGCCTGAGGTTCAACCAGAGCAGTCTGACTGTATCTGCTTAACACACAGGTAACATTTTTCTTCTTAAATGTCACTTTCACCACGAGGACCTCCCTGATCCACCCCCATCTAAAACCACCTACTCGTCCCCCTCCACACATACCTCCTATCCCCTTCCCTATCATATCTGTATTAATCATAGCCCAGTTAGGAAACAGAAACCACACAAATTCACTGAAAAGAGAGGATTAATACAATGCATTAAGTAGGTATGAAAGAACTGAAAAAAGAAAAAGAAAATACCCAGATATAACAGGGTAGCAAGTGCCGGAAGCAGCTGCTGGACCTAGAGCTGAGGGACTGAGGGAAGAAGTTGGGACTATTAAAATTTAAATGCTTGGAGCTGGGCTCAAACCCCTGAGTAGGAGGAGCTGGCCAACTGGTGCCAGGACTGGGAGGGGCAACTTGCTGCCGGTTTTTTAAGTAACCTGTAAACTGCAGTCAGCTGCTGTTACTAGAATTAACTGCCACTGCCAGGATGAAGCCAGGCTGACAGGAACAGGAAGCAGACAGGAAGTCCATGTTGGGCACACAGGAAGTCCACAGGGGCAGACAGGAAGTTCACAGGGTGCAGTCAGGAAGTTCACAGGGTGCAGACAGGAAGTTCACAGGGCACAGACAGGAAGTTCACAGGGCACAGACAGGAAGTCCATAAGTACCAGACAGGAAGTCTATAATGAGCAGATAGGAAGTGCACAAGTCCACAGCGGGCAGGCAGGAACAAGTTCTTCCACCTTCTTTGAAATCGGATTTGTAGAGTTCCAGACCCAGTGTCTCAAAGCAGAGTTTAAAAGGGGAGTTTAGAACTGAGGATGGTTTCTTAATACCAAGCAGGCTATCTATGCTAAATATTGAGAGTATAGCAAGGATTTATGTCTGACTTTTTCTTGCTTTATCCCCAGCACTTCCAATAATGCCTGACACATAGTAAAGCCCTCAATAAAAATGTATTCAATGAACAAATTATTTTTTAATGGAGAAACTGGAATTCTGGTGCTTTACAAAAATCATTTGCACAGCCACTGGTCTGAAGGAGTGGGGGTGGGGGGAGGAAAAACGAAAAGCCAAAATAGTAGGGACATCCCAGCCCTAACTAGGGAAAGGGTTAGACCTCAAGAAATAGACCTCACCAGGCCTGGTGGCAGGCTTATTCCTGTGAGGGGATGGAGCTGTCAGACCCATGCATGCAGACATTCCTCCCCTATGATGGGCTATTCTTGCCCTTTTTCCTCACTTGATTAAAATTAAGTCCCATGTGTAGCTTGCCTGGAGGGAGAAGCAGCACAGCATTTCCTCAGTAGGCTTGGAAGTGGTATTTCATGACTTATTACACAGGAATAAATTGGCATTCAGAGGCTTGTGTGTGCGTATGTGCGTGTGTGTGTGTTCAGTGTCTGTGAGTTTGGTTACTCTAAACCACTCCTGAAGGAGACATTGGAGTAGCATCAGCTGTAGGCTGAGGCCAAGCTCTGTATCAGAGTGAATTTCTACACTCAGTGGATCTTCTCTTTGCTCATTCTGGACGACAGCTATCCTCAGTAATCCCACCCCTACTCTCAGGTTCCCTGAGCCTCAAAACTCAACTGGAAGCCACTATTTGCATTTGCTCTTCTGTCTATACTCCAGTCCCCATTTATTCCAAGTATGTGTCATTTTTACTAATTTTGATTCCTTTGTCTAATGATAGCATTCATCCTTTGTCCTCTATTGCACATATTTTTCACTACTCAAGGATTTGTCTTTAATTTTTTAAGAAGAACAACGTGTATTTTAAAGACATTAAATTAAGTAAATCCAGTATTTTAAGTTAGTAGCAAAATCAGTGCTAATTTCATATTCTCTATTTCTGTGAAATTATAGGAAAACTAAATAACATTATCTCATTTGAAAAATTACAATTTAAAGAAATGTAGGCAGGATTCTGGTTTTTTTTTTTTTTTTTTTGTATATTTAGTTTACAGTAAATGGGTGTATCCAGTAAGGCATACACTGTCAATATATTAAAAGTTACCAGCTATGAAACAAAAATTAAACTGAGACAAAACTAAAAACAATAACAACAACAAAAACTACACACTGTTACCAGATTTACAGTGACATTAAAATGACTGGTTGCCTTTAGTTTAAAAATGGTACTAAAATGATAGAAAGCTTCAACAGGCAATGACAGATATATCCAGTTCTTCCAGTTTTCTCTCATTGAATAGGTATATCTCCAACCCTTAAGACATTAGAAATTTGTAGTAAGACATGTAAAGTAACATGTAGTTTAGGCAATTGGTGATTTCTTTCAGTATGCAAAGCCTGAGAAAAATATTTGCCTTGATGACCTTAGGGTCATTTCATCATAGTTGAAATTTTCATGTGAATACATTGTATCTTTTTCTCTTAGATGAAAAAGCAGGGGCTGTCCCTTAAACGTGGTAAGGCGGTATTTAAGTTCATACATGTTGGAAACACTTTGAAAGAAGATTCTTAGTTTTTTGTTTGTTTGTTTGTTTTTAATTTTTTAAATTAATTAATTTATATATTTTTGGCTGTGTTGGGTCTTCGTTTCTGTGCGAGGGCTTTCTCTAGTTGCGGCAAGCGGGGGCCACTCTTCATCGCGGTGCGCGGGCCTCTCACTATCGCGGCCTCTCTTGTTGCGGAGCACAGGCTCCAGACGCGCAGGCTCAGTAGTTGTGGCTCACGGGCCCAGCTGCTCCGCGGCATGTGGAATCTTCCCAGACCAGGGCTCAAACCCGTGTCCCGTGCATTGGCAGGCAGACTCTCAACCACCGCGCCACCAGGCAAGCCCAGATTCTTAGTTTTGATTGGGCTTGCAGAAATAGCCAGGGCCTCCATGCATGGTAGTTCAAGTTGGGCCCTGGGAACTGTGAACAGACATGGGGAAGGAGGGGGTCAGAGACTGTTCCATGAAAGTTGAGGCCACCTACCTGAACTCCTACCCTTCTCCTACTTCCCTCCAGAGAGCAGCCTCACAGGAGGTTGAAAAGCACAGTTCTGATCTTTCCATTTCCTTACTTGTCATGTGCCCATTGCACTCTGGGCAAAGCCCACATCCTCACTGTGGCTGATGACGCCCTTGGGGTCTGCCCTTGCTTGCAACTTCAGCTTCAGGAAGGAAACTCTCCAGGCTTGAGTGGCACCAACTCATTTCTTTCAAGATAAGGCTGAGCTCCTCACCCCCTTAGGGCCTTAGCAAATGCTGTTCCTTCTGCCTGGAACACAATTCCCATCCTTCCTCCTCCAGTTAAGCATCAGTTGGAAAGACACTCCCATGAGTCATACTTCTTTGCTGCTGCAGATTCCCTAGCAATACATTCATGACTCACCTTAATTTTCTCTTTGAAAGGAATTATTCTTATCTTGGTTACTAGTTTAGTGTTTACCCGTCTCTCCCACCAGACAGCCAACATCCTAAGGGTAGCGCTAAGGGTCAGAATCCCTTAAGGATCAGAGCACCCGCATTGTTCCTGGCCCTTGGAAGGAACGAGATAGATGAGTGGAGGGGTAGGTGGATGGATGGATGGATGGATGGAGGATCCTAGTTTCAGATACTAGTTGGAGAAAGTTCCTGTTTCCAGAGAGAAGGTGCAGTGACTGTGAAAAGCTCTGTCTAGAAATGGCTCTAAGTTGAGTTTGGACAGCATGCATTTCCCAGGTACCACACAGATCCAAGTCTGTATGTTAAGGCTCTGGGAGTATATTTCCATAGCAAAAAAGAACAGAGCAAGTGCTGTTCATATTCAAGTAGTTTCAGAAAAGCCCATCTGCAAATGAGCACATTGCAGTCCTAACCATATGAGTAATTTTTCTAATGACAGAGAGTATCTCTAAATAAATTCTAAATAAGAAACATTGCAACATACTTAGGCAAGAAGGTATGTATAATTTATATAAAGTACAATTTAAAAAACTAAATGGCATTCATCCACCTCTTAGCTTTTTATACCTTACTATACGAGCATAAAGACATTGTAATTGCTGTGTCTCAGTTTCTTGGACATAATCTTTATTTATCAATCTTATGACCAGGATGGATTGCCTATTACACATGACAATTTCTAAGAAATGATACTCTTCCCTCCGTGAATCCTTCACAAAAGGTGAGGCAGCAAGTTTTTTCTATACTAACTTTCAGCAATGTCAGAAAAGCTGACACTGCTCATAAAATAAGAAAAACATTTCCATATTTACTTTGTTTAGTTAGTTAAGATAAATTAAATATTAAGCAATTGATTCATTTAGAACCAAGCTGGTCAACAGCATTTTAGAGCAGCTACAATTTAAGGGCTGTGGTAGTTTTCCAGACCAGCAAGGGGAAGGAAAAGCATGAACTCTCCACATGTGAAGGAAGATACTTACTTAGACATTCAAATAAGAAACAGAGTAAAATGACTCCTTGAGATAAGCAAATGGGAAATTGAATGAAAAACATAGCCTTTGGAATCACACAAGTCTTGTTCAAATCTAACTTCTCTTACTACTAGCCAAATTGTTCACTGCTATCCTTCCGTTTCCTTAGTTTGTAGATAACCTTGGCCTCACAGGGTCACATGCGGATTGGGTGAGACGACATATATATGAAAGGCCTTAGCACAGGGCTCCTAGTAGGAGCTGAGCAAGTATCTGTTCTCCTCAGCACTCCCCCATTACTAAACTATGAAATGTACATTAAAACCTAATTAGAAGGTGACTGCACACATTGTCATGCAAGCAAATTCAAGTGAAGTTAAAGAACCCAGAGGTGGACTTCCCTGGTGGCACAGTGGTTAAGAATCCGCCTGCCAATGCAGGGGACGTGGGTTCGAGTCCTGGTCCAGGAGGATCCCACATGCCGCGGAGCAACTAAGCCCGTGTGCCATAACTACTGAGGCCCGCGTGCCTAGAGCCTGTGCACCGCAACGAAGAGTAGCCACCGCTCACCGCAACTAGAGAGAGCCCATGCGCAGCAACGAAGACCCAACGCAGCCATAAATAAATAAATAAATAAATAAATAAATAAATAAATAAATAAATAAGCAAGCGATGTGTGATCACTACACGCTTATTTAAAAAAAAAAAAACAAACAAAGAACCCAGAGGTGGAGTTCCACTGACCTTCAGAGAAGACCCGCAGATGGGATGGGGATAGGATTAGAATACTTTGATATTTACACTAAAACCTTTTGGGTGATTTATTGAAAGCACTTAGGATGATTAAAAGACATATCATTTAAGCAGACAATTTAAAATGCAAGGGACTGTTTATGCACTTTTTAGAAGCATTGCTTATGCCCACACATTTGAAAGAAAGTTGTCCATTCCCAACACCTGGGAGATTACTTTGTGCTTACAAGGTATCATAAATGAGAAAAGTGCCCAGAATAGCTGACATCTTGGCTTTGTATTCCCCCTGCAGCAGCCAAAGGAGCTATAAACCTTGTTTTATTTGCAGAGATTATCTCTAACTGAAGCTGGGGGAGTTTTGACTATTCCCTTTGCAGGTCATCATTAGGTAATAAAATAAAGAGTGATGGATTGCAGAATAATAAGCCAAAAGAGAAGCTAGGATATTTTATAGCACCAGTCTATGTCTAGATGAAATGTACAAGTATGTGTAGAAGACTTTGGAGAATAAACAGTAAATGTTTAAATATGTAAGGACTGTGCTGTGTGAGCACGGCATATGTGGAAACAGAAGTCGTTGTATGTTTCTTAAGAAGGTCAGTAATATAAGCTGGCCTTTTCTTAACCATTTAGTACCATTATTCTGAATTTCTAATATTGATTTGACACATACCATAGTTATGTTTACTACTTCAATACATTTTTGTATTTAATATCAATCATAATTTCCTACCTCTGCCTCCAATAATCCAACATGCTGTCCACTGGGGAGTAGTTTATGGGCTATACATTCTAATAAAATTGAGCTTATTAATCCCCAACACTTTCAAGTGTCCTGTTATTAACCCTCTGAAAAGATATAGCAATACGTGTGTCATACCTGCCTCTACTGGAGGATTAGGAGACACTTTGTTTATGAGAATTTTAGAGGAATGACTTATGCCCACAGATTTGAAAGGGACCCACAACCAAAGTCTCAAAATGACTACAACCCCAAGCTGTGGTTGGTGCAGAGGCTTTATGGGACAACAGCTTTCTTTGAAAATAATGAAAATACTCTCTACATTGATTTAAAACTTTAAAAACGTAAGGCAAAACAAAGCCCCAGCTTCACTTCAGGCTTGCATTACACGTGTGCACCAGCAGGGGGAGAATGCGCAAACCCAGCTTTTAGCCTCACCAGAAAGGCTGAGTGCCCCGGGAGCCCTGTGCCTCTATATGTATGAAGGAACACACGTGTTTGAAATGATTTGGCCACTTCTGTCTTAAAATGTGAAGTACATTAGGAAGAATAATTTGACAGTTTCACAGATTGCAATTTTTTTAATTTTTAATTTATTTTATTTATTTATTTTTGGCTGCGTTGGGTCTTCGTTGCTGCGTGCGGGCTTTCTCTAGTTGCGGCAAGGGGGGCTACTCTTTGTTGTGGTGCGCGGGCTTCTCACTGCGGTGGCTTCTCTTGTTGCAGAGCACGGGCTCTAGGCACGCGGGCTTCAGTAGTTGTGGCTCCCGGGCTCTAGAGCGCAGGCTCAGTAGTTGTGGCGCACGGGCTTAGTTGCTCCGCGGCATGTGGGATCTTCCCGGACCAGGGCTCGAATCCATGTCCCCTGCATTGGCAGGCAGATTCTTAACCACTGTGCCACCAGGGAAGTCCCACAGATTGCAATTTAAATGTAAAAATCTCTTAAAATCCCATCATTTAAAATTCAACTGTTGAGTGGCAGTCTTCAGCCATGTAGATCCTAGTATGTTACCTATATTCATATCCAGCTATGAAGTCCAAGCACATTAATTACATTTTGACATTGTGTCATGTTCCACTGTATAGTTTGCAAATTAATCCTCTCATTTGGCAATTATTCACGGTTCAGATTTCTCCTTTATCTCATGCACTCTTTGTTTGATCTTGGTTTCAAAGTCAGCCCCAACCAACTTCTCCCTTCTCTGGTTTCAAGCCCTTTCATCTATGCTTTGTCAAAGGTGTGACTGTTCCAGCCTCTGTCAGGGCATGGAGTGGCCATGACACAGCTGTTGTAGAAACGATGCACATGTGGGTAAAGTTGTAGGATCCCTAAGCATAATAGGTAGTGTATTCTTATATTTGCCAAACATAGAGACAGATGTATCAGAAAACTCTGGTCGCTATTGCCATCATGTTTAGTTGGATGCTGGTTGGAGAATTCCTTTCACGATGAGCTAACTTTCCAAATTCCTGTGGTGTTTTAATTATCTTCCATTCGCATGTTCTTTCCACTACTTTTTTTTCATGTTAATAATATCACATTCCACATTTCCAGCTCTTGCCCAGACGGGTAGCCCCTGGTAATATTGATACTTTTTCTATCATAGGAAAAGCAGACACATTCTTAGGCTTTGACCTGCTTCAATTTGGTGGTTCTTTGGAAATGGTGGTTCCACTGTTCCCTATAAACAGACAAATGGGGGTTGGGGGACCGTGATGCTTTCATGGAAAGGCTGGTTAACTCACTTTCTTCCTGTTTAAGCTACCAAATGCTTTTCTCCAACTCCTAAACCAGAGCTTTGGAGAAAAAATTCTGAACATAATTCAATGTACCTGGGTACCAATGTGTCACCATTTTGAAAAGGGCTGCTTGCAACCTATGTTCCGTGTTTGGTTGTTATGGAACAAACATATGGTGCATTCTGCTTTTTTACCATAGGAACATGTACATTAAAGTATGTACCAATGATGCAATTTAAATAGTTTCAAATAAAACATGAAAATGCACCATTATAAATAGGGAGGAAAACTGATATTGAAGTGAGCACTTACTGTATACCAGGGCAGGCATTTCTGCACTCAGATTCATTGATGCATTACTTTTGCATTTCATTATATTAACAATATAAGAAGAATCTTTATTTCCATTGTAAATAAGAGAAATCTCAGGATCAGGAAGATTTTGTAGCCTGCCCAAAGCTGCCATCCTACAAGGGACAGAGCCCAGATTCCAAGCCATGTCCATTGGAACTGAGAATAAATGGTGAGCTTCCCCACTAGCACCCTTGTCTCCTCCAAGGACATTCTTCCTCTGTCTTCTTGGAGCCTGATTGACTGGTTGGGCAGCACGAGAAGAACTTAGATATAAAAAACCTGTGCCTTTAATCACTTTGATGCCTACATGGGGGACAGCTGCACGATTATGCACAACCTCGCTCAGATGGCATAATTCCTCCAGAGAATTTGGGGGGGGGCTTCTGTGTCCTTTATAGCTCTAGTGGTTACCAGATCACATGATTATAAGATTTAGTGATGAAAGACCATAAAGACAGACAGACAGACGGAGAACATATGTTTATAGCATTTTTTAATCCAAAACTAATCAAGGAAGGCTACAGAGATTTCTAGTTATAAATAGTGACTGGTCCCTGTAATTCATACTAATTCACAACTATTGGGCCCTGTGCCTTTCTTAAGGATGTGACAGCAGTGTTACTAACAGCATTATTTCTTTCAGTGTGGTTGAGCTAAAAATGCATGTAGAGAATTGGCCAAAGGGCAGCCTGAGGGTGCATTATGATCATAGCCATAACGGGCTGACCGAGAGAAATGAATGTCTCACCTGGAAATAACTGAGAGAACTGGTCCCAGGCATTCTCTTTTTTAATTTCTTGTGTGAAGAAAAAAAAAATACATAACTTGTCAGGAATCATCCTTGTCAATGAAATACACACATACATACTCATATATACTGATTTCAAAAAACTGTTCTTCCAGAAACTTTTTAACCTTCTGGATTATATTTTTTGGGGGGTTGGGAGGTAACCTGAGCATGAATAACTTCACAGGTCCAAGAATTGCCCTGTAAGTACCAAGTCTATGATCTGACCAGAGTCATGGAGTTCTTGTGTATTGATCATCCTCTGTGTTTCACACTCTTCCCTATATTTCTATCATAATATTTAATCATAGTATTTGCGCAATATCTTACACTTCTGCAGAGCTTGACATGTGGATTTTGAGGGCTCCCTTGGGGACCACGCCCAAGGGTTTCAGTGTGCTGACCTGTAGAAGAGCTGGTTACTTGGGGCCGGGCCTCAGTCTTCAGCAGTCATTGTTTTATGTGCATGACTTATGTGAAAATGCCAGAAGTCAACAAGTCAGCAGATTCCATGGAGTCACTGGCTGATACATCCTTTAAGGCAGTTGGATGTTCCCCACCCTCCATTATCTATTTGACAAACTCTTTAAGGATACACCCGTTCTAAAAAAAATGAACAAAAAACAGATACATACTACTATATATAAAATAGATAACCAACAAGGACCTATTATAAAGCACAGGGAACTCTACTCAATACTCTGTAATAACCTATATGGGAAAAGAATCTGAAAAATGGGCTTCCCTGGTGGGGCAGTTGTTGAGAGTCTGCCTGCCAATGCAGGGGACACGGGTTCGGTCCCTGCCTGGTCTGGGAGGATCCCACATGCCGCGGAGCAACTAAGCCCGTGCACCACAACTACTGAGCCTGTGTTCTAGAGCCCACGAGCCACAACTACTGAAGCCAGCGAGCCACAGCTGCTGAGGCCCGTGCGCCTAGAGCCCGTGCTCCGCGGTAGAAGAGACCACCACAATGAGAAGCCCGTGCGCAGCAACAAAGACCCAATGCAGCCAGAGATAAATAAATAAATAAATAAATTTATTTTAAAAAAAAAAGCATCTGGAAAAGAGTGGATATATGTATATGTATAACTGATTCACTTTGTTGTACACCTGAAACTAACACAACATTGTAAATTAGCTATATTACAATAAAAACTAAATTTAAAAAACACCAGTTTTTTTTAATAAGCAAGACTAAATTATGATGTATAGGCATGCACACTTGAATATTCAAAGTACAAGAAATTTAAAAAACTAGTTACTGTAAAAATAGTAATAGTGGTTACTTCTATGGGGTCACTGGGGGTTCAGGTTGAAACTGGTCACACAGGGGCTTGTGAGATGTATGGAAAAGTTCTATTTCTTTGCCTGAGTGATAGTTGCTTTACCTTATAACTCATTATAAATGTATAATTTGTGTGGGTTTTCTTTTCTATATTTGTGTATTATTTTACAATAAAATAACAAAATATAAAAAAAAAATAATAAAAAATGTACCAAAAACTCCCAGATAGGTGAAAGTCCAGCTGAGCCATGATACCCCTCTGCTGGGTTCTTACAGAAGGGACTCTGGAAGGATTTGAATCACAGTCAACAAATATTTATTGAACACAAACAATTATGGGAGAGATAATGTAGGTGACCCTCATCTATTTGGGGGGCTCTTTGGAGGTTGAGAGAATTGAAATGGTAAGTCGTGGAGGAGGCTAAATCATCAGTAATGTCCCCTTAGTGCAGAACAGTGTATTTGTATGATCTAGAATAGCTGTCTGCCACTCTTAGGACCACAGGCTTAGTCTGTGTTTCTGGGCTGCTTTCATGGCCATAGGAGAGGAGGATGGAGCTGATCCCAAGCTAATTTGGACTTGCTTTCTCTGAGCCATCATGGGAATTGAATCCTTTTCTCACTGGTTGGCAAAGGTAACCTGCCATATGGTGGTTTAGAGAAACCAGCTGTGAATCACAGGAAGGGATCAACCTTGGCCTGGTTTCTTTTCGTTATTTGTTGTTGTTTGTCTTCTTTTGGTTTTTTTGTCCCTCTGGAAGTGATGGATCTGCCCGTTTTCTGTAGTGAGCTGTCTCCTTGAGACGATGCTATTTGGAAGACCCCTAGATTTGTATGGACTAATTTTGCCGTAGTGTTTTCAATGCTCTATTTCTACCAAAAAAAAAAAAAAAAAAAAAAAAAAGAAGAGGTGGTATTTGCCTAATATGTGCTTGATAACAGCTTATTAAGAAGCCATTCTATTTTCTTTTTACAAATCATGGTGCTATTATTATTTATTTCCAATCTACTCTTTAACATAGGAATATGTAGCACATATTAGTTCAATTCTATTATTCTTATGTGACCACTTAAAGTTTCTATTTGTATTTAAAATTCAAAACAGTGAAACGGAGTACAAACCACAAGGTGTAATATATTAGTTTGGTTAAGAGCAAATTCTATTTCATAGATGAAATGTTTTTACTAAATTTGAATACTTTAAAATTGAAATGTATTTCTGTTTTTAATGACTGTTTTAAAGCTAAAGAAGAAATCAAGAAAATTTAAAAAAAAAGAAGGCATTCTAAAATAGACCATTTTGAATATACATTGCCACATTATAATGATCATGCAATTTGAGCTAACAGTCTGGAAACAGGATTAGTCGTAACTTCTATAACCCCCTCGGGATTCTGACATGTGTTTGAGAGTATATGCAGTCATATATATAACTAAGGCTGGAATCTGTGAATGGTCAAATTTGGTATCCATAGGGACGGATGTTTAAAGGAACTGCCTGGAAGGTTACATGTGTAACAGAAGTTGTGTCAAACACACAATGTTCGTACAAACGGCCATTCCCCAGACCCCACGTTACAAAAGCCATTATGAGGTCATATTGATACTGGTGTCTGATGTCCACTTGCTTGAAAACAAGGAAACTTAGTTATAACAAACCTCACCCAAAGTTGAATTGTGTCTCAGCAAGCCATTCAATAAACGGTAGACATCTGACAAAACCGTGTAACCCCACAGGGATCTTGCCTGTCCCGGTCCCTGAGTGCAGGGCTGGAAAGTGAAAGATGCCAGGTGAGCCCGGGGCCTTGGAGACACAGATGCTGGGTGTGTGTCGGTGTCAGGTCTGTGAATCTTATTAAACGTGCACGTTGTCACAACCCCACCCAGACCTGCTGACTGAGCACTTCGGGACAGGGGAGGAGAGCATGGGTTTTGATGGACAGGTTTTGAGAGTCATGGCTAGATATGCAGACTCCATAAGCGATACCCTCAACCTACCCGTCCCTCGTCAGGGAAAGTCCATGACGTTCCTATCGTGCATCTGCAGCAGGGAACCCGCAGATGAAAAGCTCGTGCCTCTCCCTGTGCTTTGCCTGGTCCAGGGGCAGTGGGGAGGAGACGGGTGAAGAACTGAATTCAGATGCTCATCACCTTTAGCGACAGCATTAGTGAAAGTGGTTAAATGAAACGGGACAGATGCTTTGCATTCAGTTTTGCGATGTCCCACATGGATCTCGGGGGAAAGCAGCTCTAGCACATGCTGTGCTCCTGGCCCCTGGGCTGCCTGCAGTCTCTCGTCTTCATTGCCTGCCTCTGTGTTCTCTTGTGAGGAATCTGACCCCTTAGAGGGCCCTGGAGTCCGGGCTATGCTTGTTCTTAGGCTGGTTGTTGCCAAGGGCACGTCTCTGAATGACTTCACCCCACTGTGCCCCCAGGAAGCCCCAAGGTGTGGAGGGAATGGCCAGCTGGAAGCCCAGCAGTCCTGGCTGCCACCCTTGTTCAGGTCACACTCCTGGAACCTCAGGTTTGTTTAATTTTCTAAATACTTGACTGATGTATAATTCACATAAGAAAACCTCACTGCTTCCAGTGAACAATTCAGTGATATTTTAGTTAACGTACGGCGCTGTGCAACCATCTCCACGATCCAGTTTTAGACCGTTCCCGTCACCCCAGAGAGGACCCTTGTGCCCAGCAGTCACGCCCTGTTCCCACCCCAGCCTGGCAACCCCCAGCTCTGCTTCCTGCCTCTGTAGCTTAGCCTTCTCTGGACATTTCAGAGAAATGGAATCATATGAAATGATATGGCTTCCTCCACTCCACATACTGTTTTTGGATTCATCCATGTTTATCCATACTGCATCCCTTTTCACAGCACAAGGGTGTTCCATTGTAAGGATGTACCACATTTTGTTTATCCATTCACTCGCTGATGGACGTTTGGGTTATGAGGACCTCAGTTTCTTTATCTACAGAAATGTAGCTGCTGGTTCCTACCTTGCAATTCTGTTCTGAGGATTATTGGTAATAAGATGGTATCCAGTCCCTGGGACAGAGGCAGGGGCATGATAGGCAATCAGTAAATGAATGCCATCAATATTAATACGATTAACAGAAATAGGAGGTCAGGATCCTAGAACGTGGAGTTTAGAGGGCACTGCTGTGAGAGACTAGATATCAACACCAAAACCAGTGCGGAAGAGAAGTATCCCCAGTGGCACAATTAAATAGCAAAAACAGCTGACTCATGAGCTAAGTGTCAAGTTGATGAGCTCGTAACAGAATTCACCTAGAGCCAGCAGCTTGCCGACGCCGGCGGGACGGGTGCCTGGATCACCCACTGGGATGGATTGAGTGTGTGCGGAAAAACTTGGTTGATTTCAGGAATGGCTAGTAGATGCAAGTGACAACACCCCGGGGACCCACGGCCTCTGATGAGAAACACGTGTGCCGGCCCCGCCTCGCGACTCTGGCCGACTTCTCTGCCCTGACCACGCAGCGATGGCTGTCCAGCTCTGCTGTGACCCTCCCGAGCTGCCGTTGGCCTTTTGGTCTTGGTTTCCCAACCTGCACAAAGTCCTGCACACACTTTACTTCCTCTCTCTGCAGCTTTCCATGTGCAGCCCTCAATCTCCAAAATATCTACTGGGATCTTGATTGACATCATTAAAATATCTTTTTTTTTTTGCCACCTTTGAAGTGTATATATTTCATCTGCACCAGATGACCTGGGAAATAGTGGTAGGTTTTTCCTCTATTTACAAAGATAGGAGCTAGGTCTCAGGACACATGCGCATGCGCACGCCCACGCACGCACTCACCCTCTGAAGAGAGGCAGAGTCAGGACTTGAACCCGAGCTTTGGCCTCAGGAGCCACCACTGGCCGTTGCATCGCTGCAGCACGTGTCACAAGGCTGGGTTTAACATCTGCTCTGCCCTTAAGAGCAACACAATGGCGAGCAAGTCCCCACAGCTCACGCTGTCACTCCAAACGGAAAGGTAAGGAGGAGCCAGGCCGGTGGAGGGTGCAGCAGAGGCGTCCGGAGCCCCCCGGGGGGCGGCAGGAGCACAGCCCGGAAGGAAACTGACGCAAGTCAGAGGGGAAGGCTCCAGGAATTGTGTTCTCAAACCAAGGGATGCAATGGCAGGGTTGTAAGTAGTTAGTCATCTGATTTATGCTTCTTTTCCCCCCCCCCAAAAGTAGAGGAAACATTAGAAGGAGGGCAAGAGTGGAAGCGGCAGATAGTAAGCATAGCCCTCTGGGGGAGAAGGTGGAGGCGGGGTGCAAGCATGAGCCCAGAAGCTTTGCGTGTCCCCTCTACCAGATGGGCTGGAAGAGATTTCCCAGGGCGTTTGCCCAATTTGATCAAGGCCCTGCTGAATCAGTATTAATATTATTAGTGGGTGAATCCATCACAAGCGGCTATTTTGCAGAGAACGTGAGCTGATGCCGTGTAGGGCCACAGGGCCGCTGCCGTGGCTGTTCCTCTGCCCGGCCCACAGCCTTCCCTCTGGAATCCGCACAGCCAAGTCCCAAAACCTCTATGGTTTTGAACAAATGTATAATGACATGTATCCATCATTATAATACCATATAAAAGAGCTTCACCACCTTAAAAATCCTCTGTGCTCTGCCTATTCACACCTTCTGCCCCACTAACCCCTGGTAACCACTGTTGTGTTGGGTTTTTTTTCTTTTTCTTTTCTCCATAGTTTTGCCTTTTCCAGAATGTCATATCGTTCACATCGTACAGTATGTAGCCTTTTCAGATTGGCATCTTTTACTTATTATTTTTTTAAAATTAATTAATTAATGAATTTATTTATTTATGACTGTGTTGGGTCTTCGTTTCTGTGCGAGGGCTTTCTCTAGTTGCGGCAAGCAGGGGCCACTCTTCATCGCGGTGCGCGGGCCTCTCACTATCGCGGCCTCTCCTGTTGCAGAGCACAGGCTCCAGACGCGCAGGCTCAGTAGTTGTGGCTCACGGGCGTAGTTGCTCCGCGGCACGTGGGATCTTCCCAGACCAGGGCTCGAACCCGTGTCCCCTGCATTGGCAGGCGGATTCTCAACCACTGCGCCACCAGGGAAGCCCTTACTTATTAATATGCATTTAAGCTTCCTCCCTGTCTTTTCATGGCTTGGTAGCTCATTTACTAATGAGTAATATTCCATTGGCCGGATGCACCACAGTATTTATCCGTTTACCTTCTGAAGGACATCATGGTTGTGTCCAAGTTTTAGCAACTATGAAGCTGCTATAAACATCCTTGTGCAGGTTTTGATGTGGATATAAGGTTTTCAGCTCTTTAAGATAAATACCAAAGAGTACAATTGCTGGGTCTTATAGTGAAAGTTTGTTTAGTTTTATAATAAACCTCCAAAATGTTTTCCGAAGTGGCTGCACCATTCTGGATTCCCACCAGCAATGAGTGAAAATTCCTGTTGCTCCACATCCTCAGCAGTATTTCACATTGTTGGTTTGGTAATTCTACTAGGCTTATAGTGGTATCTCATTGTTTTAACATATGATGACATATGATGTGGAACATTTTTTCATATGCTTATTTACCATCAGTATATCTTCTTTGGTGAGAGACTGTTAATGCCTTTGGCTTATTTTTAAAATGAGTTGTTTTCTTATTGCTGAGTTTTAAGAGTTCTTTGTGCATTTTGGATAACAGGCCTTTATCAGGTATGTCTTTTGCAAATTTTTTTTTTCCCATTCAGTGGCTTGTCTTCTCATTGTCTTGACAGTGCCTTTCACAGAGCAGAAATTTTAAGTTTCAGTGAAGTCCAGCTTATCAATTCCTTCTTTCATGGATCCTTCTGGTATTGTATCCAAAAAGTCATTGTCAACCGCAAGGTCATCTAGAGTTTCTCCTGTGTTATCTTCTAGGAGTTTATAGTTTTGCATTTTACATTTAGTTCTGTGATCCATTTTGAGTTAAATTTATGTGAAGGGTGTAATGTCTGTGTCTAGATTTCATTTTTTCACATGTGGATGTCCAGTTGTTCCAGCACCATTTGTTGGAAAGACTATCTTTACTCCATTGTCTTGCCTTTGCTCCTTTGCCAAAGATCAGTTGACTGTATTTGTGTCTGTATCTATTTCTGGACTGTCTATTCTGTTTGTCTATTCATTCTCCAGAACCACACTGTCTTGGTTACTGCAGATTTATAGCGAGTCAGGAAGTTTAGTAGTGTCATTCCTAAGACTTTGTTCTTCTCTCTCAATATCGAGTTGGCTGTTCTGGGGCATTTGACTCTCCCTATAAACTTTATAACCAGTTTGTTGATATTCACAAAATAATTTGCTAGAATTTTGATCGGGATTGCATTAAATCTATAGATCGAGTTGGGAAGAACTGACACACTGAATTTTAACTTTTTATGATTTACATTTTATTACATCAATTGTTTACTACCTGTCCCCCACCCCCCAACTCCAGGATGGAATTTAAGCTTCACAAGGGAAGCTGTGTTTGTCTGTTTTGTCCATTGTTGTATCTGGATTGACAAGAAGAGCACCCAGCTCATAATAGGCAATTAATGAATATTCACTGAATGCATGAATGAATGAATGAACGAACATGCTACACATTCCCTGGATGAGAGGAACTGTGAATTTCCTCCACTATGGGATCAAATTCATGTCTAAATGTTGCACAACTCTGTAAATGAATCTACTGAATATTAGAGTGTTTAATCCATGGTGTTCTGATTATATTAGGTAGCAGCAATATATTCAGTGCCTTGACTAGATGACTGTTTGCTTAAACATTTCTCTTTGTGTCTTGGGAATGTGCAGAGAGATATAGGATCTGAGAATTTAAGTTCGAACCATTCTTAGTTCAGATATTTTTGTGTCAACCAAAGGCAATCTTACTAAGCAATCAGTCTAGGACAACATGTTCTGATTTTTTAGCTGGCGCAGTTTTATCAACACACTAGTGGATGTGATTTATAAGAATGTTCCTATGTGATATATACTATTTATTATGGACAAATACCACAGCCATGAATTTAGCAAACTAGTCTTAAGAGTTAAGCTCCCAAAGATTTGTTAATTACCAGTTGTTCTAGAGCACTGTTCTTCCATAAAACTTTGTGCCGTAATAGAAATATCCGTGCTGTCCAGTACGGGAGCAACTAGTCATGTGTGGCTATTGAGCAATGTCAAGACTAAATTTTTAACTTTATTTGATATTAATTTAAACTTGAATCCCCATGTGTGACTACTGAGCAGTTGGAGGACTGAATTTTTAATTTTCTTCAGTGTTAATTAAAATTAGTGACCACCATTTTGAACAGCACACATCGAGAAGTTTTCCTCTAACAGAGATTTAAATCCTTGTCATAGATTGACCTGAAAGATGTCATAACATTGAAAAGCTCAAAAAAAAATTTACTAATGAAAAATAAGAATACACACTGCAATGATATTTAAGCTCCAAGAGAAATTTGATCTCCCTTTATAAATAACTGCCATGTCCCATTAGGTTATCTATGTTCTTGACTTTTTTCACATTCATTGTTTTTTCATGAGGTCTTCCTGTTTCAGTCCAAAAACCAGATCTTGGCTTTATTAGACTTTTTCAGCTTAATAAGCACATTCTTTTACTACTTACTGATTCGTTTATTCTGAATTTATTTTTTAATAAGTCCTTTATGGTTTCTAGGTGGTCATTCATTGCATTTTTAAAAACCTTTTGGGTTAATACTTGGTTGGTTTGTTTTCTTTATTTTTTTAAATTTCTCTAAGTGCAGCATGAGTACATCTCACCATTTTTAAAGAAGCAGCTTTTGGTTTCTTTGTTTTTCCTCTATCGATTTCCTGTTTTCTATTTTATTGATTTATGCTCTAATTCTTATTATTTCTTTTCTTCTGCTTATATTACACTTAATTCAACCTTCTATTTCTAGTTTCCTATGTTGGAAACTTAGATTATTGATTTTAGATTTTTCTTCTTTTCTAATATCTGCATTCAGTATTATAAATTACCCTCTTAGCATTTCATTGCATCCTACAAATTTTGATAAGTTGTGTTTTCATTTTAATTTAGTCCAAAATATCTTAAAATTTCTCTTGAATTTCTTTTTGGCCCATGTGTTATTCAGAAGTGTGTGGTCTAATCTCTACTTATTTGGGGATTTTCCAGCTATCTTGTTTGTTATTGATTTCTAATGTAACTCTGTTGTAGTCTGAGAGCAGAGATTGTATAATTTCTATTCTTTTAAACTTGTTAAAGTGTGTTTTATGGCCCAGACTGTGGTCTATCTGGATGAATGTCCTAAGCAAGCTTGAGAAAACAGTGTATTCTGCTACTGTTGGATGAAGTAATCTACAGATGTCAATTATATCCAGTTGACTGATGGCATTGTTGAGGTCAACTATGTCCTTAATGATTTTCTGCCTGCTGAATCTGTCTATTTCTGAGAGAGGAGTGATGAAGTCTCCAACTACGATAGTGGATTCATCTGTTTCTCCTTTCCGTTCTACCAGACTTCACTTCATGTCGTTTGGCACTCTGTTGTTAGGTACATACGTGTTAAGAATTGTTGTGTCTTCTTAGAGCGCTGACTCCTTTTATCGTTATTTAATGCCCCTCAATCCCTGATAACTTTCCTTACTTTGACGTCTGCTCTATCTGAAATTAATATAGCTACTTTTGCTTTCTTTTGATTAGTGTTTTCATGGTATAGTTTTGCACCCATTTACTTTTAATTTATATGTGTCTTTATACTTAAAGTGGGTTTCTTGTAGACAGTGTATAGTTGGGTCATGTTTTCTGATCTATGACAATCTCTTTTAATTGGTGCATTGGACCACTGACATTCAAAGTCGATGTAATTGAATTAACATCTACTATATGTGTTACTGGTTTTTATTTGTTACCCATGTTCGTTATTCCTGTTTTTGCCTTCTACTCTTTTTCTGCCTTTTGTGGTTTGAATTTAACATTTTATATTGTTGTATTTTCTTTCCTTCTTTAGAATATCAGTTCTACTTCTTCTTTTCTTTTTTTCACTTTTTTAGCCCAAGAGCTTGCAATATACATTTACAACTAGTTCAAGTTCACTCTCAACCCCCACCGGCATTGCTGTTATTCTCCAGGTGTACATGGTGGTAGAGAAACAACATGGTGTGCTGACAACAGTGTGTAAATCTGAGTAATTCTGAATTTTAATCTTAGCTACCCCACTTCCTAGCTCTATGATGTTGGGCAAATGTATGTGTTTAATGTCCCATTCCTTTAAATGGGAATATTAATTCTCACTTCATATGTTTGTTATTAGAATAAGAATAATAAATAGAGCAAAACACCTAGCGTATTACCTGCCACATAGATGGCGCCCAAGACAAAGTAACTATAAAAGTTCTATAAAAGTTGCATCTGTCTTGTGTTTTAGAAACATCACTGAGGAGACTAGAATGAGTAGAATATTCCTAATACAAATCACACTTTTGGAGAAATGACTAAGAAGTACAGTAAAAATGAAATGAATTAAGAATTGAAATGCCTGTTTCTTCTAATGAGCTGGATCAGTTTTTCACAGTGTTGATTGACACTCGTGGTGTCACCCGAGACAAGCTTGCAACCAGTTCAGTGGGGAATCCCTTACGCAGCAGGAAGGAATCTCATACACTGCCCAACCAGGCTCATCTCTTCCTAATTACATTTTATTTTTTGACTCATGCAACTTTTATAGAGAGCCTTTCTAAATAGATAGATATACATTAATAAAGATCTATCAGCGTTGAAGTGTGAATAGCAACAAATATAATACAGTAAACATCCTACCTTCAAGCTTCAACACTTTCTTACATTGCTCAGAACCAGCATTTTTTCTTTTATTTTTTATTGAAGTATAGTTGCTGTACAATATTATATGTTACAAGTGTTCGGTATAGTGATTCACAATTTTTAAAAGTTACACTTCATTTATAGTTATAGAATATTGGCTATATTCCCCATGTTGTACAATATATCCTTGTAGCTTATTTTATACCTAACATCATAGTCTGTACCTCTTAATCCCCTACCCCTCGATTGTTCCTCCCCCCTTTCCTCTCCCCACTGGTAAATACTACTTTGTTCTCTGTATCTGTGAGTCTGAGAAACAGCACTTTCTCATCACTGACAGGGCACCCACTCTTTCTCTCCTTATAAATGCAGTACAAGTGTTGAGTTTCCCAATGTCAAATGATTTACAGAACTGGCGATGAGAGGTGCAGGTGTCTGGAGAGCTCCCCTGCAACGCCTGGGAGACGCTGGCCTTTTCTGAAGCCTGGTTAATAATCCACCCAGCTTACCTCCCGGTGGTTACTGTGGGCAGGTGTACACCAGACATTTTATGAGCTACTAAGTAAATATTCTCGATTCAGTAAAGAAAAGCTTTGATAAGAAGAAAACATTAATCTTCTACAATTTACCTAATCATTTAAATAAGCCTGCAAACTAATAATGCAGCAAGATTTATTGCAAGATTAATGCAGCAAGGAAAAAGGAGTAACTTTTTTCTTGTATTTTTCAGTATGTATTGCTTATAGAGGAATATCAAAATATCAGTCTTATCAGTTATTTCGTTCTATGTAGTTAATGAAATAGGGGATTATTTAAATACAGAATACTCAGCAGCTCAGACTAAATTATAAATGAAACAAGCATAAACACTTGACTACTTTGTTAGTGAAAATTCAGAAGTCTTCCAGAGGCAGTTAGTTCTCTCTTGCCTGCGGATCTGGTCCTCTGGGCCACCCAGGATGTAGCCTTAAACCCAGGGGAAAGCGGGAGGTGGTTTTGAGTCTGGAACAGCTGCCGTAGAACACAAGTGTTTTAGGGGAGGAAGCCAGAAAGCCTGAGGCAGCAGGCCAGAAGCAAAGCTGTGTTTGGGGTGATGGTGTTGGGATACACCCACACACGGGCTTCAGAGGGATCTCGTACTGTAGAGTGAAAAATCCCCCAGAAACACCTTGCATTACAGAAGGGAATCAGAGATCATCAGGGTGAAGTATGATATTTTACACTCTTTGTTTCATTAATGCAGCAAATATTTTTGCTTCTGGAGGCCATGTATTTTAAATATATATTATTGTTAAGTCTTACAATCTCGTGGCAAGTAGCTGCCTTTGTATCCACTCCCTAGAGGACAAAACAGCACAGAGGGGTTGAGTAAATCATCCGAAGTCACAAAGATCACGTTAAAAACGGGTAATAAATGCTGGGTGTCTGACTCATCGGTCTGTTCTCTGCGAGTCCACCCAGTTTCGCACCAGAGATGCTGAACATCATCTACTCTAGTGAACCCACAGGAGCTGATCATCTTTTCAGGGTGATTTGAAAAGCAAGGGATTGTTTGCGTATCAGAAAAAAATTTTTTAAAAGCAAAAAATTACTATTTTTTTTTTCAGTTTAACATTTCAACTAGTTACCTTACGTAGTGTGCAAAACCTCTCTGGGGAGTGTTACCACACAAGGTTGAACATATCCATGATTGCTCATGCGACTCCTGGGTTAGTTTAATTGCCAAAAGGATGAAACCCAACTGGCTTTAGCTATTATTTAATTCCATCCTAGGCTCTTCCTTGATAGAACTGCAGACTTTAAAATATTGTCTATCCTAGTTTAGTTGGTAGAGTTCTAGACCAAAAAGATTCCCAGGGCATCCATAGAGATCACCAATGAGAGCCCCCCACCTCCTCCTCCTCCTCCACCTCAATCCAGAGCATAAATTCCAAGTATTTCACCTTTCCTCTGCTAGCTGGCATTTGGGCCCCGGGAGGTCTGCACCCCATGGGGCTGATGGCTTCATTGATAGTTTACCAAGTTTACCTTCTCTTACCTCTTTCCCACCAGCAGGAACACCATGGCCAATGCTTAATCTCTGAATGTGCAATAAGCCTGGTCGCCCCTCTCTTTTCTATCTCCACCCCCAAGCCTCCTGTCCCTGAGAGGTGTATTTGGCCCTTTCCCAAGATCTCAGAAGTGCTTCTCCATGTCTGTCATCCTACACTGTACAAATATTCAGACCCGTGCAGGACAACTCAGTCCACCACAGAACTTTATTTGGTGCGCAGCGATGGGCACTAAGCCCCCCCAGATGAGAATCAGACTCAGGCTCCTAACTCAGAGGCACTCTTAGAACAGGCAACCAAGCATCAGTGCCTTTGAATACCCAATAAGGGTCTAATCAGTGTCCTAAATTATCAAAATAACTTGGAAAAAATCAGCACACATATAAATACTGTACTGGAGAGTTCTAAATGATAGCTGGATAGTTCTGTAGGAGTAATTCTTTGTATTCTAAAATTATAAAGGTATTTTAAACCATTTAGAAGGATTTTAAAAATTAATCTGTAATCCCATGATCCAGCAATGCCATTGACATTTTTTAAAGAAAGGATGCACATAGAGTTTAAAAACTTGAGTAGTGCCTAAGGATGTAAAAATGGAAGTGGAATCCCCCTCTTGCATCCCTTTTCCTCAATTTCCTCTCCCTGAACATAACCAGCATCAACAATTTCTCATCAGTCCTTCTAGGAAAATTCTTTAAGTGTAGATGCACACTTTTAAAAATGAACACATTTGGAATCCCACTATATACTTTATTATACACTTTCAAAAAAATAACAACTTCTGGGACCCCTACAGTATAAGCCTTAAACTTACAGGTTTTTAATTTATTCTGATTTTGTTCCAATCCTTATACTTTGTTTCCCAGGTGACCTTGAAAATGTTATTTAATCAGCCTGATTCTCTATTTCCTCATCCATAAAAGGAGGAGCATAATGATAACCTACCTCACAGAATTGCTGTGAGCGATAAACAAGGTGTAATATAGAAAATGTTGGCCATAGTCTTAGGAGCTCACACACACACAAAAAAATGTTTAGTTAAGATTATTATCAGGACATAATTAGTTGGCCTTTTTAAATCATTATGTTCTTGCCAAATATATAAATGTACTTTTAAAGGTTACCTTGAATTAATTGGTAAACATTTAAATTATTTCTTGTTTTAATTATTTTTTCATTTTGTTTGTATTTTTTATGCTATTACAAACAATGATTCAATTATACATTCACAAATACTTATCAATATCGGGGAAGTGCCTACAAGAAGTATTTGGCAAGAATTCTAAAAGGGTAAAATCCTAGAGTTGAATTATACATTTTCAATGTTGATAGATGTGGCAGGTCTGGCCCCAGTTTACCCTTTCCCAGTGTCACTGCCTGTTTGTTCCCATTTCTCCTAACAATTATCAAGTTTGAAAAATACTTGTCACTCTAAAAGGCAAGTCTCTCAATTTTCTCTCCTTTAAGATATTTTTGTCATTGTTTGTGCTTTCGTTGTCTGTTATGCTGTACAGACAGTTTTTGTGTTTTTATAATCAGTTCTTTCCTATTTCCCAATTACTTTACTTAGAAAGACCTCCTTGATTCCCTAAGGAATTCCTTGTGCTTTCTTCTGGATTAATTTTGTCAAGTTACACTTTTATAGAAAGTGTCACATTGTATTCAAGTCTGAATAGAGTTTTGCTACTTACTATATTAGGATTATAATTTTCTGTCTTTATTTGGGAACTCCCCTCATCACCTCCACCCATATTAATATCTAGGGTTGTGTGCTTTCTTCTCCATTTTTTGCTTTAAAGGACCTGAACTTAGTATGTTGTGCGCTCTCTTTGCTCCTGGAGTCGAGTCAGGACACCTCCACACCAGTGTCTCTGCAAGGGTGCGGGTGGGGAAAGGGCTCAAGAGTGGGGCTGTCCCATCCCTAATTCTCAGCCCCCTGTGCGACCCCTTTCAACGTGTGCTCTCAGTGGCGGGAACGGCACGTTTGTGAGCAGATAACACAACAGTGATGCGCATTTCTTTCTCCCTCTCCATTTTGCAGTCAGGCATGATAAGAACCCAGGAAGCGGACTACTTCTTGAAGCCCCTCCCTTCACACCTGGCAGGGAGCCCCAAGGACTCTGCGGGGGGTGGGCCTCCCTCCCACATCCTGTACAAAAGATCCACCGAGCCTCGGGATCCGGGGTCCCACCAGGTCGCGATGATGGAGAGAAATTGGCGGCCGGAAAACCGCCACCTCTTACACCACGAAGATCAACCCCCGCGCGGCGGCTTCAGCCTCAGGCACCCACAGAAGCTGCATTTCTGCGGAAGACGCAAGAAATGTATGTAAGGGAGATTCTTTTTAGTATTTAACGATTTGGACATTTCTGTAAGCCGACGGAGTATTTTTAATTTTCTTCAAAGTAGTCTGCCCTAGAGGTGAAATTTGTTGACTACCTTTGCTAAATTTAAGTGATGATTCCAAAGCAAACCCATCAACTGTATGTTCAGTTTAAAACATCTCTCCCTGGTAGATGCATAGATAATGGTAGATGTTTTTTGTTTGTTTGTTTGTTTGTTTGTTTTTAAAGAGCTGTTCCCTGGGCAGATTAAATGACAAGGTGCTCAGAAATGCAGAATCCACCAGAGGTCTTCAAAAGAACCCTGGCATGTCTGCCCGGTAATTCTGTATTTTTGAGGTCTAGATTTATTAAAGCTCACATGCTTTTCCTGCTGAGGTGATTTGTCCCTATGCAGGTTTAAACACTTCACTCACCACTTCAGAAGACAGAGTATGCATGACAAAATTTATCTGCAATTTATCACCAAGGCTTTATCGAAGTTCTTTTTGTTTGTGTCATGAACTTTTAAGAATAGATGTGATATTTACATTTTATGTAGGAACGTCTCACAAACTCAGGAACAGGAGTTCAGTGTTTTCTGGACTTTTCCTGACTTCCTTCGGCTTTCCCCTCAAGCATTGCTTTATTTAGCAAACCTTCCCCAAGGAGCCTCTGGAAAGCCCATCCTTCTCTGCGGCTTGGTTTCGTTGGCTGCTAGACCCAGCACCCTCAAATAGAGGTGGGCATGTGCAGGGTCTCCGTAAATACTGTGGAGAAGAGAGGATGACCCAGAATCACTTGGCATCTTCCATAAAAGAACAAGTACCGTTGACCTGTCAGCACCTGTGCGTCATCTGAACTCATATCGTCCTGCAACTAAGTCTCAGGCTACCTTCAAATGGACTTGAAAAACTCAAGCCAAATTACTAAGAGTGAGCTCGGTCTTAGGGGCACAGAGAGAGGGAACGGGAGGCTGAGGAGGTCGGGGAAGACAGGCTGAGCGGGCAGCAGAGCAGGGTACACTGCCCAGCAACAGCTTCCTGAGTCTGCGCAGACGGGGAGAAGCTGGGGGAGGCGGTGGGGGCGGGGCCAGGCAGAGATGGGCGGGGCCAGGCAGAAGTGGGGCGGGGCCAGGCAGAGATGGGCGGGGCCAGGCAGAGATGGGCGGGGCCAGGCAGAAGTGGGGCGGGGCCAGGCAGAGATGGGCGGGGCCAGGCAGAGATGGGCGGGGCCAGGCAGGTCGGAGCAGGGCCAGGCAGAGCGGGACCGAGGGGAGGGACTCAGGCACAGACAAGGTCAGAGCCAGGATGGTGCTCACGGGGCTCCTGGTGAGGGTGTAGTCAGAGTAGGACAGATTCCGTGTGTTGGGGACAGAAAGATGACCAAGCACCTGGATCCAGGCAGGAAAGATGGGCAGGGCTGTCTTCACCTCTTTGACAGGCCACACCAGGGCCTGAAGCACATGTTGCAGTGTCTCTGATCAATCCAGCAGAGATGACCATCCTGGAATGAATATGACCCTTTCATTCTTATCTGGAGGTGATCAGAGTCATTGAGGCCAGTAGCCCTAAGGCACAGTTGTGCATACAGGGCAGTACGATTATTCTGTTTGGTGCGGCTGTGTGTGCACGTGTGTGTGTGCATGCGTGCACATGTGTAGGTGTATTTGCTTCCACAGACGTTTCAGAATCTCAGTAGAGGGGGTTGGTTCGTGAGAGGCAGTTATTTGAAAAAGATACTAAACTGTACAATAAGGTTTGTGTTTGGAAAGTGGAAAGAAGTAGCCACTGTTCTCATAATAAAACTAGAAAAAAAGAAGTGCCACAAAACGCCACTTGCTGGTGGGCGACATCAGTGGTCGATCTGGTGCTGTTTGACTTGCCACAGGTTCTGTCCCCTCCTGCTGGACACATGGCGGTTCCTGAGTGACTGGGGGCCCTATCTAGCAGAATGGACACACAGCACCTCCAGGATGAGCATTTAATTCTCGGGACTCAGTTACTTGTGCAGGATAGTTCCATGTTGTCCATGAGGCTTTGGGCTTCCCTGGAGGAATCCTGATCTTCTGTCTCAGTGGGGTTCACACTATAAAGATTCTTCCCTAGAGTTCAGAGAATGAGAGATTTTTCTGTGTGTTTAGGCATCTCTCTGTGGAAACGGGCAGACAAAAGCAGATTGATTTGCTTAAAATCAATAGTGATTCTGAACCTCAGACTCATGAGTTAGCTTGCTACTTCTAGCTGCAGGCTTCACGTGTGGGTTTTGAGCTGGGACTCACGTGTTTGGGAAGATGCTGCAGGACCATATTGAGGGGGGAGTGACTTGTTTTGAGGGGCTTGTCAGAGCCCTGGCTAGTAAGATCACCCCCCCTGGTGCTTCTGCCTCTGTTCTAATACTGGGGGCCTGGGAGGCTGCTGTGCTCCTATACTGTGTCCATTTGCACCCTGTTCCTATGGGAATTAAGATTAAGGGCCCTGGGACCGCACTGCCAGATCTGAAATCCATTTCCAACACTTTCTAGGGAGGGATTGTGAGAAAGTTACGTTCATTCCCCATGCCTTCGTGGCCTCACTCCTACCCATGGCTGGTGTAGAGAATGAATGAGTTATACAGACATCTCTTAGGGTGGGGATCACATCTGTGCATCAGTGTAAATGGCGCATGATGACTGCTTATTAACCTTTAGCCAGTATAACTGTTATCCTCCGAAAGGTTCATCTAGGTTTGGAAGTATTTTAGCAGAGAGAGATAAAATGCAACGGACATGGGAATCAGTCAAACAAAAGAGCGTCTTCTAGCAGTGTGTTCTATGAATAGAGTTGGCATAGCTTTTGAATTAGTGCCACCTAAATATGTGGATATTTTGAAGCCTACTTTCACCTGAAACCATTCTAACCACATTTTCTGAGGCATCCACTAAACCTAGTGATTTTTAACATAGTGTTAATTTACTGATTATTAATGCCAAAATTATTTTTAAATGGCTTACTCCAAGAGGACCGAGTATATTTTGTCTTTTCATTAAATTAGATAAATATTTGCAATACTTTCTAGGAAATGCAGCTCTGCAGTGAAGTGGATCTGTCTTGAGCAGTTTATAACCCATTGGAAATACTACAGACAAACCAGTTGTGTGTCCAGACATGGGACTCAACTTTAAAAACGATTAGGTCATTAAAAGTCTTCAAATAAGAACACAGTATAAGACAGCACTCCTTTTTGTACTTATTAGTTTCATTGTTTTGTCAATAACTCCTTTGCAGAGCCCTGTTGAACAGATCTTTATGTTCATAGGCTTTGAACATCATGCTTTTAGACGCTAGGAGTTCAGAGCCAAAGTGATCTTCTTTTTGCTTTAAATCAGGATAAATTTATGCAAAAGTCAATATAACAATGAATTCCATGACATGTAGACTATGCACACTTTACTTAAATGTAGTGTTCCACCTTAACACATGTTTTGCATCACAGTTTTAATGGTTTTATGATTCCTTTTATGAACATTCATTTTTAAAATCCATTTTCTTTAGCACGAGTTCCACCACCGGTTTTGTGTGACAACTTTACATTCATTTCCTCTCTGAACGCCCCTCTGTAGACATGCCCAAGCCTCCCAAGGAAGACATTTTCATCTTGCCTGATGAGTATAAGTCGTGCATAAGGCACAAGCGGTCCCTTCTGAAGTCCCATAGGAACGAAGAACTGAACGTGGAGACATTGGTGGTGGTTGACAAAAAGATGATGCAAAACCACGGCCATGAAAACATCACCACCTATGTACTGACAATACTCAATATGGTAGGAACGCCCTTCTTGTTGAAGTCACGTGTGTAATTCCACCTAATGTGGGGGGTTGTGTGTGTTTTGCATCCTGCATTTATTTGTGGATTTATGTCTTGTACACAAGAAATATTTTATCTGTGATAACTCCTTCACTTTTACTATGCACCAATCAGAAGATCCTTTTTCAATCCTTCAGAGAATAAAATTCAGAGGATGAATAATTTGACTTTCTCTGTAAGCCAGTAACACATTTAAAGTTTACTGATGTCTTCATTTATCAGAAATCTATAAGAGGATGCGGAGACATCTGAGTGCAGTAAATCTGCGCATCAGCATTATATGTGAGATTTTAGATGGCTGTATAGAAATACCCATCTTTTTAGGAATAGGAGTGTTCAAATATTGAATGTGCATTTTTCTATCGACAAGAACAAGGAACAGTACTCCCTTTAGAAGGTCGCTGCAGAGAAGATGTGACTGTGGCAGCTTTAGTCATTAATGAAGAGCGGAGCAAGGTGTCTAAGCCCCATTCCACCCAAGTGAGACCTGCATAACAGAAGACAAAGTATGGGGCCATCAAAGTGTATTTTAACATAGTTGTGATGACAATGTCTGAAAAATGTTTTATGTCCTACCTCTATAAACAGAGTGCCCCTAAATGTATTTCAACTTCCCATGATGTGGTGTGGTTGCTATTACTGTCCTCATTTTTGGTGGCCAGACCCTCGTGGTTTATGATCTCCCAGGGAACTGAGGGAGGAGGTGACACAGACTGCAGGTCTGTGACAGCCCCCACTGCAGGTCTCTGACTTGTGCAAGCGTTGCCTCTGTTCTGCAGAGCTTTTCCAGCATTTCTACACCCCGGTGCCAAATCATCTCCCTGCTGCTTCCCATGACTGTCGACTTGTTCTCGCTCATCACCCCATATGCCACTCGGATCACTCATTTTTACACTTGTTACCATCATCCCTAATGATAGTCACATCATCCTTCCCTGATCACCTTCTTGCCACATTGTTTTCCCTCTCTTTCTTGTATCCTCTTGGTCTTTTCCCAAGAACTTCTCTTATGCTTCTGGAATATTTTGCTAGGACAGCTTCAGGAGGGCTCGCCTGTGTATCATCACTATGAGTTAAAAAATAAATTAAAAGAAACAAAAAGAAACCTCCTTATGTCTAATGAGGACACTTACCAACTAGGAGGCCTGGTAATAGGTGTTTGATAAGAGGTGGAACCTGCTTCCACAGACTTCATTATTTTACTTCCAGGCACCAACAGTAAGGATCCAACAATTGGTGTAATTGGCTGTTAGATATTCCCATACCTGTGTGTCTAGCAATGTAAGAAGCTTAACCTTGCTATGTCACTGGAGAACACAGGATTGGCCTTCAGCTGTGGACTCCAGGCTAAGGGCTGGGGGAAAAGGGTGCCATGTATAGGGACTGATGTGGATTACCTGTCCTTTTCAGGTGTCTGCTTTATTCAAAGATGGAACAATAGGAGGAAACATCAACATTGCCATTGTAGGTCTGATTCTTCTGGAAGAAGAACAGGTATTCTTTGAAACCAGTAGCTTTTTTCCCCTGGAAAATAAATGCAAAATAATGCCTTGTTTTCCTAAATATAATTGTTCTATGGATTCTTTACTTCTCTTTCCTTTGGGGACAAAAATGTTTTAATATTTTGTGCCTAATGCAATGAGTTTCTTGTCAGTTCCTGTAATGCTTATTTGTTTTTTTTGTGATTTTTGTGCAAGAGTAGTAAGAAATACTCATCTGATTGGCTAATAAGAAAATGGAATAGAAGAGCTACTTTAAATACCCTGTTGGAAATACACTAGGAATGCAAGGTGCAAAACTTGTCCTCAGCCACTGTGAGCTTTGAGGACGGAGATGAAGTGAGCCCTTTGGTCTTTTGCTAGAAGACTAACAATGTCCTGTAGCCCAGAAGTTAAATTGTACTGTGTGGCAGTGCACCGTTGTACTCTATTGCCTCCCAACTGCTGAGACTGACCTTCACCACCTTCAGTCTCGGGATTTTATTTTTATAGAGATTCTAGGATGTCAGGCACATTCCTCTCATTGCACACAAACCTCCAAATTATGCTGGATCTTGGGAGCAGTGGGGATAAGACTGTCTGTTGCCTTCATTTCAGAACCCTGTGTGAACACACAGAGGTACCCCTCCGTTCACAATAAGGACTCGTGTGAATATTCCATGGCAGAAGTAAGGAGAACGTCTTAGTCATAAAGGGCTCTCACTTGTATTTTGCCCCAAGCTGGTCATTGATTGGACCTGGGGGAGTAAACCCTGGGTCCTAGTCAGGCACACTGCGTCCAATTTCACCCTTGCTGACATCTTCACAGAGTCTCCTGTTAGCCACAGTTGTCTTGTTTATGAAACAAATGATTTTTAGATGAAATCTGAGATCATTTATGAGATCTAAGATGCCTTCAGATTTTCAGGTTCTGGGGTGCTGCCCTCTTTCCCTGCGGGATGGGGCATGCACGGGCAGACCTGCTTCTAGCCTGAAGAGTCAACATGATACAACTCCATTGTCTTTTGTGTGAGTGTGTCTGCAGAGGGGGTGCTGAACTAGCAGGGCTTCTCAGGTGACAGGTTAATTATTCTTTGTATTAAAACGTTTCACCTTGGAACTCATCCAAGCTGCAAAGAATAAGCGAGGTTATCGTTTGATCGTACACCTGTGTTAACTTTAATTAATGCAGTTTTCCTGGAAATCACTCGCTGAAGAATGTAAGGCATGTCCCAGGGTTGATGTACAGCATTTAGCTTGGGTGCATTTGACTCTCTGGAAAGACACAATAAACATTTAAGGAGAAAACATAGTCAGTGACTGAGAAACGCAATTTCAAAGCAACACTCTGGTCATGAAAGCTTTAAACAAGTTGTTGTCCTGAAATTGAGGTATTTAACCTGGTTTTCTCTGACCATCCTTAGGAAAATATGGCATACCTATAAATAAGCTTTAAAGAACTCATCTGCCTGCCAGCTTTGGGAGAAGTTCTTGCCACCCACCCCCCCAGTTCTTCATTTACCAAGACTTCGGGTAGCCTTCACTCTGATCTTTCACTGCTTATCTATTAGAACTTGGTATATATGGATAAGGTTAAATGTCATCTGTATAGTTTCCTTCTAGTTCCAGCCTATTTGCTAGAAATAAAGCTTTGTCAGTTGAGCTGCCTCTTCTCATAAACACGGTGCCTCTGTAGGAAAGTGACTTAATTTAACACTGTAATAATAACTCTTAGAAGAGTTACAAATTTGAAATCTTACTTGCCCAACTTGGTTATGAAATAAACACAACACCATCTGGGTGTGTTTTTGTGTATGTGCGAAGTCTCATATAAACGATTCTGTTGCCTTATATAATTTTGCAGTATTTTATAAAGACTTTGAATGCGAACATTTCATGCACAGAAGTCATCTTTCCTGGGTCACTGAAATGTGTTCAGAGTCAGCAAATACATCCCAACTGTTTTGGTACAGAACTAGAGAAATAAACATGAGCGTCCACACTGAGTCTGTACAGGTTTTATATGTGACACCCTCCTTTGGATTTTAACACATAAAATGGGTAAATTAGTTTCTGTGCCATTCAGATCCACCTGTGTAATTGAATCCAAGTTAGTGCTAGTTTGCTGTGATGACAGGGCCAGTAACAACTGCATGACAACATGTTTTCTTCCTGTTATCTCGGGCTCCTGGTCTGTCTCCTGCATAGCCAGGGCTAGTGATAAGCCATCATGCGGACCACACCTTGAGCAGCTTCTGCCAGTGGCAGTCTGGATTGATGGGGAAAGATGGGACTCGCCATGACCATGCCATCTTACTAACCGGCCTGGACATATGCTCCTGGAAGAATGAGCCCTGTGATACTCTGGGTAAGACCCTCTGCCAGGGTTTTGAGAAACACGTGTGTGCTTTGCGCCTTCAGTGGCCTAGGATATGGAGTATTTTTGCCCTCATTCCGAATCTGTAAGCTGTAGCTGCTGCTGGGTGGAGCTGTAAGGAATAGGCTCCCTTCCCTGTATAAACTGTGGCCAGACAGAAAAGCATGCATTTATTCGCCAAAATCAGTTCTTTCACAAGAAAAGGTCTCTCACAAATTCAAGAACTTCTATCTCTTCTAATTTAAGAAATAATTTCTTCCATTTCTTCTTCCAGTGGTGAGAATAGGGTCAACAGATTCAAGGGTGTCTCATTCTATGAAAAAATAATAATACATTTATGAATATTTGTAGAGATACTACAACAATATTGGATTCCTCATTTTTCCATTTCTCTATGAATATCTCAATCTTAGCCATTTTCAACATGTTTATTGGGCTGGGTGTATCTTGGTGGTATTTTATAATATGATAAAAGTTTTTTTATACTTTTCCAAATAGTGTAAAGCACAGTGTGCTACTGACCAAGGCTCTCCTGGACTTTTTTTCCTAACTCTCCATTTCTTCCCAAGATCTTAGGGAGGAAGGGTCTTTATTACAAACACATTCAGATAAGACTTGGTTTAATAGAGGTTAGTCCTGACTACTTGTTCCCAGAAAACCCTGAGTACAAGGTGGGCCCTGGGCTGCCTCTGAGGGCTTAGAATTCAGGAGGTTCCCACCCTGCACACGAGAAGCTCACTGGGCCTAAATTGTACAAATAATGCGGTTTACACGGAAGACTTGCTTTCATTCTGGGGGCCTGGAATTTTGGCCCACTCCAGGCAGGGGTGCTATATGACCAGCCCCCAACCAAAGGCCAGGGCTCTGAGTCTCTAATGAGCACCCTGGCAGGCAGTGTTCCCCTAGTTGGGGGAATTAAGTCCATTTGTGGTACTCCATGGCCGGAGGAAGCCCTGGAAGCTCGTACCTGGTTTCCCCGGGCTTCTCCCCAGGTGCTTGTCCCTTCTGCTGATTTTACTCTGTATCCTTCCATCCCTGTTAAATTACACCCAGGAGCATGACGGATGCTGAGTCCTGTGCACTCTCCTCGAAAGTCCTCCACCGTGGAGTGGCCTTGGGGACCACCTGACACCCACTCTCTACAGCACTTTTTCTCGGGCTTTTGAGAACACAGTTGTTTATAGAAAAAGGCTGAAATTCTCCATCTGCAGGGAATCCCTTCTTCAACTTCACCGCCACTGTAACCTGTAACTTGAACATTACATAGAACCATGGATTGTTTTCCACGAAGGGAAAACAGACCCCCTTCTCCCAGATAATGCAGGGCCCTTTATATGATTGTCCAAGGGTTTCCTGTTTCATATTTCACCTGACAAAGATGAGAACCAAATTTCTCTAAAGGACAGAGGTAAATACACACACATGACGCACCCTCTTTCTTTATTTTACTACAATATTGCTCCTGTATGTTCTTTTGATCTTTATGTCCTGTAGGATTTGCACCCATAAGTGGAATGTGTAGTAAATATCGCAGCTGTACGATTAATGAAGATACAGGTCTTGGACTGGCTTTCACCATCGCCCACGAGTCTGGACACAAGTAAGTGCAACTCCCTGGGAGGATGGAGCCTGGGGTCCTCTCCGGACTGGAAGATTGTCTAGAGATGCTGGTGCAGTAGCTCAAGCCTGTGAGGGGAATTCACACATTTGCAGCGAGAATGCCAGTAGGAAGTGCTCACGTAGGCACTTCTGTTTTATTTGAGTTTCTCGTCGCACACATTCTAAAGCTGTGGCAACACACATGTTTGCACTTTCCTCGCTCCCTTCTTCCCTTCCTGCTCACACATGTGCATACAATCACAGACTACAGACTCTTCTATCTCTGCTCCTTTGTCCTGGGTTTTGAACTTGGTCCTGTGGGCTCATCTCATTCCATGGTTAACTCCTACGGGAGGATTCCACGTGACTGAAGATGGTAACAAGCCCGCGCATTGGTAAATTACTATCCTCAAGTTTGCATTCTTATATCACTTTCATAATTTGTAAAGATGGGTTTTGACTGATGTGCAGAGTTTGGGGCGTACAGGGAGGACAAGAGATGCAGCCTGGTGGGAGCTGGTTTGCTTCCCACATCCCCACGTTCCCACCATTGTCAGTTGTGAAATGGGGCAGCATCAGGGGGAGTGGGGAACCCGGGGCTTTGGCACAGATGGATAGACACTGATGCAGGACAAGCAGCTATCAGCAATGGGTGGCATGTCATTAGGAGTATCTTTTTAAGTGAGAAGCTTACCTTTATTCCTGTAGAATGAAACACTTCTGTCCGTTGCTTATAGTAGCTATTATTCTTAAATAAGATTTCTTTGTCTAATAATCTATAGGCTGCCTCACTTTGACGCGCCATCGATTTAAAAGAAAAGTTTTTCTCAGTGGGGTCCCCTTGCTGATTTCCTGCAATTGCCCTGATTTATATGAGCATCAGCAATGGTAACACAAGTGTTTTCCTGCTGGACTGAAATTGTACTTGAAGCTTCTCCTAGAAAATGCACAGCCAGGAATTACAGCTTTTCTATTCTCACTTTCATCCTCATTTTATTTGCAAATTACAAAACTTGCAGAAGGCAACGTTTGTGATTTGGTCTTTGCAAAGTTGATTTCTCCATCCCCTGTTAGAAACTGGACTGAGGCCACTCATGTCATCCCGACCTGTTCAAAGCATCTGTGTTTGTGTGTGTGTGTGTGTACACATGTGTGCCTGCCCTTAATGGGCTCTCACAGAGGCCCTGCAGACTTTGGCTCTGTGTGAACTGATGACCTGAAAGTGAAGCTTATATCTTATTACTGATCCCTTCATCATTACAGGTAATGATTGACTTTTTCAGTGCCTAGAAAATTGCACCTACACTTTACAAAGCTTTCAGTTAAGTCATAATTGTAAATAGGCTGCTAGAGTTAAAACTTCAAAAAAACTCATTATTTTAACGACATGGGGCTCTTGCTGTTCTCTGAAGCATACCTGAATTTAATTAAACAATCAAAGTAAGAAATATTTAAGTCATCGAGGGCTGAACAAATCAGCATTACACAAGCAGTTGAGATTCAGGCCCCTGGTGCATCCAAGACGAGGCTCCCGGCCCTCCAGTCAACAAGTATTCGTGTTTGCTTTTATTTTTTTCTTAGAAGTCAACTATTAATATTTCCTTTCATCACGAGGGCTGGGTGTAGATGGAAAAATAATTTCTTCCAAACAAGGGGAAAGTGTTTTTACTTGCAAGTGAGAATACAGATGGGAGGAAGGAAAGGAGCTCTAGATTTGGATGCAGGCAAGTCCCATGCCTAATAGAACTGACCTCCAGAAAATGATCAGCTCCTTCTCCAGTACCTGTTGCTTAGAGAATATTGTGCAAGAGTCAGAAGGACTGGGAGCTCTGAGCGTTTGATGTCACCAGTGAAATAGCTTCTGATCATATTGAGGAAATAGGAAATACATGTGGGAGGTGTGCACGTAAAAAGCACGTGCTAATTGCCAAAATAAGTGATCATAATAGTAATAATGCTAATACCTGCTGCTTAGAGAATATTGTGCAAGAGTCAGAAAGACTGGGAGCTCTGAGCATTTGATGTCACCTGTGAAATAGCTTCTGATCATATTGAGGAAATAGGAAATACATATGGGAGGTGTGCACATAAAAAGCACGTGCTAATTGCCAAAATAAGTGATCGTAATAGTAATAATAGTAATAATAATAACGCTAATACCTGCTCTTTGTGGAGTAGTTTCACATGTAACTCTAAGCCTGGAAACCCCTGTGGATGATCTCTTATCTTCCCTTCACTAGCTGGGCAAGTAGGCTGGGCTGAACATTCAGCACAAGAGGCGTGGAGGAGCTGCAAGGGGTCAGAGGTGAGCTGAAGGGGGCGTATTTCTAACACGTGGTTAGCTGTGGCAACTGCATCAAATGAGAGGGGCCGCAGCAGGGAAGATTCAGCAACTCAGCTCCGTGCATTTCAGGTGAATTGAAAACAAACACATTTATTCAGTTTATTCATTTAATAACTATTATTACTTGGAGAAGGAATCACAGGTTTAATGCACGGATCAAACAGCATGCCTTCCTCTTATCCTTGGCAATGAGCTCTAAGCAGAGTCAATTTCTGAGTTCTGTACCTTAAGAATTAAAAAATAATTTTACATTTATTAAGTTGTAAAACATCCTGTTTCACAGATGAATTTTACTTCTTCGGTTTGGTTTACATTCAGATGACATTATTAAGGTGGAAGAGTGCTTCTCTGTGCCTTTCAGCCATAGGTTTCCTAACCTTTAACTCAAAGAAAGATTCAGTTCGTGCCCAGCTAGTTTCTTCTGCGAGGTTCAGTTCTTTTTATCCTAAGACATCTTGTGGTTTCTACTGGGGAATCTGACCTAAAAATAGGAATTGCTAAGAACCAGTGTTTGGATCTGTGTTGGGAAGGGGAAACGAGGGACTGGAGCTGAAAGCAAGGATGTGTGCTTTCCCTTAGTGTGTGGGACTGAGCCAGGACTGGTGCAGGGCCAGTTTCCTGCTTGTATTAAATCACTTGTCACAGGATGTGTGGTTTCCTAGATGCAGGTGTTGAAGAATTGGCACAGACACACTGAGGGCTCAACTACACATTTTGAAGAGTATGTCATCTGGGCATGAATCCATTTGAAAAATTCTCATTTGCCAAAGGAAGTCATGCCATTGGATGGGTAGGGCCCTGGGACTCGTATTCCAGATACCCTGTGGTTCTCTGGCAGCCTGACAGTGACCAGGCTGCATCTCCTGATCTCCTCTTACGTGGGTTTCCATGTGCAAAACCCGTAGAGCCTGTGAGACCTCAGCAGGTGCGTGCAGGTGCAATTTAAGTTGCATTGTTTGAGCTGAACATTCCTTGTATATAAAGTCAGCTTAAATACTTAATTTGCATGATCGTTTCAGACCATCAAGACAATATTAAACATACTTACTGTGCTCAGGAGTATTCATGATCCATCGTTCTGTCCCCTGTCTTTTCCACTACTTACTGACCCATTCACCAGGCACAATTTGCATTCTGCCAGCAAAGCACTGTGTAGGATTCTATAAAATGACTAGGGATCCATGCCCTCCAAAGCCTAAAGAAAGATAAGATAGGCATGGCATGCAAGGGGTCAAGCAGTGAGGGCTGTAGGCATTTCAAGAGATGCAAGGAAAATCAGGGAAATCTTCTGGAAAGAAACAGAGTTGGTGCTGATACCATTCGGCTCAACCATCCTTGGCTGGTGATGTTAGACTCCCTTTCAAGCATTTGATGGCGATGTGTGCACCTCACTGATTTATGACTGTGCTCTGTCATCACCCTGAGCCCCTACAGCTGGGTCAGGGAGGCGCTGGGTGATTTTAAGGTTTGCGGAATATCAAAGCAAGTGGCTGCTTAAAGATCACCTGGTCTGGTGATTGTCAGACGGCCCCCTAGGGAGGCCCAGCAGCTCGGAGCAGCATTTCTTACCAATTTTATTTATTGTCATTCCTCCTAAGATTTTTGTTTGTCTCTGTGTCCAACAAGTATTTGAAACCCATTGACCCTTGGCTGAACTGCCTCCTCACCCCCCTACACACACACACACACACACACACACACACACATACACACACACACACACGCACAAAATATGTATGCAAGTGATATCTGACATCTAGGTGTTGAGAGATTTGATCAAGACCACATTTGAATCTGGGAAGGAGACATTTTGAATTTTCCTTTTTGACATGCATGGTGCCAGGTATTCTGAACAGTTTAAGAGGAAGGTTTTATTATCCCATTTTATAGGTGAGGAAACTGAGGCTCAGGGACTTGAGAAGTTTGCTCCAAATCAACCCACTTGTGAACGACAGGAGCAACACCCTGACGGAGGTTCCCCCGCCTCCACAGCCTGTGTTCCCCCAGGTTATCTGACCTGCCCTGGCCCTGAGAGTCCCATATGACTGCTGTCCCCGTGTCCACTTCCCGTCTCTCGGGGAGGATGGGTTTGCTTCTTGAAAAGCCTGCATCAGACTCTGGACAAGTAGATCCTACCTGTGGTGCTGTCATCACCTCCAGGGTGTGATTTACCATCCAGATGGCTTTGACCCATCGTTGCTTTGAAGGGGTTCTCCTTTCCTTGACCCACTGCTGTCTGATCAGCCTAAAATATTGGTACAACCTCTAAAAAAGCTTGGCTGTTCATCATTCTGGGTGATGCTTATCATTAGTAATAAAGAAATACTTGCTGATGTAATTGAATAACTCAAGAAAATTCTATAGAAGACATTAAGAGCATCTGACATTGAATATAACTCTCAAGTCCAAGTTAATCTGAAATTATGTTTACATTTGGGTATTTGAGTTGGTGTTGTAGCTGGAAGGTTGTTCTTTATTCATTCAACAAACATCGGTGGAGCACTTGTCACGGACTAGTGAGTCCACTTGCACTCAGGCTCTGAGCACGGTTAAGAAGAGCCCCTGTAGATAAGAAAGAGAAAAAAGTGCATTGTTTTAACATATAGGGTGATAACCACCTTGAATAAAGTACTATGAGTCACGGAAGCAAAAAAAAATGTCTGGTATGTATAACTTGAATAGTAATTTTATTTCTTAGTTGCCAAATACCAACCTTATCTTCAAAATGTGCCCTATTCATTCTTCCATGACTTTATTAATGTTAATATCAGCTGTAATTGTTGTGTGGTATTTTCATGCCCCTGTGCTAACACCCACAGCAGTGCAGAATATGGGCTTTGTACTGCTTGGAAAAGCAACTCGAGACATAGTAGTGCTGAAGTTTGGGTGGGCATCAGAATCAAGTTATTGTGTTAGGATTCACCCAAATGCCAGAGCCTAACCCCCAACTTACTAAATCAAAAATCTAACAGGGTGGGCTTTGGGGAGACACATGTGTGGTGCATTTCTCAGATATTCTGAGACTCAAAAAAGTCTGAGAATCACTGAAAATGCCTTAGATGAAAATGGTTAAGACCAAGGTGTCCCCAGACCTGGGATGTTGTGGCTTTGAATTCCTTAGAAATGTAGGCAGAAGTGGTAGCAAGTTCATCTAGGGCACTCGCAGGACCCTAATTTGTCTTCTTTATATTCAGGTCAAGGGCCAGCCAGGGGAGGGTACTTTGTTATTTGGTTTTTATCACTTTCTCCCCAAAGCAGCCTCCACATGAAGCCTCTGCATCACCGTGACACATTTCTTCTGCCATATGGTTACCCTTACCTTGATTGATTGCTTTTAATAGAACTTCAGAGAATGGGTGGAGTCCCAAATGACCACATCTACATCACCCTTGGTACTGAGCAGGAATTTTGCAGAAATTCCACAATGTTTGTGCGCCAGATTTCCTTGGACACACCCTTCAATCATGCTCTGGTTACACTATTGCACGGGTCCCGCCTGGGCTCTGACGTCAGAGTGTCGGGTTCCAGTCCGGACTCTGAGACCCTGGGCAAGACTGAGGAGTCTTGCTGTCACTGTAGGCTTGTAGGCTTGTAGTAAGATTCGGGTTAGAAAATATAGGTAATGTGCTTAATGTCTTGTCTGAAAAATACTGCTTACAAATGGGAGTTGTCATTTTTACTGATATTATTAAACAGCTCTAAGAAAAACAGTTAAGTCTTCAGCCTCGGACACAAGTGCAGATTCCCTGGCCCCCTTTTGGAGCCCACTTCCCCTGTGTTGGTGTCTCCTATCCCTGTGACCCTCCCTCCATTCATCCTGGGATTCTTGGTGGCAGAAAGCCCACGGATTCAGTAACCCACCTATCCTTCTTTGCTTTCTCCCCTCTAGCTTTTCCCCTTCCTTCTGTATCCCACTCATTCAGAACTGCTCTCTGGGAATCTATACAGTGATCAGGTAGGTACCAGACATTAATGGCCAAAAATGGCTTGACTCTCCAAGGGTGTATCTACCCTAATGGGAAGTCTTCAAGGTCACGGAGCTCCCAAATCCCTGAGGCTTTCTTTCCAAGGCAGTCAGTTGTGCTCTTCTGAGGTGGGTGAAGATGGCAACATGAGGCTATCCCACAGGACTAGCTTTAGGAAGTTAAGAAGAAGAGACCTACTTGGTGGGGAGAGGTAGCAACTCAGTCAGTGGGATTCTTATAGGTGCAAGGCTGTAGTTTTGTCGAGTGACAGTAAGGGGTTGCTGTTGACATTGTGGGATTTGAACATCTGCAAAGGACCCTATTAAGAGGTCCCATAGCCACTGTAGCCTGAGATGTTCCCATATACTAAGCTAGGGCTGGAGCCCCAAAGTGGTCTGGTTTCAGTCAAGAGTAACAGACGTACCTTCAAACAACGCCTGCAGATAAACGCCACCACAGCTACTCACTGGGGTTCCACGGCACCACTTCCTCCAAAGGGATGTAGGGAGTCTGGTCAAGTCCTGGCCTGCTGTCACAGCCTCCGGCAGTGAAGACCTAGCATGAGCTGGATCAGCACTGGGTGTAGGGACAAAATGTCAGCACCACCAAGAGGGGCGGTAGTGGTTTAGTAGTTCTTAAATTGTGTAATCCACTCACCTGTGGAGCCTGCATTTGTGTTTCTGACAAACACCTGGAAATTCTGACCATGGCTGGTGAGCAGCAAAGAGTGTAGAGAGAGAAGAAAGCAGTGAGAACATCAGCAGCTTTTTCAGTATCAAATAAACTGCCCTCTACATCCCACTAGAAATGCTTTTTTATAATTAAAATGTCTGCCCTTGGCAGACATCTGGACATGTGCTCTGTTTTGATGTTGGTGTGCACTTTCGAACAGCTGGACAAATGGTAGTTCTCCAGGAAAGGTCTGTGACCTCATGGATATTCTCCCCTGTTTGGCTGTTAGGACTCTTTCTTCTGCCTGCCTAGCATACAGGAGAAGGGGGACCTTCACACTGTTGACTTGACTTGTGTTTGTTAGAGTGTGTTAGACAGTTGAAACTGTTATTTGTTTTGAAAGACCCATTTCTTTCTCTCTCTCGTAGCTTCGGCATGGTCCATGATGGAGAAGGGAACGTGTGCAAAAAGTCTGAGGGCAACATAATGTCCCCTACGTTGGCAGGACGCAACGGGGTCTTCTCCTGGTCACCCTGCAGCCGCCAGTACCTGCACAAATTTTTAAGGTATGAGCCCCTAAACCTGGTTGTGTATCTCTCTGTGCCTTTGATGTTCACTGCTGGGTCAGCCTAATCCTGTACAAGAAGCCCCAGACTCAGGTGCCCTTTCTGCAGATGGCCCCCATTTGAAGGCATCTGGAGACATTCATTTGACCAAGGAATTTGCTAAACACTTTCTTAGAGCCTCAAGTTCTGCAAACTTAATCTGACATCATTTGACCTTTAGAGTCAAAAGAATCACTTAAGATACTTAGCAAACCAAAGTATTTGTCACTACCATTTAGTTGTTTTGTTTTTTAATTCTTACTTCTATAACCAGACATTTTCAGTCCATGATTTTTAAATTTTTTAATGTTTAAATCTTTTCTTGTAGTTTTATTGAGATATAATTGACATACCATGAATTATTATTATTATTTTTTTTACCAAATACATTTCTCATTAGGAGGCAAAAAAAAAAAAAAAAGAGTATATAAACCTTCACCTGGGTCTAAAATCCTATAATTTTAAGAATTATTTCTGGAAGGTTTTATCATAGGTCTAATTCATTTAGGGTATAGAACATTAAGGAGGTAGAGTTTGACCCCTTGAAAAAGAGATAGTCAGTAGATTCTAAAATTTTAGAGAAATAAGGGACTTTAAGAAACATTTTTAGATCTGCTAGTAAAGTGGATTATGCCCCTGGTTTTCTCTCTTTCTTTCTTATTTTTTCAGTAGAGCCCCTTTTCTTTTTTTTTCTGCTGCACAAATTAACCCGTCTTGTTTCTAGAACATCATTTGCGCAGGGTCTCCGGCCTATTTCTGTTGGTTTTACTCCCGACATTCTGTTCATTATCCTATGGATGGCTCCCTATGTTCAGCTGGGGCAGTGAGCGCACAGCTGCTTTCCCTTTCTTGCTGCCTCTTCCATCACTTCCAGACCTCATAACACATTTTCTGAGCTGCGTCCTGACTACCAGCCTTGGGGGCTCCAGCCTGCAGCTGTGGTCCTTCCTCACAGCCTTACTTTGAGACCTCAGCTGAGATATTTTACCACTGAAAGGAATGATGACTGCTTTCCATATTTTGTGCTACCCAGGAAGAGTGAGAATTTTGTAGATAATATCTGTACCCTGGTAATATAAACCTATATTCTAGGAATATCCACTTGATCATTTTTTTAATTTCTATTACCCAAAAGGCAATGTTCACATGATACAATCAGTCCTTCCAACATTTGCTGTTCCCAGTATGGTGGTCTCTTGGAGTCAAGTTGGGGATTGTTAGCACTTTTTTTAGCTTTTTCATGCACCTGTTCAAATGTGCGTGCGTGCGTGTGTGTGTGTGTGAAGGACTCTGCTTTCTCTAATAAAGAAGATAATTCACTTTAGCTCACAATGCTCTTATTTGTATTAACAAGGAAATTTTTGAGTTTTCTATATCCCAAATCCTTTCTATAAACTTCTACATTCTTTTCTTAAAATTTTACTTCCTTTTCATCTTAATGGCTATGATGAAGATATATAAACATTTTAAATTTTTTGAAATATGCTCTGACAACTTGAAAATCCCAGGGATGCAAAGTATGGGCATGCAGTGAGAAGCAGCATCATGAAAGAGTCCAGAAAAAGTTTTTAAACTGCCAAGAAATATAGGAAAACTCACAGAAAGGAAATAGTTATAGGCTTAGAGAATAATTATTTTGATGACATTAAATATGGGCTGTAATCTTCAAATCAGAATATTATCCTGAGAATACTTATTAAGATTCTGGAGTTCAAAGCCATTTTGTCCAGTGATGCTGGAATGGTTAAACATACGCTGAAGTATGCTCATTTGTTTTTGTGGCAATCAGTAAAACCCTTCTGTAGCCATGCAGTAACAAACATTTATTTTCAGGGGCTTTACTGATTTTTTTGGACCACATAATAATAAAAATGCAAGATTTTACATGCTCCCAAATTTGATTTCTCGAAAGATTAAATTTTCCAAGACAGCCTTTCATTGTCAAATTCACTCTTAAGATTCATTGTACTTGAGATGTCTAGTTGTGAATTGGACGTGTCCACAGTGCATCAATCCTGATTTTTCATTGGCTTAATGAACCTGAGACCATCCTTTACATGTTTGCTGACTTCCTGATTTCCAAGTAATCAAAATACTGTTATATTCTCCACCAATTAGTTGGCAATTTGGACATGATCCCAACAATGAGTAAGGATAAACGGCCAACTTTACAAAAGTGAATCTGTTTTCCTTTATGAGCAGCCTAGCATTGGGTACACGGAAAAAATATATATTATGAGGGAACTCAATTAGCCTGAATTTGTCAGCACAACTTTTCTCTATACTCGGTAGAGTCAAGAAGGACAGATATGTTTTTGCGGTAAATTCCTCAACCTCACCAATAAAGACATATGTCATTTCCTATGAGCAGACACAGACCTCGTCACATTCACTCATGTCTGTATCCCGGAGGCCTAAGACTTAGGGAAATTGTAGCTCGTTATTTTAAACTTAATGACAACACAGACTCATCTTCAATTTGCTTTTTAAAAACTTGACTCATGCACTTCTGATCAGCAGACACAGCTCCCCTCTTGTCATATGAATCTGCATCCATACACGAGAAAGGTCATCACAGGAAAGCAGGAGTTTGAGGGATGCCCTGCCGTACCCCAGACCACCCTGTTGATGGGAAAACTTGATTTGGCCTGGAAGAGTATGTTTTGGGGCATAATAGAAATAATACATTTCAGTTCACATCTTGCTCTGCTGTATAATGTTCGTCTTAAGAAAAACAAACCAGCGAGTCATGGCGGAGTGCGGTTTCTGTGAGACTGGAGAATGGGCACTGCCGTGTCGTTGATCAGCGAGGGAATCAGAGCTCATGTGCCGATCAGGTCTTCATCACTATGCCTGGGAAGGCCTTGACCTTGGCAACTAATATAACCTTTTCTGGGGGCTCCTGTTGTCTCTCTTGGAAAAAGAGGGGATACAAGTAAAAGAACTCTCGAGCTCTTTAACGTTTTATGGTTCATGAATCAGAGTGGGAAGAGGACTTTGAAATATTGTTGCAGAACCTCTGGCCTTGCCTTATTTTCTTCATTGACATTATATATGTAGTTAAACACATATATAGAAAAGTACAAAATTATAAGCGTATAACTCAATAACTTTTCACACAGTGAACATTTTAATGTAACTTCTACCTAGATCATGATGTGGAGCACGTTATAGTAGTCAAGTCATGGAAACAGCCTAAGTGTCCTTCAGTGGATGAAAGAGTAAAGAAGATGTGAGATATATGATGCATATGTGGTATTTATATATATATATGCACTCTATCTAATTATATCTGTCTATCTATCTACTTGTCTACCTATCTACACACACACTGTAATATCATTCAGCCATGAGAAAGAAGGAAATTCTGTCATCTGTGACAACATGGATGGTTTTTGAGGGCATTATGCTAAGTGAAATAAGTCAGAGAGAGACAAATACTGCATGATCTCACCCATATGTGGAATGTTAATAAGAAAATCAAACTCTTAGAAACAGAGAGTAGATTGGTAGTTTCCAAGGGCCGGGTGAGTGGGCGAGAGGTAATGGGTGAAAGTGGTCAAACTTCTAATGATTAGGTGAATGAGTTCTGGGACTGTCACGTGCAACATAGTGACTGCAGTCAACAATACTGTATTTTATAGTTGAAGCTTGCTGAGAGAGTAGATCTGAAAAGTTCCCACTACCAAATAAAAGTTCTAACTTTGTGAAGTGATGGATGTGTTAACGAACCTAAAAAAATATATGGAACACCGCTCTCCCCCCCAGAATCCCCTTCCCCAATCCCATCATCACCTCCCTCTTCCCCACAGACAACCATTCCTCTGACACAGAACGCCACCATAGACAGTTTTGTCTGGTTTTGAACTTACTATGAATGGAGTCATGAGTTATGTGCTATTTTGTGTCTGGGGTCTTTAGCTAAATATTTTGATTATGAGATTCATCCTTGTTTCTGCATAAAAATATGACATTCATTTACTTATTTTTAATTGCGTGGATATGCTCCAACTTATTAATCCATCCTGTTAGTGACAGACATTTGCATTTCTAGTATTTGGCTATTATAAGAAATGTCACTGTGAATATTCATTTGGTTTACACATATATCTCTGAGTATACACAGCAGAGGAACTTTGGGGTCATAAATATATATGTACAGTGTCAGTAGACACTGCCAAATAGCTTTCTTAAGTGGCTGTGCAAAGTTACAATCCCACAAGCACTTATGAATATTCAGGTTGTTCCACAATCTTGCCAACGCTTGATCTCGCTGGTCTTTTTCATTGTAGCCAATCTTGTGGGTCTGTGGTGGTAGATCAAAGTGGTAATTAATGAGATTGAACACCTTTTCACATGTTTAAAGTCTACTTTAAAAACCTCTTTAGTGAAGTGTCTGTTCAATTCTCTTGTGCATGTTTTTGAAATTGAACTCCTTTATTTTTCTTATCTCTTGTTGGGAGTACTTTATATATACTGAGTAGGAACACTTTGTGCATTACGGGAAATGTGTATTGCAAATATCTTCTTTCACTCTATGACTTAGTATTTACACTTTTAATGGTGTCTTTTGATAAACAGAAGAGATTTTTTATGTTTTTAAGGGAGTCCAATTACTCATATTTTTCCTTTAGGATTAGCACTTTCTGTGCACCACTGGAAAAAAACTCTGCTTACCCCAGAGCCATGAATATATTCTTCCACAAGCTTTGTTGTTTTGCTTATCACATGTAGGCCACCTGACTTTTGTGTAGGGCATGCAGCAGAGTTGAAACATATTTTGTCCTGGTGGATATCGGGTGATTGTAAAATGGCTGCAATGCTTTTCCTTCATGCACCCACACCCTGTTGTATCCCTGTGCCCTCCTCACTGACTCTGGGCTTAGCTGTGTGACCTGCTTTGGATGATGGGACAAGCGCAAACATGCCCAAGCATGAGCCCAGCCAGAAGGATCAGGGGTGGGATCTGCTCATGGCTCTTCAGATGCGATGCTGACCAGAGCCCACTTTCACATCGCAGTGTTGATGTGTGTGTCGCTGTGTCTCCCCCTGCACGGGACCTTCCAGGCCCCTAGTCTGTGCACTGGACCAGGCAGGGACCTCATCCTCAGGGCCATGTACAGATTCTCTGTGGCTCCTTTGAAAGTTTACATGTCTCTTGTTTTCAGGTTACTTTTGACATTTTTCTGTGATATTGGTTTTCTGTAGAATTTCTTTCATGTACCCATGTGTGTTTTTCTTTTTCTTTTTCCTGCTTGGGGTTTTAGAACTGCTTGCATCTGTGGTTTATTGTCTTTCATCAGTTTTTGAAAATGTTCAGACATTTTATCTACAAATATTGATTCTGACCCTTTCATTCTGTCTTCTCCTTTTTGGCTTCCAATTATGTAAATGTTAGAATTTTTCACAATACCTCACATACATATTTTGTATATATTCATTCTCTGGTGAAATTCTCCATCATAACCTCTTTTTCTCAAAGCTAATAACCATAATAATTTTAAACTCCATTTCTGACTACTCCAATATCTGGATTCCTTATGAATCTGTGTCTATTATTTGTGTATTCTCTGGGGTTTCAATGCTTTGGTCTCATCTCCCAATACATTTGGTAATTTTGAACAAACGAAGGATATTGTTAATGAAAAAATTAAAGACAAGATAGACCCCCAAATGATGTTATCTTTTCTTTCTAGCAGACAGGGCAGTTGCAGTTTATCAGTAAGTCACTTTGGGGTTGAGCTGATGTCACTCTGGCATTCGGTCTTCCTAAACCAGCCTTTCAAGTTATTTCTTTACACCTTCAGCAAAGACCTAGTATGGCTTCCGTGAAAATCTTGTTTACCAGGGCCGACCCACAATTTCAATCTTTATCTCCCAGCCCCACCAGATTGCCAACACCCTGCTCAGCTCCTCAGCCTCGTAAGGACCACTTTCCACTCAGCCACTAGGCTTCTTAACAGCTTTTTATGACTCATTAAATTCCTTGAGGAGAAAAATATTACTGGGTGTTGGGTTCACTTCTCTACTTTCCTTTGCTCTGGAAATGTTCATCCCTCATGTTCTTTTTACTTTGATAGCCTTCTGATGCTTGTAGAACAATCAGTCTCATACGTGCTGGTCCACCATAGTTAAAAGTGGAAGTCCTCTTTGAATTAAATTTTAAGGATGAATAATAAATAATAGGTTACATTTGATCAAACTATAAAAAATCCTGAACCCGTGAACTTTAAAAAGTTTTTTTCAGTCTCTTGCTTGGGTTCATCAATGTAACTGACTTTTCCTAGTTTCCTTTCTATGCAATGGGAATAGTATTGCCAACCCTGATGTAACTTTAGGGAGGTAATGGGGAACATCTAACTAGTATATAGGAATCATTTGAGATCATTAGAGAGAGGTGCTATGGAATTCCAAAGTTGCCAAATCACTCCTGTCATGGAGTGTTAGTTATGCTTTTATTCATTTTTCTCTACTTATAGACCCTTACATCATGATCATCGTAGCAGTAATAGAAAGATCATTTATTCAACACTCACAGTGAGCCAGTCACTGCTCTTAGCACTTTCCAAGCCTTTGATTTAATCTATTAAAAGGCTTCTGACCTCCTTGCATGTATGTTTAATGTCCTGTCCACAGTGACTGGTGCCCTTCCTCATGTTTTATGTATGTGGATATTAATTAAGGGCACACATGCATCAGTGGGCTCCAAGGCAATAGAATCTGGGACCCGGGTCCTGGAGACTGGGGCCAGAAAGATTCCGATCAAGGTGGACCACCACACAAAGAAAAGTTTGGGGATGCTTAGGCAGATCTACTGTTGTTAAGTTTATTGTGATTACAGAGGTGTTTTGTTTTTGTTTGTTTTTAGTTTTTGCTTATTGAAATTTGTAAATAGGATTTAGTTGCTATTTACAAACACTTGTTTCTCCTCCCTCCAAATGCAAAAATTATACTGAAGCCTGTCTCTGGTAGGGAAGAGGATACCCTATTTGTGGAGGAAGAAATCATTAGTTGGCCTTTAGCCCATCTTCTAGGGAACTTAAGGAGAATTAATTTTCTTCTTGACTTTGGAATCTAGTCAGAAATCAGCCTGCGTATAGAGCATTTCTGGTGGAAATCATTGCAATGCTCCATGTGGAAGCTGGAAGCTATTGTGCAGGAAAGGAAGGAAGGAGGGAAGAAAGAAAGAAAATTCCAGCCTTTGAAATTGGCTGATTGTGTTTTGCTGTTTACAGTGCCCATTTCATCGTTTTATTGTTCCTAGCAAGAAGTGTACTTTTTAAGGTGTCTGTTATAGAAGCTCCTCACATCAAACATCTGGTTGTATTATCCCATTTCACTCTCCCCATGATAGGTTTGAGAAATCCGATGAAGAACAAATTGCCTCCCTGGAAAAGGTGAAACATATTATGAACAATTTCAGAAAATGTGGCCTCTATATTTTAATAGAATTAAGATAAAAGGTATATTGGACCTCAGGAGAAAAATGTCCCCTCTTCTTTATACAAGACATGGGGTAAAATTGCATGAGAAAGAAAAGGCGTGATTGAATTACGTGTAATTACATGTAATTCATTCATTGAATTACATGATTGAAGTTACATCTTTGGTAATTTCCAGCATCACCAGTAGTTCCTCTTTGTTTTAGCACTGCCCAAGCTACATGCCTTGCTGATCAGCCAAAGCCTGTGAAGGAATACAAGTATCCTGAGAAGCTGCCGGGAGAGTTATACGATGCAAACACACAGTGCAAGTGGCAATTTGGAGAGAAAGCCAAGCTCTGCATGCTGGATTTTAAAAAGGCAAGTGACTCTTGGCAAATGTTCAATGTAAAATTCTTCATAAAACCGTTTTATTCAGTGAAGCTGACATTGATGTATTCTGCGTTTATTGGGTACCTACCAAATGTCAAATCCTGTATGTTAGGGCTGGTCCTATATAACAGGAAACACATGTTTTACTGGCAAAGAAAATGACAGTGGATACTGTTGTGGGGATCAGTTTCCTCTCAAGTACTGACTTGGCCTGTTGGGTCAGTTCTTTCTTTCTGATTTATCATGTGGGAGCTCAGCGAGAACTCTTGGTTGGTGTAAGATGGCAAATTAATACACTGCATTCCTTTCAAATGGTATTTAAGAAACAATGTCCCCCCGCCCCCCTTACCTTCCTCAGATAGACAAAATTTACTATAAAGCAGTAGCCTATCTGGGACTTCTGATTATTAAATTCCTCAAATTAAGTGTTTCTAGAGAAGTCTTTCATAGAACTCCATTGACCCCAGGGACACCAGCAGACTGGTTTCCTCATATAAATTCCTCATATAACACAGAGACATGTGCTCTCGCTAGACAAGGGAAAACCGAGATTTCACAGCTTGCCCTACTAAACCACTAGGAAAGCTACCCTAAATTAAATGAAATTAACTATTTTTGAGGGTTTTTTTATTCTAGTTTATAATGAAATCAAGAGGAAAATAGACAAAAATGTATAGTCTTCCAGAAACCTCCAACATTTCAGAATGCACTGGGAATATTCCCCATTTCAATCTAATGTGATAATCTTCTTTCTTCTAAACTAAAGTAGATCTCCCCCCAAAAGTCAATTACAGCCATGTGCCAGAACTGGATTCTTATCTCCTCAGCTGGGTAATCTCAGCTGGGAACAAGAATAATAAACCAGTCAGCATCAGCATATATTCCCAATGTTGCCTTTTCATTGGCAGAATATGTGAAATCCCTGAGAATTTTTTGCGTGTCACTCTCCTGTTTGCTAAGGAAACGGAGCATAAAACTTTTCTTTCAAAGATGGAATGTTCTACATCATGCTGCTGGTTTTCACATTATTTTGCTGTGACCATGGAGTATCCTCCATGGTAAACTAGTGCCGTTTGGAAAATACAGGAAATAAGAAGTTAAATGCAGCAGGTCTTTTTATTACTGAGGAAATATTTACCTGCAGGGAAATGTATTTCTTACAGGTGTACAACTGGGTTTTAACAAATGTATTCCCCCGTGTTACCAGCATAAAGCTAGAATGTTCCCTTTTGCCCCCTTCCATTCAATCCCCTCCCCACCCCAGTAAGGAACCATTGTTCTGACTTCTGTCACCGTACTTTCACATTGCTTATTCTGGAACTTCATAATTGCCAAGTAAAGTTTTCACATTTCGCCATTAGATATGATGCTTTCAGTTTTACATAGTTACCTTTTATCAAGTTGAAAAAGTTCCCTCGTGGTCCTAGATTGGTAAGAGATTTTATCACAAACTTATGTTGACTTTTATCATACTTTTTTTTTTCTGCATCTATTGATATAAATGTATTTTTCTTCTTTATTCTGTTAATGTAGTGAATTATACTGATGGGTTTAAAATTATTTTTCATTGATTTTTGAATGTTAAACTAACCTATATTCCTAGGATAACTTTACTTGGTCATAATCTATTATTCATTTTTATATTTTGTTGATTTGATTTGAGACTATTTTGTTCATTATTTTTATATCCGTGTTCTTGAATGGTATAATTTAGAAATTTTTTTCTTAAAATTACCATTCAAGAATTTATATCAGGGTTATGCTGCCCTGAAAAAATGATTTGGAAGTGCTCCCTACTCCTGTGCTTTCTTGAAGAGCTTGTAATAAAATTGCTATTGTTTCTTCCTTAAAGTTTTGTTAGAACTTACCAGTGAATCCAATCTGCGGGAAGGTTTTTGTAATTACTAATTCAACTACACTAACACATGTAGGGTTATGCAGAAGAAATTCCTAGCTAGACTGATCAGATTCATTGGAAAAAAATAAATAAATAAACATCAAAAAATGACACAGGAAGAGACCTTTTCCAATGAATTTTTTTGTTTTATCTGTTTTTTTTGTTTGTTTGTTTGTTTGTTTTACCAAAAGTTGTTTGTAATATTCTCATTTATCCCTTGAATGACTGAAAGATCTATAGTGACATTTCCTCTTCTATTCCTAATAATGGTAACATGTGTTTCTTTATCTCCTTTTCTTGGTCAGTCTAACTAGAAGTTTATCAGACGAATTAGTCCTTTCAAAACATCAGTATTTATCTTTATTAATTTTTAAAAGAAGTATTTGTTGGGTTCTTTTCTATTTCATTAATGTCTGTTTTGTCTTTATTACATACTAAGGCTTAATGTGACTTTCTTCTCCTTGCTGTTTATGGGATAAACTTGGATCACTGACTTTAAAAATTTCTTCTTTACTAATATAACCATTTAACTATAATTAAAGCTAGTAATTTTTTTTCTCAGCAGCATTATTAACATATATCCTGAACATTTTTAGATGTTGAATCTTTAATATTATTAGCTATGAAATATTTTCTCATTTAAGCGGTGATTTCTTCTTTAACCCATGCATTATTTAGGAGTATACTATTTAACTACCAAATAATTGGTGATTTTCTAGACAGCTTATTAATTTTGATTTCTAATTTTGTTCAATTTTATCAGAGAATATACCCTATAAGTATACTTTTGAAATTTATTGAAACAGATTTCATAGCTCAGCATTTGGTCTACCCTGGTGAACATTCTATGGCCACTTGAAAGAATTGTGAATTCTGCAGTGGTCAGGTATAGTGTTCTAGATATATCTGTTTTGTTAATTTGTCTGATGATATTGTTTATAGCTTCTATATCCTCTGCAATATTTGGTACTTGTTATGTAACAATTTAATAGATATGAGTGTTAAAGTCTCTAACAAAGATTATGTATATTCCTATTTCTCCCATTAGTTCTATTAGTTTTTGCTTTGTATATTTTGAAGCTGGGTATTTAGGTGCGTACACATTTAGGATTTTTATGTCTTCCTGACTCTTTCATTAATATACAATAACTTTATTTTATTTTTGATAATGTTACTTTCCCTTGAATTATACTTCATCTTATGTTAATACAGCCACATCAGCTTATTTAGGAATACTCTTTGCATGATATCTTTCCCCACCCTTTTACTTTCCATTTCTCTGTGTTTTTATATAAAATATGTCTGTCGTAACATCCTTTAGTTTGGCATTGCTTTTCTATCCAGTTGAACAATCTATAGCCTTTCACTGGGATGTTTAATCCATTTATATTTAATGTAATTATTGACATAGTGGATTTAAGTCTACCATTTTGCTATTTGTTTCCCATTGTTCTCATTCCTTTTTTTCGTTTTCTTTTGGATTAAACATGCTTTTAAAAATTCTATTTTTGCATCAATTTGCTTTTTAGCTATATTTTCTTGTATTTTTAGTGGTTACTCTAGAGATTACAGCTGCATCTTTAATTTACAACCTACACAGAATTAGCATCATGTCACTTTATGCAAAATGCAGGATTCTTACAACAAATAAGTCCATGTATCCCTCTTTCACAGTATGTACTATTGTCATCATGTATTTTATTTCTATGCATGCTGTAAACCACATGACACAATGTTAAAATTTTTGTTTTAAAATAATGGGTTGCTTTTAAATAAAATAGGGTCATCTTTTATATTTACCCACATGTTTGCCATTTATTATTTATGCTTTCTTATATGCTTTCTTATAGATCAATTTCAAATTGTATCATTTCCTTAGGGGATGAAAAACTTCCTTTAGCATTTCTTGTAACACAATCTGTGGCCACAAAGTACGTCAGGTTTTCTTTATCAGAAAATGTTATTAACTCACCCTCAGTTTTGAAGAACACTTTTTCTGAGTACAGAATTCTAAACAGTTTATTCTTTTTTTTTTCCTTTAGACACTTTAAAGATATAATTCCATTTTCATCTGGACTCAGCTGTTTCTGATAAAATGTTTGTCATCATTTGTATCTTTCTTCTAACATTTCTAATCATTTGTTTAGACAATTCAGCAAGCTATGCGTTTGGGTTATTTTAAGTTTCAGTTCCAGAATTACTATTTGGTTCTTTTTTTATAGTCTATATTTCTCTAGGGAATGTCCCATTTGTTCACTTATTATGTCCATTTTTAAAATATATTTATAACATTACATATGTTACAATTATATATTGTAACATATTGTTATTTTATGTTACATGTATTTATATTATGTTATTATAATAGGTGAATCCTTTTGATCCCCTGAGGCTTATTTTACTCTTCCTTAGGGCTCATCTGTTCTGGTTTTTCCTTAGCCCTAGGGCATGGCCTGTACTCCAGTTTGTGGTTCTTACTCATGAGATGTGGACGCCCGGGATGCTCACTGAAGTCTCTCCACTTTGTGTGGCCAGAACACTGCTGTCTCCTAGCATTGTGCATCTCTGTCTTCTAGCCCTTATCAGCTTTCAGCCTAAATCTGTTGCCCTCTTCCAGGCCACTTGGAGTCTCATCCTGTACATCAACCATTCACTCCCCAGATAAGGACCTGCAGGAAATCCTCATGGAGACCTCTGGTGCTCCCTACTAAATGCAGCTTTCTCCTTTCTGGTCCCAGTTCCACAAATTCTAGCTACTTCTGCAGCCCCAACTCTGATCTGTGCACCCTCCATTCAGTGAGACTGCTGTTGTCTGCATGGGAACCATGTCTTTGCACCGTGGTCAGCAAAGTGTTCCCAGACAGAGAGCTGGGCAAAGGTGACGCCCACCTTACAAATTCCCTTCTCTCGAGGACCATGTACTGTGTTGCTTGTTGCAAGAGTCTGAAACAACTGGCCCATACATTTTGTCCAGTTTTATAGTTTTTGTATGTAGAAAAGTAAGCGTGGCACCAGTTACTTCACCATGAACAGTAGACAAAATACCTTTTGAAAAATATCCATTAAAGTCAATATTGTGAGCTTATTCCCTATGATGTGAAATTGTTTTTCGATCCAATTAAAGTTGACATATTTTTCTTTTTATGAGTTAAATTCTACTTGTGTGGCCAGACTCTCTAATATAATGAATCTCAACTTTAGATACAGAGTGACAATTAGATTCTTTATTTTCCATATGAATTAAAGCATCTCAAGAAATTATAAAAGTTAATTTTTTAAATGAACTCCTACTGAAATTTTATGAGAATGGGTCTATTAGGTTGAAATGTAAAGACCTGGAAGTTTTCTGACTGAAGAATATAAAATAATAAATAACAAGGAAACTACCCAGTGCCTCAACCAGCACTTGGCACTTAAGGCCCATTCAGTAAGACTTTGCTGGGAAGGGTGATAGATGGATGGATGATGTTTTAGACAGGGTTGAACCTTTTTTAAGTACCACGTGCCATTTAGTTTGGAAAGTTAAGAGCTAACGCGAATGCATATGCATTCTTCTTTTGGATAAGTAGATGTGTATTTGGTGTATATGTGTGGGTGTTAACATACTTGTTTATAAATCCACACACATATATGGCCATGGCTTTCTCTGTCCACTGATGACTTGTTGATAATCAAAATTAGTGATAAAATCACACCACTGCTTGAAAAACAAATAATTGCAATAAATTATATATCCTATTATAACATCATTTGTATATGCATTTTTAGTTTGTATTTTTGGAAAGTCTGATACTGACAGTTTGAGAAAACTAATCTGGTGGCATTCTATTCACAGTATGGAAATGCCACAATAAATCCAACACAGTCATCTGAAAATGTTTGTTTTATTTGGGGTATTAGGTTGTGATGTTAAACTTAACTAAGTCAGTATTATCAAAATAAGTCATTGTGAACATAGCTCTTAAATTATGGGAAGGAATAGCAAGTGAGAGAACCTTCATTAAAGAGAGTACAGTATTCCTTAACAGCAAAGATAAAAGCAAGAGTGAACTCTGTACATGGGCCTCAACTTTCTTCTTCTTAAGTCAAGTATTAGTTATTTTAAACATTGTGTCTTTATCAAGTTCCTATTCAGCTTCATCAACATTTCTTGGTGGCCTGACCCTGCAGTCTGAGATGCAAGTTGCCAGAATTACTTTGAAATTTGATCACCTTAGTGTCCTGGGTACTGTTGGTAAATTGGGAACCCACCCCCCAATCCAGCAGGTATTGCATTCCAACTTCCTGGCCCTAGAACCATGATTTAATAGGGTCATTGTTCCAAGAGGACTCTGAAGTTTTATTAAGAATGTAATGACCTACAACCATAATGCAGAATTTAGTACAACCATTGTACATTATGTCCAGAAGTTAGCAGTTAAGTCAAAGTATGATAAAACTGAGAGGAGGTAATTGGGTTTTGGTTGTTTAGATAATAAAATAAACATTGTTTGAGGTACTAGAATTTTTATTTGTTTTCCAGGATAGAATGTCACATTTTTATTAAATGACCGGCAGTTACATCTATAGGGCACCAAGGTCTCGAATCTTATTTGATATGTTGAAACACAGTAACATGAATTATATATTTCAAGGCTCTTGTAGCTCTGTGATTTATTTCTGCCTGGAGGCCTGGAATTGGGAATTGAGCAGCTTCCAGAATGAGGCTGAAATACACAGATGGCATAAGCTGGGCACAGGCTGAGTTACTGTCACATGCTTTAGTGGTGAGCTGTCACCAGAATCCTATACTTGAGAGCTTCTTACTTAGAAAATGTAAAAACTATTGCCTTCAATAGTTTCTTCCATCCATATTCTTTATCCTGCAAAATGTTCCCCAAAACTACAATGTAAGAATATTATGAAAATCCTTTGAATAGTAGTCTAGGTGTAGTGTTTTCATATCATAAAGTCACCCTCTTAAGTCATCCTAGAAGTTTTTATGATCACAATTCACTGATCACTATTCATTTCATTTTACACTAAAAATGTTCCTGCTCATTCTGTCCAAGGTTTCCATAGAAACAAACTAACAGATGTTCAACTCAGAAAGCATTTACTGAAAGCCAGCCAGGTACTAAACACTGTTCCAGGTATTGGTGACAAATACATAAAAATAATTTAGCATTTTAAAACACCATTTATTTTATCATCTTGCATCATCCCTGAAACTGCCTCCGGACTTAGTACCACTGGCTCCCTCAGGCCACAGCCATGAACCCAGGCTGGGGGCTGGGATTGAGCTCACATCTCCTCCCACCTTTGAAGTGAGAAAGGACACTGACATGAGTTTGGTGCCTGTTAGGTGCCAGGCCCTGAGTTGGGCACATTACCTACCTATGACACTTCATTCAGCCCCCAGGACAAGTCGATGGGTGGTTGCATTCAGGGAGGATACCGGGACTCTGCCTGCCCAGGCCTGCCATGCCCAATTCAAACCAGACATGCTTACCTTCTCAGAAGCCCAAACCCTCTCCTGGACCACTGTGTCCATCCCCCGCTGATCCAACCACAGGAGCAGGTATCTCTGTCACATCCACCATTCACTTATCATTCACTCATCATTCACTCATCCATCCGTGTGTTCATCTGTTTGTGTGTGTGCACACCCAGCCACCTAAATCAGTAGGTCTCTGAACCAGCACTCACGGGCAAGTACGCCTACCCTGCACCACTGTCTGGATTCTGGCTTTGATCCACCATATTTCCACCCAGATGTTAAGCCGGGGTCCACAAGTTCAGGTTTCAAGGGAGCTTTATTTATATCCTGGTTTCTGTCAAGATGTCATCCTGGGAAGCAAACAGAGCTTCCCAGTTGTCTCTTTGGAGACTTACAGATGCCCAGGTCCCTGCTTTTATGGATGCCTTGAGGTCCTCTTATGACTCTGATCTCTAACCACCGTTCTGGGCAAGAAGAGAGGCTCCCAGCACAGCATGCTAATTCATGTCATGAGAGCCAGGAAAGCACTAACCACCAGCGTGACACATTTGCCCCAGTAGCACTTAATGATTCTGGAGGACTCCCAAGAAGATGAAGTTTAGTGGTACAGTGATTGTAATCTTAAGAGGTTACTATGAATACCTTGAAATAAAAGCAATTAATTGATATCAAAATTAAAACATTGACAGTTTGCTTCTTAACAGTCCATGTTCTGCAAAGCTGTCTTATTAGTGAGAGAGATACAAGCGGAAAAAAATATAAGGCAGTGCCTTTAACAAATGCCTTAACTTTTAAATATATAATAAGTACATTTATAAAGGAGATTTGATAATTAGTTTTATGAAGGTAAAATTAATATGGATTATTAAAAGGGAAATCCTTCAAGAGTTCACTCACACCATGCAGAAAGTCTCCTGTGAGCACATCTCTAGCATCATTGAAACAGAAAATAAAAGCACAAGTGCCGTGAAATGCCATCTTTCAAGCAAAATTAGGTGGAAGTTTTGCTGTGTTGCATTTTCTTTATAACACGAAAACACCCAGTAGATGCAGCTATTAAATGACTTGGGAAATAGTACAGCACTTGTTCAAATGTTCAGAACAGTTGTGCAGATAATTTAAGAAATGTTTCCATCGTGTGCAATTGAAGCTACCACCAGCATTCCTGAAGGTCCCATCATTTCATGAGTCCCACTGCTGACTGCCCTTCACTAAGATGTTCCTTTGGGCCCAAAAGGATATAGAAGTAAAAATAATTCCTTATACTTGGAGAGGCCTTTATTGTGTATAAATCTCAGATCTTGTTTTATTTTATTGACAAATCAGCCGTGTGGGGCTTCCTTCCTCTGCACACGTCTTTCTTCTTTCTCGTCTTCCTTTGCACGAACCCTTCATTCCTTCTCCCTTGAATGTGCCATCCTTGAGCTCAATAGTTGGCTCAAATGTCCATCTTCTCTGACTCCTTCCCTGGGTCCTCCAGGCAAAGCCCTTTTCTCCTGGCAAGCCCACCCTGCACTGTGTTCTTCCCCTTGTAAGGGCACCTCTCCCCATGTGCACCACATGGTGATTTACAGCTAATCTATCCCTCTAAGACCATTCTTGAGAGGGTAGGTCTGGTCATATTTCTTATGGAACCTCCTGCCTAGTAAGATAACTGGCATATTCTAGGACTTCATCGAAGATTTGGGGGTGGTGGATGAGTGGGTGGGTGGATGAATGGATAGCTGGGTAGAGGAATGGACAAGGAGAAGTTAGTGAAAGGTAGGATGGAGAATGAATTATAAAATGTTAGGTTTTATTGGGTTTTTTAATCTTAATTTTTCGCAGTTTTCTTCAGTCCGTGGATTAAGCATATTTTACTTCTTAATTTAGAAAGTGTAATTTTGTTAAATGTATGATGAATAAATATAAATAAATAGAGCTTCAGGGATAGAATTAAGTTGAAGCAAGTCTAGAACATGAGTCTTCTAGGTCGTCACTCTATCATATGCACCTACTCCAAAGTAGACGTCAGCTTTCAATTTATATCAGTTGTTTTTCCCTTAAATTTTTCAGTGATATTTCATCAGAGTTGCATGGATCATTTGTAATACTAATGACCATTTTTTCCGCCTTTAGGATATCTGTAAAGCCCTGTGGTGCCACCGGATTGGGAGGAAATGTGAGACTAAATTTATGCCCGCGGCAGAAGGCACCACTTGTGGGCGTGACAGGGTAAGAAGCTAATCTTAGGCACATGCATCATATTCAGATGTCAGTCTTTCAACCATGCGTCTTTCCTCCGCTTGCCTTGGTATTTTTTAAGCCCATCTTTCTGATATATATGTCCATATCTATACCCATGTCAAAAGATTGTGTTTAATTTATATTAATTCTATGAAGAGGACTCCCCTTCATACTTTTCCAATGATATAATTGATGAGCTGCCTGGAATAAATAGACGTAAATGTCAGGCAACAGGTGATGGCTGAATCTGTTTAATTCAGGAAAATGTTAAACTCTTGACCACCTTTTAATCAAATAAAGAACTAGCATTCAGCAGTTCTGTTAAAGCCTCAAAGCATCAGCTTGAAGACTGTGGAATAGATCCTTCTGACCTATTTGTTGCTCCTGTGAAAATGAGAGAGGTGCTCTAGTGGGGGAAAGAAGAAATTCATAAGACAGCAAGTTTATTACTAACTGGGAGACAATGACAATTCTGTCATTAAAACTTAAAAATAAATTATCTTAACACTCAAGAGTAATCTTTTAATCCTTTTGATTTAACCTGTGATTGTATTTTTTTCAGAATATAAAAGACTATTGATAAACATAGAAATATATTGGGACCAAATTGTCACTGTAACCATTTTCATCCTATGTATCTGAACTTTCTAGTGATGCTAATGAGTATGAGAGAGAAATCTATGCCTGAATATCATTGATCCAAGATGTTTAAAGTCCGAAGTAAACCTATCATACCATAAACATATTTAAATGTGAATACAAATAGAAAGGATTTAATGTGTTAGGAAACAATGCTAACATAATGCTTTTGGGTTAAATTATTGCAAAGCTGACTGAGGAAATGAAGAGAAATGAAGTAAATATGCTTAAGAATAGCACCCAGCAACCATTCATCCTACACATGTTAATATGCTTTATTTTCAGACTTTCCCAGGGTGAGACTGATATTTAAATCCTTCTAGGGATGTAGGCAGCAGTAAATTAATCCATAACAAAAACGTCTAATTAAAATGCTTTTAGTTTCTTGAAAGAGAAAATAGATTTGCTAAGGTACTGCAATGTGGAAATACCAACCATCACGGGATACCAGAGAATTTACCTGAACATTAACTGCAGGTGATCACGACTCTTTGCACATAACTGACTAAAACTGATCAAATTTTGCAAATCTGATAGTTTGCAAAATTATGCCTATTTCTGGAACGATTGGCAGCCCTTCCATTGTTGCCTTGGTGATGGTTCACACAGGTATGGTGTGGTTCTCCAGGTGTCCTACTTTCTTTAAAATCTACTATTTTCCTTGGATGAAGTTACAGCTGTGATGCTACCCATATATTCTTGTTACATTCTATTTACCTTGAAAGCAATTAAATTGGTTTTCATTGGTATTTTAAAATATTTTTTCCTGGTGTTTCCTCATATTGAAAAGAATTAGAGCACATTAAGCCAGACTGGATGCCTACAAATTACACAGCGTTGAGTGTTCTGCCCAGGATTGAATGGCTGCCCAGTGGCCATGCTGGGACAAGCATCAGAAGTTCATGTAAAAGCCCCCTTTCGTGTTAGTTGTGTCATCCTGTATCACCGGTCCACGAGTGTCCATGAGGTTTATTGATTGAGAAGCGTGCACCACCAGAAGTCAGTATCTCAGTACTTTGGAATATTCCAGAGCAATGGATGGGCTGTAGATAACTGACAACAACTGTACGGCTCCTGTGCATCTTTCTCCTGGATGGGAACCTATTTTCCTCCATGTGCCACCAACGCTGAGGCTGTGCATGGGTATGCATGCTGGTGAACCTGAGTGGTCAGTGCATCTTTCAGTGGCAAGCACTGTACTGAGAACATGATGTACATTGAATCCTCACAGGCACCCTGGAGGGTGAGCCTAGGGCAGCCCCCCACTGTACACCAAAGAACTCTTCCAGGAAAAAGACACTCGGTTTCTCTGCTCTCATGCCATGAGAAATCCGGAACAGGGGTCAGGACCACAGCCTGGGTGCATGCTGAAGCAGATTCCGGTTCTTTAATGATCCCTAGTGGAAAATTAAACCAGCTCTCACTTTGTGATTACGTTGCAAATGGTCCGAGGCACTTGGCCTGTGTCATTGCATTGGGTCTTTGGAACAAGCCAGTCTGGTGGTTTCCCTCATCCCTGATGTTCACGGGAGGACGGGCAGGCTCAGGGCACCTGAGTCAGTGCCCCAGGTCACACACCTGGTTGAAGTGATAGGCGGGGCTCATTTTCACCTCAAGAACGGTGTACGTTCTTGTGCCTCATTATGCTGCTGCACTGTCTGTACGGGGTTTAGGTGTGACAGTGAATTCCTTGAACAGTATCACAACAGGGTGTGAGCCTTATCGTGACATCACACTGTCCAAGATAAAGCCTCTTTCGTAAGCCACGCTCTCCATCGGTAAAATGTAAAATTGTGATAAACATGGGATTGTTCTCAGAAATACAACTGGTGCTTCAGCGGACATTTTATGTGTCTATTTCACACAAGGGTCTTGCCCCCGACCACCCCACTGACTGGCTCCACAGGTCTGTGATCTGCATGAAATTAGACTCAAAATTGTACGTATGCGTGTTCATGTTTGTGTGTCTACGTGCACCTAGGCATTCCCCCCAGCCTACTTGGGAGAAGATGTAGTGCTTTCTCCTCAGAATCTCAAAAAGTTTTCTTAAATAATTTTTAAGGATAGTCACTTAAGGATACTCCTGGGCATATATCCGGAGAAAACCATAATTTGAAAAGATACATGCACCCCAATGTTCATAGCAGCACTATTCACAGTAGCCAGGACATGGAAGCCACCTAAATGTCCATCGAGAGATGAATGGATAAAGACGTGGCACATGTATACAATGGAATACTACTCAGCCATAAAAAAGAAATGAAATAATGCCATTTGCAGCAACGTGAATGGACCTAGAGATTATCACACAAGTGAAGTAAACCAGACAAAGACGAATATCTTGATATAGCTATGATATATGATATAGCTTATATGTGGAGTCTAAAAAATGATATAGATGAACTTACTTATACACAAAACAGAAATAGACCCACAGACATAGAAAACAAACTTACGGTTAACAAAGGGAAAGGGGGGTGTAAATTAGGAGTTTAGGATTAACATACACACACTACTGGATGTAAAATAGATAACCAATAGGGACCTACTGTATAACACATGAAACTATACTCAATATTTCTTAATAAGCTATAAGGGAAAAGAATCTGAAAAAAAAAAAGGATATATATGTAAGTATAACTGAATCACTTTGCTGTACACCTGAGACTGACATAACATTGTAAATCAACTATACTTCAATTAAAAAAAGGATACTCTGGCAAAAAAAAAAAAAAATGCATTTGCAAGACTGTTAATTGCAGCAATAATTATCAAAACAGAAGCCTGGAAATGATGCAAATGTCCATCAGAAGGGAACTGGTTGGAAATATACCTAATGGAATGTTTTGTAACTGCAACAGAGGAAGGAGGGATGTGTCTATCTTCTTCTGTGGAATGAACTACAGAACATATTGTTAAATGAAAAAGCAGGATGGAAAAAGATGGGGGTAATATGGGGTCATTTATGAAAGAAAAGGAAATACTAGTCTATATATAATTACTTATGCTAAAAAATAAAAGGATAAACTCTAAATTTTAAAAAAAAGTAAACATTTTGTGTAGTTTTAAAACAAAACTAGACCAAATTTTATTAAAGTAATTCATAAACATCCCAAGCAAAATGAAACAATCTAACCTAAATAGGTTCCATTTAGGCTTTAAGTCAAGTTATTGGCTTAACTATGACCACAACAGAGGAATTATCCAAGTGACTTTAAAACCCAACACTTTGTACATCTCAAGTAGAATTCATCCAGTAGACACCAAGTACTGCAAGGAACCTTAAACAGTTCAGCAATCATATCGACATTGATAGGTTGGTTTTGCTCTTCTAAAACTATTATTTTTATAGACTCCTACACAATGCTTTGCTGGCAGAATGTCAGTTGTGCCCAGTGAATGGGTCCATCAGTGGGAAAACCAACACCATTGAATGCACGCTAGATCTTGTGTAGTTTTTGCATGTGGTGGAAGTGAAGAAACCATGTAGATTTTAGCAGAATTAACATCTATGAACGCTTCTCTGGAAAAAGGGGAGCTGATAGAATCTCCAGCCTCGTAGGGACAGGAGAAGCCCTGTGTGGGTTGTTTCGTGTCCTTAGAAAGCTGTGTGACCTCTGACATGCATCACTTATAACCTCCAGGCTCCCAGCCCAGGTGCTTTGGAGCAAAAGCACAGAGCACCAGCCAGAAATGACAAGGTGTTGAGCCACATGGAACCTCCAGCTGGATTTTTCTACCTGACAGTCAGTCTGTTCCGACAGCGAGAGGTGAAAAGCACGTTGTTTCCAGGAAAGGTTAGAGCTCATACACCTGAGAGGTGAACAATTGAACTGAGTGTTCCTGCAACACGACTTAACTACACATGTTAGGTTCCAGCAGCTCAGACAGACGTCTGAAAATGATTTTGCTCTGTACCTTCCCTTTATGTGGATTTATAGAACAAAGCTAGGTCTGGAAAGAAAAAAAAGAAGCTGCATTGAATGTATTTTTATTATGTGCTACCTGAGGGTAGGGATGCTGATGTCTGCCTATGTGACCAAACGCCCCACGGCTCAGCATTGCAGTAGTGATGTACCTACTCTCTACCCACAAGTCAGATCACCGTTTTGTTTTTTTTAATTTCCAGTGGTGCCGCGGAGGGCAGTGTGTGAAATATGGTGACGAAGGCCCCAAGCCCACCCACGGCCACTGGTCAGACTGGTCTCCCTGGTCTCCTTGCTCCAGGACCTGCGGAGGAGGGGTGTCTCACAGGGATCGGCTCTGCACAAACCCCAGGTGAACGCCCAGGACCTCCCTCCTCATCAACACCCATCTCTCTGCTACGAACTTTCCAAACAGCATGTGGACATAAGCTCAGTGAAAATAATTCTGTACCCCCCATATTACTGTAAAAGAACGCTAAGTCAGAAAGCCCTTTTACTCCAGCATTTATCATACAACGATGTCTCTGTGGTATAATTTAAGGTGCTTATAACTACCTGACCACAGCAAAAGTAACGGAGCCGACAGTGATATTCAAGAACTGGATTTTAACCATGCTTACATGAAATACCAAGGTTCTGCCTAAAATAAGGAGATAAATCATAAGTATAGAGAACACAAATCAATAGATAAGAATCAGTAAGAACAATTTTTTCATGTGAGAAAACCAAAGTCTTGGTTTTTCATCAAATGTATTTCCCTTCACAACATGTGGTCTCAGTGTGTCTTCTGTAGAAGACGAGGATGTTAAAAGCAGTCACCAATGCAGTGCAATGAAGGGGTTTTTCAGTTCTCCTTTTGCACCTATATGTGTTTAACTTATGTTAAGACTAAGTAAAATGATTTATTTCAGTCCTGTCTTTAACGCATGAGACCTGATTGGTCCCCTGCATCGACAGGGTGCTCTCGTGCTGGTGTGTCCACGCGAATTCTAAGGGGTGAGAGGGGTGTTTGCTGTCTCTTCCAACCAGTGGAAGACGAGAGTGCTTGTTCTGTCCCCATCCGGTGTCCTCGCCTTGTCGCAAGGAGGCTGGTAGGGGAAAGAAGTTGCCATCTGGACAGCGAAGTAGTTGAATTTCAGTCTCAGTTCTGCTTTTTCCCAGCTGCCCTCCTTTATGGAATTCGGAGAACCACGATGCTCGCCCAGCCCCCTACAGGGAGACGAGCAAATACGTGCTAACTCACTTCCCAAATTCTAACCTGTTCTACCAATGTTGCAATTATTTGCACACTCAATAGAAAAGGAAAATACTACCCATATCATTAATATGTAAGAAAATGCCAGTGACTTCTTAGGAATGCACTTCTTTTAACTGGTGACCGTAAGTATCTTTAACATTATGTGCTCCATCTCCCTAATAAGCCTAATTGCAAGGGAGGGGTGAGACAAGGTTTCTAACTGTACACTATACATTCCAGACCATCGAATGGAGGGAAGTTTTGTGCGGGCTCCACGCGAACTCTGAAGCTTTGCAACAGTCAGAAATGTCCCCATAACAGTGTCGACTTCCGCGCCCTGCAGTGTGCCGAGTACAATAGCAAACGGTTCCGAGGATGGTACTACAAGTGGAAGCCGTACACCCACGTAGAAGGTAAGTCTCAAATCCCGCTTTCTGGTGGCAGCCTCGGACTTCTTTACTCTTTAAAGAACTATGTGATCAATAGTGTGCCTCCAGATAGACCGAATATTGCTGTTAGGGCAATGTCACAGGTTCTTTTCCTGTTGCTAGCTTGATTCTGCCTGCCCCAAGGCCACTGGCATCTTATCTAAACTTGACCAGCTGTGGGCCTCAGAATAAAAGCAAACAAGATAGAGAGCATGTGCAAAATACCATGAAATCTTTAAAGAAGTGATAAAGCACTCAAAGTAGAAGATTTATTGGTAATGAATCAATTCTTTTTTAATACAAATCATGGTAGTTGATGGTATATGGTAATGAGTATGTCACCCATTGAACACTCATTATTGCCAGAGAATGAAAGCAAATTCATGTCTTTTGGAAAATCAAATAATATACTACATATCTGGAAAGTCTTGATCTACAACTTACAAACCAGGAAGTTTATTTGTACCATATATAAGATTTTACTCTCCAGTTGGAGAGAAATATGTATTGTCCTTATGATCGTAGTAACTTGAACTCAGTAGCTCCAGTAGCATAACTTGAAGATAAATTCAAAGAACACCTAATCATCTCATTCTTTGAAAATGAGAGTACTGTATTGTCCAAGAAACACTTGAGAAATACATAAGTTGAGCCATCTCATCTGGCACTTACTTTTACCATCCCAATATATATAATGTTATCATGGTGAGAGTTTTACGAAATCAGCAAATTCTGGAAGGAAAATTTAAGCAGTTTCAAACAAAGCTTTTTTTGTTGGGTTTTTACTCCTAAAATTAAGTAAAAATTAAGAAAAATTAAGCCAGTGAGAAACAAAGACACCAGAGAAAATAGTAGAAAGAACTTGGAAATTGGGGTCAAAAAATCTGTGTGCTATTCCTGGCTTTGCTAGTCTGCAGTAAATAAATTCATTAATCATGGAAGCACATATTAAATTTGATTCTTAGAATTATTCAGTTGGGTCTCTTATCCTGCACTATAAAGAAAATATTTGTACATGAGTCTCGGGCCTGTGAAAACTCCTAAGGCAGATAAATTTTTATTATCAACTATTCTCTTCTTTACCAAGAAGAGAACAAAGGGGGGAAAAAAAGGTTTCTACAAAAGTTCATGTTAGCCATATAAATCATAAATCCTTGAAATGGATTACCGAGAGAGTATGTGAACTTGATCTGCCACTCTGAGGTATATAATGAGACCTATATTCTCCATTTATCAGTGTTTTTTGACAATCCATTATATTTATTTAAAAAACAATGTTCTCTGGAGATTTCATCCAAATGTTATTCTCTTTATCAGTTTAAAACTACTATGTATTTTAGTAAATGCATTAGCTATTAAGAAATTTTGTGATTATTTTAAGTATTTTATTACACTTTATTTGTAAGAACTTTGTGTATTGCTTCAAAATGGTAGTGACTTTTTGCATTTGTAGAAAGAGTAATTAATTATACTAGTAAAATAGGTGAACAGTAATGTAGTTCAAGTCAACAAATGTTTATTGAATGCCTACTATGTGCCAACCACTGTGTATGGAGCAAGGACCAATAAAGGACACAGTCGAAAAACAATTAATAGTGAAGCTTTAAAAAATATTTTAAAAAATTCAAGGGGAAAAACCAAGCCTAAAGAGGCAATTTATAAAAATGTCTTTGCAATGTATTATTGTGTGGGAGTTATTTTATGGGCAAAAAAGAAAAAAAAAAAAGTCTATCTAAAATTTAGAGCAAAAAAATGATCAGAGCTTAAGTATCTTTCTTATTTGTGTTTGTGTGTGTATTTCTTTTTAAGATCAGGACTTATGCAAACTCTACTGTATCGCAGAAGGATTTGATTTCTTCTTTTCTTTGTCAAATAAAGTCAAAGATGGGACTCCATGCTCGGAGGATAGCCGTAATGTTTGTATAGATGGGATATGTGAGGTAATAATGATCATTCATTCATTCAACAAACATCTCCCAACAGTCTGCTTTATGCCAGGCATCCTGTAAGGGGCTAGAGAGACCAGACATTTAAAACACACCCTTTCCCTCCAAGTCACAGCCCAGAGGGAGAGAAAGCCAGATGAACATCTGTGGACACAGGCAGTGGCTTGTGGCAATGGAGGCGTGTGCAGAGAGCACGGCGGGGGGAAGGGTGGAGCTGATTCTCTCTTAGATGTGGACCTAAGAGATTTGTAGGGTTCCTCAGGGAAGGGAAAGTGAAGAGGGGTGTTGGGGAAGCAGGGAGGGGAACACAGAGGTACAGGAAATCATGGGACGGTAGGAACCAGTTCAGGGGTCAGAGTACCCAGAGGCAGGCAGGAGCTGGGGGATGCGGAGGAGGTGAGTGAAGGGGAGAAGCTCGCAAAGGGCCATTTGCTGCGGGGACGAGGACTTGGGGTTTTTATCCACATGTCCCTGTGGAAGGCACTGGGACTGGGGACGCGTAGAGTCGCCCAATCAGACGGCAGTAGCCGGGCAGTGGCGCCAGAGTAAATGAAGGCAGGGACAGCACAGAGACAGGGGCCGCTTCACAGCTGTCGAGGGGGTCTCGGGAAATCGGCAGCCTCACTTCTGTTGGAGAGGGACTCGGCACAGGCTTGCAAAGATAGGCGGCTAAGTGAACGCAAAGTTCTGAGCTTGTTACCAGGCACAGAAGTGAGATGTGGGAAGAATTTTATTATAAACAATGGGAGGGTGTTACATGCAATGGTCAGATACATTACATGTAAATAATGGGCTTTTCAGTGAAGAAGTTACTCAATATTCGTATTCAGTGGAGTCCAAAGACCTTGGTCCCAGGTCTGATTTTCTCTAAGGTGTAGACCATGACCGCAGTAAAGTTGAATCATCCACTCAGACCCTCAGTGAAATCGTTTGAATGCATGAAGCTTAGACTAAATGATTCTGTTTGGATCTCTTTCAGCCTTAAAATGCTCAACTGTCCACCCATTGTGTCTAATTATCAGTTGATTTGTTAAATATGTCATTGTTTTTATGTATTCTTAATGATACAGTACCACAATCCTTTATTTGTAATTCTGAAATCCAAAGATGTGTGAAATGGAAAGTTTATTTGACTGTAAAATATAAGCTGACCTGAGCTTATTTGGTGGCAGAACTGCCTTGAATTGATGCGACTATCTTCAGTTACGTTTTTCCCGCTCACTGTAGAGATGTGCGCATTTTAGGAACATTGTTGCTGTCCGGAGCCCTGCAGGGACTCTCGCATCATATGCGTATGTTAATTACCTTCCCACAATCCAAAAAACTCTTGAGTTCTGAAATGCATCTGGCCCTAGGATTTCAAACAAGGGACTGTGGACTATAGTTCATCCATCATTTCTGAATGGATTTTTTACATAGCTAGCCTATATTCTTTGCTAGGAAATGTAAAATTGGCAAGCATCACAGAATATATAAACAGCTGCTAAAATTCTAGACAGTAGCCAAATGTGCCTTTTACATAATTTACTGCTGGGAATAATCACCCTGTGGCCTGTGTTCCTTCTTTGCCTCTGCACAAGGCGATTCAAAAAAGCACAAGGCGAATTCCAGTGGAACCTCGTGAGGCCACATTGCTTGTCATTTGTGCTAAGTGCTTTATATCGGTCTGAAATTTCCCCACGTCTCCAACATGACAACCGCTAGGTTTAATTCTGGGCTCAGTGTAGGACAGTCGTGTAGCAATGCCAAAGAGGACAGGGTATGTTTGCCACGCGAAGGTCTCCTCCTTTGGATGGAAGCATAGTTGACAAGCCTCGCAGTGCACATACTGGGTATCCAATAAATATTTGTTAACTCTCCCGTGTTGGTGAAACTTTCAACTCGACGGGAAAAGGTTTGTGACTTCGCCCCTGTTGTCTTGTCTTTCATGAATGACACGTGACCTCGTGGGTCCCACAGAGAGTGGGATGTGACAATGTGCTGGGATCCGATGCTGTGGAAGACTCCTGCGGCGTGTGCCGGGGAAGTAACTCCAGCTGCACAACGCACAAGGGTCTCTATGCCAAGCAGCACCGTGCCAACCGTGAGTGCACCCACCGGAGCTGCCTGCCTGGCTGAGCAAAGAGCGAAAGGAACCACCTGGTGGGAAGGATGGGAGGTGTAGTGCAAACAGCAGACAGAGTCCTGAGAGCCCTACACAGACTCCTTGCCTGCTTTGCTTCTCAAACCTTCTGTTTTGATTGGAAGTGGTTGCTAAGGTATTTGAATTCAAGTGGTTTTTAGAAACAGTGAATATTACAATAGCTCTGCTCCAATTAAAAAAAAAAAAAAACCTCATTTATAGGACTCAACTGGGTTGCCAAAACAGATCTCCAGTTTCCAAATTCTGATTCTCAAGGTTTGGTTATGGAGAACCGCAGGTGCTTAGGGATTTGCCTTGGCAGCACTGAATGAAGCATCACATACCCCCCCTTCCTGTCTCCTTTGCTCTAGAGTATTACCAGATGGTCATCATTCCTTCTGGAGCCCGGAGTATTCGCATCTATGAAATGAATGTATCTACCTCCTACATTTCTGTGCGAAATGCACTCAAGAAATACTACCTGAATGGACACTGGACAGTGGACTGGCCCGGCCGGTACAAGTTTTCAGGAACTGCTTTCGACTACAGACGGTCCTACAGGGAGCCCGAGAGCTTAACCTCCCCTGGGCCAACCAACGAAACATTGATCGTGGAGGTAGATTCCAGCCTCTTGGTCTCAGGGCTTGGATTTGGGGTCTTAGGGTGTTTTTGCAGGTTCAAGGCTACTGGCAAAATATTACATCCACACAAAGTTGTTTGCAGTTAGATAGTGTCTCAGAAACAAAACTGATCAATACATAGACTAAATGGGCCAGTGGACTTGTTTTGATCGCCTTTCATTTCTAGGTGAGTGATGAAATTTGTAATTACGCACATCATGCGGTCCCCATTTTTGCATCTTGATCAGTCGATTTTCACAAAAGTCTGCTTCTCTCCTGTAAGCTCTGTGGCTCTGAGAAGCAGCCACTGTGGGTGGCTCTGTGTGTGCCTGTTTGGGTGGGACCAGCATTCCGCCGAGTTTTGTGGAAATGGGAGTGAAGTGAGAACCCACCACCTGGGCCCAGTGCCTGGCAGGGGACTGTACACTCACCCCCTACGCAAGCCCCTCTGTGCTCTACCCCAGATGGCAGAGGCTCACGACATACAAACGGGCATCTTCTAACAATGTAATTTGTCCTCATGGGACCAGGCAGGTGGTGGTAACAGGCAGTGGACATGCTAATTCTCTACTTTTTTGTATTTCTGTGCACATTTAAAGAAAAGACTGGTTCAAAAGTTGCCCCCTCAGCCCACACCTATGTGTGCAGGTGTGAACCACCCACAGGCCCTCCACCTGCTCTCCGGGCCAGGCAGCCCCATCCCGGTGTCCTTGCATCTTCCTGGGAGACACCCCATCTCCACACGTCCCACTGCCATCGCCCCTCCTGACCCGGAGCTGCTTCCTCCGCCCCTTTATAAACATGTTCACTGTGAATTTCTGCCTTGGTTATTTCTCTCCCCCCATCTCAGACTTTTAGCTTTAATACCCATGAAGAAAGAGAGATCGGTCAGGGTTGAAGGTAATCGAGGCTTACTGGGAACCTGTTTCCTATGCAAGAGGCTCAGGATGTCAGGCGGCAGAACGGCTCAGTGGTCATACAGTGAGGCCACCTGTCCAGGGCTCATACCTGTCCTGCAACATCTTCTCCAGCTAGACTCGAGCTGTGTTGTCAGGGAGGGAACTGTGGTGCCAGGGGGTTTAGGGAAGCTCCAGTGACTTCATCCACTGGAACCTCCCATCAGGGACCAGTGAGACTCCAAAACTCAGAGGTGGGATTTCTATTAACAGGCTAATGGTGGGGTTTCCAGAAAAGCCTCTCACCCAGATCAAGGGATCGATACCTTTATGAAGGAAAAAGTAATTGGTCCATGTGGTCGAGTTTCCAGCTAGGAGATGAAGAGTCCAAATGCAATTCCGTGTGCGGAGCATTGCTCACAGGTGTGCCCAAGCTGAGAGATCTTTGCTAGTAAGATGCTTTTCTCCTGGAGGCATACAGTACATGCCAGTAGGCGAAAGTCCTCCGCATCCCATCACAGGAGGAAGTACTCAGTTAGCCTTCATCCTGCATGGATGCGATCCATTCACCCGTTCTTGGTGGTTTGGAACTCACTAGGAATTGTGATGGTGCTTTTTAGGTATCATTTTCTGATTTGCTCAGATGGAGAGCATTGGTGGGGCTCCCAAGGTAACACGGAGGGAAATAACCAAATGCTCTTGTTAGGTAGTAAAGGCTGTGGAAGAAACACTAAATGTAAGGCAAAAGAGTCAAATGTCTATATATTTTATAGATGTGCTTGTGTCTAGTTTAATTCCTGTTTAGAAAGTTAATTTTGGAGGATGGACAGTGTTTATTACTGTAATCATCTTCTGCTGGATAAGTCTGGTGTTTCAAGTAGTTTAAAACAAATTAGCTTCTATTTATTGGTTCTAATTTAACTCATTTTCTTTTTCCCTTTCTCTTTTTATAGCTTCTGTTTCAGGGAAGGAACCCGGGCGTTGCCTGGGAATACTCTGTGCCACGGTTGGGGGGCGAGAAGAAGCTCAGCACGCAGCCCAGCTACACGTGGGCCACCATCCGCTCCGAGTGCTCCGTCTCATGTGGAGGGGGTAGGTCACTTCCCACGGCCGTCCTGGGGATAGGCACAGAGGTGCCGGGTGCCTTAGGGCCATGGGGCACACTGCCGTCGTCTTCATCACACTGCCCTGGTCCTCATCACGCTGCCCTGGTCCTCATCACGCTGCCCTGGTCCTCATCACGCTGCCCTGGTCCTCATCACGCTGCCCTGGTCCTCATCACTCTGCCCTGGTCCTCATCACACTGCCCTGGTCCTCATCACTCTGCCCTGGTCCTCATCACACTGCCCTGGTCCTCATCACTCTGCCCTGGTCCTCATCACACTGCCCTGGTCCTCATCACACTGCCCTGGTCCTCATCACACTGCCCTGGTCCTCATCACTCTGCCCTGGTCCTCATCACTCTGCCCTGCTCCTCATCACTCTGCCCTGGTCCTCATCACACTGCCCTGGTCCTCATCACTCTGCCCTGGTCCTCATCACACTGCCCTGGTCCTCATCACTCTGCCCTGGTCCTCATCACACTGCCCTGGTCCTCATCACACTGCCCTGGTCCTCATCACTCTGCCCTGGTCCTCATCACTCTGCCCTGGTCCTCATCACACTGCCCTGGTCCTCATCACACTGCCCTGGTCCTCATCACTCTGCCCTGGTCCTCATCACACTGCCCTGGTCCTCATCACTCTGCCCTGGTCCTCATCACACTGCCCTGGTCCTCATCACTCTGCCCTGGTCCTCATCACACTGCCCTGGTCCTCATCACACTGCCCTGGTCCTCATCACTCTGCCCTGGTCCTCATCACACTGCCCTGGTCCTCATCACTCTGCCCTGGTCCTCATCACACTGCCCTGGTCCTCATCACACTGCCCTGGTCCTCATCACACTGCCCTGGTCCTCATCACTCTGCCCTGGTCCTCATCACACTGCCCTGGTCCTCATCACTCTGCCCTGGTCCTCATCACACTGCCCTGGTCCTCATCACTCTGCCCTGGTCCTCATCACACTGCCCTGGTCCTCATCACACTGCCCTGGTCCTCATCACACTGCCCTGGTCTTCATCACGTCCTGAGGAGGAGTCTAGGCTTCTGCCTGAGGGAGGTACTAAGCTTTCTAGAGGCAGAGTAGAGAGCAGTGCTGCTGATTGTTACTTGACAACTTGAGCTGTTTTCTCTAATTCATCTATGTCAGCGTGTGCCCTTAAGGTTTAGTGAATTGGTTTCTGCTTTTCATCTAGTTTAAGATTTTTGAAAGGGTAATTTTTTTGAGATTATTAAAATGAAATTCACTCAAATTATTATACATTTCATGTTGATGATGAGAAATAGAAACTTGCATGGAAACTATAGTGTTACTGAGTGAAGTTTTTATCAAATGGTCTTGTTCAAAAGATTTACTGGAAAAAATTTTGCTGTAAAGTCATATACTTAAATTCACTCAGAAAGTATAAGAATTTTATGAAAGTTGCAGTGAAAATGACAAGAAACAACATGTCGAAAGAATTTCACATGATGATAGATGGGTTTATCATCTTAATACCATAAGAATTTTAAGCCCATGATTAATTGATAAAGCTAGTTCACTAGAGGGACATTTTTAGCTTAGAGCCAGTAGGCACTCTCTGGCAAAGGGTGGAGAATAAATACGTGCAAATTTAGAAACAAAATATTAAGTTCTATCTGATATTTAAAAAACAGACAAGTTTCCATTTGGACAAATGGATTTCAGCTTTGTGCATTCCAGGTTTTAATAATTAAGAAATTAATCCAGACAGTACAATATATTTAAGTATAATGGTACACAAATGAGAATAGTACAAATTTAGAATATAATGAATAAATAAGGAAAAAATAAAAGTAAACTCATACCTTCTTGATAGTTGCTCTAAATAAATGAGATGAAGAAAATAAAGGAAAACTGAATGATTAACCGAAAAATAAGTCTGAAAAGTTAATGCTAGATACTTAATATATATTAATTCTTCTCATTATAAACTAAGAATAAAATATTTAAGTCATATTTAAATTCTGACATTAAGAGCTTTCTAAGGTGAAATAGAATCCCCTTCTGTACCTCAGGCTAGCAGCAAATGGCTCTAAAGGCAACTAGAGAAAAATGGGATGTCCTACCCTGGTGATGAACCCACAGGAGCTGCTGTTTTACTCCATTCAGAAAAAAAGTAGAACAGAACCATACTCGTGGGCATCTCTGTGTGTGACCTAGGAAAGTTAACCTCTAATCCTACTTATTTCCCTTCCCTCTTTCTTATAACCATCCCTTACGACTCTCTTGCCCATACTGGGTATGCTTGATTTTATCTGTCCCTATTTAGGATTATCTAACAGCGTTTGCTTAAAATAATAATTAAATCAGAAAGCCTTCTATTTGTGTAAGGACGTTACGATTTTCATGTGGTGAAGGGAGTGTAATGAATCACGTGGCAGCGTCTGTAAAGATGTCTGGTCCATGAGGGTATTTCATTAGGACAGTTTCCCTCACATCTTCCCTTTGAGAGTCAGGCATGCAGAGGGACACTCGGTTTCCTCAGCACCGACCAAATTACCCATCTCAATAGCCTGAAAAACACCGAGTGGATGATCAACGTACTAGCAAATCTCCTAATTTCACCTAAGGACTAACTTTTACATTGAGGTTTCTAGAGGAAATCAACCCAAAACCCATTCCCTAATCATTTGCCTAAAGAAGTGTGTTATAGAGTCAGCACGTGGATGTTTGTTTTTAATTTCGATGGAAAATTCATGGAAAATCAAGGTTTCTCAATTCAACAGCAAGAAGGACTGTGGGATGCCCGTCCTTTATCACCTTGTGTAGGCTGCGGCTCTTCCATTCAGTTGTCCGGCGGTAATGCCCATGCCATACCGCTCCCAGGACTCAGCACCTAATCAAAGCATCCCCTCCCAGGCCACATGTGAGCACTTGTGAAATCCCATGGGCTTGAATTGAAGTGGACCCTCCCATATTTTCCTAAAAGGACAAAAGCACAACCTCACCCTGCCTTCTCTCTCTCTTTCCTCTCTTGTGTCCCCAGGGATTATCTTATTTTCTGTACAAACAGGAGGAAAATTAGAAACACATTACTGTAGTTAACTGAGCACCTGCTATATCTTGTCACTTACATGGCTTTGTGGAAACCCTCAACAGGGCTTAAAAGTCGAAAGAGTCCATGGAGGCTAGAGGCAGCCAGATCGGGTTCAGGTCTTGGCTTCATTTTATCTGCATGTTTTATATTTTGAAAATTTCCACTTGCATAGACCTCCCAATAACCTGGATTTGGAACCTTTGAAGCATCTTTTACTTAGCTATCTTCTTGTGACTTTAATGTCTACAAGGGGGTCTTTAAAGGAACCAGTTAGGGAATTAATGAACTGGGAGAAGATACCTGGGAAATCCCCCACCTCTTGTTTCATTCCAGAAACATTACCTGGCATCAGTAAAGGAAGGATAATCCCATTTCCTTATCTGTTCTAATGGGCCTGTCTCTCTATAGAAAATAAGATTTCCTGACAGTACCTCTCATCTTCTTTTCTGACAGCTTCCTCTGCTCTTTTTTTTCCCTTTCCACTCACATTTATGACATAACCATGGGGTTTTATTTCAGTTATCCTGCTTAGTCGTGCCTCGACCGGACTCTCACTGGGGCATTGGTGATGTGCAAGGACTCATACAATGAGATGCTAAACCAAGAGTATTTGGGGGGATAGGAACCAGCTTAGCCAATTATGTCCTACTCTAAGATAAGGACTTTTAGACATGGTGATGACTTCACCAGACTCTTGTTGACAGTGTAAAGGCATCAGCAATTTCTCAAAATTACATATGCTGCAATTTTTAAAAATCTACTTCTGTGATTCAGTCGGTGCAGTGCATTTCAAATAGTAACGAATTTCAAACCTCTGATTTACTTCCTCATGAAAAGGCTTATTCAGATGTGGCTTATAGTTACGTTTAATTTATCTGCTATGCATCATGCAATGTCTGAGGATTATCATCTTTCAAATGGAAATATTCATCTGGTTCACAATTCCTCAGACAAATCTTAAAACTGGCTTGTGAATCAGGCTCTTTCGTACTTTCCCAGTAATGTTCTCTTCACCATCTACAGATATTTCTAGGGCTTAAACTTTAATTAGCTTAGTGGTTAGGTTTAGAAAATGGAATAAAAAATAAAAAGAAAATGGAATAAAATTATGTATTAACAACCTTGCCCTTGTTTTGTTGATATGAAACCATTCATTCATTCATTCACTGTTCAGTCAGCAAATATTTGTGGGTGTCAGTCTGAATCTCAAACTTCTTTAAGCCACGTGGGGAAAATGTAGAGACCTTTGCTAATTCTCTCTGTTTCTGAAGTGGATGATGAAACACCAATGTAATTGTTACTTTATATGAAAAGTATTTAGTGACTTATTAGCATTATGGCTAATGGAAACATGGTACCTCTGTACAGCTCAACCAAGGCGTTGAGTACTTACATTCTTCCTTAAATGTGCAAGGCACCACGCTGAGTTCTGAGTCTATAATGAGGAATCATACAGACTGGCCCTGTCCTTCAAAACATGCAATCTGGAGGGAGGAATTACCGCACACCCATGCATAACATGCGAGATTATAAACTGTCGTATGCAGGCATTCATGAGAACTCAGAGAGGACCTCAGAAACGTGGCACAGAGAGTGCTGGGTTAGCTGCATTTTGAGTATCTGTCGTAGTCAGAGGTGGAGAGCTGAGACGGCTTTTGAACATCAGCCATTCATATTACTCACCTCACTGGCTAAAAATCACATCTTTTTCACAGGAATTACTTCAAATTAGACATCCCCCATCCTTACATTCAAAACATCCTTACCTATTTTGAATCTTAGAGTAAATGTGCATTTTACTTTTTTAAACTTTACCTAAAGGCTTGGGCTTGTCCTTCTAGGTCTCAGAGATCAACTGAAATGATTCTGGCTTTTTCCTCCCTGCCTTGGGTCACCTTTGAGCCAAGTTCATGAAACCACTTCTCTGTCTTTATCCAAGACCCGGATAAATTACAAAACACATCCCCACTTTAGCCCTCTTGCCCCCCAGAAAAGCAGAGGAGAGGAAAACAAGTTCATCCCCTGGAGAGGGACCAACTTCCTCAGGGGGCCTGTGCAATGTCCACCCCATCCATTTCTTCAAGAGCCCCCAAAGGTTCAGGGTAAGATGAAGAAGTCCAGAAGTCCATCTCGTCCACTCTTCCTGGGGAGTAGGAACCCTTCCCTGTTCCCAGAGCTCCGCAGTCCTGCACAGCCCCCCTCACTGGGGGTATTGGGACCCATCCTAGCTCCAGCCCCTCTCAGGCTCCTGTGGTGGTTACGTGGTCACGGATGGCTCCCCCTCCACCATCCTCCTGCCAGGGGAGGGAGGTGCACATGTGGGTTTCAAGTCCTGCTGCCTCCTTCTCATTAACCAAACTTGGAACCTTAAAGATGGATAACACCTGCCTACAGCAAAATGAAGGTCATGTCCTGCTGTCATTTCAGACAGGTCAGTGTGGTCAGTTAAATCAGATATCGGACCAGTTTCTTGTTAAGCAGAACAGACACAAGGATGTCACGGGCCATCCATAAATGGCCATCATCACCACCCTCCAAGCTCTGGTGCCCGTTAGGGTACCATCAGGCCAGGAAGGCTGTCACTTAAGCACACCTGGGCATCATTTAGACTCTAGCAGCAGCTCCCAGGAGTTCACCCACTCTGCTTTCCTGGAATTATCTTCCTTCTTCTGCTGTCAAGGTCCTTCAATGTGCAGGCATTCATGTCTGTACTATATCTAGCGCTTACCACAGAGAGGATGCATGCTTCTCGCGAAAACACATGCTTCGTTTATGGAATATTTTCCAGTTTTCTGTGTAGTTTTGCTTAAATGATGGGTTTCTTTTCCTTTATAAAAAAAATGATAAGGATTTTATCAACAGCTGAAACTCATTCTATTGTTAGAATTACTGAAAACTTAGAGATTCTTTGATATAATCACAGTCTTTTAGACTGAATACTCCTTGTCCAGATATTTTGGCAAAATGTGAAGATTTTAAAATGATTTCCAAGAGCTGGCGAGGGCTGGTTTCTGTCAAAAGATAAAGATAGAGCTTCATCACATTGCTCGTTAAACTCACCACCTTCCATGGCTAGGGTTCAGCTTTGGGCTTTCCCCAGTTAAAGGATTATTCTCTTTAATTTATTCTTCGAATTTTATACTCTTGTTCTCTCTTATCTATTAACATGGATCATTTTAGAAGATTGGCCAGCTTGATTCTAACATTCCTGTGGACTAAGAGATTTTTCCTTCTGACAGATAGTTGAGAGATTGGAAGCACAGTTGAGAAATTGCTTTACAGATGTGCCCTCAGTCAGAGAAATGATACCTGAGTCTCCGTAAACATTCAGCCAGGTGGCTGAGGAGACCCCCAACCCACATGAAACTCTTCTGAAAACATAATTACCTAAAACCTAGTGTAAAAATAGAGCCCAGAAACCCTAAATACCACTGGGCATGTGGCTGTCTGTATTTTTATTTTCCCAGAATATTCAGATGTTTAAAAACAAAGGAAGAAACATTTAAATTCGCCTTTAGAGTTACTATTGTTTATATGGGGAAAGTAATTTTAAATTAAAACCTCAAGCATCCCTACCACCTACAAACAGATTTGACCTCCAAAATTCATCATCTCTTGGTGCATTGCTGAACTTTTAGATTCGTGACCATTTCAATGTGGGAGAAAGCAGAGTGTCTAGTGTCCCCAGGCTAAATCCCTGTGAAAATCTTGTCTTTTGGAAAATGCTGTGACTTGATCTGAGATGCAGAGCCAGGAGTGTTTTCCGGCATCCTCATATCCATAGGCAACTAACTCCCAACCCGGTCAGGGCCTGCATTGACGCCTGAGGGTCTTCATCCTGGGATGGTGGGTGCCGGTGCGTGCCATCTCCTCTTTGATGTCTGAATGTCTCTAAGGACCCCTTCAATTAAGAGAATGTGCCGTTGAGCCTGGCCATTTCGACTTTAATTGTCTAGAATTTGGGCATCACTGGTCCATCCCGTAGGCACCTGGCATGTAAGGTTTCATCCATTCACCTATTCCTGTCCGTGTTGAGAGGGAACGCCTGCAGCCTGAGAAGCCCGGCCTGCAGGCTCCCAGCCTGTGGCTAGTAAGAACGCCGACCAAAAACCTGCCTTGGCTTTACTCCTTCATTCTCGATTTGACTTAATCTCGGTGAAAATGCACAGAGACATCGGATGCAATTCTCCTTTTAAAAATGCAGAAATGGAGGTAAATGGCTATAGTATGACTGAAAGGATATTCTTTCTATAGGCTCCCAGGTCAGTCTCTGCAGAAAGCCCAGGATCTGGGCACACTGCATGGAAGTGAGAAAGTGTCCTGCAGAGCAAAGGATTTCTATTATGCATCCTCACATCTCATCATTCCTACGTGCTATTGTGTTGAGCGATGCCTGGATTTTTTTTTTCCCCTTTCTTTGGTTTTGATTTTTTCCTGCACTGGTTTCAATTTTGTAAGCTTTCTCAATGTTTTAAACTTTTCTTGGGTCTGAGGAAGTGCTTTTTGTAGGTTCAGTGTTCCCTGCACCTCTGGGGTGCCTTTGCTATGCTCTGCTCACCAGTGGTCAGCTTCAGGAGGCCCTCAGGCAGCAAGCCGTGGTCCTCACCACCCCAAAGCAGCACCACCCTCAACTTTCCTGCCCGGATATTTGTCTTCATGGGTGACGTGTGTACATGTCACTGCGTTCTCTCTGTGGTTTAGATTCTGGGACCGTGATGGGATGGTCTAGGGTGCTGGTTGGCTGGTGACGCTTGCTGTTTGTTATTAGCTGCTGTGTGCTCAGGGTCCAGCACATCCCAGGCATCAAGTATACATTTGTTGAATAAACAAATGCAAGATGTCAACCGCTTTTCCATTTATAAATATGCGAAGGCCACAGATGGAAATGGCGATGCAGGGTCAGGCCGCTGTCGCCCCTCCATGGTGGCTTCCCCAGGGCTGCCCCTCAGGCTCTTCATCCTTCCGCTCCTGGATGTGAAGAAGGGAGCACACCTGAAAGCGAATTGAAATTCCCTAGAATTCAAATTCCCTTGCTTCTAGCCTTCTACTCAGCTCCCAGTGAAACAGAGTTTAAGAAATTGTCCTCCAGTATATGAAGAGTTCTGAAACAGAATATATTATGAATCTCTTTCCTTCTCAAACAGGAATCAAACAAGAGCTTAAAATCTCTACACGTGCATGTCACGTTGGATAGGAAGGCCAGGCCAGCAGGTGCCCTGTCATGCCAAGGCGAGAACGTGCAGCGTGGGGTTTTGGCCAGACTGTCAGGGATCGAGTCCTGGCCCAGCCTCTTTAAAACTCGTGAGCTCCTTAAGCCTTTTACGCCTTAGCAAGCCCATCTATAAAGTGAGGATAATAATGTAATCAACCACATAGGGTTCCTTTAAGGATTAGAGGAGAGAATACCTGTAAAGCTCTAACACTTAGTCTGGCCAAGTAAATGTCAGCTTCTATTCTTTTCCATTAGTGTTATAGCTTTGCTTAAGAAATTGGACTGTTTAGATTACTAAACTCTTAAAGCAAGAGGGAATTACACAATGATACTAGTCACGTGGCCCCAGGCAGGGGAGATGAAAAGATTCCTCCCTATTTTGGATTGTGCTGCTGTCTTCAAGGTCCTGTGTGCTTTTGCACACTGGTGTGTGCAGGCATGTGTGGTGGACACACACACTTGGAGAGGGGCCTGCAGCATGTCTCTGTGTGTCTCTGTGTGCCCACGGGGTGTGCAAGCTGGTAGCTGCCACAATGAGTGGACAAAGCATGGCCTGCCCTTTTCCTACCAGGATGGGACAATGGCCAGCGGGCAGGACTTTGGGGCAGCTCAGGAGGAGGAATGGAGCGAAGGGTACCAGAAGTACATCCTGGAAGCTGCAGTTTCCAGCGTAACAGATGAGTTCACTCTCTTATGCAGCATTTAAAGGAGATGGAGAGAAATGGTCCTGTGAAACGCCTTCTGATTCCCCAGCCTCATGGATGGAGCGTGCCTTTCTTGGGCGGACTCAGGTCACCACGCAGAGTTCAGCCCCAGCACGTGGTGTGATAAGGCAGCATGTGGTCCTGTCCACAGGGGCAGTCCTGACCTTGCAGAGCCCTCGGCCCCCGCTGAATGCCCCAGACAGTTAGGCCACTGGTTCTGAAACCTGTCATGTGGAGCTCCTATTTTCCCTTTCTCCACCCAGGCTGCTATCTTAGCATCTGACCTTGACAACATGCCAGCCTGTAACCTTATCAGACTCACAAACTGAGAACTTTAGGTCCAGGTAAATGCTGAACCCAAGATCTTGAGTGTACAGAGTATAGGCATATTGTGAGTGAAAGTCTCTGATTAAGGACCTAAGAAAAGCCCTTTGAAACAAAGGCATAGACATTGCACACAAACATGAGGGCCGTTTCTTTTGCTTAATATTTAATTCACCATTTTTCCTTCAAGTGAGGTTATGGGATGGTTGAAATATAGGTAAGCACAACGTAATGAATAGACAACAGAGAAGCAGGAGTTTGAGAGAGGTTTCAGAGGCAACTCATAAGGGAGAAATGATCTGATAAGAACCATACAGAAATTAAGAAACAAAATCAGGAATATGAAAAAGAAATGCAGATGTTCTTGGCCACGACTGTGGGTTCAGATTTTCAGGTTCTCAAGTGAAGCAAAGACCTTCTGTTCTCATGGAATTTTCTGCAGCCCTGGATAAACTGTGAAAAATGGTTTCTCAGAGCATAACCAAAACCTTTACAAGCACCCTGGCCGTGTGACACCTGGGATGCCCCCTAAGAGTTCAAGTGTGAGAGTCTCGGCACAGCCCAAGGAGCGGAGCCCTGGTGTGGAGGCTGACTTCCACTCCACCCTCTACTGAGGAGGGAGTCTGAACAGGCCCGGAACCCTTCCTTCTTCTTCAGTGCCTGTGTGGGTGTGTGCTTTATGGGGCCCCTGACGTGCTTTCCAGTTTTTGATTTTCTGTGTCAATCAACAGTTACCACGTGGATCAAAACAGAAACCCGATGTCAGCTTCCCCTGCTCCCAGCGCCTCCCTCCCTGGTGCATCTCTTAGGCTTTTGTTGCTGAGCTTTCTGGGGGGCGAAGAGCAGGGAGGGGAAGGGGAGGCCCAAGCAGGTAGGCAGACAGGCTGCAGGCCAATATGAGGTCAGGTGAGCATCATCTGAGAGGTCAGGCCCCTCCTGCCCCATCCTGCACTGCCCGGTGTCCTTGAGAAAAGACTGCCCAGGATGTCAGAAAGAGGGGATGTGCATTTTCATGAAGGCCCAAATCTGTAGATGTTGGAATTATTTTTCATTACAAATGTCACAAACATAGAAAATAGGGAAGACAAATCTTCCTCTGACCCAAGGTCACTGCAAACATTTTAATAAGTCCTGTCGCATCTCTTCCTTATGTTCCGGTTTACATGTGTGTGTTCTCTTTCAGAAGTTCGTTAATGTTAAGCTTTTTCCATGTTATCACATCATTTGTATACTTCATTTGCAGAGAGTTCCTCCTTACATATTAAGTCAATAGCTAATTTTTAATATGGGAGTTCACATTCTTGAGCAAATACATTCAACCATTATTGATACTTTTGTTGATCTAAAACAATAAAATAGCTGGTTATTTTACCAGCAAAATGGGTTTATCAGGGAACAGCAAAGAACTGCAATTCTGGACATGCAATTTATATCAAACCACAGGCAAGTCCAGAGAATAAAGGAGAGGAACATTCTTTTATAGAGGAGAAAAGGAAGTTGTGATGGGCTGTTATAAACAAAAAGTCCATTGGAGGAAACTGGGAGTTTGAAGTATCGAGACTTTCCATTGGCTGAGCTGTGCCGTTTCTCACTGGCTGGACTGTTGCCAGGCAAGGAGAAATTCTTCCTTCCTTCTGCTGGTAGTAAAGTAATAACCTTCTTTCTGTTGGTGATGCAAGGTACCTCTCTTCTTGTTGATAATGCAGTTGACATCGAGTGGTGGGGCATGAGAGCTCCCCCATCTGGCCTTCCGATTCCTTTTTCTTTTTTTCTTTTGAATGTAAGGGACCTGAATGACTCTCTTTTCCTTGAAAATAAAGAGTATTATTCTTATATAAATTTAAAAATGACCTCTCTGTGTGTGGTTCTATACTACAGTTTTAAGTAAGATGCCATCATTTAAAGTGTGAGAGTCTGGTAGCCAATAGTTTACCTTCACTAATTCAACCAATGTTTATTGAGTACCTCTTCATTTTGTGTGTCAAGTACTATGTGTTGAAGTGTTTACAATAAATACTCATGAATTTCACATTCTATGCATTAAAACTTTAGTATTATCAGAATATTTAATCATATTTTCATATTAATTTTTTTGAAGACTATAGATTACTTTTTGAAAGTAAGACTATCTGTGCAACCACTACCCATATAAAGAACTGGAACATTGTCGGCACCAAACCAATTGCATTTTATGTATGTATGTATGTATGTATTTATTTTTGGTTGCGTTGGGTCTTTGTTGCTGCGCGTGGGCTTTCTCTGGTTGTGGCGAGCAGGGGCTACTCTTCGTTGCGGTGCGCAGGCTTCTCATTGCAGTGGCTTCTCTTGTTGTGGAGCACGGGCTCTAGGCGTGTGGGCTTCAGTAATTGTGGCACATGGCTCAGTAGTTTTGGCTCGTGGGGTCTAGAGCACAGGCTCAGTAATTGTGGTGCACGGGCTTAGTTGCCCCGTGGCATGTGGGCTCTTCCCGTACCAGGGATCGAACCCGCTTCCCCTGCATTGGCAGGCGGACTCTTAACCACGGTGCCACCAGGGAAGTCTCTCATTTTTCTTATTTTGTGTATGTGTGCTTATTGTTTATTTTCTTCATTAAGTTAATATGTCAGTGACAGTTTAGCCAGGAAAGCAGAAACCACACGAGGTATTTCAAGCAGGAAGGTTTTTAATATAAAGGTCCATGTGCTTACAAAATAGCTGGAGAGGTTGGAGGACTAAAGGTCAGAGAGAGACCCATGTAGATTTCAGAGTTGCTCTGGCTATTAAAGAGGTGGAAGGTGTGGAACATTCCAGAAATTCCTGGTGAGGATTAGAGTTAAGCCAGCATTGGAGCAGGTGATTCCCAGGAAAATGTCTAGAGACTACTGCAGACCTCACATCTGCCAAAGCCGATGTTTATATCCTCTCTGCCAGGGACATGACGCTGTGGCTCTGCCCACATCCTGCGCTCGTACTTCTCATTGGTGGGATCGCCCCGACAGCCTCATAGACAAGAGATGTTAAGACTGCAGTGCTGACAGGGAGCCCCTGTAATCGAGGGGAGAGCAGGAAAGAGAGGAGTGAGCTGGGCTGTAGGTTGTTATGCTTGAAGATAGCCCCCTCCCCCAAAATATCAGCTCTTGGATTCACCGTTTTCTCTTCCCTAACATATTAACTTGTGGCTCACATTTTTGTCTGCATCCAAATATATTGATGTATGTTCATCTTCTAATATATTGACTTTTGTTCCAATCTATATCAGTTCCTTCTTTCTGCTTCCTTGATCTATGCTTTCTTCTAACACTGTAATTAAGTATTGGCTTCATTTATTTCCATTCATACCTATTTTTAGCAATATTAGTATTTAAGGCCATGAAAATACCCTCTGAATCTTACTTTTAGCTCCACACTGTAAATTCTGTTTTATAGCATTTTTGTCACTGTCATTTTCTTAAGTGAATTTTGCTGTGAACCTGATGACCATTCTCCTGTTTTGCTCTACTTCCACTAATTGCTTAAAATTTCCAGGCAACACTCTACATTTTCCCTTTCTTCTCCTAATCATATACTTTCTTCCTTATCTGCTTGTGGCCTATCAGTGTCCTCAACTGAAGATGGAACTGTCCTTCAGAAGGAGCATTTGGAAATGTGCGCAGGCACTTTCGTTGCCATGATGAGTGGGGGTGGGTTGCTACCAGCATCTAGCGGGCAGATCCAGGGGTGCTAAAAGTCTCACGATATGACAAGCATGCTGCCTAAGTAATACTGGTACCTAAAATGTCAGTAGTGTCCCGCTAAGAAAAATGAAAGGTCTCCAGTGTCACCAGCTAAAAAAATTAACTGGCAGAGTCAGAACTTGGACATGCGTTGGACAAATTCAGTGTTTTTCTTTGCGTTATATTTTTTCTATCACGTTGTTACTAAGTTATTCCATGAATGACTAGATCTAGATTTCCCTCTTATCCAATTAACGGGTAAAAGTTTGGGACTTGGCTGACACCAAGGTCAAACAAATGTCTCCACTAAGAAAGAAAAATGAATACGTTAATCAAGTAAACTTCTGTTTCTATTTCAAAGAAAAACAATTTCCTATTTGCTTGATCGAGAGCCTGTACCTCCCTCAGGACCATCAGTGATCATTAAGGCCTGATTCTTTGTTAAGACTTGAGCATAAGGATTGAATTTCACACGTCTTCAATCTCAAAACTGGAAACCAAACTGAAGACATTATTCATAGAGTCACACCTAAAAAGCCAGAAGACTTTGGTCTTTTTAAATGGACTTTTAAATTGTCATATAAGTGGAGAGAAAAGATTAATTTTCCTTCCCTACTATTAGAACTGGCCACTAACAGTTTTAGAAAATGGTACTCTTGTTCAGTAGGTCCTCATGTAAATTGGGTCATTAAGGTTATCTGGCTTAATTTAAGGGAGTTCTCAAGATTTAATTTAATGGAGTTCACAAGATTCCCTACAGAATAGCTTAAAAATGACACGTGTTTATTTCTTCTAATTTAATAGTCTCTTATTCCCTGTTAGCAAGTGGAAAAGTAGACTCATAAAACATTGATTCAGATTTCGTCTCTGCATTGATACATGGGTGAGTCATCAAAACTGTGCCTAGTTCATCCTAAGTACTGCATAAAGAAGAGAATATACCCTTACTTGGATGGGGTTTTTTGCCAAGTATTATTAACTCACTACAGTCATCCTTCCCTGTTGGTTCCAGGAACCCCCATGGATACCAAAATCTGCAGATGCTCAAGTCCCTTATGTAAAATGAGGTGGTATTTGCAAATAACCTATGCGCATCTCCCCACATACTTTAAATCATCTCTAGATGGCTTATAATACCTAATATAATGTAAATGCTACCTAGGTAGTTGTAAATACACGGTAAATGCTAGGTAAATGGTTGCTGGCACAAGGCAAATTCAAGTTTGATTTTTTAGAACTTTCTGGGATTTTTTTTCTGATTTTTTTCCATCTGTAGTTGGTTGAATCAGCAGATTCGGAACCCTTGAACCAGGAAGGCTGACTGTATTAACTTGCTGGAGCTTAGAAGTTACTGAATATAATGAAATTGGCCGATGGCTGAAAAACTGCCTAATAAGTGTGGGAACAAATCAATCCATGCAGGCTGTACTCTCCGCTCTCAGGAAATTTGATCTAAGGGATGACACCTATATGTCCACTGAACTTTGACATTAGGTTCACCATATAACGTCTTACCCAAACCTGGATGCTATTGCGAGGGAAAAGGGTTGTTTACCATTTTTCCAGGACAAATGAGCACAAACCTGGGCTAGCCTGGCAGGAGCTGTCTTTACTCACAACACTCCGGGCACCAAATGTGTGGGTTTTGTCCATACCAACCACCATTGCCGGATTTTCCAACCTCCAACGGGGTGTCCTGCATTAATCTAACTGCAGTACTAACTACCTAGAGTCACCGTCAGACCCCACAGGTGAAGGGCTCAGTCCCACAGCACTGCTCCCACTTCAGATGCCATTTGCATGCCAGGGCACCCACACTTCTGTCTGACTTGGCTACAAAGCTGTGGGTTCTACACTCTCCCACTGCCCGCCACTCCCCCCGTTTCAGGTTCAATATTTTGCTACATCAGCTCACAGACCTAAGGAAGGCACTTTACTTACTTCCTGTCACTGGTTTATCGTAAAAGATACCAGGGAACGACGAGATGAAGAGGTACACAGGGAGAGGTCGGGAAGGGTTCCGGACCCCATGAAGCTGGGGTGTGCCATCCTCCTGGAAGCTCTCTGAACCCCGTTGTTTAGGGGTTTCCATGGAGATTTCATTACACAGGATTGATTAAATCATTGGTCATTGATAACTGAACTAAATTGCCAGCCCCTTTCCCCTCGCCAGAGGCCCAGGATTGGGCTGAAACCCTCTAATCACGCCTTGATGCTTCTGGGGACCAGCCCCGTCCATAAGCTGCGTAGGGACCCCCACCACCCGCCAGCTCAGCAGCACACAAAAGCCACTCCAAAGGTTCTTGGAGCTGTGTGCCAAGAACCAGGGACAAAGACCAGGTATTTACTTTTTACTACGTGTATATCACAGCTGTGTAACCCGAGACGTAAAAGTGGTGGCTTCGGATATTGCGTAGAGCCGCGGTTCTCAAAGTGTAGTCCGCAGAGCAGCAGTGCCAGCAGCACCTGGGCATCGGTTAGAGATGTAAATCCACAGCCCCCACCCCACGCCTGCTGAATCCAAGGCTCTGAGGTGGCCGGGATTCTGTGTTTAAACTACCAGAGAATTCAGATGTGCGCTCAAGTCAGGGAGCACGGGAGTTCAGAGGCAGGGGGATGTGGGTCTTCCTTAAAGGGATGAGAAGACTTCCGCCAGGTGTGTCAGGGGTGGCAGTGGAGGACCGCATTCCAGGTGGAGAGACGGCTGGGAGTCAGAGGACCAGGGGCGATGTCGGCATGAGAGGGATACAGCAGGGCTGGAGGACAAGGCTGGGAAGTCTCCAGCTTAAAAAGAGAAAAACAGACTTTTAACCTGGGAGTGGCATGAGCGTGTGTGTGCGCGCACGCGCGTATGTGAAGGAAATATCCGTGGTATCAGTCCAACAGCTGGACTTGGAGGAGGAATGCCTGGAGTAAGGCATGGGGGTGGGGGGCAGGGGACTACAAGACTGACCCCTTGACCACACAGAGACCACAGAACCCCGGGCAGGGGGGCTGGAGGAAGCCTGCTTTGAAATGGATGTTTATGTATTTGTGCATCTGTTAGACGGCCAGGTCTGTGAGTCCAGGAGGCAGCCTGGGGACATCGGGGCTAAGAGTGGGTGCAGGGCAGGAGACGGTGGCGGGTCAGTAATCCATCGCCACGTGCAGTCAGGGTGATGCCCAGGAAAGCACCTCCAGGAAAGTGGACGAGGGCGAACCTGTGCAAGGTTTGGAGTGTAAGACGTGAGGGACCCTCCTCCAGTGCCCATCACTGCGTGTTTGCATCTGTTCTGTGTGTGACGTAGTGACAGGGCACACAGCTGGCTCGGTACCACATCAAGGACACTGAAAGAGATGGATTTCCGATATGTGCTTCCTTCCACGGTGAAGCCCAGCAGGAGGTGTCAGTGGGTTGCGTTGCCTGACGTGCCTCTTGGCTCCCCCCGTCCCCAGGAGAGCTGTGCCCACGAGGGCTCCATGGCCTTGCTACACAGGTCACCAAGCCCATCTTTGATTTTACTAAATCTATATATTAGAACAAATGTCACGGCTTCGGTCTTAGCAGAGCCTGGAAATATTCCTTTTTATTATCATTCTTCTGCCTCGTGGGACTGAGGTTCACCTTGACCTTCTTCCCGTTACTGCTCAGGGACATTTGCTGTATGTGACTTAAATCTTGTTCTTTCATAGAAATACTCACTTTCAAGATTCTCAACATGTTTAAGTAAATTTTCTTATATTTCTGCAGAAATATTCCATGACCTTTATCAAAGTCACTTTTAATATGCCGTTCCTGATGAGAGACCATTAAAATCAGGAAGATACAGTTGTGAAATCCACCCTGGGGTGCATCAAATAAAAACTGTTCAACTTGGTTAAAATATGATTGTGTCAAGTTGGCAGAGAGCTGAATAATCGCAGAAAACCACAAGGGTCCTATGTCACCTCTGATGTCCTCCATCAGCACCGACAGGGCCATACCCAAGGCAGGAAGTTTTAACCAGTTTTGAATGCATGGTTCAGTGGTATTAAGCACATTCGTATTGTTGTGCACATGTCACCACCATCCATCTCCAGATCTTTTCCATCTTCCCAAACTGAAACTGTGCCCATGGACACCTCCCCACCCCCTCATCCCCCATCCCCTGGCAACCACCCTTCTACTTTCTGTCTCTGTGATTTTGACTAGTCTAGGAACCCTGCTGTAAGTAATGGTTCCTTTTTTAAAAAGCATTTATTTTTTGGCCATGCCCCATGGCATGTGGGATCTTAGTTCCCCAACCAGAGATCGAACCTGTGCCCCTTGCATTGGAAGTGCAGAATCTTAACCCCTGGACTGCCAGGGAAGTCCCATTGGTACCTTTTTTAGTAAATTTAATGAATTGAAATATCGAACATATTGAGGGATGCTCAGAAAGCCTGAGTAGCCCTGGGGATATAAATGGAGGCTGAGAATCAGACCAACTTTCATTTCCGTTGACCTCATTTGAGGCAACATCCAAGCCAGTATTGTGAAAAGGTCACCATCCGGCTGCAACCCTGGAGGTATTTTGCTCTGTGAATTCTCTGCTGCTGAAGCGCTTATCACTTTGTTGTCTGTATTTCTTTCTGGTTTATTACCGATCATTTCCTGTTGTGCCCTCTCACTTAGAAACACAAGTGAATGTACTTACTATGTGTTTGTTTTGAAAAAATGGTTGGTGTTTCCAATTCTGGAAACAATAGAAAAGAACCAAAAGATTGTTTCATCAAATATATGTTGGCACCCATAGCAAGACACATGTTACAAGATGTTAAAATATAGGGGGAAGATACAAGCCATCTTAGAACTGATGCAATTCACTGATAAAATTCATCAAGACAGGCCAGAAAAGTAGAACATTAGTAGTCAGCCAAAGGTCATTAATGCAAAGACGTGCCAGTACAGTAAAGATTTTTTTTCAAGAGATTTCATTAGCGCTTCGCCTGCCTTTTACCACGGGGCGTGTTTGTGAGTCTTCACTGTGCACCCCGCTCTCTCACAGGGCAGATGACCACGAGAGCCGGCTGCTACAGAGACCTGAGGTTCCCGGTGAACACATCATTCTGCAGCCCCGACGCCCGGCCTGTCACAGGGGTCGTGCCTTGCAAAGTATCTGCCTGTCCCCCCAGGTAAGAACTGCCATGTTCCTCTGAATGGGTGTCAGGGTTTTGCAGATATAATGCTGAGGCCTTGGTGCTCCTGAGTCTGGGGAACAGAAGTGCCAACCACTGCCACATAATCCGTGACAGCAGAGGCAAAAGGAACAAGAACTGCCTGAACAGGTGAGCCAAATAAAGTGCACTGGGGCTGGAAATAGCCTGCAAAGCCTTGTCAGTGGGAGCGAAGGTCTCGTAGTAGATGGCGCTTGTTCTGTCTTACTTAGTGCAGGCTGTGGGAGGGATGGTGCGCTGTGGATATAGGAACGCTTTCCCTCGCAGCCTCTATCCCCTTCGCTGGTGTTTCCTTTTCTTACTGAGTGAAACCTGTTAGAAGAACCCGCTGGCGAGGCCTGTCCAGGCTGTAGAGGGAATGTGGCCGCAGCACATGTGTGGGACGGGCCGCAGAAAGCAGGGCTCTGTCACCCCACTCACCGGTCCCCAGTACTGCCGCCCCTCCACGTTTCTGAAGAAAGCTCAGGTTCCCTGACACGGGGGTTGGGAAGGACCCCGAGGAGGCAGCCATGGTCCTGCCCTGCCCCCCTCAGCCATCACTCCCTGCGCTTGTCCGTAGTCCATCTGCTTCTCACTTGCTTCATCTTCACAGAGGGGCTGTGGAAATCATCTGAGTAACATATTTACGGGATGAAAGGCCCGTTAGACCCTTCAGACAGCGGAGGTACTCGCCACAACACATGTGATCTCATACGTCTTGATTTTAAAGACCCACAAGAGCTGGCTCTGCTGAGCTGAGCCTCAAAAGCAGAAATCTGGATGCCTCTCCCAGAGACAGTAAAACCCAAGAGGAAGGGAGGCACTGTCTCCCTTCTCTCTGAGTTTGTGGGTCCCTGGTCCCTCACTTAGGGTAGAAATGGAGGACACAGGCCAGCATCTGAGAGGCCGGCACCTTGCCCCCCCGCCGCTGTGAGTGGGGGTGCCTCCCTGGGAAGATCTGTCCTCCCTCAGAGGGCCAGTGGCCCGACTCAGCCGGGCTCCTCGGCTACCACGCCCCACAGCCTGGTAATGAGAGAGAGAGATGGATCAGTATTTGCGAAAGGAATTTAGCGCCTGAGGCCCATCACCCACCAAGGCATTGGAGGCACCCCTGGGGGTTCTTCTGGGACCGAAGGAGCTCCTGGAACTGATGCCCACCCTGGTCCTCGCTTCACCTGTCAGCAATCCTGCAGCCAGCCGGGCGGCCCCATGGTCTGTGCAGGGCCCCATGGCAGACAGAAGCCCAGGCACCATGCGCTCCTTCTGTGCCTGAAGCGACACACCAAGTGCACACCGTCCAGGATGGTTTACGAAATGAAGCCCCTGGTCGGCCAAGAGAGGATATAGCACAGCACCATTTCTGCAAAATGAACCTCCTGTCCGAAGGAAACAAGGGGCCAGACAGCCAGGGCTCCCCGGGTCCGCTGAGGTGTTGCACCAACTTGACCCCTTCTCCCCGGACAGCCGGTTCTGCACCTGTGTTCCAGGTGACACAGCGTGGACCTCACTGTGACCTCTGATCATACATCTCCAAGGAGCCTTGGGGAGAAGGATGTTAGGAGTGCTGCTGCAGGCACTGGGGTTCTCTTTCCATATTGCACCGAGTTCTTGCTAAGGCAGAGGAACCCAGGGTGCCTCAAGGCAACTAGTTAACAGTGTTGAAAAGTCGAAAAACCTCACTAATTTAGACTAAGAGGGGTGTGTGTGTGTGTGTGTGTGTGTGTGTGTGTGTGACATTTATGTGCAGGAGAAACTAAAGTTACTGGTGACTTGGGACTAAATCCATCGGAATGCTAAAGCTCAGGCTGATTGGGAATATGTAGTTCTTGCATGGAATCGCTCCCCGGAATCGTGTGAGTGGCTCATCCCCTTGCAGTCCAAGCTGCCCAGGTGGGCTTGGTGAAGCTCATGACAGTGGACTCAAGAGAACACTCAACCCCAGCCCCGGGCTAAGTCACCCACTCCTCGGCTTCCAGCTTCGTGATTTTAAGCATCCCATAACTCAGATGTGAAGTGATGGTCGGGACACCCTGAATAGGCCCCTCTGCATCTCCAAACCGTGCAGGACTCAGCCCAGGATGCAGGGGTGGCTGGTGGCCCTGAGCGGGCAGGGGAAGCAGAGGCAACCGTGGTAGCCAGCAACCGCTGCTCCTCCGAGGACGGCCTCCGCCCCGTGGTGCGGGGAGAGAGCTGGGGGTTCCCCTCCCCTCCCTCTCCTGGGTTTCCTCCTTGTGCTGAACCCTTAGCGAAGGCATTTAAGCCATGCCCGGCTGCTGTCTGTTCAGTGTTACTCCAGATGGCAGGCTGCTTCTACCAGCCTCTGGTCCCGTGTCAGTGCACCAGAAATGTTACTTTCCACAAAGGTCACTGATTGGATGGGATTATTGGTTATTGGATTTCAGCGATAGAACTCTAGCATACCTTACGTGGTCGGGCAAAACTGTCCTTACTCTCAACCATTATCCATGACTAACATCATCATCTCTTGTGTCTGTTTGTTCCTGGTACAGAATTTTCACGCTTATTGATTCCAGAAAGTCTCTCCAGGGTCAGATGTTGGTTTTGTCCACTGACATATCCTGAGGGACGATAGCTGTGCCTGTCCCTCAGTAAATGCTTGTAGAGTTCAGGGAGGAACCAGGGTCCCACGGGCCAGGTCAAGAACTCCAGGCCTGCGGGGTGGTCTCGGGAAAGTGGCTTCACCTCCTGGTGCCTCGGTTTCCTCGGCTGTGAGTTGACAAAGAGAAAACACGCAGATGTGTGCCCTAAGTACGAAGCTCTGTGGCCAGTCTCCCTTGGGGGGGTCTTGTAGGTGAGCCCAGCCGGTCCTGTTTGGATGCTGCCATTGAGAAATAAGACGCTGCTTCGTCAACTGTCCCGTAATCCGTAATAAGTCTTATTTGTATGTTTCCACATGTCTCTCACGTAAAGTACCCGCCCTAGGCCAGCCTCCTTCAAGATCTGCCCCAAGAGTAAGAGAGCTTGTATTATTCTTGATGAGCCACAGCTTTAGGGACTGAGGTCTCATCAGACGCTTTCGGTCACCAGCGCCACCTGAGGCCATTAACATCCGTGTGAGTGATACCACTTGCCTGACTCTCCAGTCCCGTCCCCGCCTCTCGCTCCTGCCGTCAGCAAGGACGGCCAGACCGTGCTTCTCCACGCACATTTCCTCTTTCTTGTCTCTGTTAATAGAACCCCAGACACACACATTCACACACCCACGCTCACACACACTCTCACACTCACGCTCACGCACAGACGCCCTGGTGGATGTTCCCCATCCCCCTCCTAGATCCTCGTCAGCCAACGGGATGCGAGCGGAAGAGATGCAGGTGCCTTCAGAAGCGCTCCTGCAGAAGTGCTCCTTCCTCCCCTCCTGTCCCCTCTCCTGAGCAGTAGCAGAGCTAGCCTTAGCTCCAGCCCCGACAAAGCACGTGGGGTCACGAGACAGAATCCCTGATGACTCCCTGGGGCAGAGCTGCCCCCCTCCGCCCCATGTCTCCAGCCCAGCCTTCCGCGTGAAGGGGAAGAGCTCCCTCCCATGTTTGAGCTGTGCTTCCGTGGCCTCTGTTGGGGCAGCTGAGCCCTCTCCTGCCTCCTACCTGCTGCCTCTGTGAGACCTTGGTTCCAAACACCCTTCCCTGGCCATGGCCTCTTTGTCTTTGCAGCTCCTGGGCTCCCAGATAGATCCATGCTCGAGGTGTCCTCCTGTCTCACCCAGTGTCCAGGCTTTAACCCCCTTGTCCAACTCCACTTGCCCAGAAAACCCAGCCCGGCGACACCTCTCTCATCACTCACTCTGCTGCCTGTGGAGCTCGGGAGCTTAATGCTGCCAGAAGTTCACAAGCCCACGTTCTCACTCTGAATGTACGGCCACCGGCTTCCGTGGCCGCCCAGGGTGGCCGGCAGTCCTGACACCCTTCCCTGGGCATCTGGTCCCTCGCGGGACAGTGATTTTACATCACCTCCTGTCTCCTCCAGCTTTCTTCTTCTCCAACCCACACTCTTGGCCCAGGACCTCAGACCTCAGAGATGGGCTCAGGCAGTGGCCACCCCCTCCTCCCACCAATGCCACCTGAGACACCCCCATCACTCTGCCTTCCTTCCTTCACGCTGGACCAGGGCCCTGCTTCTCCCCCAGAACCTTCATAGTTATGTCTCTGATGCTCCTCCTTCATGCGGATGGAATCCTTCCAAGAAAGATTTTTAAATGGGTGTCGGGTTTCCTTCAGCAAGATTATAAATGTATATATATTTGTATGTTACTAGTTTTTCCGGTAGGTCCCCTGTTCAGCCCACTGTTTCTCTCCCTTGGCCTCCCCCTCCTCCCTACAGTCTGTCTTCCTGGTTGTCAGGGATCTAGAGCCAACAAGGTCTCTGGATTCTTCTCCATCTTATATTCTGTACTTAACTCACTGGTGTAGAATTTTACAAGTACGCTCTGTCAACAGCTTTGTGTGCTGAAAGAAAAGGCACAGCTCAGGAACAACAGGGTCAGTCTCGGGGAGACTGGAAGTGGTGCGTGGGAACAGCCTGTAGAGAACACAGTGAGGGCACCCAAGTCACCCCAGAAAACCCAGAGGCCCCCATCTTACTGAACTCTTTGATTTATACATCTCATATCTTTTGATATTTATATTTCCTCTGAAAGAGAAAGCTTTGGGAGACAATAGAAAGCCTGGCAGTGAAGCTAATGCCATGCGTCCTTGCTGGGAGACCCCTGAGGAGGACAAGAGGGGCGCCTGCAGGGTTCCTGCTTCACCCCCAGCCAGTTGCAGGAGCCTGATGACAGGCCAGCCCTCAGGTGTCTATGGTCCGGGTGGAACAAAGTTTCCCAGTTCCCAACCCACAGCTCTTCTGCCTCCGAGTCCTTTGGTGGAGTGGACTTAGCATGCTAAGGGGCTAGAGCGGCATAGCCCATGCCTGCCAGCTCGCACCTGGTCGAAGGTGTGGGCTGAGCTGCCGCTTTGGTACTCCTGCCTGTACGTAATCAGGGCAACACAAGGCCAGGATTTGTTGAGGGAATCCACGTAAAAGCTCTTAGCCCAGTACATGGGCTAAAACACTCAGTAATTCTTGGCTGTTTTATTTTTTGCTGCAAAAGGAGAAACAAGTTCACATTAGTTATTTATTTAGTCTGTGAAGCAAAACGACCAGTGACAAACACAGAAGAATGAACCTGTATTATATACCTCAATCCTTGTGGATTGTCATTTTAACCGTTGAATTGGGAAAATAGATCTTAATTTTAAAAGTTGTTGTGCTGTCCTCTGAAATGTGAGATACATTTCTCTCTTGCCCAGAATACCGATGATTTTTTTGTCCCTGATTAAGTGGGCAGCAAACCCAAGCTTTATTTGTCCAAGCAGGAGAGCCCTTGCCTTTCTTACTAGACTGCTCCTGCGAGGCGGCTGGCCGTGACCCTCTCGAGCCACGTGTCCACCTGCTTCTCCGCGGCCTCACAAAGCCACAGCGGCCACACTGCGTGGCTGCAGTCCTCAGCCTCCCACCTCTTCGGCTGGCTCGGGGCAGGGAGGATGGAGCAGGGTGCAATGTGCTGTCTCCCGCCCCACGTGAAGTGAAGGAGGCTCCCCAAAGGACCGCGGAGCGGAGACTTTCAAACAGCCTAATCCACAGCCCTTCTCCTTTCTAAGTTACAAGAACAGGAAAACTGCTCCGCTGGTGGGAACCCCTTGCCTCCCCGAGCCCTCCCCATCCACGTGTGCGCGCAGCGCGTCTGAAGGCGCGCGCGGTGTCGCGGATGGGATCCCAGCTCGTGAATCTTCGCGGGGCAGAGACCTGGGAGTCCAGGACCTCCTAGCTGGAGGAGGAGGATCTCAAATCGTGTGCGAGGCCCCGGCCCGCAGGAGCATTCGACAGCTGCTCCCCTGGGACGGAGCGAGGCCAGCGCCCCGCAAGGAGGCTCTGAGGGCCTCTCACAGACGGCAGCGTGCGGCTCTCCCACGGCTCATTTGAGGGAGAATCAGGCATTTTTATCGCTTGCTTTTGAAACGTGAACTATAAATCACACGGCTATTTATTTCCTTTCTATTTCTCAGTTTATCTAAATGGAGTGGCTCTTCCTGTCATTTATCGTACCTCTCTAGTTTTCGAGGCACAAACACTAATTGTACGCCTTCCTGGACCATGGACTGAAGGTGGAACGAGAGGAAATACTTTCCAGATGGTAAACGAACACTTTTCCTCTCTCTTCAGTATTATTCTAGGAATGCAGAATAAGCGTGTAGATAAAACATACTGTCATCGGATGCCCCACCCCCAGCACACATGTAGCCCCCCTCTGTATTCCTCTCTGCTTGATAGTCGGATGGTCCTATTGTTTTTGCCTACACTTTGCTGACCCTCTACAAACCCATCAGCAAAACTGCTTCTTTTACAACCAAGATACCGAAGCAGGTGACTGCATCCATTTGGTAGAAATGACAGAGAAGATGCAGCAGGACAACTGTATGACTAATGATCTTCTTATGGCAACACTGCCAGTGACAGGAAAGGGGGCAGTGACTTTTTTGTCTCATCTCTTAGATACAAGCCTTGAAAATATTCATGCCCCATAGTGTACAGGTTAGCAAGGGAATGAAAGGGTCCGTGGTCACTGAGGTGATCCGTATAAGTGAAATGGTTTAACTCCCAGGATGCTACAGAAGTGAGTATTTCAGTTCATTTAATTAGCAAAGTGACTGGGAATAAACAAGCCACAGGACTGGCTTCCTGGGCGTGTGACCTGCCCATTCACCCAGGGCCCGGTGCTCAGATGGTCCGCCTCTTGGTTTAATTCTCTGATGCAGCCAACTTGAAATCCCTCATGATTTTGCACCTTGCACTGGATTCCACAAGTTATACAGCCAGCCCTGCCCCGCAGCCCAACTTCTGTGTCAACATTCTTTTCTAGAATCTTTGGAAACTGTACTGGAATGTTTCTTCTTTTAGTAAATCAGTTATACATTACTCTTGAGTTTGGAACACAGTGACTTCAACTCATGGATTTCTCTGGTGACACCACAGTGGCAGATGCGAAGGATACACTTGGTACAATTATCTTTTCTGATTTTCTTTCCACTTACGGGCTGAGCGCCAGTTTTGCTGGACTTAAGAATACTTGCAGATGCGTGAAATAACGCTGAGGAGAGCTTTACAGAACCTGTGTCCTCTGGGTTCCCCAGCTTCTCTGTCCTGTTCTTCTCGTAACGAGCCTGCCTGTATCTAGGGCACCTGATGCTGCAGCTCAAGCCCACAGATGCCACCTCCCTAAGGGGACCTCACTTTTCTTGCGAAGTCTTGTCCTCCCTCCACTGTGCCCCCTTTGAAAAGGCATCTAACCCTCTACAGTTAATCAGGGAAACCAGAAGTGTTATAGCATCTCTGTAATTGACACTCTTTGGAGAAGCATTCAGCTTAAGTGTGAAGTTGCCAGTTCAGGTGCTTGGGTCACGACTTGAAACTGTATAATCACCTAGATGTGACAATATCTCAATATAAAAGAGGATGTCTTGCTCTATCTCCTCCAGGAAAGGTGTCACTTAACCAAAACAATGAGGTTAAAATACATGCAGGCTGGTATAGTTATTTGTTACAATATATTCACAATGAAAATCAAGTTACAAGTATGGACCAACTGGTCCTAAGCAAGACTGATTTGACTTATTTCCTCAGTTGCTGAAATATTAACATGGGAACCGTTGCAGAAGCAGTGGGAATATAAAAATCATAGCTAACTTTTTAGATCTGGCTTCATCATTTCACACCTAAAAATCTGCCTTATGTAGTTCTGTAAAATAGTTTGGGTTTTGTTTTGTTTCATTTTTTGTCTGCTTATTTGTTTTGCTTTATTTGTTTTGGTGCATGCATGTGTGGCAGTATGTGTGTGTCTGTGTATTTTGTTGTTTTAATATATATATATTTATCTATGTGAGCAAAGGCAGAAAGGCACTTTAGGAATACTTCTATATTTCAGGGAACTTACTTGGAACTCACTTATAAAGGTTAAATAATACCTAAAATTTTCATAATACTTTTATTATTCTGGTCTTCAGACTGCAATATGATCGAAACTAAAATTCATCAAGTCCCCTAATAATATACACTATGGCATATGCTTCAAATACAAAAATGAAAAGCAAACCTACAGATAGATAAATAGAATAGATAGAGAGATGACAATTAGGTAAGTAGGTAGATAGTTAAATAGAATAGATTTTACTACAAATCTATATGTATATCTGTATATTCACTGCAAGTATACTAATCAGGGCTTCTGAAAATATCTGAAGCTTCTCTCAGAATCATCTTTTTTGGGAGAGAACACAGTATGTTGGTTTTTATGTAAGATTAGGAACCATTGTTTTATTCTCCGATCCATGAATTATTTAGAATGATTGTTTTTTGCATTTCTAAATTTATTGAGGCTTCAGGGAAAATTTTTTGTTATTTCAGATGTTACTACATTGAGATCAAAGAAAGAGTTAAAAACTATATCATTTTTAGCATTTTCAAGACTTCCTTTATGCCTTAGGAATGGGAGTTGTTATAAATATTTTCTGTGGGAATGAAGGAATGTGTGTTTTGTGTTGTATTAGGGTTATTTATATGACAGGTCAAGCTCCTTACTTATTTATTCAAATATGTTCTGACTCTTTGTCTATCTTGTGTGTCTGTTTCTGAGAGAAATACTTTAAAATCTCTCATTATGATTGTTTATTTTTCAGTTTCTCCTATTAAGTTTACTTTATAGTTAACATTAAAATTCCACTTTATGTTGTTAGGTAGGGTTTTCTGCATGTGTGGTTTCTGCATGAATTGTTCTTTATTATTAAATAATGTCCGTCCTTATCCCTAATATTGCTTTTCAGTGGACGGTCTATTTTTTCAGAAATTAACATTATGACACTAGCCTCCATTTACTTATTTTTGACCTGGCTTACATGTTTTCATTATCTTTATTTTTAAACGCCTGTATTATTAGGTTTTTCTGCACCTTGATTAAATAACTTTCTGTTGGATTTTGACTTTATCAAATCAAGAATATCTTTTACACACAAGCTTAGCCCGTTTATATGAGGTATGGTTGCTCTTGTACTAAATTTAGGTCTAGATTTAGGATGTGTGTCCTCCATTTACCAGGCCTTGTCTTTGCGTCTGATTGTTTCATGGCTTTACTCTTTTCTGATGAGTTTGTACAATTCTCTTTATGCTGTTTTATGGCCACTCCTGCAAGAAATTATACCTTCTCCTTCTTTCACACCACTGCTTTTTGATATAAATAAATAAAACAACCATATAAATCAGTGTAACTTTTAAAATATACAAGATTACCCACACGTGATTCTTATAAAACTCTCAAATAAGTAACTTACAGAAAAAAGCTAAGTGAACTGTGACAGAGCTTAAACTGGATTAAATCTCCTTACAGAGCAGTTATAGAGAGCTGGCAAAATTGCTAGAGTTCTCTGTGTGCTTTCTTTGAGGAGGGTGAGAAAGCACTGGGTCAGGAGGCAGACAGCAGACAGAAGACACCTGCGGGAAAGAGGAAGGGAGTCCAAGCGTGCATCACCTTGGAGGCCAGGCCCGCTCACATCCTGCTCCTCGAGTGGTGATAAAATTTAGGAAGGTCAGGGTCATCAGCACCATGTGACCATTTCCAGTGGGGGTGGGAACAGAGGCATGGGGTTGAGAGAGAGAGAGAGAGAGATGAGAAAGCAGAGCACGTGAGCACAGGCGTGTCCCCAGGGAGTCTCGCCGTACAGCAAAGCAAAGGGACAGAACCGCACCTGGAATGGCCATGAAGCCCAGGAGGGTTGGCTGCTGCTTCCCTCCTTTTCACATGAGAGCTGGTGCAGCGAGCCTGTGCACCTTTGGAAATGATCAGGGAGGGGACTGAGAGCTCAGATGTGTCAGCAGCTGTGAGGGTGGCCCTAGGCGGGAGCAGGGAGAGGTGATGGCCAGACGCTGAGGAAGTTCGTTTTCCCAGTGAAAGGAGCCAAGTCCTTCTGTTACCAAATGCAGGTCCAGCTGAAACCCAATACTCGAGAGACAAGTGTTGGTAGGAAAGGAAAATTTGCTTTATTCCGGAGGCCGGCAACCTGGGGAGAAGGTGGACTTATATCCAAAGGCCAACTCCCCGCTGCCAATCAGAGGGCAAGAGCTTTCAAAGGGGAGTTTCAGGGGTGCACAGGCAGAGGAAGGGTGCTACATGCAGAAACAGCTCAGTGAGCTCTGAAATCAAAATTAGTCATGCAGTGGTCTGATCAGTATTATCTTGATTATTTTAAGTACAGTTAATCTTCAGTTGCAGGGTTGGTTTGTTCCCATTTCCTTGAGGCCAAGTTCTCAGAATTGTGTCAGATGGCTCAGCTTTTGTCGTGGTTACAATCTGGTCATCATGTAGTGAAATTCTTCCACCAGGTGAAGGTATCAGTATTTACAAAAGAGCTTTAAGAACGTGACTCAGAATATTACCTACAGCCCTTGAGAAGGAACTAAAGGTCCTTGACTTTGTTTAATGGCTAAACTATTCTTATTTTGTCTTGTTTGACGGTTTTTCTTTGCTTCTGCATTTTCTCACTTCTCTGCATAAATTCATTCTTTGGCTAAACTTTTTCTACAACCAGGAGGCAGGTGGAGGACCCGGGAAGGCCCCGAAGGGTCCTGCTCCGTTTCACTGCCTGGGAGTGAGGGCAGGAGCAGCTGCTGCCTGGAGGGGAAGGAGAAATCAAGGTGGGCAGCGCTCTGACCAGCCATGTAAGTCTCAGGTGGGCATCTCCCTGAGAGCCCACTTAGCCCTGCAGGTCCTAAGTTGAACCTAATCACCCAGGTCATGGGTGCAGATTTGGTGGGGAGAGTTGGCTTAACCAGAATTAGGATAAAAAGAAAAAAAAATAGGTTATAATTCATCTCATTTCAGTGATTCACCAATAAAAATATGTGTATCCAAGAAACCCCTGGTACTTAAGAGGGTTCACATTTTGGTGGACATGCATTTTGCCAAAATGCATGATCAGTATTTTTCAGGTACTGATTAGTGCTCAATTAATGAAATGAGGAAAACAGGTATATTCAGTTCTGGAAAGGGGGATGGCGTCCTGTTCTTCTCCCCAGGTGACCTCGGTTTTACCTCCATCTAACAGGGCTTAGTTTTTATCTAGTGTTTAAAGATGTGCATTGTATTTCCCACCTGGACACCAAATGTGAATAAACTAGCAGTCAGTCTGTGGCTCAGTTCAGGAAGCAGGAACACCCACTGCAGGAGGCCGCCCACATGGGCATCCCAAGGGCTTCCGCGGCCCCTTTCTAGAAGCGTCTAGAAGCATGTGACTCTGCCCCGCAGGAAGTCTCCAGGCCCATGTCTGTGCTGAAGAGCTTCGGATGGGCACTCGCAGGAGTGTGGGACGTGGGAACACTTTGTTTCCTGAGGAGCCATGTCTCAGGAAACATGACTTCAGAAACCAGAGAACCGGGTCGTTCGTTCAGTGGACTGAAATCATCCACAGTTTGTCATTTCAGGCCAAGTTGGTTTGTTTTTCATGTTGTATTTTCCAGAGGGTAAGACCAAAGGGCAGGAAAGAGGATGGCTGTTTGCATATTGACTGAATATTGGCCAAGTATTTTTGAACTATCTGTCAGTTCAAAATCAGTTATTGAAATTGAACACTCCTCTCTAGGAACCTCCTTGAAAGAGATGTTGATTTGCAGACATCTCTTCTGTGCCCCGTGTGTGATGAGTATCTATATCCAGGGCCTGTGTGCGGCCTCCCTGCCAGGCAGACGTGGGCTCAAGCTGCCAGGGTATTTTCAGATTAGCCCTCTCCTGAGCTGGGCATAAGGTGTCCAATATTCTGAGCATCAGTCCTAGAAAAACCACATGTTCACCTGATGATTCAGCTCACGAAATCAAAATCATGTGACTTAAATATAGACAGTAAGGATCAAAAAAGAAGGAAAAAGCACTTAGGACTGCTAACAAGTCCATCTACCGGGAATGTTACATTACTGTCTTCCTCAACATAGTTGAATAAAATACTCTCCATATTCAGTTTAACTATAAATCATCCTATCTTATTTAACAACACCCAGTGACTTTCATTCATGAGAGTGGCATTTTTAAACAGGGTTTAGGTTTAAGGAGAAGATTCACAAACTCTACCGTTTGTATATTTGGGGTGGGTCACACATGATACTTCAGGCCATCAGCCTGAATTTATGCTCAGAAATCAGGCATATTCTTTTTATGCTGGAAAACAGGTGACAAGTGTCCAGCTTGGCTCCTGGTACTTGACATGATATGACACTGTAATAAACTAGGTTTTTAGAGGAAGATCCTTTAAGAAGACTGTCTCCCTTTGTTTTGTTTTGTTTTGTTTTAATGTATGAGAAGTCCAAGGTCATAGTGTCAGACAAAATTCCTGAACCTTCTCTTCAAAAGTAGCATGTGCCCTCCCCAGCCTTCCCAGATTCAGAAGTCAACGTGAACATGGGAAGGGCAGGAGGGGACCCATCCTTTATTTTTTCCCTAAAGATGACCCCACAAGTCTGAACTGAGCAGGTCGAAGAGGAGGGGAGGGAAGGGGAGGGGATGGAAGAGGCCAAAGGTGACTCTCCCTTTGCTGCATCACCATAGCCCCACTAAGGGCTGGGCTCCTCCACCACCTCAGAAATGCTGCATCCTAGGCTGGCGGGATGCTCAGCCACGCATCTGTCTCCGTGGCAACCTCTGCAAAAGTGGGCTCCTGACTTGTAGAGCCTCTAGAGGTTCCTTAAGGTTTCAGACCAAACTTACAAGGTGGTACCACGTGGTAGAGTATGAAATGGCTCCTTTCGGCTCCCTGAAAAGCTACCTGAGTCATTTTGGAAGGAAAAGTTACTTTTTTCCCACCATAATCTTTCTCCATTTTGCCTGCTTCCACACCCCCAGCACCTTAAAAAAAAAGTTTCACTAAATTAAAAAAAAAAAATCACTGACCTTACAGGACGAGGAAAATTGAACAAATGAGCATAGTGAACTCATGTAACCTTGAAAGAGCTTTAGCTTAAGAGGGCCACCAAACTAATTGACTAGAGTTCGACACAGGAATTTAATAATTTATTTTGCAAATCACATTAGAATTTGCTTAAGAATTCAGTTTAGTTTTGATTGACTTTTGATGTGTTGTCATCCCAAAGTCACCTATAAGCCATGGTTTTGCCAAGCATATTCACCAGTTGTAGAGATCTTATCACATTATTGAGGTCTGGAAGGAAAATGAAATTTATGCATTAATTTTATCACGTGGCTATGAGATTTTTTTGACAAGTATGAATATCATTAGTGAAACTTAGATTTTTCTCATCCGTTTTTTGGCAGTGGTTCTGCTTAAGCAGTCCTTATTTTATTTATAAAGTTTCCAATAAATATTACCTATGTTTCATTGCATCTTTGAAGGTATGCATGAATTTTTAAACAATATTCCCAGAACCAAAGAGATCCTCAAATTAATTTGTTTAGATAAGCTACATTTTCAATTAAAATACTACTTTCAAGACTAGACCCCATTTCAACAAAGAAATGATGTTGCAGGATGAAATAGGACCGCATGACAGCATAAAATTTTTTGTGTTCAACTTGGTTTCTTTTCCTACAGGTTCCATATAAGTTCAGGGCAAAAGACCTAAAAGAGAGCAAATTCTTAATATGCTTCTGACTGTGGTCAGAAGGAATGTAATTGTCGTAATGACCACAGTCTCCTAGAATGTTTAGATTTGTCTGGATCCCACGCAAGACACGAATCCACACAAGTATCCCCCTTCTCCCTCCGGCTGCCACATTCTCGCAGCCTTATTTTACTTCTATGTCAAACAAAATTCCAAGAATCCACACAAGTATCCCCCTTCTCCCTCCAGCTGCCACATTCTCGCAGCCTTATTTTACTTCTACGTCAAACAAAATTCCAACAAGAGGGATTTTTAAATTGTTTTGATGCATTTATTACATTTTTTTAATGAAAAAGAGGACTGAAGAGAAGAATTCATATAAATTCTCAAAATTCAACATTTACACTAAACCTAGGTTTTTGCTTCTTACCTCTATTCTTTTAATTGATTTTTATTCTACTTAGTAACTCTGCAGATAGTTCAAAAAGCCACTCTGTACTTTAAGGGTTACTTTGGGAAGTCACACTCCCTGCCCCACCTGCCCAGCCTGCCCCCAATCTCACTGACCAGCAGGAGTAATTCAGTTACCTTGGGGTCTATTCCATTATTTCTAAATACTATGTGTAATTACCATTTTCCTATTTGTTGGTTTTGGAGATTACCCTTTTACCCATCACAGGAGAGGATGTAGCTCTTCTGCATCACTTTGTATCACTCTCACATCACCAAGCCCTCTCTTTACACCAACTTCCTTTGCCTCCATCCTCTCAATAAGGGTATATCCCATTAGTATTCGGTGTTTACATCATTATTTATTATTCTCTGCTGTCTAGGTAGAATACACTGATGCTGTGTCCTTTTGTATATAAAATTGCATTTTTCTAAAAGTGAATAATTGCCTGAATTTTGCCTGCTTAGGTTTTTTTTTTTGGTTTTTTTTTTACATAAACCCCCAAAAGATTCATGTTCATGGTTTCATTTAACCAATACCCATTGAGAGTCTGCTCTGTGCCAGGCACTTGGCCAACATCAGTGAGCAACTAGATTAAAGTCTGTGTTGTAGAGAGCTTCCTGGGGGAGAGACACAGTCAACAATAAACATAGTGTACTTTTTAAACAACGGCATATTTAGGAGGTGATAAGAACCATGGATAACAAGAAAAAAAATAGAGCAAGGCAGAGGAGATTGGAGCTGTGGAGGCAGGAGGTGCAGGGTGTTGGGCAGACCTCACTGAGCAAGTGTGGAGTGGACAGGATTTGGAGGAGGTGAGATTGTCCCATGCGTGTCCCGGTGCTTCCCACACAGTTAAACACGCCAGAGACCTCAGTTCCTTCTCCCCTGGGGATCTCATCCTGGTGCCACCATCTCTGCTCCAACCTGGGCCTGTCAATCTTGGGATTTCCCTTGTTTCTCTAGGATGTGGACTAATGCTGTTTCTTGGTTGCCAGGCCATTGTCCGTCTCGGTTGACACTGTATTTGGGAAACAGCCTCTTTCTGCTCTCTGAGAACGTGTCGGGGGAGTTGAACTTTCTGAGCCTTTGGGGATGACAGAGAGTTTGAGAGAAGAATTCAGGGGTGGAGTTCACTCTCCCTTGGAGTTTTATGGCCATGACATCACCATCTTCCTTCTCCTGCGGCTGCTGCAAAGTCTACTACTATTCAGATTCCCAATCCTTTATTTGGGAACTGTTTGGGTTTTTTCATGATCACCTCTCCCTTTGTGAAAGCGTTTGGGTCTTTTATTTATTCCCAGGTTTCTAATGTTCATTTGTTTGCTGAGCCCATAATAGGCCCTTTCAATTTAGGGAAAAAGAAAAGTTTAATAACCTCCCCCTTCATTCTTTATATTCTTGCCTTCTGAACTCTTAATACATTAGACTCAGGTTTTAATGTGCTTATGTTTTCTTTTCAAATGTTCATCTCTTTATCTTTTTGTTCTAGGAGATTTTTAAAATTTTATCTTTGAGGTTTTCTACTGTCTCTGTTTTGATAATTTTTTAATATCTGACAAATGCTTTTTTTTTTTTAACTTTGTTCCCTCTTTTAAGACATCCTGGCCTCTCTTTCCTTTTTGAAATTCTATTGTTGCTCTTCCTTTATTTCTATCTTTTTTCTCTGTTTCCCTCTCTCTCCCTCCCTCCCTCTCTCTCTCTCCCTCCCTCTCTCTTCCTCTCTCCCTCCCTCTCCCTCCCTCCCTCCCTCTCTCCCTCCCTCTCTCTCCCTTTCTCCCTCCCTCCCTCTCCCTTTCTCCCTCCCTCTCTCTTCCTCTCTCCCGCTCTCTCTCTCTCTCCCCCCACCCACCTCTTGCCCACAGATCCTTTTCCCTCCATATTCCTTTCCTCTAGTAGTTGTATGGTGGATGTTTCTCTTTGCCTTTCATGATGATGTCTTCCTCCAATACCTAGTAATCCTTCTCTGTCTAGGCATACTGAGACTGAGGCATTAATGCTCATTAGACATTCTCTGGGCTGAAACAGGATCCTTCAACTGCTCTGTCACTTCCCGAATTTTCCCCCGGAATAATCTATTTCTCCAAAGAAGGGTCCTGTTATTAGTTGTGTGTGTTTGGGGGTGGGCCAGCATGTGTGCCCAGCACAGCAGATGAGGGGCCTGGGCCTGGGGGGCTCAGAGCTTCCCATTTTAACAGCTCCCCTGGTTCTCCCAAGTTGGCCTCTCCAGTGGGAAACCTCCTTTCTGGCCCCCTTTAGCATTAAGGGAGGCAACAGAGATAAACATGCATACTCAGTCCACCACATTTTACTAAAGGCATCTACCATTGTTACTTAGATTGACAACTAAACAGTCGTAAGATACTGCAACTGTGCACATTGCTGTGCTATTAGCAGTGGTAAATAGAAGCAAGGCAATTGAAATATGGAGGAAAATTATTGGAAATTTTTACCCAAGTCTATGGTTACATCTGTTTTGTATTGAGAAGAAAAGAATATGTTACCCCTAGAGTGATCAAGTCATCCCAAATGGCCCAGGACTGTCCTGGTTTTAAAACTGAAAGTCCCATGTCTGGGGAACCCCCTCTGTTGCAAGTCAACCAGAGTGGCTGGTCACCCTGTCCTGTCCCTCACTGTGTGACATGAAGAATTGAATTATGGTAGAAGATGCTCGTCTACTTCTCTTATAACCAGTGATATTCACCATTGGATCGCTTTCAAAAGAGGAGTGGAAATGCCCAGGGGATCCAGGTACAATGTCAGTGCAGGAATGTTAGTGATTAGGAGGTTATGTGGAGCCAATGAAGCTGAGGCTTTAAGGCTCCTGTCAATCTCATCTAATTTCCCAGTGTTGATCTTACTGTTCTTACAGGGGTTGTCCTAAATTACATAAGCTTCAGGCCCCACAGAACCTGGACCTTCCCACTGATGGTGATGATGATAATGATAAAATAATAGTACCTGGCAAGAACCTAATGCTTGCTTAAACGAGGGATTAAGTCATTCAATCCTCAGAATGACCCCAGTAAGTGGATACTATTTCTATCCCCAGGGTATAGACATGGAGACTGAGGCAAATGGGCATTGGAGAGTGTATAGCAAGAAAATTACCAAGGAAATGCTTAAACCAACCAGACAGTTGTTATATGTAAGTGAATCAGTATGAAATTGTATTCACAACTCATCTTTACTTTATTGGTTGTGTGTGTGTATGTGTGTATAACATAGAAAAAAGAAGTCCCGTACATTCCAATTTGCCCAGAACAGTTCCAGTTTATCCACAATTATCCAATTCCTTCTGTCCCGCTGTAAGTACAGTGCTCCTTTTACCCTCAAAAGTGTCCTAGTCTGGATGATAAACTACTTGGTTGCTCAACACATAACCCTCGCTCTCTAGATAATCATTCATGGAAATTCGTTGTAGGACCTTGTCAGACGCATTTCTTATAACTGTTACATAATATTTTTTTAATTAGTATGCAATGAAATTTATATTGTTTTAGTAAAATCTTGTTTATATAACATCCTTAGAAAGTTTTTTATACTCTAATGTTATGAAATATTCATTCATACTCTCTTCAAACATTTTGGTTACTTTAAATATTTGATTTTGGTCAAAATGAGATTTATTTTGATGTAAAGAATGAACTGAAGGGAACTACAATTTTTCTCCAATTCCCAGCAATCTGTCCCAGCACCATTTATTGAAAATTCATCTTCCGCCCACTGAGTTGGAAGGCCAGCTTTTGTCTTAGATATGATATATCCCTGTATATAATTGATAGGATATCAATTTGGATACCAGTGACATGGATAGGATATATATCCGTGGATATAATTGCTTGACCGGCCCTACTGCTCTTCCCTGTTTCACTGGTTCATCCTTCTGTGCCAGAATCTTACTGTTTGATGACTGTAGCATTTGACGAATGACTTGTCTTTCTTGGAACTTTCCTGGCGCTTCTTGAATCCTTTTTTCCAGACGACCTTTATATTCATGTTGTCAAGTTAAAGAATGAAAAAGAATCCTTTTGACATTTTAACTGGGATTACATTGTATTATCAGGTTAATTTAGACAATTGAAATCTTGAAAATATGGAAGCTACCTATCAGACAGCAATGTTTTCTTCTTCTTTATTCCATTTGGTCATTGGGTTTTTCAAGAACAGTTCATAGATTTATTTCCGTAAGTGAATGTATTTATATTTTTCCCTGAATATTTCATAATTTTATTAATATTATGAGTGAAACCTTTATGCCATTATATTTTAATGAGTTATTATTTTCTAGAGTGAAATATTAATTTTGCAACCTGACACAAAAATTTTATACTTTCTCATTTTTTTCAGTAATAATCTTATATATATATTTTTTTTAATTTATTTTTATATTTATTTTTGGCTGTGTTGGGTCTTCGTTTCTGTGCTAGGGCTTTCTCTAGTTGCGGCAGGCGGGGGCCACTCTTCATCGCGGTGTGCAGGCCTCTCACTATCGCGGCCTCTCTTGTTGCGGAGCACAGGCTCCAGACGCGCAGGCTCAGTAGTTGTGGCTCACGGGCCTAGTTGCTCCGCGGTATGTGGGATCTTCCCAGACCAGGGCTCGAACCCGTGTCCTGTGCATTGGCAGGCAGATTCTCAACCACTGCGCCAGCAGGGAAGCCCAATAATCTTGTATTTTTTATGTCATAAACCAATAATGATAATTTTAGTTTCCTTTCCTAATGTTTATACCTCTTATTCACCCCCACCCGCAGTTTAATCCCAATGACATATGCTTCTAGAATAATACTAAAATGTGTTCTTTCTTTTTTGATGATCCCTATTGGAATACGTCTACATTTTCACAAGTAAGCTCTGGCTCTTCACGTGATAGAAGCTACCCATTGCATTTTTATTTGTTTATCTTATGGAAACGCCACTTGTTTCTCAGGACTTACTGAGTTTTAACTGATGCCTTTTCTTCCTGACATAACAGTTTTGTGGCAGACACGGAGAGATTTTAAGAAAAGACGTTGACAAATCTGTTCTATGAAGTTTGTGAGGTTGTATACATACACAGGGTAGTGCCAGGATCCTACCCCCACCCCACCTCGAAGGAAGCCCACAGGACACTGTCACCTCAGGATCTGGAGCTGTAGTACCTGGGTGAATGTTCCTTTGATCAAGAATATTGGCCTTCTCTATACACACAGGTCTGTGGTATTTACAGGCAAAAAATGGAAACTCACAGGAGCCAAGGGACCACACACTGAGTGTTGACTGATGTTCTGAGGGTTTATGTAAGTGACACTGTGTCAGCCCCAAAGTCACTGGAGGACACTTGAACTAGGACGCGTTTCCATCATTCAATCAAGTGAGCACTTGTGACATTAAATTTGTGAAGAAAAGAAAAGCACATCTCATTCTCCAGCCTGTGATGAATGAGGCCTGGGATGTGTGGTTAATTGCACCATCCTTGCATTCCTATCATGAACCTCAGCAATCACTGTGTATTCTTTAATGCATTGGTAGCTTTAATTTTATAGTATTTCTTTGTGATTTTTATACATTTTGTAAGATTAGTCTGATTTTATTTGTGTGCTATTTTTTAATAGATAAAGTCTTGTAGTAATTATTTCATCTAAGTTTACTTCCTATTTTTAGTTATTTAATGTTTCTCTACTGTTACTTTTCTAACTTTCGATTTATGGCCTTCTCTTTTTCACCCCACTGGTTATTTAGGAAACATACAGTATATTTCTAAATCTACTTTAGTTACCTATACTATTTAAAATCATATACTTCGGCATTCTTTTTTGATTTATCAGCTTCACAAATTAAAGCTATTAAAATCCTTACTGGGTGAAATAAGATAATTAGTACATTTCTACTTCTTTCATTCTCTGCTCTTCACACTTCAGTTCATGCTCTAATCTTTGTTTTAATTGCTTGCATGTTTCTCATTTCAATTTAGCTTTAATATTTTTATTATTTTTATATCATGTATCTCTATAATTTCAATAATGATAGCATGTTAATTCTGTGTTACAATCTTGACCACAGTTGTGGTCAAGCTTATTGGTTAAGCTAAATTGTCTGTTTAAATGGATCCAGTGGCCTCACCTGTCTTTCCATACAATAGCTTTCTCATTCTTGAGTTTAATAGTTTAATTTTTTTCCTGGTTAGCAGGAGTGTGTCTCAAAGAGAGTTTTCAAGTCAGATAATTAAATCATGAATTTCCTCACTCTTTGCCTATCTGGGAGTGTTCTTCTGTTGCTTCTCTTCTAGCTGCCTTTCATGTCATCCTGTCATCTTATCTCTTCCGTGATGTCTTGCTTCATAGAATTCTTACTCACTTCTAATTTCCTGACAGTGTAATCTGTTTTGTGAAATTGTTTTTGATGAGTAAGTTTTCTTTCAGAATATTTCATTTCCTTAGTCTCTCTTTTGAGTGCTGTGTATCTCTTCTGCATGTGCATTTTTGTGGACAGAAGGTTGCTCTACAGTCTTCACATAGGTTCCAAGTAAGGTTCCTTTTTCTCAGTTCAGTTCTGACCAGGGCATTTGCACAAAAGTCTCTTATACACCAAAAATGGAGCTGATCTCCTTCCTCCCAGCCTTGTTCCTGTGGTGTAGTTTTCCCAAGTGCTTTATGGAGCAAATTTGAATGATTTGCAATGTGAGTAATGTCTTTATTTTAATTCTTTTGATATGTTCACAGCTTCTCAGCCATTTATTTGTTCTGGGAAAGGAAAACAAATAAATGGCTGGGAAAAGGAATCTCTTTCTTGCCTCACACCATCTTTCCCAAAATCTCCACCATGATTTTTTAATTAAAAAAAGAGTTTCAGAGACATGTGCTGTTTTCAAAATAAAGCTTTCAAAGAGTTTTCACACCCATCAAATGGTTGTGTGGCCTACCTGTGTCTATTAAAGACACTAACACAGAATCTGGTCTTATGATCAGCAACAGCACTTTTTTTTACCTCTATAGACAATGCTACCATCCTGACTGCAGCAAAGGATGTTTGTGAAATTTTCTCCAGAATTGGCAGTTAGCCACACTGCCCTAGAGGCCACTGTGACCCATATTTGTGACCTACCTCCAGTTGGCCTCTGAGTGGTGGGTCTCCCTCACAACTCCAGGATCCTGGTTCCACCACCTGCTCCCGCATATCCTTGAGCACATGAGTTAGTATTTCTCCACCTCAGTTTCCCATCTCTGAAATGGGCATGAAAATCATAACTGCCATATAAATTTGTTGTGAGAATTAAAGAGTTAATATAGATAAAGCATCTCATTAAATACTAGCTGCCATTACTAGTATTATTGGAACTCAGTAGACTAGAGGGAACTTGGCATTGGATTCATCAGTCCAGGTTGTCTGGCTATAGATTCCTCAGGACTTGGAATATATATTGGTTTCTCTAGGGCCATGAAAATTTGCACAGCCTGGCCGATGTCATTGCACGCCTGTTAGACTGGGGTACACAATGAGCTGTACACGGGACTCTTCATGCAGCAGTCCACTGGCCTCAGCATTTTCTAATGCCTTTACTTGCTCTTCCTCAGGAGACCCTTTTCTTTAGTTCAAAGAAGTGAATTTTCCACCGATTTCTATACCGTGTCTGTGGACACTAATGCAATTCTCTCATGGCTACTTGTGCATATGTAGACCTTACATCATACGGGCAGTTAAAGAAAGACATCATTGTACTGTCTAAACTGCCCAGACATCGTTTCCATGTTCTGCATATGATATTTTGGAATAAATTATCATAAATGCTACACTGGTTGGCCGCTGTCCCAATTTGAATCTTTTAAACTAGCTGAGTTAGAGAATGAAGTCTTTACATGTGGGGTTTCTCTCTGCATCAACTCATTGTAAGACTGTTGAGCATATGTGAAACCTTTTAAATATAAAAGAGTGTTTTCTTATGTCTATATAGAGAATGTAAATACCATTGAATTATTAGGCTCTTTTGCAGCATAGGCTAATCAAGCATGCTGATTGTAATACAGCAAGTATCATTAATGAGATACTGCGATAGTACATGCCTTTTCATATTCCCTTAGTCTTTGTGCATCAGCGTTTTTAACGGGGTGGGGGGGGATGAATTGGGAGATTGGGATTGACATATATACACTACGACGTGTAAAACAGATAGCTAGTAGGAACCTGCTGTATAGCACAGGGAGCTCAGCTCCGTGCTCTGTGGTGGCCTAGGTGGGTGGGATGGGGGGTGGGAAGGAGGTCCAACAGGGAGGGATACGTGTATACATATAGCTGACTCACCTCATTGTACAGCAGAAACTAACAACATTGTAAAGCAACTATACTCCAAAAAAAAAAAAAAAAAGAGCAGTGGATCAATATAACATTTACAACACTATTCATCTGATAAGTTTTGTGATGTTACATCTGAAGCTTTAGATTAGGAAGTTGATTCCAAAGGATAAAACAGTATTTAACTAAATAATTATTTAGTAACTAAATAGCAATATTATTTAACTAAATATTCTTTAAAGTGTTATAACCTTTCAGTATTTACAAATACATAAGACCCACCTGATGGGAAACAATTCAACCAATGAGTACGCAGGACTTAGTAAGAAAATAAGAAAGAACTGATCTGCAGTGTCTTGAAGAAGAATGAACACAACTCAAGAAGGTAGTTTCCCGGGGCTGAGAGCCAGAAGGTTACATAAATATTGTTCTACAAACTCTGTGTGTTCATTTCCTGGATCTGATTAATCTCCTCAAAGCGCTACGGTGAGAAGTCGGTTCCTGCAGAGGATGGAATGGTTCCCGCCTTATGGAGAAAGAGGACCCCAGCATCAAATATTACCCACACATTCTTGGCAGACGCCCGGCCTAATGGCACCCCGTGGTCAGAAACATCATCACAGCATGGGTGCCTTCATACCTGGGCCTCAGTTTAGAAGCCGTTTGACAGCTTAACAGATAAAACTTAGAGATTCTTTGAAATCATTGTCAAGTCAGATCCTGCCGTCATCTTGTGGAAACTACAGTAAATATTCGTATGTCTGCTGTCATTTCTGTCCTTTACTTTTAAACGCTTTACCCAAAAAACTCTCCATGTAGGTTTACGCCTCATATTCCCCCATCATTCAGTTGCCATTACTGCTATCATAAATTAAAAAAAAAAAAAAAAAAAAAAAAAAAAAAAACAAGGAAGGAACTGAGTTTACCAGTTTTGTTTAGTTTTAGAACACTAACCACTCAGAAAGCTCTGTGGCTACTTCGTGGACTTGGGTTGTGTGACCCTATGACCATGACCTTCTTAGCGTCTCTTATTACCTTCCAGCAAAGAAAGTGATCGAGACTCTGGACAGGATATTGATGTTGATTTCATCCATGGTGTCAGTTTGCTTGCAGATTTGCTCTGTGTAAAATATGGATTCGATCTGCTTCTTTGGTTTCTCTCTTAAAACTCAATGGATTTATGGCCATTCCTGGCAACCCTGGTACATAAACCCTCTGTCGATGGTAAGTGACCAATCCCACGTGGCCCAGACCCCTGCAGCACCCCGCCCAGGTTGAGGGAAGAATCCTCGGGAACTGAGTGGCTGTGGTCTGGCTCAAACTGTCCAGATGTGCTGGACGAGGCCACCTGGAAAGCTTTCTTAGAAAATTGACTCCTGTGTCTGGAGAAGATCATTGCAAAGTATTTATCTAGGAGTGAAGATCCAAGAAACCCTACAGCAAAAACACCAGAAAAGCCTGAAACTGTAGGAGTGATGCCATCATTTTAAAATCCTTCCATAAAAGGAAGAAGCCACAGTGGGGAGACTTCAACTTCTGTATTAGAACAAGAAACTGACATTCCTTCCAAGGAAAACGAGGATCCAAGGAAAGTGAGTCGGCACAAAGTTCTTAGTGAATCTTGCATGACTTAAATTACATTTTGCACCTTGAGAGACGAATTAAACCATCTCCTATGGGAAGGTCATCCATTTTAAAAGAAAGAAAAATGAACCTAAGCCAGTTGTGAAATGTTTAAATTCATGTTAGACACATAGGCTTTCCCTAGAGCATCACTAATAGGTTTTCTTGAGAGGCAGGAAAAGATATTACAGTTGTTACAGAAAATCTGGATGTCGTGGTGACTAAGGGAAGAGCATGGACCTAACTGAGTATTTTGGCACTGATTCAATAGTGAATCATTACAGATGTCTCAAAAAACTTCTCTGTACGGTAATTAGCCATAAAGTAGAAATACACAATTTTACCAGAGCAGTGGATTCCACACTTACATGTATGTGAAAGAAATACACATAAAATTTGCAGCCATCCAATTCAGATATATAATGCCCCCCAAATCCCTGAATATATGCATTTATCCTAGGATGGTTTATTGCTAAGCCACACTGGATAACTGTCTCATTTGACTTGCTCAGCTGAAAAGCCCACCTTGCTGAAGCCTTGACTCACTGAGCAGCAGTACAGAAGGACGGGTGGGAACACGGCCGTCTGCGTGTTCCCCCGGCCTTGCAGCTTACCAGCTGTGTGACCTTGACCATCTAGGGCCTGAGTGGCTGCATCAAAGGCTCTCACCATCTCTGGGCCTCGGTTTCCTCATCTGTAAAATGAGAATTCTGATGACACCTCCCTGGCATTGTTAAATGGGTGGGTGTGTGAGTGGGTTAATCTGCATAAGCATTTGGAAGAGCTCGGGGCACTCAGCAGGCATCGTGTTTGCGTAGAAAGGGACCCAGAGCGTGTCCAGGTCCTGAAGCTGGGCTCTGGGCTCGCACCGCGGCCCACACCGCTTGTAAGGCCTTCCTGAGCTTCACCTCCATCCTCTTGGAAATGGAATAAGGACTAGCACCCACCTCACTGGAGCTCGGGACAACTAGGAGTTCACAGCTTTCCAGAGCCTGGCTTGGCTGTACCTTCGCTGAGGCACTGGCCGTCCGCTTGCCCCTTCTTGCCACATGTGAAGCCATCTGCTTTCGGCCTTGTTCTCTCTTTAAGATTTACAACTCTTTTGCTAGAACTTCAAGATTTAACGTGTGGGGCTGGGTGTTTTTACTGTTAACGTCTGTCTCCCACAATATCCCACTCCTCCCAGTAATCTGCTTTGGCTGCACTCAAGCTAGGTCTAAACCTCCGACGCACCGACTTTATAAAGCCATCCTGGCCATTGTAAAAATACCCACCGCTTCCTGGTTTCTGCAGATGTGTGCAATCCTATTCCTCCGAAGTGGAACTGGTTAAGTCTGGGGTTGGCAAACTATGGCCCCGGGGCCACATGCAGCCCACCACCCGATTCTGTAAATAAGGTTTTACTGGAACACTTCTTTGGCCCATTCATTTACACGCTGCCTCTGTCTGCCTTCTCCCTGCCAGGGCGAGGTTGAGAATTTGAAATCGTGTGGCCACCAGCCTAATATACTTACTATCTGGCTCTTTAGTAAAACGTTTGCCAACTCCTGGGCTAGATGAAAGCATTTTTTCAGCAAAACGAGTGTCTTAATAGAAAATGATGTCTCTATTATCTGTCACCCTTTTTCAGGGCAAAATTAGTGTTAATGTTATCGCAGCGACAGAGTCCGACACCAGCATCTCACCCTGCAACCTCAGAAGCTTCTGGATGGGTGTCCACCACCAGTCTAGCTCCCCGTCTCTTGTCCGTTCTGCAAGGGCCAGGATCTTTGTCAAGTACAAACCCGACTTAGACACTCTTCTCTGTCAAGCCTGTCATGCCCCTCCATTGCCATGTTCCTGGAACCCAGATCCCATTGTGTGGCCCCAGGATCCTCAGGGCCAGTCGCATCAAGTGCTCCGTCCTCTTGGTCCCCGATCCTTGGTTATGAGGGCTTCTTGCCTTGCCTCCACCAGCCCTCCCACCTTGGCTTTCTGCAGCGTCTATCTTAACTCTCACCCCTCTTAGGGTGTGTGTGTGTCTCTCCCTTTACACAGTTATTCTTGAAGACCCACCAGGTCCAGGATCGGGTCTGGCTGAACCACATGCCCGTGTGCATGGCCCTTGGGCTGCATGTCCGTGTTTGTTAAAGGGTGACCTGCATTCACTGAGTCACTTCGGCAAAGAGAATGCATGGAGTGGCGTGAAAGTGGCCCACGCAGCACGTGTCATGGGAACGTGAGCTGGGAAACCACAAGTGACCTTGTGAGTCTGCAGTCAGGCTCTGGAGAAGAAGCAGGACCTGAGGGCAATTTTCCTGGGATGTGAGAAAGTTGCCAAAAGCTGCCTCTGAGGGGTCACGATGTCCTAGTCATGTTTCATGTGTGAGGAGTATTTCCTGACGTTGTTTTCTTGATGATGGCAGTGGACACATTCCTTGCTCAGTGAGGGTGAGACGTAACCTACAGACGCTTAGGAATTATTGCTTCTTATGGCTGTTTGGTCCCAATTTCCTCTCTCCTTTTCTTCACTCTTGTCCTTTGTATGAGGAGAAGAGATTCAGGGGGAACACTCCGGATCAGGACGAAGCCTGCAGACCTTTCCTTCTTGCTACTTCCTCTTTATCACAAAACGGTCTCTCTCATTCCTTTAAAATGTGGGATTCTCATCAAGATTTGATTCTTGCCCTCCTTGCATTGTGATTTCTCCCATTGAGCCCTGTCAGAAAGGAGCTAACTGAAGAGAAACACCAGGCTGGGAGAAGGAGTGAGTGAGCCTCATCGTGCAGGCTTTACTAGTACTCTGCACCTAGTACTCTATACCTAGTACTCTGCACCTAGTACTCTTTGACTAGTACTCTATACTTAGTACTCTGTGCCTAGTAATCTATACCTAGTACCCTGCACCTAGTACTCTATACTTAATACTTTGCACCTAGTACTCTATACCTAGTACTCTGTGCCTAGTACTCTATACTTAGTACTCTGTGCCTAGTACTCTATACCTAGTGCCCTGCACCTAGTACTCTATACTTAGTACTTTGCACCTAGTACTCTGTGCCTAGAACTCTATACCTGGTATTCTGCGCCTAGTATTCTGAACAATCAGTAAGTATCTGGGGAGGAAGGGAAGGAGCACAGCAATGCAGCAGGTTCACCTGGGTGGTGAACTGTGTATTCTAGGAAATGGAGCTGACAAGAACTTCAGATAGTGAAGGAAGCACATTCATGTTAGCAATGAAACTAATTTTTCCTAGTCTCAGAATGAAGATTGGCTTTTATCAGACCAAACCCAAGAGCAAGGGACCAATGCAGAGGCCATTCAGATGAGAAATGACAAAGATCTTGTACTAGTCTGGGTTCTCAGAAAAACAGAACCAGTAGGGTGTGTGTGCCTGTGTGTGTGCGTGTGTGTGTGTGGAGAGAGAGAGAGAAATTTTAAGAAATCAGCTGGTGTAGTTGTGGAGGCTGGCATGTCCCAAATCTGGAGACCCAGCAAAAAGTCAGTGCCATGGTTCAAGTCCAAAGGTCATCTGCTGGCAGAATGTTCTCTTCCTCTGGGGAACCTCGGTCTTTTTCTATTAAGGACTTCAACTGATTGGGTGAGACCCACCCACATTATGGAGAGCAATCTGCTTCACTCAGAGCCTACAGAGTTAAATCCTCACTTCATCTGAAAAACACCTCCCCAGAAACATCTAGAATAATGTTTGAGCAGATATCTGGGTTCCATGACCCAGTCAAGTTGACACATTAAATGAACCATCACAGACCTAGATTTGGTCAGATGTGCAGGAGGGAGCAGTTTTGCTGGAGAAGAGGGAAGTAGAATCTGTGATTTGGGGAGACGCGGGAAGGATGGAGGATGGAAGTCAGGAGGGGTTCCACCCCCTGAAAGGGCATGCACGGCAGAGGGGCGAAGGTGGGGACTGTTGTCTCCGGGTGGCCATTGCACATCAGGTGGAGATGCTCTGTGGTGGAGATGCAGGGCTTTATATAGGCGAGGCGCTTATGGGGGATTCAGGGGCTCTCACCAGATGGAAGAGATGCTCTCCTTCAACCCACTGAGAAAAATAGTAAATTAAAGGAAACTCATTTGAAAATAACATACATACACATACACCTTGAACCTTTATTTTCACTTAAAATACATACATGCACATCCATTTGCTAATACTTTTTTTTTTTTTTTGGCTGTGTTGGGTCTTCATTGCTGCATGTGGACTTTCTCTAGTTGCGGTGAGCAGGGGCTACTTTTCGTTGTGGTGTGCGGGCTTCTCATTGCAGTGGCTTCTCTTGTTGTGGAACACAGGCTCTAGGCTCGCCGGCTCAATAGTTGTGGTTCTTGGGCTCTAGAGCGCAGGCTCAGTAGTTGTACACAGGCTTAGTTGCTCCACGGCATGTGGGATCTTCCCGGACCAGGGCTCGAACTCACGTCCCCTGCATTGGCAGGCAGATTCTTAACCACTGTGCCACCAGGGAAGCCCCCTGCTAATTCTTTTAGTTATAGCCAAAGCTTATTTTGAGTAGGAAGATGCCTATTAAAGACCTAAGTTGATTATTTGCATAAAATATGCCCAATACCCATGATGTTCAGTTTGAGTTTCTTGACAGAAGGCTGAAACTCGTCCTATTCATCCAGATGCAAAATCATCTTAAATCTTTCATTTTTTCTTCATATTTTACTTTTCTCTCAGCCACACCTAAGCTGAGAGCAATTCCATTTAATGACTGATCTCTACTGAGTCATTCCAAAGATTCAACTTAGTTTTCATAGAAGCAAGTGTCTCGTTTTCCATGCTCATGTTCCATCGAGCTACACCAAACTAATTATATTACATAATTCCTATAACAAGTTCAGCTGGCAGAGGCAGATTTGAGGGCAGGCTCAGCTGCTTCCCCGTGTGCCCACTGTCGCCAGGTGGTAGCAGAAGGATATTGACAACGTGGGCAAGGCTGGCCCTTCACCCCACCTGGCGCTCAGCATGGTGTGGGCAGTGGCCTGGGGGTTTTGCCAATGGAGAGGCCCAAGAGTCTGACAGGTCAGTTCAGAGTAGAGAGCTGCTCCTGAGGCTGGAAATGAACCCATGGCAGGAAGGCATCCATCCAGGTGGTGGTTCAGGGAAGAACAGTTGTAGAGTATCCCCAGGACAGGCTCTGGTGGGGGAGAATCCCCCTGCTCTGTTCCCCTGGGGGCAGACACTGGAGGAGTCTCACATAGGAAGTTATATTGGTCCTTCCCAGTGGAAAATCAGTTGACTCCCTGGAGGGCAGGGCGGTAGAAGATGGGTCTTTATAACCTAAATGGTGTGAATGCAACCACTGTCACAGCCTGCCATGCCCAAGCGAAATGTACATTTCCAAAGACCTGGCACCCCATGCAGCCGTCCTTGGATAGGAACTACATCTCCCCAGCTGTCAAGTTGTGTTGTTTGGGAGGATTGGAAGAGTGTCAGCACTGGACATGTTTACCTTTACTTCTCAGAGCTCATCATTTTGAGGTTGGAAGGGCCAGCACAGGAGGAAGCAGCTCTGGCCCATCCCAACTCCTCAGCCACTTTGGTACTAGGGAGTCTTTCTTCCTGAAGGAGCCTAAGTCTGCATGACTTGCACCCCCGGAAGCTCGGGCGCTGGGTCTGGGGCCAGGCGCCTGCTCCAGATCACAGGCTTTAAAGCCCGAGGGCTGCGCAGAGCAGGGGCGGCTGGACCAGGGGGCTGCTGGGCGATGGGGCTGCCTGGGTGGGCTTTTCTCCTTTGCCCGTGACAGGGAGTGAAGGACGATGTCTTCCCGCAGAAGAACCCACTCACCAGGCTTTTCCCCTGATGTTCTAACGGCACATCTCAGTTCTTACAACAGTTAAAAGATAACATCAGTACAACTTTAATACAAAGGAGGGAGCAAGGGCAGTTACCACCTTCAAGAGCCAGAGCCCTGGACTCTCCTGAAGAGCAGGTGTCCCGTTTCTCAGAGTGCGTCCCCAACCCTGATGGTCACCTCGGCCACCAGGCTGGGGAAGGAGGGCTTTGCAAAAATTCAGATTTTTGACCCTCAACCCCAGATTTGTGATTCCTGCAGAATGGAGGAGAGGCCAGGGATGTGTAGATGCTTGAGAGCCCCGCCACACAGCTGTGGTTTGGGAAACACGGTCTCAGCACCAGGCTAGGTCACAGGGTCCTCTCAGCCCCTTGGTGCCATCCTTGGGCATGAGAATTTGGGATGTTAAACTTGTTAAAGTGGAAGGAGGTACCGCCTACCCAGTCATTACTCAATTTCAGTTGCAACTTGGTGTAGATTGCTAACTCGCCTACCTGTATGTAGTTACCACCCTAGTTTTTTTATCCCATAGCAGAGGGGTTGGTGATACAAAGAGTTGGGTACTGAGTGGATGTAAAAGAGGAGTGAGAGGGGGTTGCCTTCTCCACGTTGAACTCTGATGGTGGGAACGATGTTTATTCTTTCCAGTAGAGCGGGGATGAGTCCTGAGGAAAGTGCTGTGGGGGTTCCCTGAAGCCTCTTTGCATCTTCCACTGATCTCCCACTCCCTCCGTGACTGCCTTTGCTTCTTGGGCTGCCATTTCCCCATCCGTAAGACACCACCGGAAAAGCAGACCATTTCTGAAGTCCTTCCCAGCTCTACTGGTCAGCCTCTTTTTTCCAATTTTCCGTGGAAACCGGATGGAGGGGCAACCCTTCATTGTCACTCAGAATCTAAGGATTTCCCTTTCACCTTCTATGAGCTGAGGGTTTTCATTTGAGCTAATGGGATGCACACACCCTCCGTGGTCTGCAGAGAAGAACCTTCAGATGAAGGATTTTTGCTGAAACAGGGAATGATTAGGGCTGTCTGGAACAGCGAGGTAGGTTTCTTTAACCTGTGTGTCCCTCATAATTCCATTTCCCTGCCTCCCATGTGTAAATGAATCCTACTGATTCTTCTTAAGATAACATCTGATGACAGGACAATGAGACAGGAAAATCTGGTAAAAAAAATAATAAAAATCTCCATATCTTTGGCTTCTCTCAGTCCATAAAATTAACACCCACCACACCTCCTTTATGGGGAGATTTTGATGTCTTGCAGTTTGACTCGATGTGAGTCAGCAAAGAAATGCTGCATTTAAAGACGAAAAAATACAGTCCTGTGTCTGGCTCGTTATACATCTCTCCTTCAGTTTCACATCGAACAAAGTAGTTTAACTTTTGAGAATGAACAAAATGAAGTCACTGTCAAGCTGCAGGCTTCCAAGTGCTGATGGCAAAAGCCTGGCTTCCCGATCCAGGTCCCCTGTTTCCTGAAGTCTGGCCCCGTCCTTGCCAACCAGTGGTCAGCCATGGACTTTCCGTTCCGAGGTGATGGTGGAGGCCAGTCCCCAGCATTGCTTCTAGAAGAATGCGTCCAGCAGACAGTCAGAGGGTCCAGGACATCCCTGCAGACAGGCTGTGGTGCATGGGGATGCACGTGTGTCCGGCGTGTTGCTGTCACTTCTAATGCACTTACTACTGGACCTCGGGATGATTTGCTCCAGACGTTAGAGCGTAAGCACAGAGCGCAAGCTGTTTGTCCAGGAGCTCTGCCCCACCAACACCGTTCACTTACACATTTGGTTACCAAGATCTTTGGCCCTCTCAGAGCTGGATTTCTGCCCTGGAACATGCCTGGAGTGTAGCTGGCACCCTATGATACTGATGAAACATCCTTAGACGTAGACCAGTAATTCCCCAGTCAGCAGATGGGCCAGGCCAGCTAATGGCCTGTACGTGGCCAGCTGCCAGATGGGCTCAGGAATCAGCTTCTCTCCCTCCTCGTCCTCCCAAGACCTCTGATCTCAGCTGCTGTGTTTTCAGCTCACAGCCTGCCTGTTCTCTTTAAGTTAACTGGTTAGCTGGCTTTTTTTCTTTTTTTTTTTTTCCTGTGGCTAAGGCAGATTTTTCAAACTGGCATCTGTTTATTGTTGGATGTGCACTGTTACCTTGGAAGCAGTTCATTTAGATGAAAAGCGTGGTAAATCTCAAATCACCTATACATGTGACGGGGCTGTAGTTTCATATGAAGACAAGGTCCTTCTGTCTTCAAAACCCACACGCTGCCCTGCCCGTAGGGCCACAGTGGCAGCTGTCACAGGCCCTGGGCCACTGAATATGGAGCCTGTGAATGTCTGTGTTTATAGTCACAGAGGATTTTAAAGATCATGTCGGAAAGTAAAAGTGGGCGATTTGATTAAGTACAGCCTACTTGAAGGTTGTGCTGGATACAGTAGCGCGTGAAGGTCATGACTGACTGATGTGGGAGACACCTGGTAATCGGAGCTGTGTTTGAATGCTGTCCTTCGCCCTGTCCAGCTCGCACCTCCCTGGAGCTGAATCCAGCTGTGAACATGGCCTTCTCTAGGTTCAGGCTGTGACCCGGGTTCTGCCCCGTCATGACTCCTTGTGTTTATTGAGTTAATGAAAGACCACTCTGCAGAAGATCAGGAGTTATTCCTGAAAATGAAATTGGCTGAGGGCTTCGTCTTGAAACTTTGAAGAGAACAGAAAAAGGAACTGAAACCGAATCCTAAAATGAAGGGAACGGTTCCTAATGCTGAGTCCGTGACAGCCCTGGGCTGGCCGTGGTGATGCTGGACTGCGAGCCTCAGGCTCTGGTCCCCACCGAGGGTGGCCTCTGAGCCTGGGTGGCAGTTACAGCACCGCGCCTGCCTGGTGGGGGGTGCTTCATGACAACGTATTTCACTAAACCGAATACCCTTGCTGGGAATTTGCATTTTCAAAGGAAACATTAAATAACCAAAACCAAAACATTATTATTTTTTGTTTATGGGGAGGTGAAAGTCATTTTCTGAGAAACAAATAATGACTGTTGACAATTAGGGATGTTGAATATGGAACAGATGGTGCCAGGAAATTCTGCCCAAACTGTTGAGTGACAACCGTAAATTCCACCACCTCTCCTGGCAGCACTGAGAGCTGTAAAGGTGAGCCCCAGGGGAGCCCTCAGCCAGGACAAGTACCGTGGTGGCCAGGTAGCTGAGTCCTCCAGATCCTGCCGGGGAAACCTGACTGATTTGGGTTATACCAGCCACCTGCTTTGTTCCAGATGGCGAACTTGAAAGACCAGAACAAAGCAGGACAGGTATGGCCACTGGTTAGCTACCCAACACGCCTTATTCTGCTCACGGAACCCTCAGACGTCAGCACAGAAGCTTGCGTGGATTTCGACTCTCTCATGAGCTGAAATCAAGACATTTCCCCAGAGCTCTGCCTGTGAAACAAAGCAGACACTTGGCATTTCCAGATGCTGTGTGAACGATCTTTCTTCAGGACCACTTCTTAATGATGTGCAGAAGAGAAGGGCAGAGAGTGGACCAACCCAGTTGGAACAGCTTAAGATGGTGGAGATAGAGGACTTAACGCAGGGGTGTGAAAAGCCTTGGAGCAGCCAAAACGCCTTTGCACACCAATTACAGTTTATGAGGCTGCGGGGTTGAGAGAGCAAACTTAAGAAGTGGGAGGAAACATAAAAACAACAGAAAAGCAATGGAGAAGCTCCAAATGCAGAATCATCACAGCCAGGAGGCCAAAGCCCATGTTTCATGAGGAGTAGGCATGATTTCCGTGGTTTAACATGATATTAAAGAATGCTAGTCTTGTTGACATTGACAAATGGAAGCATTTCCACGGTTGATAGGGAACAGTTCCTACAAACCTGACATAGTTTATTATTATATGAGTAAAACTTTGCATTCTTTTTTAAATAATTTTCTTAGAAATATAATAGAGTCTGTTCATGAGAAACACTTGGTATAAAGTAGTTCAAGGCTTCTACAAACAAAAATAAGTAAAAATATCATGGTGCACCTCAGGCTAAAGGCACCAGGTGAGACTGCAGGGCTGCTGAGATCTCAGGCATGCGGCGGGTGGGCGCGGATTGTTTCCACTTCCCATCCAGGGGAACTTTCACAGGAGTCCAAAAACTGGCTCTAAAATGATTTGGGTCACAGACCCCTTTGAGAACTTGAGGAAACGTGCTGGTGGTTTGCGCAGCAATCTTGGAGGCATGGCCCACCCAGAACTTGTAGGATTTCTGGTGTCTGTGGATCCCCTGGTCCTTTATGCCTTTATTTCCTTATTTACGTATTCATATACTCAGTCTGGTACTGCAGAATATTACAGACTCTGAAAATATGTTCACGGAGGCTTTGCAGGGTAAGAAAAATGTTTGTTTTAGACATTGAGTTGTGAAAATGCTGAATTTAAAAGTTGCTCGTACTTCCCTCAATCATGTTAAAAAAATAACATATATTTACACACACACACACACACACACACACACACACAGAGAGAGAAAGCACCAGAATCAAAGGGGAGGATCTAATGAGGAATCGTTGTCCCCGGGAGGAGGGGTGGTGAGTACTTGCCTCCTCCCTTGTTGTGTTTCTCCCCACGAAACCCGGTGCACACACTCTGTCCTCACAGAATCTCTTCTGTTGGTGCAGCACCTCTGAGAGGCCCCTAGCGAGCTCTCGGCCAGGCTTTCTGGACACTGCTTTGCGTCCTCAACCCAAGTGTGACTGTCAGGGCACCCTGTGTGGGGAGAGGATGGAGGCCACCAAGACAAAGTAGAACCGGGCATCTTCACAAATCCTGTCTTCCCTCCAGATTCAAGAGGAAATCTTGTTCTATCAGATCACACTCAGAAATGCTGTGGAACAGGAGACAAGTTTTCTGCTCGGGACCCCTGAGCCCTCCTCATAGACTCGGCCGAGGCAGAGCCTCCTGACAGCTTCCCGGGCCCTGCTGTCCCTCGATGCCCCATCACGCTGACAGCTGGACGCATCGCCGGACCCTGCTCCTCCTGCAGGGGTCGCGCTGCTCTGTCTGAGGGAAGGAGATCGCGGGTTCTCCTTTCCCCTTGGGGATGATTTCCAACAACCACTGACGTGGAGCTCCATGGGCCCCGAGTTTTCTGTAGAATTTTCAATTTTTGCTTACACGCCCTGAACAGGGAGACAAATGTGAGTGGAAATCAAGTCCTCTCAGAGTCCAAATGGCCGTCTCCCCAGGATCCAAGGACCTCCATCCAAATGGGTACTCCTTATGGGACCACATTTCACCTCCTGGCTCTCCCGCCCCAGATGGGCCCCACCCTGGCTGTTCCCTCAGCCCTCCTGCGGGTGGACTTGTGCAAAGCTTTGGGGACACACGCAGGCTTATCTGAGAGCAAACGGTGATGCCACGGGGCTGAGCTGGACCCGACCTCCCCACCTCCATCACCTGCTGACATGCCTATCGACAAAGAATGCTTTTACAGTCAGAAGAGAGAGGAACAGGGCTGCTTCGAGAAACATCCTCAAGCATCAGAAACTGCTAACAAATTGAAAGAAAGACGAGCAGACATTTTAGGCCTCCTGCTGGAAGTCATCACTTTTGAAGTAATCACACAAAACAAACAAACAAACAAAAAACCCACATCTGACAAAGACTTTAGATCCACCTAAATTACAGGAAGTACAGAGGAGCATACTAAGTGATACCACAGAGATGTAACTTGCAAAGTCCTGAAATCAGCAAAAAAAAAAAAAAAAAAAAAATGAAGACGCAGTAAGGTGTGCAATCTTTCTGTAACAGATAAATGGAATAGAAAAATGAGATTACAGAAGAACCTACAGACTAAAAGAGAAGAAAGACACATCAACCAATTGCAAAATATGACCTTTATTTGGATCCTGACTCTGACAAGCGGATGAAATTTTGACATTGACGACATACTTGGGAATGGAACACTGAGTATTTAATGACATTAAGAGATTATCGTTAAAATTTTTAGATGTCACAATGGTATTGTGGTTAGGTTGAAAAATCTAAGACTCCTTATCTTTTAGAGATGTGAATTGAAATATTAATATGTCTAGAATTTGCTTCAAAATGCTATAGGGATGGGGGCATAAACTGATCATCTTTGGAGCTGAGTGGACACGGAGGGCCTTTATTTTTGTACAAGTTTGAAATTTTCTTTAGAAAAAGTTTTCTAAAGAAAAAATTTTCTTTAGAAAAAAGGGAACAGACACACTGTTGAGGGGAGTTATTTCCAGGTACACGTGAACCTGAAAGCCAAGGGAGGGGAAGCATGACCATCAGGAATGCTAATCGGGGAAGTTAGAAGGGGCAGGGGCCCAGGGAGACTGCCCGGCGACTGAAAATAGCTGTGCGCCTACGGACAGTAGGTGGGAAATGATGCAGGTCGATGCCCGCGCAGACGCGGCCCTCCGCTCTGGAGAGCCGGCACTGTCCCTCACTGTGGGTCTCTCTGCCCCCCAGGTGGTCCGTGGGGAACTGGAGCGCCTGCAGCCGGACGTGCAGTGGAGGCACCCAGAGCCGGCCCGTCCAGTGCACGCGGCGGGCACACTACAAATCGGAGCGGGTCTCCGCCAGCCTGTGTCCGCAGCCCGTGCCCTCCAGCCGACAGGCCTGCCAGCCTCAGAGCTGCCCACCCGCGTGGAGCGCCGGGCCCTGGGCGGAGGTAACGGGGCAGGGCCGGCGTAGGGGGGAGGCGGGGCCCCTCCTAGGCAACGTGGGGCTGGAGTCTTAGCGGGCCTTGCGGGAGCTGACGCGCTCTTCCCGTGCAGTGCTCTCGAACCTGCGGGAAGGGGTGGAGGAAGAGGTCCGTGGCCTGTAAGAGCACCAACCCCTCGGCCAGGGCGCAGCTGCTGCCCGACGCTGTCTGCACCTCGGAGCCCAAGCCCAGGACTCACGAGGCCTGTCTGCTCAGGCGCTGCCACAAGCACAAGAAGCTGCAGTGGCTTGTGTCCGCCTGGTCCCAGGTGGGTGCACTGGTCCCAGGTGGGTGCACTGGTCCCAGGTGGGTGCACTGGTCCCAGGTGGGTGCACTGATCCCAGGTAGGTGTGCCGGGTCCCAGGTGGGTGTACCTGGTCGCAGGCAGGTGCACTAGTTCCAGGCAGGTGTATTAGTCCCAGGTACGTGCACTGGCCCCAGGTAGGTGCATTTGGTCCCAGGTAGGTGCACTGGCCCCAGTTGGGTTCACTGATCCCAGGTGGGTGCACTTGATTCCAGGTAGGTGTGCCTGGTCCCAGGTGGGTGCACTGGTCCAGGTAGGTGTGCCTGGTGCCAGGTGGGTGCCCTGGCCTCAGTTGGGTGCACTGATCCCAGGTAGGTGTGCCGGGTCCCAGGTGAATGCACTGGTTCAGGTAGGTGCTCCAGGTCCCAGGTGGGTGCACCAGGTCCAGATGAAACTGGGTCGACCAGCTCTTGCCTTGGAGCTGCCTCTCGTCTGGTCTCTCTGCTTCTTCTTCCCCCGGGTCTCTGGTCCCTGCCCACCCCCCGGTATTCAGTCCTCCCTCCTGGCACCCACTCCTTGGCGTGTCCTTCGGCTTTCTCATTGCATCCCTGGAGTACCTCACCCAGGTCATCCACGCGGTCATCACTCCCTCGTGTTGAGCAGAGACTGAGTGGGTGAACGGGTGCAGGTGTGAGGGGAGGGGTGTCCCTTGCGCTGACCGTGGGGTGGGGCACCCACTGCACCCAGAACAGCTGCAGCCACTTCCCAGGCCATGCTTAGGTAGTACAGCAGGTGGGTGACCTCAGGAGACAGAGGACCTGTTGCCTGAGAGGAGCGTGCACAGGCAGGCTTCACGTTTGGGGAAGAGACGGCTTGGGCTGGGTTTGCTCGATGCCTTGTGCTGCTGAAGGCTGGGAAGCCCCTCATTTGCACTGTCGGGGGGCTGTCCCAGCCCTGCTTCTCTGAGACCGGCATTTGGAAACACGAGTTTGGAGTGTTAAAGGTTTTGTGACTCGCTTTGGCCCAAGTGGGGGCCGGACACCCTGTGGGGAGCAGACAGAGCTGCCTACCCCCGTGCCCGGGAGGGGACGTCGGGAGGCCATGCCAGCCCCTCCCCCGGCTCAGCGAGCCCAGGGGCTGCCTGAGCGGCCTGTGAGAGGCTCCTTCATCGAGGTGTGCATCACTCGGAGGCACGGGAGTCAGTAAAGCACAGAGGGCATCAGAAAGCCAGCAGCCCAGAGAACAGGAGCCGCCGCCACCCTCGGGGGCTCGCCTGTAATCCCAGCTGCGGGGCTGCCTTTGCATAGCAGACATGAGAAGAAAGGCCCCAGCTCCCGGATCCCGCGCCCTCAGGGGCAGGCTCAGGGCCGCAGCCCCCTACCCGCACCTCCAATGGCAACCTGTTCAGGAGGGAGGAGAGAATCAATAAAGGGATGGTGTGCCGAGCAGGGCATTTAACCCGGGTGAGGCAGCATTCCGTATGCCACTGAAAACTGAAAACAGCGTCGCTCTTGGATAAAGCCTGCTGCTGCTAAGGTAGAATTCCTGGTCCTCTCTCGCCTGGGACCCGGGAACATCAGCGTCTCTAGGACTGAATCGCGCTGTCGTTAGAAGACTGGTTTCTGTGCGTATCCCCAGAGGCTGAGTCGTTAGGAAGGAAGCAACTTGGGCTGCATAGTGTCTGGGAGGTGTCGCCCTGGGAAGCCCTTGCACTGAATGTATAACACATGCAGGCGCACAGACACACACACACACACACACACACACACACCCCAGAACTTCTCTCTTAGGCATGGCCCCAGCAAGGCCCTGGGAGGAGTCCTCCAGCTCCTTCCTGGCATCAGGACACACAGAGCACACCTGTAAGCCAGGTCTGAGCGTGAGTGTGAGGCCAGAACCCGGGCACCTGGGCTCCTCCGCTTATGTGACCTGCGGACATGTCAGCCCAAGGCAGCAGTGCCAGCCACTGGGACCTTTCCCGTGACCTCCGAGCCGGCCTTTTGGTCTTCTGTGTCATCCCTCTGTGACAGGTGGTTGCAGCCTCCGCCTGGCCACAGATTTGCCCAGGGTCCCACCGTCCATGCCAGAGGGTCCTGCTGCAGTGACAGCTCAGGCTCAGAGCACATCACCGTGGGACCGAATAGGTTCGCTGTCTGTGCTCGCTCTCTTCAGCACAGCACTCGGCTTTCTGAGGGTGATTGTGAGCCCTGGGTTTCCCCTGCCTGCCCCTGCCTTAGGGGCCAGCATCTCGCTGCAGTTGGGTGGTATGAATCCATGGAGCTACACGTGGAGCTATTAAATTTCAGTGCATTCTGGTATCAGTTACAGCCCAACATTTAAATTTCCCAGTGAAGCAGTAGCTCCAGAATTACTCTCTTCACGGTTTCTGATTGCCCTGCCCCAACGCATGCCCCCAGTGCTAGACCACTGTGACCGCAAGCTCTTCCTTTTTATGGCAGATACTGTAACACCTTTTTAACGTGCCAAGGTCCCATATATTCCACTGACCATTCACACTTAGGTAAACGGTCAAGCTGACATAATCAGGAGGCTTCTTGACTCAACAATTTTGTAGAAGAGACAGCCGCCACAGGAGAAATACCTTTCACTCGCATCCTTCGTTGTCTTTTCTTTTCAGTGCTCTGTTACCTGTGAAAGAGGAACACAGAAAAGATTCTTCAAATGTGCTGAGAAGTACAGTTCTGGGAAGTACCGCGAGCTGGCCTCGAAGAAGTGCTTGCACCTACCGCAGCCCCACCTGGAGCTGGAACGCATCTGCGCCCCATTTCCCTGCCCTAAGCACCCCCTGTTCGCGGCTGCAGGCTCCCCACAGGCCGGCTGGTTTGCCTCGCCCTGGTCTCAGGTAGGGGTGAAGGGAGGGCGGGCAGAGCCCCTGCTCAGTGTTGGTGGCTGGCCTGGGTGGAGAGGTTCCTGCTGGATGTGAGCTGCTCGAAAGCAGATACAGTCACAAAACAACCATCCCGACTGGTATTTACCGAGAGGTCGCTTTGTGGCAAGTGTCCTGCTAAGTGTTTTACTGTGTATCCTACACACTGACAGATGGGTATATACATACATACATACATACATGTACATTTTATGTATACAGTCCCCAGTGTCTACCAGGGCACCGAGCCCATACTGAGTAGTCACAGAATGTTTGCTGAATGTGGAATTCTAAACGAAAAACAAATTCAATCAGTGACTCAGGGGGGCTTCCCTGGTGGCGCAGTGGTTAAGAATCCGCCTGCCAATGCAGGGGACACGGGTTCGAGCCCTGGCCTGGGAAGATCCCACATGCCGCAGAGCAAATAAGCCCGTGCGCCACAACTACTAAGCCTGCACTCTAGAGCCCGCGAGCCACAACTACTGAGCCCACGAGCTGCAACTACTGAAGCCCGCGTGCCTAGAGCCCATGCTCTGCAACAAGAGAAGCCACCGCAAGGAGAAGTCCATGCACCACAACGAAGAGTAGCCCCCGCTCGCCGCAACTAGAGAAAGCCCGCGCGCAGCAACGAAGACCCAACGCAGCCAAAAAAAAATCTTAATAAATTAAATAAATAAATTTTTTTAAAAAATGAGTGACTCAGGGGAGCCGCTTCTGGTCCTTATTTAGAGACCTACCCCCCACCAGCACAGTCAAAGCTCACACGTGTCTGGGGTTTTGTTGTCACTGTCATCGATATTCCATGCCCTGTTGAAAGACCATGTGTAGTGGCATCATCTTTAAAAACCAAAGACCATTCTCCCTCACCAACCACATGCCTCCTCCTGCTTACCCGGGACAGCATTTGAGACAAGCACACCCAGCCCGTGTGGCTGGCGGGCAGGCTGGAGCACGTGTGTTTCTGGTCACTGAGGATCTCCCCAAGTCTGTGTACCTGATGGGATGAGGGAGGAAAGCTCCCAGAGGAAGCAGCGGGGACGTGGCCAGACCAGCTCCTAAAGAAGCAGGCTGCTGGGTCCCCAGCTCCACAGAAATGTGTAACCAGTGTTGATCTGGGTAAGTTTTACTAAGGACTGAACAATTACTGTTATGGATCTGCCAGCAGGGCAGGCCACACCCCAGGCAAGGCACGCTCGTCTGCACCACCTGTCCTGGAAAGGACGTCAGTGTCCTGTGTGGAAATCAGTGCCAGCCAGGGGCCAGGAGGCGTGACTGGTGCAACCACAGTGCTGAGCCAGGCGGGACCAGTGGTGCCTGACTTCGACCAGCTCTCCCTCCACCCGAGTCTCCTCACGTAGTTCCTGGCCTCCGGGACCCATCTTCAGTCCCTCCTGATGCAAAATCCCTTTCCTGAGGCCCGCGCACCATGACGGCCGCTGCGCGTGGCTCCTCTCAGAAGGGACACCACACCCGGCCTCCTGGGCATGTCCTGCGTCTTGCCGTGAACAGTGTGCCCAAAACTCACGTCCACCCGGGACCTCAAAGTGCAATCTTATTCAGAAATAGGAAGTTTGCAGGTTTAATTAGCTAAGATGAGGTCATTCTGGATTCGGGCGAACGCTAACCCAATGACCCATGTCCTTATAGGACACACGGGGGAAAGGCCATGTGACGATAGAGGCAGAGGTCACACTGATGCAGCTACGGGCCCAAGAACACCCAGGATTGCTGGCAGCCGCCGGACTCTGGAAAAGGATGAGCAGATCCCCCCTTAGGACCTCCGGAAGAGGTGGAACTTGCTCCTTCTGCCAATGTCTTGATTTTATACTTCTGGCCTCCTGAACTGAGAGAGTTGTTTCTGCTGTTTCAAGCCCCCCAGCTTGTGGTCATTTGTTCCAGCAGCCCTGAGCCTCTAACACGGTGGTTATTGGTGTTACCAAACCTAACCTGGGTCTGCTTGCCCAATGCACAGGAAAGCCAATCTACTGACACCATTTTGTGGTGAAGGAAAGTACAGTGTTTACTGCAGGCACCAAGCAAGGAGAACAAGCTCGAAAAGACCCAAACTCCCTGACAGCTTTCAGGAAAGGGTTTTTAAAGACTGAGGGAGAGGGTTGCGGGGTACATGATCAGCTTGTTCACAGTTCTCTGATTGGTTGATGGTGAGGTAACAGGGTGGTATTTCAGGAATCTCAGTTGCCGATTTTCTGGCCCCAGCCGGTATGGGCTCTATGTGCTGGTTGGTGGTCAGCATGCAGTTAACTTTCTCCACCTGGTGGGGTTTCAGTGTCTGCAAAACAACACAAGGACACGGCTCAGGATGTTATCTGTAGCCCTTGAGGAGGAACCAAAGGTCCTTGACTTTGTCTTATGGCTAAACTATTAATATTTTGTCTTGCTGGACTGTTTTCCTTTGTTTCTGCATTTTTTAACTTCTCTGATTAAATTTTAATTTCTGGAACTTGGGGAAGGCCTAGGAGGTTAAAGCTTTTCTACAAACAAGAGGTGGGGGACACCAGGGGTGTCTGTCCCCAGGAAGGCCCGACAGGGTGCTGCTCAGTTTCAGTTGTGTCCGTGTCCCATCATGTTTCCTCCTGACTCCCCCCGCCAAGGGTGACTCCCAGCAGCAAGGGCTGTGTCTTAAGTGCCTTCACATTCCTCTTCGCCCATCTTGGAGTCTGAGGACAGTGGGCATGTGAGCTACAGCAGCTGAATCTGACAATACCATGGTGTCCGCCAGCACAGGGGCTTCTCCAGCAGGAGGAACATGAGTCTCAGAGGGGAGACCTCAAGGCTCTGTGACCCGCAGTCCCCTGATCCAGGAATGGCCAAGAGGTGACGGGCGGTGGGCTCTTTCACTCTCAGCTCTCCTGATTCCCCACAGACCGGGGTCCCCCAGCATGGCACCCACCCTCCCTCATGTGTGCCGGCCACCAACAATTCTATCGAACAGTCTTCTGACGTAAACCCAACCCTGAATGCAAACCTGAAATGAACAAGTTTGACAGAGCAAAAATCACACAGAATTATTATTTTTATCTAAGCCCAAAGGAAACAAACAGAAATATATATTGGAACCAACTTAATCCATCACGGAATTTTTTTCAGTATTAGCTAAAAGTTTACTAGAATAAAACCAGTTCAAAATCCCCCCAAATGAAACCCCAATTCATTCTGTTGGAGCTCTGCTGTGTATGTGAGCCCAGCATTGGCTGGTAATCAATAATCTTCTTTAGAAATCACAACATCCCAGCCCGGCCATTGCCGTCCCTCTGGTTCCTCTGCCATATCCCTGATCCCAAACTCTGAGCTCTGCAGAAGGAAACCATCCCTCAGTTCTCGGAGAGGAAGAGACAGAAAGACCTTCCACCCACTGTATACACTGCCCTCTAGCTGTGTTCTTGCTTTGCTTTTGGTTCCTCTTATCTTCAAACTTGATGTTGCTTTTTCATTTACAAATATATGAACTCCTCCCCAAATGGTATTTAAATTAGAATTTGTTTAATTTAGAATATTGGACCAGGGGGCATTTGAACCATATCCTTTTCAAGCATTTGCTGTTTTAAGTAGGTCAAAAGTATGACTAGCTACACATTTTTCCCTTCAATTTTCCTCTGAGTGCACAGGCTTTCCAGCAAGGTGAAGGGCTGGATGAGCTAAGAAGCTGAGTCGAGTTGTTTCTGAGGCAGATGCTTCGCTTTCTCTGTCTTTTTGAGAATGTGAGTCAGAGACAAGTACAGGTGGTTCCCAAGACCGTGGTCCCTCTGTCCGTGGGGAGACTGAGGCTACTGAGAGTGAATCAGGCCAGTATTCACCCCACTCTGCTCAATTCAGAGACTTCAGGCAAATTTAGAAAAAGAAAAACAAGGTTTATCCTTTTTTAATTTAAGCCAAAACCTAAAACCTAAAAATACATCTTGCATAGTTTTCACCAGCCTGAAATATTCAATCTGTCTGTCTAATAAGTCATTTTTATCATAAGCTGCTTGAAGATCTTATCCAGTGTGACTCATCTATTACATTCCGAGTCCATAACTTTTGGGAGTCATAACTCAAAGGCGATGTTTGCCGTGAGCTCTTGTACCCAAGGCTCTGCGCCCTTCAATCGTGGGAAATTGTGGGACAGAAATGCATGGCCAGTGCCTGGCTCAGCTTTGCCCCCAGACAGGTTATTCCTGTAACAGCAGGAAGATGGCGGGTTCTGTTGTCTGATCAGGAGAGTTTCTGTTGGTCTCAATGGCCCGGCTTATCATTTTGGTTAGTAGTGCATCGCCTGGCAGGACGGACTTCATTCATTTGGGTCGTTTGGGCTTAGCATCCAGTGGATCACACGCTGGTCTTGGAAAGGCTTAAGTACGAACACCTGCTGGACTGTGTCTGACTCTACATGACAGAGACTGGGTGTGTTCTCAGTGCTGGAGTGCCGGGGCCCTGTCTTGTTCCAGGGTTCCTCACCAGGACTGTGCATAAGTTGATGTGGAGACCCTTGGGCTCTCAGGGGCAAAGAGCCATGTCCCAGACGTCATCGATAGGGTTTTCCATCTTGGCAACTATGACTGCAACAATGTATCAAACACACACACATGCACAGACTCACACATATGGGCATACACATGAACACACACATGGGCACACACAGAACATGTGGAGACTTCAGCAGGCTTGGTCTGGATGAGTGTGGTCAGTCCATCACAGAGGGCTGTCCTGCACCCTTGATTCATTCGTCCAGCTCTAATAATTTGCTCTCATCCTCTTCTAATTATGAGGGTGCACAGGAAAACAGGAACCGTTTTGTTGACATTGATGGATAAGGTCACCTGAGCTGGAGGGAGTCTGCCTGTGACCAATTGAATTCGTACAAAAATGCACAGCCCCATCTATGTTTAGAGCAGAAATTGTGTGTGTTGTCCCATCCTGACTGAGTAGACATTTGGTCTCTGGGAGAAGTTATGGTGGCTGAAGCTCCAGACTTGGAGAGATCCACGAAGGTGATAAATAAGGGAAGAAACTGCCCCCCTCCCGCCCCTGTAGAGACTTCACAGAAGGAAGATGAAGGTGTGAGATGTCTGGCTCTCTGCAGTTAACGTGCATTTGTTTACTCACTGTTGCTTGCATTTGAGAGATGAACTTTGCCCTGGAAGAAGCCCCATGGTTTTACAGGTTCCTGTGAATGTGACAGGTGGACATTTACCTTAGACTAAGACCATGTAGAACATCAATCTGGACTTAGAGCTCTCAGACATCGCCTTCTACTAGCATTTTTCCATGAAGACCAATAACATAAACAAGAGTAGTCACTCTAATTTAAAACAAACCCGGAGGCAAATGTTATTATTTAAAAATGCATCTTTGGGGTTTTTTTGATAATGACGAAGAGTAATCATCAATTCCCCCATTCCTCCAGTCAGAGGTTATGCAGTGCCTCTGATACAGGGGTGGCCAATCCTCCTAGGAACACAGGGATCGCCGAGGCGACAGGGCACACAGAGGACATCCGGCAGGGAGAGGTCTTTCAGCGTTTCAATGTCCGTAGAGTCTGTCTGAGTGGATGTCTGCCCTGAGATTCCCTGGAAGGGGGCAGGACTGGCCAACCTGCAGGGGCCCTTTCAAAGCAGAGTGTGCTGGTCTGCATGGGGTCCAGGTGAGGACGGGCGTGCGTCACCCTCCAGAAGGCCGTTTAATTCTAGAATGACAAGAAGACCCTCCTTGCTAGACCTCAGGGGGCCGTCCCGCGGAATCCCGCCTCGACGCTTTTCTCCATCTGGTTCCTTGGTTCTTGGACGGAGCCCTGGTCTCAGGCCCTGTTACCGGCAGCAGCAGGTGGGGGTGAAGGGCCAGAGGTGACGGAAGGGGCTTAAGGCCGTGGGGCCCCAGGAGTGGGGTGAGCAGCCCACGCCCGGCTCTTCAGTGGTGGTGTCCCTGCTCGGCACCCTGAAGCCACACGCCCCGGAGTCTGGAGGGGCCCCCTCACCCCTCAGCAAACAGACCCAGAACCACCCGCCCACCCACCGAGTGGGAGTCCTCCACATTTTCTGGCTCGGGGACATTCACACCGAGGCCCTGGAAGGCGAGCAGAAGTGAGCAGGGTGCGGTGGGGAGAGTCCACGGACTGAAGATGACAGCAAGCGCCAGGGCCACGCGGGGGAAGGTCTCATCTAACTGTTTGCAGTCAAGCCGCGGGCCAGCTTGACGTGCTAGTTTTGTTAGGTTGAATGTGACTGAAGTCAGTTCTGAAAATAGAAGAGGAAGGTGCTCTTGCCGGTGTCGTTCCGGTCACTCACTGGACGGCAGTTCTCCGGGTGTGTCCCGACCCGTAGCCGCGTGGCCACACATGCAGGTTCCCGGGCCCGGCCCACACCTGCTGGCGCTCGAGCTTTGGGCCTGGGCCCCAGCATTCTGCTTGGCTAGTCCTGTGGTTCATTCAGACACGCATTCGAGCTGGAGAGCCACTGGCGCGGAGGGCGTCTCCAGCAGCAGGGGGTCTGGACGGAGGGCGACAGCAGCTGTCACTCTGCAGGTCAGGGAGCAGATGGAGGACACCGTCAGCGCACGGCACGGCGGCCGCCTCTGTCCTGCCATCAGTAGGACGTGGCCTGAGATGCTCAGGCTAAACCCCGTGAAGCTGAGGAAGAAGACCTAGACTTTGACTTCAGACCTGAGTTCCGGTCTCTCTTTCCACTGAGTATTCCTTTCCCAGCAGTGTTGCGTCATACGACTTGCCCTCCACACCTGCTGGCCTCCCGCTCCTCCTGCAGCCCCAGCCCCTCGGTCTCCACCCCAGGGGTCTGCACAGAGATTCCTAGGATCAGCCCATCTGCAAATCCAGTGGAAAATCTGGAATGTGATTTCTAAACCCCATGCTGAGTTTGAGGCCATTATGTTTATGATATAGCTGAACCACTTGCATAGCTTTTCCTTCCTGGGGAAAAAAAAAAAAAAGTGAATAAACTTTTTCAGATTCCTTCTTTTTCTTCCCTCTCCTGCTCTATCTCTGGTTTTATCAATGCGAAGGATTTTCAAAATCTGCAGCCAAACATCTTAGTTCTTTCTGTTTACATGAAGAAACACAAAATTTGAGCTATTTGGAGGCTTTTTTCCTAAAAATATGTCTCTCATGGGGAGTTTAAAATCTCTCTAGACCGGTGCTTCTCACACTGGGTGTTCTTATGGATCATTTGGGGGTTGTGCAGATTCTGAGGCAGCGTCCGGAGGTGGGGGGCAGGGATGTTGACAGGGTCCCAGCTGTTGCCAGGGCTGCTTGTCCAGAAACTGAGCTTTGAGTAGCGGCTTTGGAAAGTGCCCCGAGGAAGGGCAAGCTGCTTGTGTTCACCACTAGTGTCTGGAGCCTAGAACAGTGCCTGGTAAGAGGAGGAGAATGATTCCTCTTTGTGAATAAATTAACCAATGACAAAAAAAGAATCAAACCACTCGGTGCTGTTTAAGTGATGCAAAACGCTGGCCAGATCTCTTGATTTCTAACTGAGGCATAACATCTTTAGCAAGAGTGGAATTCTGCCTCTGCGGCTGTTGATGAAAGAAACTCAACACACAAGGCAGGGACATTCAACGCCTACGGAGGAAGATGTGACCGACGAGACCCTAGGAACCCTGTGACAGTGCAGCCCTGTAAGTTCTCAGGCCACAATGGGAGCTGAGCGAGGGCCTGGAACCAGAGTGCAAAGCGCCAAGGCCAGAATTGCGGTTCTGCCGGAATGTTCAGAAAGATGTTATAGGCAGTGGGAAACGTCTGGCTCTATCGCGGATGAGCCTCATGACTCAGGAATCAGACATCAGTCTGCCCACAACCTTGCTGTTTTCCTGGCTGCCATAGTCGTATACTGAAACTGAACTATTGACGACTTTCGCTGAAATTGGTTTTGAAGAGAAGGGGTAAGCCTCACAGAATGTTCCAAACCCACATGCTTATCAGCTAAAGCCCTGGATTTTCTCTCCAGGGGCCCAGCCATCCTTTCCCTAAAGAGAAAAAAAAGAAGAAGGAACAATTCCTTCAACTTATGAGTTTTCAGGACTCTCTGTTTCCAACTTTTCTCCCCCCCGAGGGGCAGGTAGAGACGTTTTACTTACTCCATCGCCGAGTCTCTATCCCAGGGGATGTCAAAGCCACTTCTCCAGGCTCTGTTTGCAGCATGTCCTGAACATCCGGCTGCAGGCCAGCGTCTGGCTGCGGGCTGTTTCGGCTGTGGAAGACCAGACCCAGGGCTGCTCCAGTGGGGTCCTGGCACACGGACCCGTACATTCTGGCAGCAGCCTGAGTCATGTGTGTCCCTAAATCTGCACGGCTTTATCCTCGTGTTTTAAAGCAACAATTTAGCTTACCCCCCGGGTACCAGGATATCCAAAACGTTCTCTGACCCCGACTTTTTGCAGGTGCTCCTTTAATTGCTTACATTCTTAATGGTCTTGAACTCACAGCCTTGTCTGAGCACAATTCACATGCTTCCGTCTAGACCTCGAGTCGCCTTCTTTCTGGGCATATTCACTGCTACGAGTTTGGGCTCCTCCATCTCTCTGATCACCCACGTCCCTCCTGGTTTATTGCCGCCAGTGGATCTCAGACGGACCCGCTGCTGTGGTCTGTGAGGTGTGCGCCCAGCCCCCTGGTGAGGGATGGTCTGACCCAGCTCTCCTTCCTACTCTGGCTCCGCTGTGCTCTGCGCCTTAGAGGGCGGGGGCCTCGGCGTCGGGAAACAAAGTTCCCGGGAGCATGTGAAGGAGCCCAGGGAACCTCCAGACATGCAGAGTCCCTGCGCTTGGGGTCTGAAGGGGCTGAGTGTCCACTCCTGGGGAGTTGGCTTGTCAAGCTTTTCCAGGTCAGGGGCACCAGAAAGGCTGGCTTGGTGATGACATTTCATGAAAGACCCATAGCCTGTGTCCCCAGATGGGTGCCACTTTTTGGTGTCCATCAGACCCTTGATGACTCAAGGACATTCAGACTTCTGGGCACTTCTCCCCAGTGTCCATACGTGGGAAAAATCCAGAATCTGCTCAGCGACCCACAGTGGTTGAGGCAGACCACCATGAGGAGCCTGGGGGCGGTGGCGGGGGGGAGCTTGCGAGAGCAGCTGGCCCTAGGACCTGGTGGCCCCGGGCGACTGTCGCTTGTGCTTCTCGCAGTGTACGGCCAGCTGTGGAGGCGGCATGCAGACGAGGTCCGTGCAGTGCCTGGCGGGCCGCCGGCCGGCCGCGGGCTGCTCCGCGCACCAGAAGCCCGTGGCCTCCCAGGCCTGCAACACCCGCTTCTGCCCCATCGCACAGAAGAAAGGTGAGTGTCGGAGCCCCTCGGCTTGACCTTGGCGTTTCGGGGGGGCCGTCCCGTTTCCGGAGTGTATCCTAAGAGGGCTGAGCAGGTGCGGGGTGCCTGCTAGGTCGCGGGGCTCGTGTCGGCTCCCCGGTTCTCTCTCCATCTCCTCCCCCAGCTTTCCCATGACATAGCCCACAAAGCAGACCCCTCGCTTCTCACGCCTCCCCAGAAATGACTCAGACGGTTGGGAAATCAGATCGCTTCTGTTTCACTGCTGCTCCTTATATTCAGAGAAGCCGATTTTAAGTAGAGCAGCCTTTTCCCCCTGAGGTAAAGGAGAACCCAGATTATTCCTTGGATGTGCTCTAAATGCCATCCCTGTGCACACGCCCTCGGTGCCTCAGGTATTTGCGGGGACCATGCCCTGTGTATCTGTCGAGGTTTCTGGAAGAGAAAATGGGGCTGGAGGAGAATGAGTGGTCTGGCTCAGTCAGGGACTCGGCAATTCCACAGAAGCCCCATCGCCTTGGGTGGATGAGTGGTTACGTGGATGGGTTTAGCACAAAAAGCAGAAACTTTCAACTTTGCGGGAAGCTTCCAAGAAAGGTCTTGTGAAAACAGCATAACCCACACGGCCCATTTGACCTGAAGAGCTGCCCTCCTTCAGCAGCTTCAGGGCAATGACAGGTTTACCTTGATGTGCTGGAGTTATTGCCAGTGGCAGCAGGCACGGGGTGCTGGCACGGTGACTAACTGGGGACCGCTCACTTTCAGACGCCTTCTGCGAGGACCGCTTCCGCTGGTGCACGCTGGTGCCCCAGCACGGGATGTGCAACCATCACTTCTACGGCCAGCAGTGCTGCAAGATGTGCTCCGCGTCCAACCTGTGAGCCGACAGGGCGCAGGAGGTACCTGTGTCCAGCACCAGCGAGCTGCGTGGTCTACACCGGGGTGCGTCCGAGGAAGATGGAAGCTGGGAGAAGAAAAACCATCCGGGGCTCTTATATACGATTCCGTGCATGCCTGTGTGTGTGTGTGTGAGGGCATGAGCGTGCGTGTGACTCGTGCGTGTGAGCGCATCCCCGGGCACATGGACACGCTCTCGGGGAGGTGGGGGTCTGGAGTCAGGCCGCAGGGCTCACTGCGCAGCAGGGCACGTGCTCACCTAGAACTGCAGAGCTTTGTCAAGGAAGGCAGGCCAGGAAATGAGGGAGAAGTACGGAACGCCTGCCTCTAAGGATGCCGGCCCAGCTCCCACCTGGAGGTCCCTTCGGACAGCGGGATCAGCTTTGGGCTGCGTCCCCAGGCCCATCCTACCCCAAGAGCAGTTTCTCTGCACAGGGACCCGGGGCCTGGGCAGGGGAGCTGGTCTCCATCCTGATCAGGGACCTCGCCTCTGGAAACGGGGAAACGAGATCCCTGCCATGGTGCTTCTGTCCCTTTCAGACTCGTGTGCTGGAGGAGAGAATCTTCTTATTTTACGTTTTATCTTTCTCAGTTATTTACAAGTGAGTCTTCCTATTTAAACCCATTTCTTACTGCTTTTCTATTTCAAGTGACAGAATTACAGGCTGTATCTGAATTAGAGACTTACCGGTTACACCGGATCCCCACCGTCCTACTGAGGACTGGTGGTGGGTCCACTTGGGCAGACGTCAAGCGATGACCTTGGAGCCCTGTGTTTCGTTTCCGTATTTTGCGGGGTTTTCAGAAAAAATGCTTCCGTAAATTTCAGTTGTTCTTGTAACACCCATTCAGAAGGAAGGCCTATTTCCTGGTGAAAAGCTGCACGGCGGGCCTCTGACATCCTCCCGTCAGTATCCGTGTGGCTTTTAATCCTTTCTTGCGGTGCGATCTCCATTCCAAATGGCACCTGGATATTTATATTTGCTGAAGTTTTATAATAAATTTTATATTGTGCGGCGTGCTTCTGAACTGCTCGTGAGTCTTCATGAGGTCTGCTCTGAGATGCGAGGGCTGGCACAGAGACCGGGAAATTGGCCTCAGAGAGGGAGAAATGGGGCTCCAGAACCCGGTAGAAAGTGCTGGAATGAGTCGGAGGAGAAAGTGCCCCCGACTGAGGAGGCTTCAGGGAAGACAGTTGGTGAGGGTGGCAGCCTGTGCAGGGGGGCACTGCTGCGGGGTCATCCCGCCGAGGGACCAGGTTTTCTACGGCTTCACCTGCAACCTGCGCAGGGCAGGTGCAGCCTCTCTAGAGATGACACGATTAATTGAAAGGTGACCCCTGACCCTGTTATCCCTGCTGTATTAGTCAGCATTCTCTAGAGACACAGGCACAATATATTTATATAGGGGGTGGGTGTTGTAAGGGATTGACTCACACGATTGTGGGAGCTGGCAAGTCCAAAACCTGTACGCCAGGCAGCAGTCCAGAAGTTCGGGTAAGAGTTGGTGCTGCAGCCTTGAGCCTGCAGAGGTTCTGCAGAGCGGCAGGCTGGAAACTCAGGCAGGGTTTCTCTTTTTTTTTTGAAATTGAAACTGTGATCAAAAATCCTCCAGCAAACAAAAGTCCAGGACAAGATGGCTTCACAGGTGAATTCCATCAACATTCAGAGACGAGCCAACATCCATCCTTCTCAAATTCTTCCAAAAAATTGCAGAGGAAGGAACACTCCCAAACTCACTCCATGAGGCCACCATCACCGTGACACCCTGCTTTTTTCTCCTGTAGTAGAGAATGGAACCACCATTTACTGACTTCGCATTGAAAATGAATCTCAGAATTCCTGGTTGTCCAGTGGTTAAAACTTGGTGCTTTCACTGCCATGGGTTTGATTTCGATCCCTGGTCTGGGAACTCAGATCCCGCTGGCTGGATCTTACCCATCGGCGTGGCCGTCCCAGCAGAGTCTGTGGGTGAACGTGGGACCGGGGCACAGAGGCCCCTCCCGGCCCCGAGACAGAGTCAGGCCAGAGGGCGCCCACACCGAGCCTCAGACCCTTCTCAGAGCAGCGGGCACAGTGCCCTCCTGGCTCTCTTTACCTCGTGTCGGCCCAAGGTACCGAAGCTCCCCACCAGCGAGCAGATCCCTCAGGCAGGGTTTCTCTGTTACAGTCTTGAGGCCGAATTCCTTCTTCTCAGGGAAACATCAGTCTTTGCTCTTGGGACCTTCAACTGATTGGATGAGGCCCACCCCACTGTGGTGGATGATCGGCTTTACTCAAAGTCCACTGATTTAAATGTTAAATGTTAATCACGTCTATACATGCACCCCAGTGTTCATAGCAGCACTATTCACAACAGCCAAGACATGGAAGCAACCTAAATGTCCATCAACAGACGAATGGATAGGGACTTCCCTGGTGGCGCAGTGGTTAAGAATCCGCCTGCCAATGCTGGGGACATGGGTTCAAGCCCTGGTCCAGGAAGATCCCACATGCCTCGGAGCAACTAAGCCCGTGAGCCACAGCTACTGAGCCTGCGCTCTAGAGCCCGTGTTCCACAACAAGAGAAGCCACCGCAATGAGAAGCCCCCGTGCCACAACGAAGAGCAGCCCCCGCTCGCTGCAACTAGAGAAAAGCCCGTGCGCAGCAGTGAAGACCCAACACAGCCCAAATTTAATTAATTAATTAATTTTTTAAAATACTTAAAAAAAAAACACATGAATGGATAAAGAAGATGTGGCACATATATACAATGGACTATTACTCAGCCATAAAGAAGAATAAAATATTGCCATTTGCAACAACATGGATGGACCTAGAGATTATCATACTAGGTGAAGTGAGCCAGACAGAGAAAGACAAACATCATATGATATCACTTATATGTGGAACCTAAAAAATTATACAAATGAACTTATTTACAAAACAGAAACAGATTCACAGACATAGAAAGCAAACTTATGGTTACCAAAAGGGATAGTGGGGTGGGCGGGATAAATTATGAGTGTGGGATTAGCAGATACACACTACTATATATAAAATAGGTAAACGACAAGGTCCTACTGTATAGCACAGGGAACAGTATTCAATATCATGTAATAAACTATCAATATAGTGGAAAAGAATCTGCAAAAGAATATGTACATATGTATATGTGTATGCGTGTATGTATATATATATATATATATATATATATATATATATACATATATATGTATGGAATCACTTTGCTGTACACCAGAAACTAACATAACATCGTAAATCAACTAAACTTCAATAAGAAAAATTTTTTTTAATTTTTAAAATGTTAATCACATCTAAAATACACCTTCACAGCAGCGCTACTCTGGTGTTTGACCAAGCAAGTGGACCTCAGAGCCCAGCCTAGTTGATATGTAGAATTAACCATCACACCAATCCCCCTTGGATTGGATTAAGCCAGCCCTAACTGGGGACCCGGAAAACCTGCAGCTGCGCCTGGGATTACAATGGACACCTGCCCTCCCACACGCCAGCTGCCCCCAGTGCAGCTCCTGGTGCGGCCAGCCCCACGCCCCATCTGCACCTCCCTGGCTTGCAATAGCGCCTGCTGCTGGTGGAGCAAGGCCAGCCCCGCACCACCTCAGTGAGCCCGTGGGCCCACCGTGTGGGAGATGGTCTGAATCCCGTTGCACTGGCCTGGCTCTGGGAAGGGTGCAGAGTGGCCAGACGTGGTCCCGTCTTTAAGGACTTGTTTCACCAGGAAGATAACGTCCGGCCCCAAAGCGCTGCATTACAAGGGCAGGGAGGGGCAGAGGAGGGGGATATTCGCCCCCATCGGGAGGGGAGTGACAGACCAGAGGGGCAGGCTGCCACCCAGACCCTTCACGTAGGGGGAAAAGAATGACAAGAGGCAGCTGCGGAACGAAGCTGCCTGATCTGCCCTCGGCTCTGTGCTGGAGGAAGATGAAAGATAAAGGGCCTCACTGGGCAAAGTTTTGCAAAATCCTTTGCAAGACAGTAAGATAGCAAGAGGCTGAAATTAAAGGCCAAGTATAAAGGAGGCTGTGTTTTAATATGTGATTCAGATGCCATTTTGTGGTCGCTAGAAGCCGGGGCCCTGTGTGAGTGGGCCGGTTCCTGTCATCCTGAAGGGGACTCAGTTCCAGCTTGAGGCCCTCTTGCCTACCTCAGGCACATTTTTTCTGCTAAAAAGAGTATCACTGATTTCAGCATCAAAATTACAGTTCAAAATTAAAAAATAGTCATTCTGCATTTTCCACATACTAAGTTTGCCATTCCTTTTTTTAAAAAATTTTATTGAAATATAGTTGATTTACAGTGTTGTGTTAGTTTCAGGTATACAGCAAAGTGATTCAGTTATATATATATATAAAACTATCTATAGATATATAACTATCTATAGATATATAACTATCTATAGATATATAACCATCTACATATTCTTTTTTAGATTCTTTTCCCTTATAGGGTATTACAAGATATTGAGTATAGTTCCCTGTGCTGTACAGTAGGTCCCTGTCGATTATCTATTTTATATATAGTAGTGTGTATCTGTTAATCCCAAACTCCTAATTTATCCCTCCCCCCCTTCCCCTTTGGTAACCATAAGCTTGTTTTCTATGTCTGTGCATCTATTTTCTGTTTTGTAAATGAGTTCATTTGTATCATTTTTTTCTAATTCCACATATAAGTGATATCATATGATATTTGTCTTTGTCTGAATTATTTCACTTAGTATGATAATCTCTAGGTCCATCAATGTTGCTGCAAATGGCATTACTTCATTCTTTCTTTATGGCTGAGTAGTATTCCATTGTGTATATATATATATATATATATATATATATATATATATATATACGCACACACATATATATACACATATATATATACCACATCTTCTTTATCCATTCCTCTGTCGATGGACACTTAGGTTGCTTCCATGCCTTGGCTGTTGTAAACAGTGCTGCTATGAACATTGGAGTGCATGTATCTTTTCAAATTAGAGTTTTCTCTGGCTACATGCCCAGGAGTTGGATTACAGGATGGTAGCTCTGTTTTTTTTATTCATAAAACTTAAAGAGCATTGTCATAGGCTCTAATTTTCTCTGCTGAGTCCTACAACTGACGATCACATCATCACAAGCTCTGGGCCACAAAATTCACCCCTCTTTTTCCCCTGTACAAGATTCCTGCCCTTTAAAAGTCAGGTTTGCGAAGACATTAGGAGGTTGGATTATAGTGAAACTCAACTTATGAATGGCAGCCCTCCAACAGGGTCATAAATTCAGAGTCTTTAAAATAAGTCCCTTTGAGCAGAGCAGCCGTTCCAGAAAACAGTCCTCCTGCTGCTTGCAGAGGACAGGCCAGGGATGACAACATTAGCCTGGTCGCCGTCTGGTGAGGGGTCATCAAAGACCAGAGCCCAACTCACCTAGCTGGTTTCTTGCCGTGGCCTACTGTCTGATGCTGATTTCCCCGGTTGCTCTGTAACCATCCACCTGCCTGGTGTCATGACACCCAGCACTCGGAGGTTCAGAGTGAAGCCTGCTGTCCACTGGGGGAAGCCCTTGACCTGCCCAGGTTGCTGCTTCCCTCAGGTGAGCAGAGTCACTGGATCAAGGGGAGATGCCACAGCGATGATGCTTTGCCCCAGAACCAAACCCAGCTTTTCTCGGTCCCTTAGACGTGGAGAAAGGGTGCCGAGATGAGGGACTGGAAACACAGATCTGTCAAGTCCGTGTCCTGTTTTGTCTCTACACAGATATTCAGACGTGCACATGCAGAATGCAGGGATGGGCATGTATTGGAAGTCAGGTTTTGTTCCTCATAATTAATTTTGACTTTTTTCAACTCAAAAAAAGCTTTTGGCTTACACACTTCGGCAAGTCCTATTTGCTGATTTCCAGGTGGAAACAGGATCGCTTTGGAGAGTACAAGCGGGCACAATTAATATGCACGCCAGGACGCCAGGGCCAGACACAGGAGTCTCACCTACACACACGACAGACCACTTCACTCACTCACGCTACTTTTAGTCTCCTCCAGGTGAGAAAATGGCTTTACTTACCACACTTACCAGATGCCCCAAGGCTGCCAGAAGTGAAGGCAGCAGGACTCATGCCCTCGATGGGCCCCGATAGCTGAGGCCTGCAGTTTGCTCCAGCTTTGCAAAGCACAAGGGACCGGCAGCTTGGCCCAGGCTAGTTTCTAACACAACACGGCCCAGCCATCACGGTGAGCCCGCCCAGGCCCAGATTCCTCTGGCCCAGCCTCCCTTATCACACCACCAGCCTGGAAGAAGCCACGGCCGCAAATGAGCGCGTTGTCTAGAGGCACTGAAAGAAAACGGATTACTCACCTTGTCATTTATGCCACCGTGAATTCCACATGTAGTCACCGCACACTAACTCTGTCGGTCAGCTTGGTGGCTGCAAGGACAACCCCAAGGTCGCGGAGGTTTATAAGGACAAAGGTTTATCTCTGCCTCGGTGGCTGTGCCCGTGGCCTGCGGGACTGTTCTGGGTGTCCGCTTCAATCCCGAGTCCAGGGCGAAAGGCAGCCCCCCACCCAGGCCATACTGTTTGGATGGCAGAGAGAGGCAGGTCAGCAGCTGCTGGTCACGGTCGCTGCCTGTTACCGCTTCTGCCCAGAGCAGCCCCGGGTCACGTGTACTCACCATCCAGAGCAAAGCGCACTCAAAGCCAGGGTGAATGAGGCGGGGACCTGAAGTCCTCCCACAGGGAGGCCCTCGTGGCAGACGGCGTGGTGAGGTGTGCGCTGCACATACCAGGAAGGGCTTGGCTCTCGGACCAGCCGAATCACCCATCACGCCTACTATGTGCCAGGCATAGCGCTGCTTCTACACTCACTCACGTGCGAGTAAATAGGGCCCCTTCCCTTAAAGCTGCTGCAGTGTGATGGTCCTGGACAAGCCATTTCCCCTCCCTTGCTGTTGGATGTATTGCCTATAAAACAAAGCAATTAGATCTTTCAGATTCCTCAAAAATTCCACCATGCTATCCCTTCCTTTTTATTTATTTTTAAACTAAGCCTTGACTGGAAGTCATGAATTAACCCTGAGCACAGAATCTCGTATCATGCAATCCAGCCAGATGGAGGGGAGGGTCCCGCTCTGCATTAGAAGCAGATAAAGAGGGCTCAGGGGAATTTTTGAGGACCGTTTTGGTGGTGCCTATTGAAATCCTTACACCCGCACTCATGCACTCACAGCCTTCAGAAGTGAGCGGAGCAGAACCCACCTGTAATTCTCCAAGAGCCCACGTGGGTCGAGTCCAGACCAGGGTGTCCAGGGCTACCTGCCCACCCGGCAACCGAGGGAACCAAAGGCAGTGCCGCCGCTCCTCCTGCCAGGGTCTCCGGCAGGAACTGTCCCCGGGCCCACGTGCCTGCTGGACTCGTCCTGACAGCGACCTGCCTGCCGCCCATGGTCTCTGGCCTGAGCCAAGACGCCCAAGGCTCCCACCTGGGTCACCTGCAGCCATGGGTCACAGAGGTTGAAATTTCTTCTGACCTCAGGTTTGATGGCTGACCCCGGCAGCTGGGTTCTGCGGTGGGTTTACAAAGCATGAAAGCTTGAATCTGAAGTCCGGCAGAGCCTCTGTGGCACCCGTGTACCCTGTGGCTGAGAGGTGAGGCACCCGGCCCACCAGGTGAAGCGGGAGGTGTGGGTGAGCACATTTTGCTGCTTTGCTTGGACGTCTGTCCATCACCATCTTCTCAGGGGCCGAGGAAGGATGCCAACCTCCCCAGGAAACCCAGGCTCAAACCAGGAGATGAATGTGCAGGCCACCCGTCTGCATGATTTCCCCAGCGCCTCCTCCTCCAGCTTGTTGCAAGGCGTGACTCTGCACCACGGTGCGCCTCTCGCCCCCCTGCCGCCTCCAAGCAGAAAACCATGCCTTCCCACGGGGACTGGAAGGCCACAGAGCTGTCCTCCTCCTGCAAAGGCAGACGGGGCCCTGGAGTTCTGCTTGTCTGCTGCAGCCGGGAGCACCTGAACGTCCCATCACAGCCCTCGCACCCACTGCCCGAGGGGAAATAGGCCAAATGCTTGTGCAGCTTTACCTCTCTCCCCTCATTTTAGAGTGAGAGCAATAGCCCTGGAAGGTGCTGCACTTTGTCACACTTCTGTACCCTTCAAGGTTACTCCCAGGCCCTGGAATACCCTAAAACCCCTCCGCCAGCACACTGTTGGCTATGGACTGAATTGTGTCCCCCCATTCAATGCTGAAGCCCTAACCCCCAAGTGGTTGTATTTGGAGATGGAGCCTGAGCGGGGGAAATTAAGGTTAGATGAGGTCATAGGGTGGGGCCCTGGTCCCATAGGACTGGTGTCCTTATGAGAAAAGGAAGAGGCACCAGAGATTCATTCCTTCTCTCTCTCATACACACACACACACACACATACACACACACACACACACACTCACCTGTGCGTGTTGGGGTAGGAGACAGGAGAACATTATAAGATTTGCAAAAAACAACCAAGTTATTTTTGACTCTTCCCTTACTCTCAAAAAACAGGTAAGAATAATTTTCTTATTCTTTCTTCCACTTTTGTTTTTTTTTAATGAGTGCTATATAGCCACCTACACCTCAAATCAACTCTTAGAAAATTTAAATAAAGAGAGACGGCAGGAAGTAAAAAGAAAACACGTGATATCTTTAGAGATCCATGGTCAGGTTAAGGTTCTAGGCACAACCATTCATGTTGGAAGTTGCATCAGGACGGAGCAGCCTGCATGAACAATTTGAAAGCAAACACACACAGCTGTTTCTTTATTATATTAACTGAGGGTACGGCATGTGACAAGTGGCGTTCTCTTCAATTTTGAGAGACAATACTGTGTGAAAGCACAGTGAATGAACACGAAGGATCATCTCAGCATCATTCCTCCTCCGGTCCTTCTCTCCACAGCAGGAGAGCGTTTCTACCACAGTGGTCACTAGTTTTACGTTAGTCCCTTTCTTCTGTTTGTACCTGGAGGTCAGCATCCCCTCTCCCATGGCGTGAGGACAATGCATTCTGGGTTTTCTGGTGAGTTCCAACCTCAGACACTAATTCGTCAGCCTTTCCTGTATGCTCACGTCTCTCCCAGCCATAGGGTTGAGACGCAGATCAGGGGCACAAGGGTGAAAAGGCTGCATGTGGAAAAGTCACCCCTTGTGTTTGGTGGGCCACGGGGCAGGAGGACCTCTGTGTGCAGGTGCCATTCAAGGGGCTGCAAGAGGCACCATCGATGACCCGGGTGGTTTCCAGGTCTTTGTGGAGGGCAAGGCCCCTTCTTAGACTCTGAGTTAGAGGAATGATCTTTCTACAATGTCCCCTAGATAATTTACCAACCTGTTTTCCACATTTTCACCATGGCAACAATGGTGATTTTGGAAGCTGAGCTCACCTTAATATTTTTGCCCACGTTAGGTCCAACTGAGTCAGAGATGTAGAAAAGCAAACCGTCCATTCTGATTCCAAGTGGCTTCTCCCCGAATGTCCTCCCCACCTCGTTCGCCCGGCAGCAGGATCCCCTGCAGCTCTGCCGTCCTCCGTGGGCCCCTTCTCTGGAAACCGCGGCCCCTTCCACAGACCCTGCTTGGTCTTCAGCCTCAGAATCTTTTTCCCTCTAGGCTCTGCTTGTCAACTGGCCTCTGTCTGAGTCTATTCAGGCTGCCATCCCAGGACACGACAGACCGAACAGGGGGTTTAAACCACAAACGATTCTATCTCACGCTTGAAGATGCCGGGAAGTCCAAGAGCCAAGTGTGGGCGGATCTGGCGTTGCTGGGAGCTCTCCTCCCGGCTGGCAGGTGGCCTCTCAGGGCAGATAGAGGGACATCCGGCTCTTCCTCTTCTTAAAAGGGCAGTAATTTCACCACGGGAGCTCCATCCTCACAACCTCATCCACATCTAGTCACTTCCCAAAGCTCCCCCCCACCTCACAAATACCATCACAAAGCGGATTTAGGCTCCAGCATATGAATTTGGAGGGGACACAGTCTATCCACAGCAGCCCCTGAGATGTGTCCCTTCAGGGGCCCTGGGAGAATCACCAATGCATCACGTCCAAATACGAGCCCCTCCAAGCTCCGCTGCTTCTCTCTGCAGGTACCTCCCACCTTGGTCACCATCCTCCCGCCTCCAGGCACTGCATGGTACCTCTGAGGACCGCCACACGTCCTCTCCTTCGCCGCCACCCACTACGCAGAGCAAGCTGGCTTTAACCATCGATCGGAATAGCCTAAGGCCTGACTGACACAGACATGCACCCACTTATGCAGAAAGTGGTTTTCATGCGGACAAAGCCCCTTCCTCAGTAGAGGCACTTTTTTATTTTTTTACCAAAACTGAAAGGACCAGAAACTTCTTCACACGTTCCACAAACATCATAAATGAACAAATATGTAACGAGTAGAAGAACAAAGATTATCTTCCAAATAGATTCTAATTTTCTTGCAAGTTCTTTTGGTGGGGAAGGGAGTTGGGGAATCACCAAGGAGAGAGGAAATGTGTGTGTCTGGGGCATATTGCTTTGCCAGTGAAACAGCAAATGCAAGGTGGGTACTAAACACTAACTATTTAATAAAGATTTGCCGAAATGAAATGGAATCGCCCAAATTATGAATTTGCACACAGAACCACGTAAGGAGAAGGCTGTGTGCTGGGTCCGGCTTCCTCTTGAAAAGCAAATGCGTGAAAGACATAAAAATGCTTTGAAAAGTCGAAGCCCTGTAAAAGGTAAGATACTGTTAGGATAGAGTCACCATAACCCAGGATCAATTACCATTTAAACAGTGGTCTTTGTGTGCAGAGCTCAGATCTCTTTAAAGCCGTCCTCAGTGGCTGTCTCATGACAAAGGAAAACACTGCCCATCACTGGGGATGCCTTTTCTTTTCTCCTCTTCAACCCTAACATCTTACTAACTAGAGTTCACTGCATAGTGAGTGTGAGAAGGAGACACTGACAAAACTTTCTTTCTAACACAGAGAGAACCTTCAAGTAAAGAGAAAACCTACTTTCCCCACAGTTTGCTTTCAGCCACTGTGCGCCAGGAATCTCCTGCCAGGTCATGCTTTGAGTTTGGTCACATGGGACATTCTCTGTGAATGTTCTCAGGTCACGGCCCTTGGAGCAAATGTGCTCAGCAGCCCATCCTTAACGCCAGGACCACAAGCTTGTGGTTTCTAGGGTCACAAAGCTAAAGAAACTTTTCCTTCCAGGAATCACCCCCAATTCCTCCTTCTCTCTGTTTTCTCCCCTTTCATCCCGTGTTACCCACCCAAAGTCCTGTGGGACATCAAGGTGTCAGACATCCAATAACACCATGAGGACAGACAGCGTTGCTCCCAAAATCACAAAGGCTAAAAATACCAGCAGTTCAGTGAGCTTGTAGATAAATCCATTCAGTTCCTCACTGACTCCATCTTGGCTCCCATTGTTAACGAGGTGAGGTGTGTGACCCACCCCTGCCCTGAGCTGATTTCTACACTTATTGTGGAATAGGTGTCACAGATGGGAAGCAGGGAGCACCTGGCATCAGAGCAGGAATAGAGACGCTGAAATGAACGTGTTCAGGTTAAAACCGTGGTGTCAGTGTTGAGGTTGGGGTGAGGGTGGAAGAAGAGCCACTTATCAGATCAGGGGGACAGGCTGGGGTCCAAAGAAAAAGGTAGAGACCCTCCAGGCAGATGCCACAATGTGAGCAAAATATCAAAAGTGCACAAAACCACGGGAAGCAGGCACAGAGCTGTGTGCAGAGAGGGGCACCTCCTCCCGGGAGCCCCCTGTGAATGGAGGTGGGGCTGGAACTGCCTCCAGAAGCAAAAAGTCCAGCCCTTGCCCATCACTGGGCAAAGGGGCAGACGGTTCAGGTTGCTGAGTCCCATGACTTGGGTGGGACAGCGAGGGGGCGTCCGTGCTCAACGCGGTGCAGCACTTGTAGGAAGTGACCGTCAGCTAGGAAGTGAGGAATAAGGTAGTGGACGTGGAGGAGGTACGGAGGATGCGAGGCACCTCCAGCCACTGCTGAGCACCTGGGAAGACACTGCCCGAGGAGGTGGGGGCAGCCGGGGGTGTTCCGGCAGCCCCCCTCAGCATCACAGGGGACCCAGGACTGCACTGGAGGGACCCCTGGTCTGACTTTGTCTTCTGGAATCCTAATTCTCCTGCACTGACTATGTGACTGATCGTTTCTCAAGAAGTCCTAAATGAAATTTCTGGGACTTTTCTTTAACCTGATAATGAGGTTTTTTAATTGTTTGTTTGTTTTCTGTTTTAGGAGTCAGCGTTTCCCAAAGTAGGCACCATTGCATGGAGGGCAGGATAAACCTGCACCATGAATAGTTGTCCTGCCCACCGTGAGATGGTTAGTGCCACGTGCCCTGGCCCCAGATGAATGCCAGCCGTGCCCTGCGTCAGTCCTGGCAAACAAGACCACACCACGCTTTCCCAGGGCTCCCCGGTCGGGGCATCGTTCTGCGAAGGGGATTTGTACGCATGGCTAACGTGAGTGCGGCCTAAGCCCAAGGGCCCACTTCCAGCCCGAGTGGCTCAGTTTCATCTGCTCAGAGAAAAGGGGAGAGGAGGTCAGGGGTGTAAATAAGTAATTGCACTTCAGTAATGGAGGCGTGTAAAATCCCAAGTCCGGAAGCCCCAGGGGTGACACAGAAGCCCTGGGACAGCTTCCCCCCAGGAGGACAGACTGGCACTGAGTTTTAAATGGCAAAGAGGAGGCCAGAGCATTTCAGGAGTGGTACAACATGCAGAAGGGCATAGGGTTTGTAAATTATGTATTTTCTTACACAAGACACACTGGAGAAAATTTTTTAAGCACTCAGCTTTTCTGCCTGTTTCAAATCATTTTGAACATGGCAGTTAAAATCACCAAAAATTTTAAGAGATATTGTCCAGTGAAAACCACCAGAAATGACTCTAATGGAACTCTGAAATTAGAAAAAAAGTAAGTCAGATAGTAGATTTCAACTTTTTATTTACAATAAAACTTCAGTCAAGACACTTTAATGGAGAAAGAGCAGCCTTTTCAACACACGCTGATGTGACAAGTGGATTTCCACATGCAGAAGAATGAAGACCCCTATTTCACACCATACCCAAAATTAACTCCAAGTGGATCAAACACACCTAAACGTAAGAGCTAAAACTATAAAACTGTTAGAAGATATAAATCTGTATGATTGTGAATTTGGCAATAATTTCTTGGATATGACCAAAGGAAAAAAATAAAATCAGATGTCATCAAAATTATAAACATTTGCACATCAGAGAACAATATCAAGAAAGTGAAAGAAACAACCCAAAGAATGGGAGAAAGTATTTTCAATTCATATAGTGATAAAGATCTGATATTTAGCGTATATAAGGAACTCTTAGCAATTCAACTAACAATAAAAAGACAAATGATTCAACTTAAAAATTGGTAAAGAATTTGAAAAGACTCCAAACAAAACATACGAATGGCCAATAAGCCCAGAAAAAGATATTAAACATCAGGAGTCATTAGGGAAATGAGAATCAAAAACCAGAATGAGATAGTTCATCATATTCACTGGGATGGCTATGATAAAAGAAAGAAAGAAAGGAAGGAAGGAAGGAAGGAAGGAAGGAAGGAAGGAAGGAAGGAAGGGAAAGAAAGGGACACAAAATAACCAGGTTGGTGAGGATGCTGAGAAATTAGAACCCTCAGATCTTGCTGGTGGGAATGTCAAGTGTCCCAGCCACTGAGAAAAACCCTTTGGCGGCTCCTGAACAAGTTGAACATAGAAGTGCCGTGCAATCCAGCAGCTGCACTTCTAGGTGTATACCTAAGAGAACTGGAAACGTGTTCACACGAAAACATGTACGCCGTGTTCATAGCAGCGTTATTCATAATAGCTAAGCCCAGACAGGAGGGTCACAAAGACACTAGACTTTGTGAGGGGAAATTTTAGTTCTCTCCTCGTAGAGCAATCTATTAAGAGCCTTAATAATCATCACCCTTTTAGAAATCAAGAAAGAACCAATTTCATCAGGCAGAGAAAGCCAGGGGCCGTTAGAACTGGGGCCAGCCTTTCACCATCAGGCTCCCCGGGCTGCACCAGTAAGCGGGTGCCCCCCAAACTGCTGCTCTCCCCCCACCTCTCGGGTTTCCATGACTCCCACTGCCTTAGATCTCAGCAGCAGGAGAAGCTCTCTCACAGCCCAGGGGTATCTGTGCACCCACGTTCCCTCCTTGATTTGGCAAGCCCAGGACCTGGAAGAAGCTGGTCCAAGTCCCCCCTTCACTTTCCCTGGGACATTTCTGTAAGCCACTTCCCAGAGCTGAGGTTAGAACTCAAGGGCAAACTCACTACCACGTTGGTTTCTTTCCTTCTCAAAGATACTAAACCATTTCTAGAGCAGGGCCTTTTTGTTTTAATTACTGTGTTTTACAATTAACCCCCAACACTTCAGACATTTTGCTCTAGGAATATTTAGTTCTTCCTTCATGGTACTCATGCTACAGGATATTCCCATGCAGAAGTCTCTACCAACTCCTTTACCTCTATTATTCTTTTCTCATAACTTAGATTTCTTTCTACTTATAGTGAACAAATCATGCCTCCTAAAACTGTAAACTCTTTGAGGATGAAATTCATTTGTGATTCATCTATCTCCTAACCCACCTTGCATAATTTCTAGCATCTATTAGGTCCTCAATAAATCTTCAGTGAATTAAGTTAAAAAAAATAAATAATTAACCCCCAACTGTTCAGGGTGTCTAAACAGTTCAATTTTATGGAACAGTTTTCATGTTGCCTCTTCTATTTATATTAATACAATTTGTAGGGAAGTAGATTAAGTTTGGCAACTTCATCTTGGGACTTTCCTCACTCCTAGAAGGATTTGAGGCCAGAAGAAAAATGCACGGGTCACCAGAGAACCAAATCCTTGGCGTGGGAGTTGAGGGAAGTGGGCAGGACCTCAAGAGCAAATAACCAGTCCACTCAGGGAAAATTAATAGTGATGCATCTCTGCAAGGGGGTTGTAATTAGCGATGAGGGAATCCCAGATAAGCTGATCCTAAACATCAGCGTACTTTTCCCAGACCTCCCAGCACATTGTGTCCAAGGGGCAGGCCTGGCCTCCCTGCGTTTGCGGAAGCCTCTATACATTTGTTTCCTCTCAGTATTACTCATCTCACGGTGACTCAGCTTCCACAGGTCATGGGACTCCCTCACAGCTCCCTACGGCCAACAGATCACCTTTGCCTTTCTTTTTCTCTTAATGGATTCTGAATGATTTATCTTCAAGCATCTGAGAAATCCATTGCAGATGGAACTACATCTTCCCTATAGCCTGTGTGGGAGCTCATCAGACCCAGATGCATATGCATAAAAAGAGGAGCCAACTGCAGTCAAGGGGCCCTGCTAATGGATGGGTTTTGTACCAGGGGGTAAGGGGGGAAGGTGCCCGGAGGAGAAGAGGGCAGGGTGAGGCTCCTCTGTTTGCTGCTTGATTGGTCAAAGGCTGGGGTTGAGCAGTAGGTCCCGGACCCCCAGCCGGGGCTTGATCTGGAGGTCACAGCTGGATAAGGCTCTGTGGTCTTGGGCTTGGATCCCAGGGGGAGAGCTGGGTCAGGCCCATCGCCCACTCCATTCCCTGCCTCACAGGATGTATCATCCACCAGCCCACTGGTTCAGCTGAGGCATATACGCCAGCCCATCACCTGTAACACCCCAAAAGTGTTTATATATATTTCTGGCTGAAATAATTGATGATCCAAAGCTTTGACCTTGAAATACGACTCCCACTGTCTTGTTCACAAATGACTCGTGTGCACTATGCCTTCTTCCTCTCTGCTTCCTTTTAAAACATTAAGACATAATTTACATATGATAAAATGTATCCTTTTAAAGCGTACAGTTCAGTGGTTTTCCGTATATTCACAAAGCTGTGCAACCATCACTGCTGTATAATTCCAGAACATTTTTATCATCCCCAAAGAAACACCATACTATTCACAGTCAGGTCCTCAGCCCCTGGCAACCACTAATTTACTTTCTGCCTTTATGACTTTGACTCTACTTCATATAAAAAGAATCCTACATATGTGGCCATTGTGTCTGACTGCTTTCACTCAGCATCATGTTTGTTTTCAAATTCATCCTCGTTGTAACATACATCACTGCTTCATTCCTTTTTGTTGCAGTTAATAGAAATACCACATTTTGTTTATCCATTCATCAGTTGATGGAGATTTGGGTTGTTTTCATTTCTTTATTATTATGAATAACACTGCTATGAACAATTGTGCGCAAGTTTTTGTGTGGATGTTTGTCTTCTTTTCTCTCGGGTTTAGAGCTAGGAGTAGAAGAGCTGGGTGACTCTATGTCTAACGTTCTGAGGAACTGCCAAACTGTTTTCCAAAGAAATTGCACCATTTTACAAGCCCACCAGCAATGTATAAGTGTTCTATTTTCTCCACATCCTCACCAGCACTTGTTAATTTCTATCTTTTTATGTTAGCTGTACTAATGGATGTGTAGTGGTATCTCATTGTGGTTTTCATTTGCATTTTCTGATGACTAATGATATTAAGCATCGTTGAATATGCCAGTGGAACATTTGTATATTTTATATGGATAAATGGATACAAGTCCTTTGCCCATTTTTAATTGGGCTATTTGTCTTTTTATTGTTGAGTTGTAAGAGTTCTTTATATATTGTGGATACTAGCCTCTTATCAGATATATAATTTACAAATATTTTCTCCTATTATGTAGGTTGTCTTTTCACTTTCTCCATAGTGTCCTTTGAAGAACAAAAGTTAATTTTGATAAAGTCCAATTTATCTATTTTTTTTTATTTTGTTGTTCGTGCTTTTGGTATCATACCTAAGAAACGAATGCCAAGCAAAGGTCATGAAAATGTATGCTTATGTTTTCTTCCAAGAGTTTAATTTTCTTTTGCTTCTGATGACTCCAGTGATGATTTGCACTTTTCAAAAAGGGCAAGAAAAGGAGGAAAATTACTACAGAAAAGATGAGTCAGTTCATTTTATTATTTTCTAAGTAATCCCAAGAGATTAATTCCTGACATGATAGAGAAGATCAGTACTCAAGACAAAATGGAAATAGCTTCCTTGTGTATTTTAGGGAAACTCCTGGTCCTTCCTCCAGTGTCTCTTCCTTCTGTAGCACCTATCTTCTTAGGGTTTGCATTGTGTGTGTGTGATTTAGTTGAGTGTGGCTGTAGGTCAAGGGCAGTGGAGACTCTGAGACTTTTGATGCCTGTCTCCCGCCAATCATTCTTCTGCAGTTGAACTTCCTCCTTCTCCCCTTTTCCAGCAGCACCACTTCTTGCTGAATACATTGTAACCTGACCCTGATGACTGGCCCTTGTCCAGTGCGTGGCTGGGCTGTGACATGCAATGCAAGATTCAGGGTCAAAGCACACTAAAGATGGTCCTTTTATGTTGCATGTTACACTCTGAATTCAAAATCTTCTGAAAGGAGTAATCCATCTTTTTGGAGCCATTCTTTATTTTTTTTAATTAAAGTATAGTTGATTAACAATGTGTTAATTTCTGCTGTACAGCAAAGTGATTCAGTTATACATATAGATACATTCTTTTTTTAATATTCTTTTCCACTTCAGTTTATCATAGGATATTGAATATAGTTCCCTGTGCTATACAGTAGGACCTTGTTGTTTATCCATTTTATATATGAAAGCTTACATCTGTTAACTCCAGTCTCCCAATCTAGCCGTCCCCCATCCCCCTCCCCCTTGGCAACCACAAGTCTGTTATCTATGTCTGTGGGTCTGTTTCTGTTTCATAGATAAGTTCATTTGTGTCATATTTTAGATTCCACATATAAGTGATATCATATGATATTTGTCTTTCTCTGTCTGACTTACTTCACTTATTATGGTCATCTCTAGGTCCATCCATGTTGCTGCAAATGGCATTATTTCATTCTTTTTCATGGCTGTGTAGTATTCCATTGTATATATGTACCACATCTTCTTTATCCGTTTCTTTGTTGATGGACATTTAGGTTGTTTCTATGTCTTGGCTACTGTAAACAGTGCTGCAATGAACATTGGTGTGCATGTATCTTTTTGAATTAGAGTTTTGTCTGAATATATGCCCAGGAGTGGGATTGCTAGATCACATGGTAATGGAGTCTTTCTTACATCATCCCACATCCACACCTGAGACCCTCAAGGCCCTCCCTTCCTAGTTTGAACTGCAGAACAAGAGGCCTCCCAGTGTAGGGTCAGCCCTGCCTGCAAAGGAAAAGCATTTTCCAGCCACCTGCACATAACATGTCAAGTGGCCTAGGCCCTCAGCGTGGAACCAACCCATCCTTCCCTCACTCCTACACATGGAATCCAGCTCCGTTCCACAAATGACCTCCCTGAACCTTCTGCCTTCTCTCCATTCTGTAATTCCCTGAGAGCGTAGGTACATGACCGCAGCTCTCCCCCCAACCCTGGGCCTTCAGGGCTCACAACTGTTGCCTACATATTCAGGAAATTAAGAAAAAATCAAATAAAAAGTCATTCAACCCACACATCCTGCCCTGGAAAACCCCAAGACTTATTCTTTCCTGGGCAACATCCTTAAAGTCCTTCAGTGTGACAGATTTGACCACGTCAGCCCCTGGAGGCTGGAGTTTCTCCTTAATACACAAGGATTCCTGGAGTGGGTTTGGTTTGATTTTCTGTGGCCAAGCTGGGGGGTTGGCAGTTAAAGCCAAATCTTGGTGTTTAATCACACTTTACATTTCACCCATCCATCCCCCCCATCACTTTTACCAACTGATGTTTAATGGGAAAGAGAAAAAACTCCTTTTAAACAGACACATACACCATAGTGGTAGCAATATCTCAAATATATTCAGCTAAAGGATTGGAAATTATCATCATAATGCATGTTACTTTGTAATCACTGCATATTTCAAATTGCTTCTTTAATGTCAAAAAATTAGGCATTCCTTAGCTAATGCCCTTCCTCTACCCCTGATGCTTCTCTCTGACCGACACTGTCGGGCTTTGCTTAACAGATTTGAGATTAACTCAAGCGATCAGCCGCTCCCTGGATACATCCGTGCTCTCCACACTCTGAAATATGATGAAAATCAATCAAACAGTTTACAGGTAAAATGTACCATGTGAGTTTCCTTCAAGGTAGAGAGTAATTGTGCCGTCTACTCAGAATACGAGAGTAGAAAATGTCAAAAGTCTCCAAAATATCTGAAGAAAAACTGTCCCCAGTCCCTTTGGGAAATAAATAACTAACAGAATGCATCATCCAAATATTCTTCCTTAGTCTGGACAGTAGTCTTTATTTTGTTTTGATGTTTAGAACACAGAAATTATCCAAGGAATTTTAAATTGCTAATAATGTATTTAATAACAGACCTCTGTGAGCCAGGCAAAATGTTAAGTGTTTATAAACAGGAACCCAAATTGTATAAAATAGTATTAGTGTCTTCATTGACAATACAGTAAAATCAAATTATTTTTGAGTAGCTAACTCGAGGTCATACGGATGATAAGTGTAAGACGGAAGGCATTACAAGCAAGTCCACCCACCGTCTCCCCAGCTGGCTTCTTCATCACTGGAGGGGGTCTCAAGTCCCAACCCATGTGACCCTCAGGCTTAGACCCTGCCTGGAACAAAACGCAGCAAAACTGGAGCTGAGTTGGTGCGGACCAGGTGCTGAATAAAGGCAGCACAGAGTGTCCCCAAGACAGAGCTTTAAAGGCAAACAAGTCAAGATAAACACACACACACACACACACACACACACACACACACACGCAACTTACATTTTAAAAAGTAAATTGTGCTGTGTATGTGTGTGTACTGTGGGTGTGGGTATGTGTGAGGGTGGTGTAAGCATGTGCACATATGTGAGAGTGTGGTCATAGATTTGTATGCACACGTGTGTGTGAGTGTATTGTGTGTGGCATGTGTGACAGTGTGTGTAAAAGCATAATAAAGGGGACTGAGCTAGCCCGACTCAGTCTGAATTTAGTAAAATAGAACAGCCGCGCTCCAGGCACCTTTCAAGTCATATAACTTTGAGCTCTTTGCCACTCACGGCCCCATTAGAAGCTCAGGTGACAGAAATATTATTAACGGAGGCTTTCCTTCCTTAGAGCAGCCCCTCCGGCCTACGGTCCCCTCCTTCCCACCTTGGTTCAGCGGCACCAGGAGAAAAGAGCAGAGCAGCGTTCTTGCATCTCGCTTGTTGCTTCCTCACCTGCAGACACGGTGCTCTGGTCCCGCTGCAGGGGACATGCTATGCCTTTGCCCCCGGAAGCATCACACGGGTCCCTACCCCCAGGCACCAGGGAGAAATCACCTCGCAGTTACTGGAACATTCGTAGACTTTCTGAACATCTGACTTATTTTTTATTTTTATGGGCACTATAACTAGGAAACATGCATGGTCTTGTCCTGCTAATGTTTCTACCAAATAAAATCAGGGACTTAGGTCTCGCAGACCACTGCTCACTGCCATTGCATAGCCCTGCTTTCACTGTTTTTTATGTTCATTGTTCTTTGCCCCAGATGCCCTTACCTGCTAATTTTGTTTTCCTGTATTTATTGTTATAAAAGTCCTCAAAGTCTTTGCTGATCTAACTAGACTTAACGTAAATATTTATTTTAGAAAATAAACTATTATTAATTTTCTAGAGCTTCTGAGACAAAGGTATGCATCCTGGAGGTATTCTAGAAGATTCCAAGTAGTGTGTGAAGAAACATTTTAATTTCAATGCTTTCGAATGTACTTTAATATCTTTTAGGACACAGACACATACACACACATGTATTTTATTAAACCTGTGACCTCATAGATATCGATATTATTAATTAGGACAGGTAATTAGGACTTAAGTAGATAGCACCTATTTGAATTTTTAAATATTGAGTCAATTTTAATATCATTTATTATTGTTTTAATTATCAATTTAATTCTATTATTATTACATCATATTAAAGAGGTTTGAAGGGAGGCAAAAATCATGAAGGACTTACTTGCATGACATGAATTCAGGAAATATGAGTACCCCAACACAATGAAAACTTTCTATAACTAGACAGAAGCTGTCAGAGATCATTTTTAACTTAAGAAAATCTGGCTATATGCTGTTACATGTGACACGTCTATAAACTCAAAAAGTTGCGTAAAACCTGCAAGAAGAAAAAAGGGAAAAAAACCAGTACAAAGAAAATACTAGTGCAATTATGCTACAGCAGAGGCAGCTATGCTAGTGTCAAACTCTAAGGCAGGAAGCACTCAGAGTAAAGAAGGTAGCACATCAGCAGAAGTGGAAGGACAAGAAGAGACATGCTTATAAATGTGTACATACCTAATAACAGAGCCTCAAAACAGATTAACCAAAAAGGCCCAAAGAACAAGGTGGGCATCCCCCCCCAAAAAAAAAAGGTCATGAAGAACCTAGTGGCAAGACGGGAATAAAGACACATAAAGACACAGACCTACTAGAGAATGGACTTGAGGATATGGGGAGGGGGAAGGGTAAGCTGGGACAAAATGAGAGAGTGTCATGGACATATATATACTACCAAATGTAAAATAGATAGCTAGTGGGAAGCAACCGCATAGCACAGGGAGATCAGCTCGGTGGTTTGTGACCACCTAGAGGGGTGGGATAGGGAGGGTGGGAGGGAGGGAGATGCAAGAGGGAAGAAATACGGGAACATATATATATGTATAATTGATTCACTTTGTTATAAAGCAGAAACTAACACACCATTGTAAAGCAATTATACTCCAATAAAGATGTTAAATAAATAAATAAAATAAAAAATAAAAAAGAGAGAGAAGGGCAACTTCTGCCACAGCCAGCAAGCGCCACGTGCCTGCCGCCCGGGCCCGCAGGGGGCGGGGGGCCGTGAATAGCAGGGTGTGTCCGGGGAGTTCTAAGCGCTCACACGTGGGGTAGAGGCTACTCCTGGGGAGGTGCAGAGGATTAGGCTTCGCCCGACACCACAAAGGGCTGGGAAGGTAGGTAGGCGGCTTGAACTTCATCACCAAGGGGCTGAGAACTCACCAGTGTGTTCATGTAGGCTGTGGGAGCGTGTGGTATGATCAGATTGTTTGGGAAGAACTGGCTTATAAGCGTGGGATTACTAACTGCGCCCCTTCCAAGCATTTAAGCAGAAAGGGAACTACCCCAGCGGTCAGAGTCGCTGCAGCCTGAGGCCAGGTGGAAATTAAAGCAGTTGTTTACTAAAGGCCTGCCCCACTCTCTGAGCGCAGGATCCTGCATTTGGATTAGTCTGGATTTTTTATTTTTTAGCTCAGATATTATCCTGCTGCTGGACTGAGCAGCTGTGGGCCAGGTAGCACAGCCTCCCTCCACGTGTTTCTTAGTGAGGACTCAATGTGCATCACCTGCTTCTAAGTCCAGACGTCCTTCTCTTTGGAGGGATAGGGTAGGCTGAGTAATGACCCCTGAAGGTATCAGGACCTAGTCCCCAGAGCTGGAAATATCATCTTCTATAAGGCAAAAGAGACTTTGCAGATGTGACTGCTGTTGCTGAGATGGGGAGACCCTCCTGGATTATCTGTAGGTCTGTAATCACAAGTCTCCTAGGAGAGGAGCAGAGGGGGATTTGACCACAGAAGGGGGCAATGGTGAAGACAGGACACAGAGAAATTTGAAAAGGCTGGCCTTGAAGATTCCAGTGATGCTGCCACAAGCCAAGGAATGCCTGCAGCCACCAGAAAGTGGAGGAGACAAGGGACGGATTCTCCCCTAGAACCTCCAGAGGGAGCGCAGCTCTGCCACGAACACCTCAGTTCTTCCCCGAGATGCTGATTTCAGACATCTGGCCTCCAGAACTGTGAGGGGATACACGTGTGTGATTTTAAGCCATCAAGTCAAGTCTGGGGTCATTTGTCACAGCAGCCCTAGGAAACTAACAAGAGGCTCCATTGTAGGGCACCTGGCATGATGGCGGGGGAGGTGGGGGGGGGGAACTAGCCCTAAGAGATGGATGACCAAATGAGCCAGCACTTCCTTAGAGGCTACTGGGAGCCTGGCCTGTCTAGGTGCAGCGTGAAAACACAGGTGACCAACACCCAAGCCTGAGCGACCCCAGCCCGAAGCACTGTGTTCTAAGTTTTACAGCGTCCATCTGCGCGAGTCCTGATAGAGAGGGAGCATGGGGGAAAGATGGGAACAGACACGGGGAAGTGGGAAGAAATCCTAAAAGGTCCCTGGTATAAAGCTTAGTGCTAGAGAAAAGTTTTCACTTCTCTAAATGCGTTCTTCACCAGGGGCTGTTTTCCAAGAAGCAGTCTCTTCCCTACGTCCCCTCACCTCGCAGAAGAGAGGCGTTTTCCGTGAGCTTCCCCGCTGGTCTCCGGCAGGAAGCCCTATCAGTTCCTGCATTTCTGGGTGCTGCGGGTGATGAGGGGGGGATGCTGAGTTTCCTCCTCCCATGCCCCGTGGCACCCTGAGCTGCTTGCCTCAAATACCCATTCCAGGAGAGGCAGGGATGCTTACCGGGGCTTAGGGAGCCCAGAGTGGGGCCCTGTCGGAGTGGAGCCCAGGGCAGTAACACACAGCCTAGCAGAGGAATCTGCTGGAACAGAACGGGGGTCTGTATCCACTGCACTGAAAGAAATAGGCTCAGTTCCATTTCCAAGGTAGCGTCCTTATGCCGAAAGTCTTCATCTCAATTATGTAACCAAAAAAAGGAACGAATATCTTCTACTTGACTAGCTCATATGACCTCAAAGGGTGTCATTCTGCACATATGCCTCTAAAAGTGGTACAGTGATTGACGATTGAAGCTTAAGTCTATTTATTGGTTAGGGTCCGCAAGTAGCAGATGGGTGGTTTGCCTCTGCGTCTTGGAACTCGCAAATCACTGGCTCCGGGGCTGAGACTCACACACAGAGAACTTTTGTTTGGCCCACAGTTGTCCTCTTTTCATGAGCGCCTTTCTGTAAGATGTGCACATTCTGATTGGCCAGCTTCTCCAGGTGCCAATTCTCTCACACTCTGCCGCTCTGTGGGTGATGTTCTTACCTGCATCCTAAGTGCTTGAGTGTGAAACCCTTACTTCACATGCCTGTTCACATCAGAATGATTACTTTTTTGCTAAAGAAGGCTGGGAGCAAGAATAAATGCCGTCATAATTTATAAACTGCCTCTACAGAATCATCAGTGTGGGAACAATCCATTATTTGCTGATCTTTGGTGACCTTTACATAATGGTTGAGCTTGACCTGAGGTAGTTAAGTTTAACGATATACATAGGTTTGTTTTTGTTTGGTTTTGAAATTTAGATGTGTTTACTTGGAAAAAAAACCTTAAAGATGTCTGAAAAGTCCTCTGTCTGGCAATTTCTGTTTATGGAGTAATCTAAAATGAAGAACAAAACTAGATTAAGACTTTTTTTAAACTTTTCGTAGTTGGAAGAGACTTTGGTGAGCATCTGAGTCCCTGATTTTCCTTTTGAAAGAACTGAGGGCTGGAAGAGGAGTTTGGACACAACCAAAATGCTTGACTTCTTGTTTGGTTGGGGTTTCTTTTTGTTTTTTCTTTTTTTTATTTTGGGATTTTTTTTTTTAATTTTTTTTTTTTTTTTTTTTTTTTTTGGGTAATCTTTCCCTTTGAATATATTTTAAGAGGCCAGTCCCACCTCTATTCTGCTGAGAAGGGATTTCCTGGAACACTGTGCTGGTGCTACAGGCAAACTGGATGTACCTGCAGTGTATGCAAATGATGTAAGTGCAGTCATTTGTGATTGGATGAGCCTGCATTGTATGCAAATATGTAGATGAAATCATTTATGCTGATAGAAAGAGAAAGATGACTCATCATCTGGGCTCAAGCACCAAGATTCAGCTGAAGAATAGGTAATGTGACAACCAGAAAATGTGAATGGAAAAAGAGATCTGGCAGAAGATGGGGGTCGCCAAGAGAACCTGAGATTCCCTAGAGAATGTCCGCTGTTTGAACAGTCAAGAAATAGAGTAGGAACAAGGAAACCAACCATGATCACACTGTTTCTGTGATTATAAAATGCTCAACTGTAAAAGTACCTATGAATTATCAACAACTTTGCTGGGGTGATTACTGAGGTGGAGATGTTAGCCAGAAGAAACTAAAATGTGTACATTAATAATAATTAAAAAATAGAGGAGTAGTCACTTGATGTCTTTCTTTAGCACCACAAAGTTTGAATCTAAACCTTTTCATATTCAGTCCAGAGATGCTTGTGAATCCCTTTTTTTTTTTTTTTGCATTGGTAGCTATCCCAGCAGAAATGATCAGGTGATGGGAAGTGACCTCTTTACCCTTTAGATCCACTCCTTTGTGTTGGACACTACCATGACCTTGATTCTGTTCCAGGGGCTGAATGGATAGGGGTGAACAGGGCAGCTAAACTTCCTCCCATTCTAGTAGGGGGTTAAGATTGTAAGTTGCAAATTATAAAAACACCCTGTAATGGGCTGAGTTGTGTCCTCTCAAATTCGTTAAGTCCTACCCCAGTACATCAGAATATGAACTTATTTGGAAATAGAGTCTTTGTAGATGTAATTATGTTAAAATGAGATCGTTAGGGTAGATCTGGATAAAAAGGATGTCCTTACAAGAAGAAGAAGTTTGGAACACAGAGATATATACTCAGGGAGAAGGCCATGAACATGAAGGAAGGTATCAGAATGATTGTACTACAAACCAAGGAATGCCAAAAATTGCCAGCAAACCACTAGAAGCCAGAGGAGAGGCCAGGACCAGATTCCTTCCTGCAACCTCAGAATACATAGGTGCCAGCGCACTCGTGCGCACACACACACACACACACACACACACAGACACCTGCACAATATGTCAAAGTCTTGAGTGCTCTGGCGTGCAAGTGCAGAGATGCACTGGGAGCTGGGCTGATGGAGGGCAGGTCGCCACTGTATAGGGAAGCCTCTCCTTTATTTAGGGACATCTGAAATCTGAAAGAAGGACGAGGGAGCCATACGTGCATACAGAGAAGAGCACACTGGTCAGAGGGACAGCAGAATCATGCCTAGAGAGGGTGAGAAATGCCAAGGAGGCAGGGAGGTGGGAGTGGGAGCTGGGTCAGTGGTCACAGGCACCATACGGTGGGGACCCTCCTAGACCACCATGTTCACGTGTCTGAGTGAGCCGGGTGCAGGGCAGGAGGGTGGGGTGGTGGGTGAGGAGAGCTGCAACTGGTAAAATCATTCTGGCTGCTCTAGGCAGACGAAGCGAAAAGGCAGGAAGGCAGAGACGGAGGGGCCAACTAAAAGGCAATGGCAGCTGTCCAGGTGGGAGGTGCTAGAGGTTGAGACAGAGGCCAAACCTGGACACGTTCTGCAGGTGGAGATCAGGAGACTTGCTGATGGATGGGATGTAGGTGTGAGCGGAGAGAGGGACCAAGGATGCTGGCAAGGTTCGGGGCTCACACAGCTGCAAGGACGGGCCTGGGGTCCCCGCGGTGACTGAACAGGGGTAAAGGCAGAGCTAAAAGGCTCTGCCAAAAGGCAGAACCAGTGCGGCAGCAGGAGAAGGTAAGTATTGAAGAGGGCTAGGTTTTCATCTATATTTTCTATTTGGTTAAACGTTTTCCTCCTTAAACTGTGTATTGTTGAAGGTTAAGCAGCAGCTCTTGGATGCCAGCCTGAAAGTTCTGACAGGTAAACACTGGCTTCTAAAACCCTCACCTGCCCCTAGAGGTTGAGCAGCCCTCACTACCTTCCACTGCTTTGACTGTCAGTGGACTGGCCACCACCTGGGTGCACACAACTTTTCTTCTTCTGGTTGCATCACGTCAGCCCCCAAGGGCTGATTCTCCTGCCTTGGTGCCCCCTTATCCACCGAGACCCATCTGTGGTCCATGGGTCAACTCGTGGTGGGCTATGCAGCTTCAACCCTTCGAAGGGGCAGCTAGAGAAGAAGTATTGAGAGACATTTAGAAGGAAAAATGTGTATAGGGCAGTTCTGGCGTAAGGAAGAGTTTGAAAGAGGGAAGTCTCTTATTGGGACTTGGAGTCTTTCCTGGGGCTCCCGGGCACCTTCAGCTGGGTGACCTCTAGAGTTTGGGAATGAGAACTCTGCAGTTTGGGAGTTAGAGATGAGTGGAGGCATAGGACGTGGGGAAGGAATGATAGCAGACTCCCGGGCACCCATGAGGGAAAGATTCTTTGAGGTTTCCTGGCATCTCAGAGGAATGATTAATTTTTCCCAAGCTTTTCCTGACGGTGTCCTTTTGAGTTTCCAGGGGAAAAACTGCCTAAGTGACTGTACCAGAACAGCCCACAGTTGTCTTCAAGGCAGGGTTATTGCTTTTTTTTTTATTATTATTATTGATGCCCATGATTCGGTTCCCAACCTTGTAAACTTTCTCAGGCACTTTGTTCTAAGATCCTAGCGACAAGCTATGGCAATTGTCAAATGAGTGACAAATGGACCTTCCAAGCTGACATGATATTTATGAATCAGCACTAAATACCTCTGTCTGAGCTATAAAAGTCTTAGGGCTCTTTCATCCTACCGAGTAATGTAAACGGCGCTTGCATGCTTGTCTGCCCCCTCCTCAGTGCTGCAGATTCCAGGCTGGCGAGCTGAGCCTGGGCAGGGGACGGGACCGCCAGAGCCATGGGATGCTTCGGTTGCCCTTCTTCTCTGCGGCTCCCGAGGGACATCCCGTGACTCACCTCACTCTGGAGCCAAGGGGATCCATCACCTGGATGGGGAGCTGCTGTGCCTCCGGGGACTATGCCCTCGGCAGACAGACATCCGAGGTCTCCCTCTGCAGATTCCTTGGTGCAGATTTGCCAGGTGGGCCCCCTTTGGTTCTAACACTTTGGGGGCTCAAAGATGCACGTGTTCACTTTGCTCTTATGGGGGTCCCTCCTGGGGAAATCTCCTTACAGAGTTAAGTGGAAAGCAAATCGTCTCAAAATTCATCAATGACTTTAAATTTTTCTGTTAATTTTAACCATCGTCTAAAAGGCCTTGCAAATAGAGGAGAATCTAGTGCTTTTTAAAGTATCAGCCTTTCTCTCTGCTGGCTTTCTGGTTCTCCCAGCAGCGGCTCTTCGTCCTCACCTGACGTCTCCCGATGTTCCGGCCACTGTCGCCCCTGCGCCCCGGGGCCTTTGGTTCCCCACAGGTGGCCGGTTCTCGAAGCCTGAGGAGCTCAGTCCTGTTTGCTTCTGCTTTTGCTTCTTTCTCTTCCACTCATTTTTTAAATTTTAACTGTGAAATCTTCCAAACATGTAGAAAATGACCTAAAGGTACCCGCGTACTCACATCCAGTGCATCGGAGGAGAAGAGCCAGGCCTGCAGGATGCCGCCCACTCAGGCCCAGAAGACCCCAGCCAGCCCGCCCCAAGGTGACTCCCATTCTGTTCCCTCCAGGCGGGCCCCTCCCTCCTGAGAGCTCAGCCCGGAAGAGCACCTCCCTGAAGCTGCCCCCGTGCTTCGGCTGAGGCACACAGGAGCTGCCACCTTTTCGCGAGGACACTTCCCAGCCAGGGTGGTGTAGGCGGAGGCCCAGGTGAGAGCTGTGCCACGTGCAACCGTCGTCTGAACACAGAAAAGTCCAAGAAACAGCAGGAGCAGGCCCTTTTCCCTTAAAAATCCATATTTTTAACCTCAGGACTCAAACTCAGCCTTAAACCCTCCCAGACCTCTCCCGCGTGGGGGGCTAGCTTGTCCCCCTGTGCTCCACCTCAAGCCACCATCCATGCCACTTCTGGTGCATGGTTACAGCACCAAGAGCAGCCATGGGTCACACCCCAATTTCATTTTTGGCTCACTTCATGGTTCTGGCCACACATTAGCAGATCCTTCCTTGGTGCTCCCCATTTCTTCCCATTCTCCTCAAATGGAGTCAACGACTAGTTGCCTTTCGCTACAGAATCAGCCTCTCCTTTTCTCTCAGCCGTGACTCAGATTGCCTCTCTTCCTATGGTCATGACTGCCCATTGAGCAAGGTCCACGATCATGGTCGGTCGAGGGGCTACTTGCTGTGCCTGCAGTGGTGCCCGTGGTCCCTCCCAGCCAGCAATTCACACCAGTGCTGTTCTGGGGAAGGAGGGCGAAACCTCCAATGGCCTCTTTCAAGTGCAGATGTTGAATTAACCACTCCGGAGGCTCATCCTTGCACAACACTGTGACCTGGTGAGGGTGGGTGATCTTTGTCCATCAAGACCTACCCTAGCACGATGCCATGCCATGGAAAGGGGTGAGTTCTCCAAAGGAAATCAGGGTTCATTTGATGGAAGGAGCAGGAAGGAAATGCTAAAGGCAGGGGAGGCACCAAAAACATGAGTTCTACACTTGGCTTTAGTTCCCCCTTCACAAAGCTGTAGTTTGGAAGAAATCATGATGTGAAATGTGAACACACTTTAAATATCCTTTGGAACCCTGCCAGCAGTTGATCATATCCAAAGTATTACCCTAACACTTGTGGTCGAAGAATGCCACCTGTCATATCAGTAAACGAAGGATGTGGGGACCATCGAGCCATCAGCCACTGTAGCCGCCCCCAGCTGTGCACCCTGAGGGGATTCATGATGGAGAAAAACAGGATACTGGCCCCAGATAGCTGAGGTGCATATCAAAGGAATGATTCTAATGACCCCAGACTCTTGCATCTTCCGATACATAGAAAAGCACTGAATTAATTAACTTGAGATGTCTGGTTATTTTCTTTAATTAGCAGTCATCTTTTGATGTTCAACTACCTGTTTTATTTGTTTGTTTTTTGTTTTTTGGGTTGTTTCTGCAAAAACTCCTATAAATCCTGGCTCCCCCCTTACCTCTTCAGAACAGTCCCTTAGACCTATCTGAGAGGCTGTTTCCCGGGCTTATGTCTGCCAAATAAAACATAATTCTCAACTTTTAGGTTGTGCAGTTTTTCTCAGTCATCATACCTTAGTGACTCTCATAACCTCTTATGAAGTTTCCTCAGCTTTTAAAACTTTATTTCACTTATCTTACATCCATGATCATGAAGGGATTTTCACATCCCTAGACGCATCTCTTCATTCACACTAAATGTGAACCTCAATCTGATATTAATCCCAATAATAATCACTGCAACTAATGTTTTCCCTTAATGATGGGTCTAAGAAATTTACATCATTTCATCTTTTCAGAACTTCCTCAGATTCTCTTCTCTCTCTCTCTTTTTTTTTTTTTTTTTTTTGGTCTAAGACTAAAGTTTTAAATACTTAATCTTATTTTAAATAGAACATGATATTTTGATTTATAATAAGGAGTATATATTTGGACTTCATCCTGTTCCTGTCACGGAGCTCCTAAAACCCTTGGAATTGCCTAAGTGATGAGAGTAATAAATGTGCCTTTTGTATGTCAATGAGGTGACTTTTGGAAAGCCCCTAAGTAACCTAAGGCTGGGGGCTGGTTGTCAGGGGACCCAACCAAGTGATTAGAGGGTTGGAACTTTCCTCCCCACCCTCCTGACCTCTGGGGAAGGGAGACGAGCTAGAGGTTGAATCCATCACCAATGGTCAATGATTTAATCAGTCCGGCCTACGTAATGAAGGCTCCATAAAAACCCAAAAGGACAAAGTTTGGAGAGTGTCCAGGTGGGTGATCACATGGAAACTGTGGAGAGTGGTGCCTGAAGAGAACATGGGAGCTCCAAGCCCTTCCCCATACTTTCCCTATGCGTCTCTTCTGTCTGGCTCTTCCTGAGGTATATCCTTTTATAGTAATCTGGTAAATCATTAACCAAACTATTTCTCTGAGTTCCATGAGCTGCTCTAGCAAATAAATTGAACCCAAGGAGGGAGTCATTGGAACCTCCAATCTATTACCGTCAGTCAGAATCACAGTTGACATCCTGGACTTGTGATTGGCATCTGAAGTGTAGGGGGCAGTTCTGTAGTACTGAGCCGTTAACATGTGGGATTTGATGCTGCTTCCAAGTAGACAGTATCAGAAAAGAGATGAATTGTAGGACACTCAGCTGGTGTCAGAGAATCGCTTGAAATGGGGAAAAAAAGTCCCACATATCATAACTAGGAGCAGAAAAATAAGAACACTCAACACAATCCCAACAATGTCATGCTAGGCTACTGTTGTGGCCTAATTGTTGAAATACACAGATTTTGCCAAAGGATTTAGCCCTTTCCCTTCAAATCATATAGGTTTTCACATCCTCTTATGAGCTACTTCTAACTATAAAAGGATGTTCATTACACAGCATACCACAGTGGCCACCGCCAGCTGTCAGGGCGACACCAACATGGCAGCTTTTAATCACACCTGCCAACTTATCCACAGCCCAGCAGTCGAGAAAAAGGACCAGGGACCACGTGCCTGACAGTGAGGGAACATGACAGTGTGATATTCCCTGACCACAGAGAATCTAACCATAGCTTTATGTGGGTCAGTTTCAACAGAATTGGAAACTGGCTATTTAAAGTGGCCCCAGCTCCTTAGTCAGTGGTCATTGAGGTATGTGATACAGTTTCTCCTCCAGTTTCAGGAAAGCAAGGAGGAGCTGGTGAAGTCAGTTACTGATTGGACTGTAAAGAGGCTGGCATCAGCCACTGTCATGGCTACACTGGTCGTGTTACATGGTGGAAGGCAGATCAGGAGTCGATCGTCATGTATGGAGGAGAGTTGAACCAGGAGATCTGCACCACAGTGCACTTACTCTGGTGCCGAAGCAGTTCCCACACAGCTTGGGGTGGGGGACAAGGACCATTTCTCATGTTGAAAAGGCAGAGTGGACAGGCCACACATGGCATGCAGAGAGTCTGTGTTGAACTTGTGTATGGGTACATGTGTGTAGCTGTGTGTATACATGTTTGTATGTGTGTATTGGTGCATGTGTAGATAAAACAGTGCAAGTTGAAGACAAACTGGGACCAACCGTGCAGACCCGGCCTTTTGTTCCTTGCTGATTTGATGTGAAACTTCCTTGCTGGCTGCACCTACACATCTAACGTTCTTAGGTTTAAACCCTGTTGGTCCAACGAATACCAAGAAAGTGAGTTTCCACTGATATCCAGTGGTTTGGGCATTACGGAGATACAGTCATAGAAACATTAAACGTGTTGGTACTAGTTCCACTTCATTTACTTGGGAAACACTTGCTCGCTGGATTCTAAGGAAATCAAGACACTCGCATGGAGGGAGAGCCAGGGTTGGCTTTCCCTCCCCAGGCACAGCAAATGTCCTCTTTGATAAACCGATAAAATGCCCAAGAACCAACAGTGCATTCTGGAGAGCTGTTGAATTGGAAGACCACAGATGCACCAGGAGGTCGCTCAAAGTACATTAAAAAATCCACACCTTAGAATCAAGCGTAGAGGGAAGCGTTTCATGAGTTCCAATTCATTCAGCCATGCATTTGCCATTGCCAGAGCACATGGATTTCAAAACCCTTAAAGAATTACTTTACCCGCTTTGGCTTATTTGATCCTCAGAGAAAGCAGATGACATGAGAAGGCCAGGACGCCCCCTCCTTCTTCTACGGGTGAGATGCAGCTCGGGGAGTGCAGTGACGCGTCCTGTGAGCAGTAAGATGAGCTCGGCCCCCAGACCCCTTGTGGGGACCTGTTTCCAGGGCTGCCCTTGCTCAGGCCTTTTCACAGAAAGGTGCCACCAGCTTGGAATGCAAAACACGCAGCTTCATAAGCATTTCGCTTAGGTGTCTCTTCCTTTCCGATACACTCTCTCTCTTGCTCTCTCTCCCACACACACCTACTACAATAAATACAAAACGAAGTCTCCTTAAAAAATAATTGTTATCAAAACATCTTAACTGTGTTAGTGAGACGCAAATGTGATTATGCATGGATACAGAATTCACAGTTCACTCAACAGAAAAACAAGAGCTAACATCTTCTTTCCTTGAAGACGTTTTCGTTGGTTACCATTTAGGAAAATTACTCCTTGGAGGATCTTTAATGCAAAATTCCCATTTGTTCCGAGCAACGCTGAACCACCGTTAACAGCTGCAATCCCAATGGGAGGCCAGTCTCTCCAGCAGCACCAGCCTGGTGTGTCCATGCCTCTCCCTCTGGTTCGCCACATGAAGACAGTCTGCCAAAAACTGCAGCCCACTTCACCTTCTCCCTGATTATGAAATTCTCTCATAGTCACTGTAGGTGGGTTAGAAAGTAGTGGAGAAAATTAAAACAGAAAGGAAGGAAGGAAGGAGGAAGATCACTGATCCCACCAGCTGGAAACAATCACTATGAAACTTTTTTGTATATTTCCTTCCAGCCTTTTTAGAAGTATTTTGTGATTGCAACTTTGTGGATGTTAAGATTCCTACTCCATTCAAAAATAAACTTGCAGAATTGGTATTTGATGTACAGAATCTCACAATGAAAGAGTGAAGGGGTAAGAAAGAATGTGTATTTGTATATATATGTATATATATATATATATATATATATATGTATACACACATATATACACACACACACAGACATAACTGAATCACTTTGCTGTACAGCAGAAGTTCACACAACGCTGTAAATCAACTATACTTCAATTTAAAAAAAAAGAGTGAGGGGACCAATAGCTCCAGAAAGGTATTCCCTTGCCCAGGACTTGTCTCGGGAGGGTCTGGGGGCTGTAAGTGTGTATCGACCAGGGGCTGCTGGCTTCAGTCTAACCCATCTACCTGCTCTACCCACTGGGTTTCTGTGTGTGCTTATGTTTTGGAAGTAGGGTGGTTTAAAATGCTGCCTGCTTCTTTCTGTAAAGCACAGAATCGCACCTTCTCGTGTTGCTTTCACGGTGTACCTACCACCATCTAGTCCAACCCATATCCACTCCAGGGACACGCCTGCCAAGCACTCGAGCTGTGTCTCAAGGTCAAGCATCTGACAGCATGAGAGAGACACTTCTTAGCTTCCTAGTAATTTAATTTTGTGGAAAGCACATTCTTCCTGAATGTCAGATATTCTCATGCGTGCTGATAAAGCATCTGGGTGAGTATGTAGAGGGTGCGAAATTCACAGTACAACTCAGATTTTCAAGAATAGATGCGGCCTCTTGATTTTTTTTTTTTTCTTTCTTTTTTTGGCCACGACATGTGGCACGCAAGACCTTAGTTCCCCGACCAGAGATCAAACCCATGCCCACTGCATTGGGAGCACAGAGTCTTAACCACTGGACAACCAGGGAAGTCCCCAGCCTCTTGATTTCTTTATACTGAACTGAAATCGTTCAAGTGCCTATCATACTGCTGACGGCAGAGAAAACTTGAATTGGCTAGTGAACCATCGACTTCTCTCTCTGCTGCCTTTCTGATGAATGTGTTCGGTCATGTTAGAGCTCACAGCCTCTGCCAGGGACACTCTCTCCTCCAAGGGAGCCCCAAGAGCCTTTCTTCCAAAGGTGGTCGCCCAGCATCCAGGGCTCCTCTCCACCTAGGAGCTCCCTGCCCTGCTGTGCGCATCCTGGGGTGCCCTCAGCTAGAGGGCCTCGTGGCCTGGGAGTGTCTGGTCAGAACCATCCCTGTAGGAGTGTATTGGTCTATCACCATGGTTTTACTTGGCTCTGCCCTGGTGTCTGATGATGTTGAGCTCTTTTCTATGTACTTAATTGACACCTGCTTATCTTCTTTTCACATCTTTTGCACACTTTTACTGTATTGTTTGTTTTCTGATTATTGAGTTTTGATTATTTGGTATAGGAGCCCTTTATCAGATGTGGGTTTTGCAAATATTTTCTATCTGTGGCCCGTCTTTTCCTTCTCTTAATACCTTTCCCAGAGCAGGCTCTTGCCATTTCGATGAAGTCCAATTATTTAATTTTTTATTTTATGGATTGTGTTTTTGGTGTTGTATATGAGAGGTCTTTGCCTAATCCAAGGTCACAGATATTTTCTCTTATATTTCCTCATGGAAGTTTTATTGAACTAGGTATTCTATTTGGGTCTATGATCCACTCTGAGATACTCTTTGTATAAGATGTGAGGACCACTTTTTGGCATATGGATGTCCAAAGGTTCTAGGACCGTTTGTTGAAAAACCTTTATTTTTCATATTACCTGTTACAGCTACACAGCCCTGGACAGAGGGTTTAAGTGAACGTCTTTATTTAATCTTCAAAACAATCCTGTGAGCAAGGGAGGTGGGGTTATCCATCATCTTTGTCTGTGACAGACAGGGAAACAAAGGCAGAGAGGGGGCGAGTGTTTGCCCAGGATCGCCCAAGCCGTAAAAGGCAGCGTTGGACCCGGATGGTGTCTCACTGGCCCCCAGCCCAGGCCTCCCCTTGGCGAGGAGACTAGTGGGCCAGCCTAAGGCAGCTTCTTGGGCTTTTGGGCAGAAGACCTACCCCATGTGCCCCAAGGTTCCTGCAGGGGCTGGGAAAGCAGATCTCATGGCCAGCTCGCTATGGGGCCAACCATAGTTGGCCAACCCAAACTTTGGCCAACCCAAAGTTTCATGGCATACTTAACCTGTCCACCCCCAGCCCCCAGGACTGGCCTGGGAACCCCTTCCTCCACCACATAGCACCCTGGCTGGGAGAGTGAAAGGAGGGGTAGGCAGGAGACACAGGCCCCTACAGGCCAACCAACATCTTCTAGGAGGAAAAGGGATTGACTGCTTCAGACCAAAAGGGATGGCCCTCCCCTAATGCCAGGCTTTGCTTCAAAAGACAGGAAACGGGATCCCACCCGGGATAAACATCTTAATGTGGTCCCACCCGGGATAAACATCTTAATGAAAAAGCCAAGGGGCTTGTATTTTGTTGCATTTTTGGGCTTCCTTTATCCTATTCTAAACATTGGTTTTGGACGGCATGCTAAAGCCCCACTCCCATTTGATCTTATCCTTTGTAAAATCATGACCATCCCAATGGTCTTATACTTCTTTTAAGTTTTCAGTAAATAAACACAGTCTAGCACAGTTGCCCTCCATGGGGTGATAAATCAGCGTCCCAAACGTGTCTCATCAATCATAGATGGCAAAACCCCACTGATTTTAAAAAGATCGTGTAATTGTGCATGTTCTTGATATTTCTTTATTTAAGAAAATCATGGACTCGGCTCTTTAAAAATTATGTTTCATCTTAGATTACTCAAGAGAAATTCTTGCCCAGTGAAGCCCAGAAATATGTGAGCCCTGTAATTTTAGATCTTTGATTCATTGAAAGGAACCATAATCTGTCATAAACCTCTAATATTATGCTCTGTTGTATTAAAGTGTGCATTTAACATTGGACTTAGCCCACAGACTGATTTGTTCTTTTCTCTTGAAAAAGTAAATTGCTTCATCTGATTGCTAAAGTTTGGTTGTAATGTTAGCAGCACTGATTTGGCCAATCAGTCAGTTTGTTCTACGGCTGATCTCTATCCTGACTGCTACCATCACCAGCAGTGTCTAGGTCTGTGTAACTGTCTCAAAGGCCACCATCATCAGGAAGAACTGGTTCCTCCATGGCCAGTCTGGCCACGACAGTGACACAGGCTGATCCTGCTGACCCACTGCAGGCCCCCATGATTGCAAAGTGGACTTCTACACCCCAGAAGGAGTAAGAAACCACCAGTGATTCGGGGCAGACACCCACCTTCTTTCCAGATCGTGCTCCAACTGCAAGAGTCAAACTGTCAAGAAACACTGTTGTGAGAAGCTGCTGGGCTACTCCGGCCTCAGTCCCTGGGCTGCTACAACAAATCACCATAGCCCAACGGCTTAAACAGCAAACGGGAATTTCTCTGGAGGCTGGAAGTCCGAGATCAGGGTCCCAGCAAGGTGGGTTCTGGGGAGAGCTTTCTTCCTGGTTTACAGAGGACCATCATCTTGCTGTATCTTCACACATCACAGGAGGAGCCAGGCGCCCTCTTCCTCTTCTTTGAAGGGCACCAACTGCATCATGGGGGTCCCACCCTCATGACCGCATCTAACGCTAATGACCTCCCAAAGGCCCCATCTCCAAATGCCATCCCACTGGGAGGAGGGCTTCAACATGTGAATTGAGGGGTAGAAGCATGCAGTCCATTGCACTTCTGTTTCCATAGCAGTTCTAAAGGCTCTGATCACAGGCACAGTCTTGGCTTCAAATACTCTCCAAGGTTCCCACCATTGGTCTAATGCTATATTCTCTCTAACTCTTGAAAATGAATGAATGCTGACCTGAGAGGAGGAATGCAGTCGAGATAAAGGCGATACGTGTCAAACTACATAGTTCTCGGCATTATTTCCCACAACAGAAGGAGAACCCAACTCATGACCTTTTGAAAATAAATACATGCATGAATGATGGATGGATGAGTGAATGGGTGGATGGATGATTGTATCTTTAAAACTTGATATTGCTGGCAAATCAACTTTATTTTGTTTAGTATGGCCAAAGTATTTGGGAGTGAAGGTCACAGGGGTTTAAATTACTCAATTATCAGAAATTTGAGGCCCCAAATTATATTTTATTTTTCTATGAAAATCATTTCACCAAATTCCACAATCATTCCTGTAATAATGAATTAAAGTTCAGTGTTACTAAATTCTGGAAAATATGCCATTCCTTACTTAGGCATTGTCAATTATTTGTAAGGTCTCTGAATTAGATGTGCATTTAAAAAGTAAAAACCCAATTCTTCAACAGTGAAGTAGGAACCATAGTTATGAATATACTCGTATATGTTTGTGTGTGTGTGTTCTCTTAGAAACAACTTATGACCATAATATCTAATATTTAGTTCTTTATAGAATACAAAACATAATCATCCATTGTGTCCATCAAGCCCACAGATCTGAGACATTTACCTTCAGAAAGATGCAATTTTTGCTAACTTTGTCATCTCCTGTGAATGTCAACCAAAGAAAACTTATAATTTTAATTTTTTCCTCAAGATGAGGCCATAAATATTATTGGACAAAGAGGATGGCATTTTTGGAAACCTGGAATGAACTCTACTCAGTGAAATTCTTTAGAATGTAAACAGCCTCCGGTAATGGCACAGAGGTTCACTTTTGGACAGGGAATAGTCCCACACCTAAAAGCAAAATAAACCAGCCCCAAATACACAAACATAAAGCACAGCATCACCAAGGAGGCACTAAGAGACTTCTTATCTTGCTGCAGGTCATTAAAGAAATAGGCTAGTGAACAGAACCCACAGAATCAGCAGTTGGAGCAGCCCTGTGCAGCTGGGATGCAGGTCCTGGGATGCAGCAGGTCAGTGCAAAGATAGAAAGATGGCTCGGAAAACGAATCAAGATGTCTAGTCAATACAGAACATTTTGATTACCCTGACGAATGCAGTAATTTCTTTCAAGTCGTAACAAGATGAAATGTCCACATCCTCCGATGTTCCATGGAGGAAATATAGGAAGGAAATGCTATGAAATGGATATTTCAGATTTTTGATGTTTTAGGCTGCCTTTTTACAAACTTTAGTTTGGCTCTTCAGGTCAGCTGTAGCAGTGAAATCACTTTGTATGATCAGATGCAACCTGGGCTGATGTCCTTATAATAGTGACAAGCAGGTTCCTGTCGTACTAGAGAGAGGAATTAAAATAGTAGGTGGGAGAAAACTTTGTCCCATGACTTTGCCAAATATACTCTCCTGTCTTTCCTTGTACAAATGTGTTTATTCTTTTTTTTTAATTTATTTGGCTTCACCAGGTCTTAGTTGCGGCAGGCAGGCTCCTTAGTTGTGGCATGTGAACTCTTAGTTGCAGCATGCATGTGGGATCTAGTACCCTGACCAGGGATCGAACCCAAGCCCCCTGCTTTGGGTGCATGGATTCTTAACAACTGAGCCACCAAGGAAGTCCCAAATGTGTTTATTCTGTGAGTACCTATATTTCCAGAAGACAAACAAGACAAATATGTTACTTACATGTCTTGTTCCATTGAGGTTGCTCTAACAGAATACCGTAGGCTTATAAACAAAAGAAATGCATTCCTCGTAGTTCTAGAGGCTGAAAGTCCAAGGTCAGGTGCCAGCAGATTTGGTGCCTGGTGAGAGCCCCTTTCCTGGTTCATAGATGACTATCTTCTCATTGTGTCCTCACAGGACAGAAGGGGTGACAGAGCTCTCTGGGGTCCTTTTTTTGGAAGGTTTTTTTTTTTTTTTTTTGAAGTATAGTTGATCTACAATGTTTCAGGTGTACAGAAAAGTGATTCAGTTATATATATATATATATATATATATATATATATAACTATTCTTTATTATATTATTAATATATATATTATTATTATTCCATTATAGGTTATTACAAGATATTGACTATAGTCCCCTGTGCTATACAGTAGGTCCTTGTTGCTTATCTATTTTACATATAGTAGTGTATATCTGTTAATCCCAAATTCCTAATTTATTCTTCCCCCCCTTTCCCCTTTGGTAACCATAGGTTTGTTTTCTATGTCTGTGGGTCTATTTCTGTTTTGTAAATAAGTTCATTTGTACCACTTTTTTAGATTCCACATATTAGTGATATCATATGATATTTGTCTTTCCCTGTCTGACTTACTTCACTTAGTATGATAATCTCTAGGTACATCCATGTTGCTGAAAATGGCATTATTTTATTTGTTATGACTAAGTAATATTCCATTGTGTATATCCCAACTTCTTTATCCATTCATCTCTTGATGGGCACTTAGGGTGCTTCCATGTCTTGGCTATTGTGAATAGTGCTGCTATGAACACTGGGGTGCATGTAATTTTTCAAATTAGATTTTTTGTCTTTTCTGGATATCTGCCCAGGAGTGGGATTGCTGGATCATATGGTAGGTCTATTTTTAGTTTTTTAAGGAATCTCCACTGGGGTCTCGTTTACAAGAGCACTAATCCCATCATGAAGGCTCCACCCTCATGACCTAATCACCTCCCAAAGGCTCTAATACCATCACATTGGGGTTTAGGACTTCGGTATGTGAATTTTGAGGGGACATAAGCATTCAGTCTATGGAAGTACCCTTCTATACATTTCCTACACACAGAATTCACTGGGAGAAACTATTCTGGTCTTGACAGGGGAGAACAAAGATCAGGTCGTAAACGGTAGCTGACAGACTGTCCAGGCTGTGAGTCCACTCTGGACAGCTGATTAGAGCCCGTCCTCTCCTTTCTCTTCTAGTCTTCTCCTACCTCCTTGGTTTGGTATACGGATCCAGTATCCCAGGTTCTGGATTTGATAAGGCAGCAAACACTCCCAAAGTGTGTCTCTACTGGCTTTCATCAAGCCCTTATGCGCTGCCTGGTTGAGAGCTCGCCAAGCCCTGGGGGTAACCAGCAATCCCACTCTAACGCTTCAGAACCAAAACCTGAAATAAACCCATATGCAAACATCACCACTCATGCCCTCACACACCACATGCTTCTCCTGGAATGGATTTCAATCTTTTGTTCTAAGTAACAGAAATCACTGAAGAAAGCAGAAAGGCTGGGAAGAGAGTAGACTATGAGATCCTAGCACAAGGGCTCCCACTTCAGCAAACCCAGGACGGGTGCACATCATCTGGCCAGCAGCACCATCTCCCGACACCTCACTCCTGTAAAATGTCAGAGACACACCCACAGTGTTCATACAAAGGAGGGTTTTCTGGTATGCTGTGGCTTTTTACTGATGAAATTGTTTTCAAGAACCATTGGTAGATTTTGACCTGAAAGGTCTTATTGTTGTTGCTTCCATCGTTGCTTTCTTTTTATCATTTTTAAGTAAGATTGGCTTTTGAGGAGACTCCATAGAAAAACTTTGGAAATGCCACAGTTTTGTGCCAGGAGACATCTGTCTAAATGTTTGTATAGTCAAACATGTTCCTAACAGTCAACCATTTTTTTTGTTTTGTTTTGTTTTTTGTTTTTTTAAAATCATCACCTTTTTTGACCAGGATTCTTTCTTTCTTTCTTTCTTTCTTTATGGCTGTGTTGGGTCTCCGTTTCTGTGCGAGGGCTTTCTCTAGTTGTGGCAAGTGGGGGGCCACTCTTCATCGCGGTGCGCAGGCCTCTTATTATCGCGGTCTCTCTTGTTGTGGAGCCCAGGCTCCAGACGCGCAGGCTCAGTAATTGTGGCTCACGGGCCTAGCTACTCCGCGGCATGTGGGATCTTCCCAGACCAGGGCTCGAACCCGTGTCCCCTGCATTGGCAGGCAGATTCTCAACCACTGTGCCACCAGGGAAGGCCCAGTCAACCGTTTATTAAGTGTGTAGTGCCAAGTGTGACCAAGTAATTGCATCCATGGTCTCAGCACCAACTTAGGAGTGTGTGGTACTCTCTCCAGTTTACAGATGCAGAAAGACCAAAGTGGAAAAACCTTGTCCAAGGCACTCAGTGATCAAGTAGAAGGTGGAGCCACAATTCAAAATCAGGTACTTCTGGTCAACCCAGCAGGCCTCAGTTTGCTGCCAGAGGAAGATTTCCAGTGAGGCTGGTAAAGCTTTGCTCTCTGGGTCCCAATCGTAACCCTAGGCTGCTCTGGGCAGGGAAGGGAGCAGCCTGCCATCAGGGACCTGTACCAAGGAAACCTTTCTGATAAACCCCTCCACCAGATCTTGGAAGAAAGTGATCTGAACCACCAAGGCTCCCCAGTCTTTTGCTTGGCTTTCTTTACTCATTCTAAATGAATGCCACTATCATACCTAATTTTGTATTCTTTCTTCCAACAGAGGGCCCCTGCAGCTGTAAAGCTTGAGGCTCCCCAAAACATGGATCTGCCCCTATCAGCTTCTAAGTTATAACCTTACAGTGGATTCCTTTAGTGGATTCTTTTGGAAAGAGCAACGTCCTAAAGCAAAGGGATGTGGGACAAGCATGCTTTGGATGGCGTGGAAGGAGGCAGAGGTTCAGGCCTCCAAGGACACACTCTGGGCCTGAGAGAGGGGCCTATTTGTGGATATCTGTGGCAAAAAGAAGTGGACAGAGAAAGAAAAGCAAGAGGAAGGGAGGGCAAAGGAAGGGCTGGGAAGGGCCCCACTTTAGGGATGGCGCTGTTGTCCCTCCCCAAGGCACATCCACTGGGGGACGGAGAGGGGCCTGGCTTCGTAATGGGAGCAGCCACAACCTCAGATCAGCAGTAGGAGGCTGAGGTGTGCAGGGTATGCATGGGCTGTGAACCACCTTGGAGGAGACAGATGGTTACAGATGGAAGTCAGAGGGCGGGGCTCGGGGCGTGGGAGTGTTTTAAGTGCACCTATTTAATTGCAGGTAGCAGAAACAATCCGGCCGGCTTTGCTGCAATTTGGTATTTTATAGTTGGCTGATATAATTTCACTAAGAACTGTAAATCTCTAAATTTCATGTATTCTTGCTGAATGAATCCTGTATTCATGAGCATGCCTTGCTGAAAGCATGCCTTCTCCGGGGCTGCATCTCATTCTGCAGAATATGAAGAGAAGAGAGGTCTGGTGAGTCTTCCTGTGTGTGATGCTTATGGGCTTTTAAGAGTCAGGCTCAGGACAGCTGTCGTATTTGATGGAAAATTACCAATGGAATGAAGAATTGTCAGACAACCACCACCCCTTGCCCAACATCTCTGTGTGAGGTCTCTAGAAAGCATAATGTCTAGAGTTAGAAGTTTAAAGCACAACTTCATTAAATGCATAGTTCCTGCAGTTTTGCCTAAATAAAGGATAAGTATTTGAGCAGATTCTGAAAGTGAAATGCAGAAAGTTAATGCAATAACAAGACAAGAAGTGAAAGACTTTTTTTCTAATCTAACCCAAAGAAATATGAGGTGTTTGTTAGAAGGTGCTGGCCTCTGTGAACTTTGAATACACAAGGCTCTTTCCGTCTGTGCAGAGACAAAAGCATCTCCAGAGACACCAGACAGGTTTGGCAAACAGAGCTGGCTGGATACAAAAGGTGCAGTCCCATAAATCTTAATTTCTCTTCATCTGTCTGGAAGAGGTAGGATAAATGTATATGTCAGGGATGGTCACCTGGAAAATGGTGGTAGACGCGGGCAGATATCCCAAGGCCGAGATGTGAAAGCAGGTGATGAAGGGTGTTAGCAGGGAGGGCGGGGTCTTAACACCTGTCCGGTCCTGCTCTCACTACGCCCGTCATGGACAGACTCAGATTCCAGGGCTCCTGGCAATGAAAGGGCCCCCGTCAAGAGGGGATTCATTTATGAATTTGAACTCAAAGAGAGATTCATCAAAGGAGCTCCACACATGTGAAGCCACCGACTTTGTGCCTGACGTCGTATAAAAAATGATGAATAACACATCCCAGCTGAATAGGGAACTGCCTTCTTTTTGGTGTTTTGGGGTTGATTCTGTTCTGAAACCATTGTTTTATGTAACAGTCTCAGATGATGGTTGTTTGCAGTAGTAAAAGAAAAAAAAATCCTTAAATCGCCTTAAATTTTTAAAAAAAGATTAAAATGACCACTTTATTTTTATTTTTTTAATCTTTGAATTTTATTTTATTTATTTTTTATACAGCAGGTTCTTATTAGTTATCCATTTTATACATATTAGTGTATACATGTCAATCCCAATCTCCCAATTCATCCCACCACCACCACCCTGCCCCACTTTCGCCCCTCAGTGTCCATACGTTTGTTCTCTACTTCTGTGAAAATGACCACTGTATTATAGCTCCCTTTATATAAACGTAATACTGAGACTAGTTAGGTTTTACCTGAAAATAATGTATAATTTACATTCACTCTGCGTACAAGGCAAGTGATTTATTTAAAGATGTTTACAAATAGAACTGCATGAAGGGTTTGAAGCTCTTGTTACTGGAATCTAGACACAGAAACTTGTTGTTTTTTGCTTTATTTTTCCCAATTTTCAGTCCTTTCTGGGACTTATAATAATAAATTTATAATAATTATTATTTATGTACTTTTATGTTTATAATTATAATAATAATTTATAATAAATTAACGTTCTCTAGCTTATTGAAAAGTTTCATTTGCAAAATGGGTTCACAGATTCAACAGCTGCTTTGTTCTTGGAGAAAACTAAGGCTTTGCAATTTTTTGCCTCATAAAACTCTTTTTGAGGCAGGGTTTTGCCCACTGCAAACAAAACTGTTTTATCCGACATGTTATGTTTGAGGAGAGCACTACTGAACGGTGCCTCTAAATAGTCACATTTTCTTGTGGGTCTTTTCTGTATTCTCATTAAACCCTGCCTGAGGAGTTCTCTGTTTCCCAAGGTAGCGTGGGTGGGTGACAAGCGGGGTCCATTTCAGAGTTGAGACTGGGATTTTAATCGCATTCTGCTTAACTTCTCTCTTTGACACCAGGAACAAGGCCTCCATTGCTCAGTGAGGAAAACAAGGGGTTTGGGATTGTTGATTCTCTGGGGTCTCTTTCAGCTTGAATTGACCTTAGTGTGCACCTCTAATTTTTTTCAGTTTCTCATCCAGGCTTTAAACTTTCCTGCTATAGTCACCCAGAGGATCAGTTCTTCATTCCTCTTGTCCCTAAACCTCTGGTTTTGGCCCCAGAGTCAGAGGTGAGTCTGGGGGTCCTTGACCCACCAAAGGCCACCTGGCCGGAGCCCTGGGCACACTCACGCTGCCAGTCTGCCCAGTGCAGGTCCTGCCCTCCCCACAGGGTGACTTAGGGTCTCAGTCCCTCCATCCTGGGGTGAGCCTGGTCCTGGGGACTTCCTCCTCTGGGGTGGGTCCAGGCAGAGGGAGTGACTTGAAAAAAAAAAGATGTAGAAATTAGTTTTCAGAAATCAGAGAATATTCTGTAGACCAGAGTCAGCTTAAAGGGACTACTGCTTCGGGTTTATTTCATGTTATTTACGTAGCTTTTATTTTGGAAAAATTCACATAACATAACATTCACCATATTACTTTCAAGCATGGAACTCAGTGGCATTCAGTACATTCACTGTTTTATTTTAGTGTATGAGCCTTCTCTAAATTGTATAATAACTAGTTTTATTTTTAGCTCAACTCTTAAATCTGGACATAAGCAAGGTGCTTGGCTTTTATTCAGATCAGAAAGGACAGGAAAGAAGTATCTAATTCCATCATATATATATACCACATCTTCTTTATCAATAACTTTAAATGGAGTATCGTCTATAAAAATATTGAATTGCTATATTGTACACTTAAAACTAATATAAGATTGTAAATCAACTATACTTCAACTAAAAAATATTAACTAAAAGGAATTAGAAGCTGTGGAACTCTCTACTCCCTTGGCAGGAGGTGAAGTAGCAGTCACTCCTTATAAAATGTGTTCTTACCTCTCGTTGTCACCGTTTAGCTTCTTCCACCCTAAATTTACGTGATGCTCTTTCCATGGCCTCTGAATAAGAGTGCTATAAGGAGAAGTGCTCCTCAGCAGGGGAGGACCAGTCCAGGACGGTTATGGAGAGGAGAGCAGGTGGGCATGTGGTTGGAAACCTGCTCTCTGAGGAAAAGCACGGCCCGCTGTCTGATAACCTGCAAAAGATGCTCTGAAGAAGTAGAAGAAAATGCGGAATTTTCTGGAACTAGAGCTAACCTCCAGCTATAATCCATTTCTCACCGCTAAAATGCTTACTGATGGAAAAGTATGTGTATTCGTAAAAGAAGAAACAGCAGGGAAATGAATTATGGGGCTAAGAAAAGAGGATTCTTGGACCTAACTTGTCCTGAAATAAGTGAGTTTGGAAGGCCCTTGTGTGTACGTGTGAGTGTGTGTACTTAGAACGTTCTCTCTGCAAGGGGGTCTTGTGAGTGAAGAAATGATTTTTCACATCCTATATATATGACTTCATCTCCCTGAGCCTATTCCTTTATCAGTCAATGAGGATAGTAATAAGATTATTATATATAATATATGTGTACTATATGTATAATACATGTATTATATATGTATTATACGTATATTATACTATACATATATTATGTATAGAATAGTCTTATCAATATCCTCATTGGTTGATAAAGGAATAGGCTCAGGGAGGTGAAGTCATAATCCCAGGTGCACTGCTGGCAAGGCTGGGTTTAGAATTTAGGGCCTCAGCCACCTCCAAGTCTCCAATGTCCTCCCCACAAGCATAAGTAAGTGTTTCTTTCTTCCCTGACCATAACTGTCAAACTAAGGTATTAGTTCTCTACAAAAAGAGAATAAAATAAAGTACAGAGACAGACAAATGCTTTGCCATCGTCCTCCCTGGTCAGCGTCCCAGCCTGTGTCCCGTTGCTCTGGCAGCCGGGCCTGCTGAACCATCCCCACCATGCCCGAGACCTGGGTCCCGCCATCTCTCTCTTTCCCCTCCTCCTTCCCCCTCTCTCCTTCTCTTTCCTGCCACTCTTGAGTGACCACTGGGACTCTGTTGTTGATGGAAGGTTACAAGGAGAGCACACACACACACACTCACTGCAAATGCACACACTCACAGTCACACACACATATACACACACATGCTCGTACACACTGAATACACATGAGCACATACACCATGCACACATACACACTCATATGCACTCACACATGCACATATACACACATGTATACACATGCACACTCACACATACACACAAGGGCCTTCCAGGCTCACTTATTTCAGGACAAGTTAGGTCCAAGAATCCTCTTTTCTTAGCCCCATAATTCATTTCCCTGCTGTTTCTTCTTTTACGAATACACATATCTTTCCATCAGTCAGCATCTTAGTGGTGGGAAATGGGTTATAGCTGGAGGTTAGCTCTAGTTCCAGAAAATTCCGCATTTCCTTCTACTTCTTCAGAGCATCTTTTGCAGGTTCTCAGGCAACGGGCCCTGCTTTTCCCCAGAGAGCAGGTTTCCAACCACATGCCCACCTGCTCTCCTCTCCATAACCGCCCTGGGCTGGTCCTTCCCTGCTGAGGAGCACTTCTCCTTATAGCACTCTTATTCAGAGGCCACGGAAAGAGCATCACATAAATTTAGGATGGAAGAAGCTAAACGGTGACAACGAGAGGTAAGAACACATTTTATAAGGAGTGACTGCTACTTCACCTCCTGCCAAGGGAGTAGAGAGTTCCACAGCTTCTAATTTCTTTTAGTTAATATTTTTTAATTGAAGTATAGTTGATTTACAATCTTATATTACTTTTAGCTGTACAATATAGCAATTCAATATTTTTTATAGACTATACTCCATTTAAAGTTATTGATAAAGAAGATGTGGTACATATATACAATGGAATATTACTCGGCCATTAAAAAGAATGAAACAATGCCATGTGCAGCCATATGGATGGACCTGGATGTTATCATACTAAGTGAAGTAAGTCAGACAGAGAAAGACAAATATCATATGATATCGCTTATATGTTAAAAAAATGATACAAATGAACTTATTTACAGAACAGAAACAGACTCACAGACTTAGAGAATGAATTTATGGCTACCGGGGGAAGGGTGGGGTGGAGGGATAGATGGGGAGTTTGGGATTGACATGTACACACTGCTATATTTAAAATGGATTACCAACAAGGACCTACTGTATAGCACAGGGAACTCTGCTCAATACTCTATAATAACCTAAATGGGAAAAGAATTTAAAAAAGAATAGATACATGTATATGTATAACTGAATCTTATATTACTTTTAGCTGTACAATATAGCAATTCAATATTTTTTATAGACTATACTCCATTTAAAGTTATTGATAAAGAATCTTTGCTGTACACCTGAAACTAACACAACATTGTTAACCAACTATACTCCAACATAAAATTAAAATTTTTAAAATAAATAAAGTCGTTACAAAATAATGGCTATATTTCCCAGTGCTGTACAATATATTGCTTCTGTTTTATGCACAGTAGTCTGTACATCTTAATCCCCTACCCCTGTATTGTCCCTCCCCCTCCCCTCTCCCCACTGGTAAACACTAGCTTCTTCTCTCACAGCTTCTAATTTCTGACCTTGACTTTGGTCTTTGCTACTCAGGCCTTGCGAAGCCTTCTCTGAGGTCTGCATCCAAGTTCCATAGAAATGAGTGACTGACGGTGGATGAGGCAGGGTCCTGAGCCCCTCCCACCCCCAGTGAGAGGGCCCTGCCTCTTGGCCGAGTTGGTAAAGAGCTTCCTATTCCCATCACAGCCTGTATTAGTCAGGAGAAGTGTCAGGGGAAGAGGGTCAGGGAGATCAGGGTACACTGGAGAGAGGATGGGGAGCTCCTTGGCCCAACGCCTTTCCCCTCAGTCCAGTGAGGAAGGCAGCCTCGCCTTCCAACATGGGCCACAGGGGACTACAGTATGGGTGGCCATGGAACCCACGATCCCACAGGTGCCAAAGACAAAGATGAGATGGACCCTAATCCCCAACGCTCCAGTGGCCCCTAGCTTCCCGAAGGGTGCCGTTGACAAAGGGAAGCACAGTCCTGTACTTGTGAGCTCAGGGCTGATGGGCCCCCCCACCCATTCCAGACCCTCACAGTTTGCAGACCTCCACCCAGTGGTGTCTGCACCCTGGTTCAGGCCAGAGCCTACGGCAGCTCTCCTGGACACCCATATGCACCCTGAAATGTGCGAGGACTTCCCCACTCTGCATGGAGACATGGCCTCAGCCTGAGCCTAGCACCCCGTCTCTCTGACACTGCACCTGCCAGAACCCGGGCGGTGAGCAGGGGGACAGACAAGGCAATCTGGGAGCACACGTGTGCCGTGCCAGTCTCCTTGCCTGGGCCCTTCCGCAGGAAATCCCTGCCCTTCAGAGGGAAATCCGACATGCCCCACAAGTCCTTGTCTGTTGCTGGGTCCATCAAGGAATGGATTCTGCGTGTCATTTTGCAGCAAGGTTGAGCAAACAGCTTCAAATTAGATGAGTCCAGTTTGATGTGATTTTGAATAAACAAATAACAAGAAAAAGAAAATAGAAAATGAGAAATCTTCTGATCAAAGTACCTACATTTACAACAAGGCACAATCGTTTGACTGGCTCTCCCCAAGTTTACAGGGAGTGATAGAACTGGATTAAAACCTGACTTCTTGAGCAATTGACATTCCATTGGAAATGAAAGCTGGAAATGAGATGTAGCCCAGCTGCTGTCACACTGTAGTGGACACGGAACCACCCAAGGGCTTGTTAACACACCCAGAGCTCTGAGTTGGCAGGTCTGAGTGGGACCTGAGCGTTTGCATTTCTCAGGTTCCCGGGCGGTGCTGCGGCTGGCCCAGGGACCCCACTTCGGGAACCACTGAAGTTGTCCCTTTAGCTTGGCCACATGACAATGACACAGTCCCCCTCAACTCTAGATGTTGCCACGAGGGAACAAAATTACGCCTGCAGGAGTGGCTGATGTAGTCACGAGGAGCTCAAGGATTTTCAGATATATGCTGATCCAATTATTGTCCACTTAAAAATGAGGATCACTGAAATCTTGGGGTCTAAGTCACTGGATATTTTCGTTCTTTCTCTTACCCTTGGGGCTTTAGTTCTTAGCTGTGGTTTCCATGAATTGATGTCAGCTAATATTGGGCAGAATTACATCCTCTAAATCACTCTTGAAGGCCTTGTGGTATTTAAAGTATCTTTTGTTTCCAACATCCTGGAATACTTAAGTAACTCTTTTCCAGATCAAATAATGTCCCCTGTGTTTTGGTTTATTTACAGTTTTTTCTGAGGCTGCAGGAGAGCCAGACCTTATTGTTGGCATGCAGCTGGGCTGTTTTCACCCTCTGCTACCTGGCAGTTAATTGAAACAAACATCCTGGAAAAGAGAAAGTCGCCAAACAGGGGACCCAAGAGTGCAAGCCCTCAGGCCGGGCTTGCTACCTCATTGCTGAATTCAAACAGCAAACCCCGAAACTGAGAAAGCTCCCCCTGCCCAGGCAGGTCTGGGTTTTCTTCCTTAGGGATAGATTGCACCACTTTTGCTGTGGTTTTTAACATTTTATTGGGAAATATTTTCGAAATTAGAGAAAAATTTAAAAAAAAATCAAGCAAGAACACTCATATACCTTTTCCTCAGCATCAAATATTATTTCCTTTTTCCCCATCTGCTTTTGCGTTTGTTCTCTCTCTGTCTATATGTGTGTGTATATAATGTTTTCTGAATCGTTTGAGAATAGCTTGTGTGGGTCATGGCGCTTTACTCCTAGAAGTGGGTGTGCTTTTGCATAACCGTAGTACCATTATCAACTGCGGTGAATTTAACCTTGGTGCAATTGCTTCATCTAGCCCACTATCTATATTCCAATTTTGACAACTGACCCAGTAATGTCTTTTATGGCATTTCCCCCTCCAGTAAAGGAGCTGGTCTAGGACCATTTCCTTCATCTGGTTATCCCATCTTTTAATCCCCTTTCACGTGAAACGGTTCAGAATCCTGCCCTGTATTCTCAGTGTGGGTCTGCCAGTGTTTGCTCATCTAGAGCTGGTCCATGCCCTGCATGAGGGATACTATGCATCGTGCATCACACCCAGAGCACAGGCTGTGGTCTGCCCTCATTGCTGAGGCAGATTTTGATCGTCCAGTCACTGTGTGATACAATGTCTCCACTCTGTAGTTACTAGTTTTCCCCTAATTTCTAATAAGAAATCTGTGGGGAGGCACATTAAGACATGTCAACCTCCTGCTCCTCATCCAAATCTATCCCTGCCCCCGAATAGACTGAGCATTCACTGACGATTCTTGCCGGAACCACCTTGTACAGCGATGGTTGCCAAATGGAGCTTTTTCAACCCAGCTCACCCTCCACTTTATCGGCTGAACGAGGCATTCCACAGTAGGCAAGAGCCCGATCTTCTCCCCCACTTATTTTGTGTATCTACTTATTGTCGACACGGAGGCAGGAATTTTTGCAAAAATTCGTTACCATCCTCAATGATGCTGAAATAAAAAATTGACCCAGATGTGGCTGCTGGGATCTCCTTCCAGTGGCAACTGTGATCTGTGTCCTCATGACAAGAGCCTGTCTTTTTTGTTGTTGTTGTTGTTTTTACCATTTTCTTACTTTCTGACACAATAAGATGTTCCAAGTTCATCTTCTACTTTCTCTGTCCCAACCCTGGGATTTGCCATTTTTATATCTAAAACAAGATAGTTGACTTCTACTTGGTTTACTTCGATGCTACAAAGAAAGTTTTCTTTAATAAGTACTTAGAGTCTAAATTGAAGTCTCCTAGTTAAATAGGACTCCTTTGGTGACAAGAAACAGAAAACTTGACTTGAATGAGCATAAACAAACACCATTAAATTGGTCGACAGAATCCAAGGAAAGGTTGAACAACCAACCTCTGGAAGTAGAGTGGTGCTTCTGAACCCCAGGGAGCACTAATCCCCAGATACAGATGGTGTCAGGCTTCCTTAGTTTCAGGACCTGGTCTTTCCTTCTCTCAGGGGGGCCACCGTGAGCCCAGACCCTTCCTCCAAAGGGCAGGAAACATGGCACCCAGAGTGCCCTTGGCTCCTGTGGTTCAGCTTCCACATTGGGGAATTCCTGCTCAAAAACCCTGGGGAGAGACTCAGTGTTTCCTAGAGGATCAGGTTTCCATCCCTGGATTAATCAAGAGGGCCATGGAGAAGGTCTCGGAAAAGAACGGGGCAGCTTCTGAGCTGGTGGACTGGAGGCAGAGGCGGCGGCCCTGGGAGCACTAAGCAGATCCCCGCACACACATCTGCTCAGACACCATAATGGTTGGTTGATTTCCTGCTCACTCTGCTCAGGTGCTGCAAATGAGTTATTCTTTTCTTCTAAGAGACACTGGAATGTAAAGTTTCCAACAACCACAAAACCATATCACGTCCCCGACAGAGATTCACGGGTGGCAGCAGTGAAGTACTTAGAGGAGCAGCCAGCATACCCCTTGCCTCACACTCACCTGTCTGCCCTGTGACATTAAAAAAAAATATTGGGAAAAGGCCACTGGAAGGGAAGGAGACTTGGAGACTGGTCCCAAAGCTCTGTGACCTTAGGCAACTGGTCAACCTCGTGAATCTTAGACTAGCTTGAAAGTCAGTTTCTGCTCTAATGTCCCATGACTGTGTGGTCTGTGTTAAAGCAGAGTTATTATTTTGACAACTCTGGCCTTGTCTCCACATAGACCTCGGCCAACCATGACTGTTGGTGACCACAGACAGACAGAGAGTCCAGTCCTGGTCTAGCCCCTTCCCCTCCCTATTACCTAATGTTCAAATCCCTTCTGGCATGCCTTGTACATTTTTCTGGTTTGGACCCGATCTCTGGGTCCTGTTTCACCCGTCAAATTCCAAATTAGGTGTGTCTAGTGCCATAACAAGGTGTGGCCAGAAAGAGGCCAGCATGCCAGACTCCTCTACCCCGAAGTGGCAGGCACTGCCCTCATCATCCTAAGAACAGCCTCACTGCACTCAGCTGACCTCACATCCCCAGACTTCCCCATCACCACCCACGGTGGTCATAACACAGCCACTCCCACCACCAGCTAGAAGGGTCTTTTCAATGAGTCCAGGGCTCCCACCACGGTCATGGAACCTGCAGGAAGACACCTGGAAGTGGGTGCTAGGTGACAGGGCTAGGTGACTCGTGTTTTGGATTTATTATGAATGTGTCACATTTCTAGGACTGTGAGCATGCCTGCAAAGTGGATATGAGACTAAACTATTGGTTCCACCATGAGGGGTGGGATTAGTGGTTCCGGGGCCCTGCCAGAAACGCAGCTGTATAGACAAGCCACAGTGACCTAATCTCCCAAACTATGAGCTGGTCCCGGCCAGCTGCAATGGGGGAGTGCTAGCTGGGGAGTGTGGAGGGAGCCTGAGTGGAGTGGGAAGGTATGTGAGTGTTTGTGGATATGGGAGGTGGGGGGAGAGGACTGTATAAAAGAGAAAGAGAAAGATTTCAGGGAGAGGCCATATAAGCAGATGTGAGCAGTCCTGTACTCGGGGAGGAGTGAAGACACGACAGCTAAACAAAATGAAAAGAAGCCAGTGCCCTTAGGAGGAGCAAAAAACAGCAGAAGAAGGGATGGACTGCTTTTGTCCAGAAGAAGTGAGTCATGTTTCATTCCCAGAAAAAAAGCCTAATAAAAAGAAATTGTTGGGAAAATAAGTGAGTTTTAAAATATTTGGTTATTTGCAAGAAGGGATTGGTGAGCCGTTGAGTCCTCACCTTGACAAGGTTTTCCCTGGAGATAAGTGTACACAGGCTTACATCTCTCCACCATGTGACTCCCTGAGGCTTAATGAGTAGGCGTCCGGTGGGGATTCCTTCCATCCCCTTAGTCGATGTCTACTGAGCACCTACTGTGTGCTACACTCTGTAGTAGGCGCAGGGGAAACACAGAGGAGGAGGCTTCGCAGCCCAGCCTGGGAGAAGAACAGAGATGGGGACAGGTGAGAAGAGGGTAGCAGGGCACATGCTGCACACGGGCATATGGGTGACAGCAGGTCAGTTCCGTTCGCTCTGGGGACACCAGGGTGATGATGCCCAGGAGAGAAGCAGCTAAATCTCCCTGGGGAATCAGGGGATATGCAGGACCACAGCATCGCTCCAGCACATACAGGATGGTGGCATGTGGGGCTGGTGGACAAGACCAGGATCCCAGCTGATTCCTGTATGGAAACTGACAAACATCAGGGTCAATGCAGAGCAGATACAAACATGATGAGGGCTCTTCCCTGGCCTGGGATGCCCATCTCACCCACTTCGCCTGTTGAATCCTTCATTCCCCTGCGATCAGCTCAAACACACCCCCTAAAAGACAGGCACCTGCCCTCAACCAGCTCACCCCACGCTGCTCCAAAGTCCCAAGGTTTTACATATAGTCTCCCAAAGTAACTGAATTCTTATTTAACACTCAAATGAACAAGCTCTTATTTTATGTTTCCATCATAGCAAAGCAAGCCTTAATGGAAATTTCCTTTAAGTCTAAAAATGACAGGGCCATCTCAGTTCATTCAAAAGCGAGTAATTTAAATTCTAGCTACAAGTTGGAAAGAACCCACATGTTTGACAAGAAAGAACATTGTGTTTTCTTGTGCCCATCAATCTGTTAGTACTAAATAGCATTTTCAAAAGCAAGGAATTTCAAAGCAGTGACAAGTCTATACTCTAAAGGGACACTGGATGTAGGTGCCTAAGGTTCCAATCGTTTGAGAACCCAAGAAAAAGGGTGGGGGATGCTTAGAGCCAACGGGGGTGCTTAGACTTGGGGCGTAGTCACCCCTGTCCTTACCACACACCGACAGGGGAGCTGCTGCCCTGGGACACAGTCCAGCTACCATCCAGTGAAGTCACAAGTTCAACTGAGGGGAGGCGTGACCAATTGGCATGACACGATGCATGATAAAATTATTGAGAAATTAAATACTTCAATCTCAGTGACATTTGTTCGATCATCTGAACATTCTGTCCAGCTACATTTTTGTCCCCTTGTCATTTTGGTGCTGATACACACATCTGCTTCCTTGAGACACTGAATCGAGTTTCTGCTTAGCACTTGAATTCCGAGGTAGGAATGCAGGACTCAGGGTACCCATGATGTTGCAGATAGTTGTCCAGACAAGAGGTTGGGGGTTACTCAACTGGCCCCCAGATTTGCCGACTTTGAAATAAAAACCAATCCTCTCTCCTGTCAGTTTTCCGTTTCTCAGTAAAGGTAAAAGTTGGTTTTCCTGGTTAAATATGCAAAAACAAGAACAACCTGAGGGTTGGTAATGAACACAGCCTGAGGGTTTGTAATGAACACCAGAGGGCCAGGCTAAAAGCTCTCTCACGCTGAGGTAGTGGAAGCTTATGGCAAACCCAGTTGGAAATAAGGTGACTTCAGTCTCAGGGTGTTCTCCCAAGCAAGCAGGAGTGGTTTGGCAAGAGACTTGCAAGCTTTACACAGATTCTACCGAGATGTATTCGAGCCATTTTCCCTGGTTTTGATGCACGATAACTTGCCTCATAGGTGAACTTTTACAAAACAAAAAGGCAGACTTAAGGAAACAAAAAGACTGCTTGTCCAGAGTGAGGTCAAATCTGAAACTGGATTCCATCCAATTGGCATTATTAATTCAAAGGACCCACTGGACTCTGAGGCTGGAATAGCTCAGGCTGCTCTATTTCCATCCCTTTCTCTCCCACACCACAGCTCAGGGTCTTAAGAAGATTCCAAATTCAATAGGGACAGACATTTAAGAAGAAAAACTCATTTTATTTAAAACTTCATTTTATTAAACTCAAGGAATTTGTCTCTAGGTTTAAAGAGAGTTGATCCGATGACTCAAAGTTTTCGTGTTGGCCTCCTCTGAGGGCTTGGGAAAGCCTCACATACCCACAGAGGATGCAGCTGACAAAACAGACAGTTGCTGATCCTGACATCAATGGGTACTTTCAGTTGATTCAGATGGGTTAGAAATGCCCCATTTGCGTTGAGTTCTCCAGGGCAGGAAAACAGAGAGGAGAGGCATCAGGCGTGTCCGAGGCCAGGAACAGTGTCCTGCCTTTTCATCAGCTCCATCTATGACTGTTTCTAAATTTGAGAAAATTGTCCAGTTGCTGATGTGTCCAGATCTCCGACCATACTTTCCTGCAGTGTCAACGCCACAGATGGATGACAGTAATGGATGTCGCGCATGGACAGAATAGATCACCGGCGGAGCACAGCCTCAGCAAAAGGCAAAGCCTCGTGCAGGAAGGCAGTCACGCCCACCCCCAGGCATGGCCCACGCAGTCCCCAAACATGAGTTTCAGTGGGTAGCTTGTCTGCCAGCTGTGTGTTTGTGATCACCAGGAGAAACACGCTCCGCACAGCAAACACTGAAAACTGCCGTGTATGTGCAGAACAATGAAGTACAGATGTTGACCCTCGTAGGAGATGTTTTACAACGGATTCAATTATTGAAGATTTTTGTCATTCTTAATCCCATAAACCATCCTCAAAGAGCATATAGGCCTCCTTTCAACCCAGAAAATGCTGAGTGATGCCTGGATTAGAGGTACAGTTGAGACCGTATGTCTCTGTTCAATGGGGAAAAGAAAATGTCTTTCTCCCTAAAAAGAGCCTATAAGAGTGACTAGAGGTCATTTTCTTAGAAAGTTTAGTGTGAAACAAGACAAAACATATTTGCCCAACACACACAGACGTGCATGCAACCCATGCAAATATCTGTGTCTTTAATTATCATAAATAATTAGGAGAGTAGATTTTACTCAGAAGAGCTTAGTTGAGACATTTGTTTCTGATGAGCTTTTCCCCCTCTACAGAGTTAGAAATATCACTATAAATGTGCTGGTTAACAATGTCTATCTCCAGCTCAGGAAGTGTTGACACAGATGTTTGGCTAATCATTGATAGCAAACAGCTATTCCCATAAAGGCGAAGATTAGTCGGAATTGGCATGCATTTCTTTCTTCTGTGAGCCTCGTTTGATTATAGATGATGTTTTGTTAGAGTGTATCCATGCAACCTCATAAATGATGTAAAACCCAAGAAAACAGGAACCCTGTGCCAAAACCAAATTAAATATGCGTCCGAAAAATGCAAGCTTGATTTGGGTTCAGGTGCCATGAAGCTTGCCTCAATCTATTGTTGCTAAAACCTCCAGGGAAACTATAAAAAGCAACCCTGACATTAATATCAATTTAAAGTTGGTATCACTGCCAACATTTATTCCACATGAAGCCCAGCTGGCTGTATCATCTTGAGCACAATATAGAGTGGCAGCATTGCAACCTCCAAAAGGCTATGAAAAATGGCCCACACAGACTGGGTGAGGAGAAGACTTCTTATCTGTGTAAATGCACTGCAACTGTCCCGGTTTTCCTTGTGAGCAGCAGAGATGGTCTGGGAGTTGGATGCAGAGCTTGTTCTCTGGGTAAGCAACTTCAGAGTCTCCGAGCTGTGTCATGCCCCTTCCTCCTTCCATCAAGAAGTACAAGAAGCCCAAGAAGTACTTTCAGATGGCTGCCTCTCCTTTGCCACCCATCTCACAGAGGTCCCTGGAAATCCACACAGAATTACCATACGGTTACTTCCAGAGCATCTTGGGAAATCTAAAGTCCTCTGTCTTATTTCTCTCCTACTCACCACCACGGGATGGGGTTCAGGGGAACCAGAACAAGTCCAGAGCTCAGCTGAGTACTGGGTGGCTTTCCTTCATGTACCATTTTAAAAGGCACCCATTCCCAGGTGAAATGCCTACTTCCAGGAAGAACCCTGCCAGGTGCCGTGGAGGAAAGGAAGACCAGGATGCAAAAGAGTTGCATAAACTTTGACCTGGAACTGAAACATGGACTCCGGGAAGCAAAGTCATAGAGGAAGGAAGATGGTTGGTTTGAGATAGTTGAAACCCCTGCATACCTGGCAAGAAAGTCACTGACATCCGGTGTGCAGGGAGAAGGCTGAACAAGCTTCCCCAGCAGGGAAGTAACGTCTTGTGTCCTCGGAGGACCCGCACTTGTGATTGGACCTGTTCCACGGCTCATCGCAAGGGAGCTCCCTCTGTAGCAGGTGTGGACTCTGGCCATCCTCATGGCCTTACATTGAGACTTTTTATTCACGTGACAATAAGCACCTCACACAGTCTTCTGCTCTTTCTTCCATTTCACAAATGCTAGTTTAGCTTCTTCTATGCAGAGTGACTTACCCCAAACACCCATTTGTACTGTGATAAACCTCTACACAGATCCTCCTCAACTTACTATGGGGTCACCTCCTGGTAAACCCTGGTAAATTGAAAATGTGGTAAGTCAAAAATGCATTTAATATACCTAAGCTACCAAATGTGGCTTAGCCCAGCCTGCCTTAAACGTGCACAGAACACTTACATTAAAAGACAGTTGGGGGGATTCCCTGGTGGTGCAGTGGTTAAGAATTCGCCTGCCAATGCAGAGGACACGGGTTTGAGCCCTGGTCCGGGAAGATCCCACATGCGACGAAGCAAATAAGCCCGTGCATCACAACTACTGAGTTCGTGCTCTAGAGCCTGAGAGCCACAACTACTGAGCCTGCGTGCCACAACTACGGAGTCCGCTCACCTAGAGCCGTGCTCCGCAACAAGTGAAGCCACCACAGTGAGAAACCTGCACATTGCAATGAAGAGTAGCCCCCGCTCGCCGCAACTAGAGAAAGCCCGCACGCAGCAATGAAGACCCAACACAACCAAAAATAAATAAATGGACAAATAAAATTTAAAGATTGTTGGGAAAAACCATCTAACACAAAGCCTATTTTATAATAAAGTACTGAATGTCTCACATAATTGATTGAACACTGTGCTGAAAGTCGTATGGGCACAGGCTGGTTGTCAATGTATCAGTTGTCAACCCTCATGATTTTGGGGCTGACTGGGAGCTACAGCTCGCGACCACTGCCCAGCATCATGAGAGAGTATTGTGATACATATCACTAGTCCGGGAAGAGATCAAAGTTCAAAATTCAAAGTACAGTTTCTACTGAATGTAGAGACATTTTGTGCCATCATAAAGTCAAAAAATCATAAGTCCGTATTTCTCTTTCTCTGTCTGACTTACTTCACTCAGTATGACAAATTCTAGGTCCATCCATGTTGCTGCAAATGGCATTATTTCATTCTTTTTAATGGCTGAGTAATATTCCATTGCATATATATACCACATCTTCTTTATCCATTCTTCTGTCGATGGACATTTAGGTTGCTTCCATGTCTTGGCTATTGTAAACAGTGCTGCAATGAACATTGGGGTGCATATATCCTTTCAGACCATGTTTTTCTCTGGATATATGCCCAGGAGTGGGATTACAGGATCATACAGTAGCTCTATTTTTAGTTTTTTAAGGAACCTCCATACTGTTCTCCATAATAGCTGTATCAAGTTACATTCCCACCAACAGTATAGGAGGGTTCCCTCCTCTCCACACCCTCAAAAGAAATGATACAAATGAACTTATTTACAAAACAGAAACAGACTCACAGTCACAGACTTAGAGAATGAATTTATGGTTACCAGGAGAGAAGAGTGTAGGGAGGGATAGTTAGGGAGTTTGGGATTGACATGTACATGCTGCTATATTTAAAATAGATAATCAACAGGGACCTATTATATAGCACAGGGAACTCTGCTCAATATTATGTAACAACCTAAATGGGAAAAGAATTTGAAAAAGAATAGATACATATATATGTATAACTGAATCACTTTGTTATACAACTGAAACTATCACAACATTGTTAATCACCTATACTCCAATATAATATAAAAAGTTAAAATGAAAAAAAAAATTGCATGTAGAACCATCATAAATCAGGGACCATCTGTATATGTCAGTCTCACCAAAAACAAAGGTGTCATGTTCTTTCTTGTTAAGTGAAATGAATAAGGAGGATGCAGGGCAAGCAAACACACTCTTGGGGTGTTACATCTCCTCCTAAGGTCTTCAGATATTTATATTTACCTTCAGGATAGTCAGTAGGGTCAGACCCTCATTTGCACAATCAACTTTACCTGATAGCTCCTGTTCATGCTTGAAAACTCAACTCAGAGTCATCAAAGGCAGGGCTTCTGTGCTAAGTCCTCAGCACCTATGCAAACATCTACCAGAACTAATTAGATGGCATTTACCCATCTGTCCTTCCCCAGTAGATTCTGAATTTCTTGAAGAGGAATTCTCTTCCTCTTCTTACAAGGGCACTAATCCCATCATGGGGGCCCCACCCTCGTGACCTCATCTAAACATAGTCACCTCCTAAAGGCCCCACCTCCAAATACCATCACAGTGGGTGAGGACTTCAACATATGAATTTGGGGAGACAAGAACATTTAATCTACTATAGGTAACCACTAGCCACATGTGACTATGGAGCCCTCGAAATGTGCATAGTGTGACTGAGGAACTGAATATTTAATTGTATTTTATGCTAATTAATTTAAATATATATTTCAATAGCCAGATACTGGGGGTGGCGCTCTCAGCTGTCTGCTGGGAGAAGCGGCCTGGCCAGAAGGAGAGGCAGAAGAAGGGGAGCCAATGGGCCGTCCTGTCATTGGCTCTAAGGACACGAGAGGCCCACAAACACTTCCAAGAGTGAGGTCTGCGGGGAGGGGGAGCTACCAACTGAGAAGGGAGAGGTTCCAGGGATGCTCAGGTTGACTCAGGGAAGACATGTGTGCAATGCCTATGGGACCTCTACGTGGGCATCTCAAGGATAAAACAAGCAGGGAAGAGCCTGTAATGACTGACTCCAGAGCCATCACTCTGTCTCTGAAATATGAAGTCTGTCAACAGGACAAGACACTGTATTAGAGGCGGTCCAGCAACGTGTCTGTTTTCTCTCTCAGAGAGGACTGGGCAAGTCATACAGGTCCTGGTCAGCCACTCAGCTCAGATCCAAACAGCTTGTCATGGGGCTGGAACATTTATTTAGGGGCAAGGGGATGGCTGAAGCCCCTTAAATCACCCCCACGCTCTATTTCCCACATACCTAACTGTTAGATAAAGTTGTTGAGAAATCCTGGAATGCCCCCCAGATTTCCTTAAACCTTATTTCTCACAGTGAACTCTCAGCAAAGAGATAAATTTAGATCCCCCCGTTCAGCAAGCCCCGCACCCTGGTGATTGTGCAGGATGATGTTTTCGATTACACTTTTATTATCTCGTGTTTCTCTTCCAACTGAGAATCCCACTTTCTCATCACTTTCCAGGTCCTCCTGATCTGTATTCCTTTCTCCTCCTCACAAGACCATCATGAAACTGCTTCAATCACCAGTAAATGGTGGAAAGAATGAATGAGTTTGGCTTTAAACACTCCTAAGTAGACAGTTGGGAAGTGGCTGAAAATTAAAACCAGGCAGCTTAATGACATTAGTGAGGCCTGCTTGAGAAGATGAGCCTGACCTCCAGACTCTGGGATCAGTGTACCGATGACATCAGAGCTCCGAGGGGGTGGCTGAGGCCAGGAGCCCTGGAGCAGAGGAAACCGTGCAGTAGGGCTTGTCTCTTCTGTCCCACAGGAGCCCAGCTTGTCTCACGTTGAAGTAGGAAATCGCAGCTTCCTCCAATCAAGGAGGGGAGCTGAGGGTTCCTGCAGAGAGGAGCTTGGCATGGAGGCGAAAGGGGGATAATCCTTTAGCATCTCCCCAGAGTTCAGCCCTCTCCCCCCAACACTGGCTGAAAATGTGGAGCTGCAACCATCCAATCGCTGACCCCAGGGAGCCTGGTTTGACTAGATGTTTTCACTTGCTAGATTTCACTAAAAACTTTACAAAGTGACTTTTACAAACTTATGATCCAAAACTCAGAAAGGGAGATTAGGTGTAGCTTGGGGAAAACAATGGGTTGGAGCATGTGATGCTTTCCATATTAACAAGTCTCAGTTTGGAGGTTTGGGATGGGGGGTTTCTTTTGATGTCTCATTGAGAGCAAACAAAACATGAATTGTCCTGGCACCCCGTAAAGAACATCAGTGCCATGATTGTTTTTTGTTTTTTTTGTTTTTTTTTTTTTTTGCCATGATTGTTAATTATCTAATCGCCTCAAATATATTGAACATTTTATCAACCACAAGTAACAATGAAGCTTAAATAGACTCCTATTAAAATATTCATTAAAAGGCAACCATGGAACCACCACACAGATTCTTTCAATCCCCAGAACAGCAAGCCAGGCAGCAGTGGGGAAAGTGATTTTGCCAGACACGGAAAGAACTTTGCCAGGTTCTCAGCATCAACCTCTTGGGAGCCTCTCTGCATATGCCATGCATTCTACTTCCCCCAACCCAGATCAAATCTCTTCTGACTCATTTTTATTTTCCCAATCACACACGGAACATCTCAGTAGCACAGAAAATATCTAAAGCCAGTGCAATCCTGGTGCCCCCAACAAAAAGGCAGTGAATGTGGAGTCAGTTCTAAGACAGCCCCCAGATTCCCACCATGGTCCCTCAACCCCATGGTGTACACATTGGCTCCCAGTCTATCAATCAAACACTTATCTGGGTACTGCTGTTATGGGATCTTGTCGTTGGGATTAAGGTCCAAAATATTGAATACGTTGACTTCAGGTTCGGGAGCTTACCCTGGGTGAGCCTGACCTAATCAGGTGAGCCTACACACGGGATAAGACTCTTCCTGAAGAAAGAAATTGGAAGACTGAGGGTGAGTCAACATGAGGGGGACTCATGTTGCTGACTTTGTTGCTGACTTTGAAAATGGCGGGGGACGACTCACATGGCAAGGAATGTGGATGGCCTCCGGGACCTGGAGTCCTCAGTCCTACAAACCATGCGGAAATGAATTTCAACACCAACCTGCATGACTTTGGAAGCAGAATCTCTCCCTGAGCCTCTGGAAAGGAAGGAAGCCCAGCCAACACCCCGGTTTCACCGTGTGGGACCCTGAGCAGAGAACCCAGCCTCACTGTGTCTGGCCTTCTGACCTGCAGAACTACGAGCTAATAAATGGCTGTTTGTTTACACTGTTAAGTTCTGTGACTTTACACAGCAAAGGAAAACTAACAAAATCTGCTGTGCAGTCAACAGATGCAGACTCTTGAGCAGAGTCCCCCATCGCACAGCCGCAGGACGTCAGTGTTCTCAGCAAAGAGGGCTGTCCTCCAGCCCTCATTGGAAAATGGGGAGGGCTGCCCAGAAAATGTACAGAAGTCGGTCAGAAGAGTCGAAACTGACTCCAAGATAGCGTGCATCCTGTTGTCTTATCAGTGCTCATCGTTAATTCCACCTGTTTTCTTTTTCACTAAGAGAGATATTTTGTCTTTTTCACAATTTTGCTTGAAAAAGCATAGTATCAGGGAAATAGCGTTTCCTGGGCTACAGAGCTTAGAAAGCTGGTATTCACGGGGATACCACCAGGGAAGTCCCTGTTTTAACTTTTTAAAAATGATACTTTGGGGCTTCCCTGGTGGCACAGTGGTTAAGAATCTGCCTGCCAATGCAGCAGACACGGGTTCGATCCCTGGTCCGGGAAGATCCCACATGCCGTGGAGCAACTAAGCCCGTGAGCCACAACTACTGAGCCTGCATGCCACAACTACTGAAGCCCACACGCCTAGAGCCCATGCTCCACAACAAGAGAAGCCACGGCAGTGAGAAGCCTGAGAACCACAACGAAGAGTAGCCCTCGCTCACCGCAACCAGAGAAAAACCCGCGCACAGCAACGAAGACCCAACGCAGCCAAAAATAAAATAAATACAATAAAATAAATTTTTAAAAAAATGATACTTTGACAGAAATTTGGCAAAAGGATATTAAAGTTCTCAAATGGATGTTTCTTCTCTGCAACAGTAATTTAGCATCAAGGAATTTACCCTCTGGATATAATTGGATAGATGTGGGAAGACAGCTATAAGGAAGTTTGGGCAACTTTGTTTAATGAGAACCAAAAGAAAAAAAAATACAACATACATCACTGTTTCTCAACCCAGGGGGATTCTGCCTCCAAGAGATGCTTGGCCGTGTCTGAAGATAGTTTTAATTGTCACAGCTGAAAGGGGCTGCTACTGGCATCTAGTGGGCAGAGGCCAGAGACGCTGCTCAACATTCTACCATGCCCAGGACACACCCACCACAGAAGATGACCCAGCCCAAAATGCCAACAGTGCCAAGGCCAAGAAACCCTGACCAAAATGCACAACTGCAGAGATTAGGTTGAATCAGTTAAAGTGCAATGTTTTGCAAGCATAAGAAAAAACTATGGTATCGTAGGTCTAGATTCATATTTATGTTTAGAACTCATTGTTAAATGAAAAAAAATGATTATAAATTTATACTTGAAATTGTCATATGGCTAGAAAAAACATAATAAATACTTATATATTTATAGAATATTATATCTCATGTTTCCCATGGAGAGACGAATTATATGTGTCTATAGAAAGTAGCATATGAATGAAATATAATTATATATATACATATTATCATATTTATTCTTCTGTATCTTTTGTCAATTGATTTATATATCAGTTGACTTCCTTTGTGGTGTGATGATGCCTGAGGTTCCTTCACTAAGGAGTCCTGTCTCTAAGTGAAGACACAGTTAAAGCTGTTATAATGTGGCACATATATACAATGGAATATTACTCAGCCATAAAAAGGAACGAAACTGAGCTATCTGTAGTGAGGTGGATGGACCTAGAGACTGTCATACAGAGTGAAGTAAGTCAGAAAGAGAAAAACAAATACCATATGCTAACACATATATATGGAATCTAAAAAAAAAAAAAAAGAAAGAAAAAAAAATGGTTAGAAGAACCTCGGGGCAAGATGGGAATAAAGATGCAGACCTACTAGAGGGTGGACCTGAGGATACGGGGAGGGGGAAGGGTGAGCTGGGACAAAGTGAGAGAGTGGCATGGACATATATACACTACCAAACGTAAAATAGATAGCTAGTGGGAAGCAACCGCATAGCACGGGGAGATCAGCTCGGTGCTTTGTGACCACCTAGAGGGGTGGGATAGGGAGGGTGGGAGGGAGACACAAGAGGGAAGAGATATGGGAACATATGTATATGTATAACTGATTCACTTTGTTATAAAGCAGAAGCTAACACACCATTGTAAAGCAATTATACTCCAATAAAGATGTTTAAAAAAAAAAAGCTGTTATAATGCATATGCCTGGAGAGATAGCACATAGACCCTTTATGAACATGTACCCTGCCTAGGAAGCTATTGATTAAATCGGGTGGCCTGCCTGCCACTCAGCTGAGGAGCAGACAGCTTTGGTGCTGAGCTACAGGACTACTCCTAAGAAGAGTGGACCTCCGAACAGCCCAGGAAAGGGATGCAGATGGGGCGGACACAGGTCCTGCCGCTTTCCCTTAGGCCAGCCCTATCCCTCCACTCGCTGAGTCAGCCTGAGAGCAGCAGACCCGAAGAGATAGGGACACGCAGGGCTGTCCATCCCAAACCTGTCCTCCAGCCCTGGCTCTGCCTGTGACTCCAGGTTCCTCGTCTGTGAAGTGAGCGCATTAACCAGCGGTCTCCAGGAGTTTTTCAGTGCTCTGATCCTCTGGATTCCCCATCATGTATCTGTCCCTGCGATTTTGCAGTGAATGGTCTCCACAATGACCACTGATGTTCCTGTTGAAATCGTTCTCTTGGCTTGACAACTTTCTTCTGTTACTTTCAAATGATCACAGACTCCAGGGAGGAGTTTAGGTAAACCTCTTTCCAAGTTCTGGGCCCCAAAAGTCCCCCCAAAATTTCTTCCTACAAAACATTCTCAATCAGGGATGTGTAACCGTGGAAATCCAGAGGGTCAGCCAGCCCTGCTGCTCCCCTGGGAAGGAGGCTGGACGTGTTCTGTGTTTTCTAATTTTTGGTTGGTTCTGATCCTTCACTTGATAACATAATTTTCCCCTTTTTCCTTAAAGCCCAATAAATATCCCACTCTCCAGTGCTTTATTCTGGGAGTAATATAATTTCTGCCTGATCTGTGAGTGCATGTGAATATCTACTCAAGATTGTCATGTAATTTAAGGAGTGTTGAATTCTGTAGATGCTTTGAAACCAGGTGACTTTTGCACCTTATTTCTATTGGGTTGAGCAGTGCGGTGTGATCGAGAGAGAAAGGAACAGCTTTGTGAATAAATAAAATCCCCACAGTATCTTCAGCTTCACTACCTTGTGTGAGGATGAGCTCAGGGGTCCTCAGCCTGGGCGCTATTGATGTCTGAGGCTGGACAATCGGTGTGTGAGGGTCTGTCCTGTGTGTTGTAGGATGTGTCACAGCTTCCTAAGTTACACCTACTGATGCCAGTAGCCCTCCCTCAATCCAGACAGTGTGACAATCAAGAATTCAAGAGTGTCACATCACAGGCCACATGGGGCTCCAGTGGCCTCCACTGTTAGGTGGGGAAGGAGATCAGAAAGCTTCTCTCTATCCAGTGAGGAAGGAAGCCTGCTCTCTGTGCCCCACAGGAATGTGGTCAGTCCCAGACCACGTTTCTGAAGAGTCATCTGTCATGTTGAGCAGTCAAATACCATCAAAGTAAATCATGACTAAAGAAGCTTGGATGATACAAAACACTGGGTCCAACACATACGTTTAAGTGTTATAAGTGATCATCTCTTCATGGTAGAACTAATGATAATTAGGACCTATTTTATTTTATTTTTTGTATTTATTCATTTAACCTAGATTTTCCATTTTTTTAATAATCATTAAATTACTCATTTAAAATTTTTTATTATTTTATTTTTATATATATTTTGTTGAAGTATAGTTGATTTACAATGTTGTGTTCATCACAGGTGTACAACAAAGTGATTCAGTTATACACATACATATATTCATTCTTTTTTAGATTCCTTTCTCATACAGGTTATCACAGAATATTGAGTACAGTTCCCTGTGCCATATAGTAGGTCCTTGTTGCTTATCTATCTGATATATAGTAGTGTGTGTATGTTCATCCCAAGCTCCTGATTTATGCACCCCCCCTAACGTTTCCCCTTTGGTAACCACAGGTTTGTTTTCAATATCTGTAAGTCTGTTTCTGTTTTGTAAATAGGTTTGTATCATTTACAAACCTATCCGTATCATTTTTTAAAATTAGATTCCACATATGAGAGATACCATATGATATTTGTCTTTGTCTGACTTACTTCACTTAGTATGATAATCTCTATATGTATTCCTTTTGAAAATTTTGAATGCTTAGGAAATAGAAGAATGCATACAAATGTTTAATATACACTTAGGTGATGTAGTGGACACACCCTAAGTTGACTCCAACCCAGTGATTTATGTCCTATGTAATCTCCTCCTCTTGAGTGTGAGTGGGGTTTGTGACTTACATTTGAACGACAGAATATGGCAAAGGTGATGGGTTGTCATGTCCATGGTTACATATCACGTAAGATTCTGCCTTGGCAGGCTAGACGAAGAGAGAATCTCCCTTGCTGACTTTGAAGAAGTGAGCTGCCGTCTCTTGGGACCACCTGCAAGAGGGCCATGTGGCAGGGAAGTGCAGGGCGGCCTATAGGAGCTGAGAGTGGTCCCCCGCTGACAGTTGGCAACAAGGTGGAGACCTCAGCCTTACAACCTCAAGGAACTAGATTACGCCAATAATCTGAAAGAACTTGGAAGCAGATCTTTTCCCACTTGAGCCTCTGATGAGACCAATGCTCTACCTGACACTTGATTGCAGCCTGGCAAGACCCAAGGAAAGGACCCAGCCAGGCTGTGCCTGGACTTCTGACCTTCAGAGAGCATGGGATCACTGATATGTGCTGTTTGAGGTGAGTTGTTAACCAGCAATAGATGACTAATACAGGCAGCTTCCTCTCCTTTGAGAACACATGAACAAAATAACCTCCATAAGAGGTTTATAATCTCCATCAGAGATTTCATAAAATAAAAATAAAATTCAGGGCAACTTGTAGCCAGTTAAGTCATCTACCTGTCAGCACTTACTGTCATCACTGATGTTAGGAATGAACTAATGGGCTAAAAAAGTGAAGCTAATGAACTTCAAAGTCTTCATATAGCAAAGAATCAGTCAATATACTGTATTTATATAGTGTATATACTGTACATTTTATGTGGATATAACAATTACTGTATAGTATAACAGGAAATTGTAGTGTGTATTTTGCCAAGGTTTGGCCATAAAAGGAGGAAGGGAAGAGGATTTTATCATGACCATCACTTGCCCAAACATTCTGGTAGTTTAGGAACATGCTATACTAAACAGAAACAGTGGGTGGGTTCTTAACCTTGGTTCCACCCATCATTTCCCACCTAAATTCTCTGAAGTGGTGACGACAAACTGTACCTAAATCTTCAGGCAAGAGGGCCCTCGGTGACTGCTTTGGGGTGTTCACGCATTCCAAGGATTCCCTGAGACCAGCCTGCGCTTCTGGGCTGCACTGGACACTGCTCCTCCCCGCTGCCAGGTCTGTGCCACCTCTCAGCTGTCCAAACGTTGGTCATCCACCCCGACCCAGCTGCTCAAACTGTCCCCATGCCTTTCCTCCACTGCCCTATAAGCCAGTGACTGGTGACTCATGAGGTTTCCAGTTCTGGCCTCTTGCTGTCCCAAGCCTGGCCCGATCATTGTTCTGTGTCTCTGTCGCATGCAGTGCTTGGACGAGGCTCAGAACTACTCATTGTCAGAAGAAAAAAAAGGTACACAGGGCAGGAGCCTGTCACACCTGGAAAGATGAGGGCTGTACCCCTTCACAGAGGTGCATCTTCCCAGGTGGGGGGGCCAACCAGGCCAGGGCTGCCTTTAGTGTTAAGGGAAGATGTTCCCAATGATGACTCCAAACCACGTGTTCAGTAAAGATTTTTAAATGCTTGTTGTTCTTACAGTGATGGGAAGCTGCTCTCTTAGTGAGGGGAAAGGAGATGGGTCTTTTTACAGCACCATGTGAAAACAGAATTCTGGAAACCTGCTTTGGAGAATGTCTTTTTTAAATTAAATATTTTAAGTAATTAGGACAAAGTACTCTAGCCAGGAATATTTTTTTTAACATCTTTATTGGAGTATAATTGCTTTACAATGTTGTGTTAGTTTCTGCTGTATAACAAAGTGAATCAGCTATACATATACATATATCCCTATATCCCCTCCCTCTTGCATCTCCCTCCCACCCTCCCTCTCCCACCCCTCTAGGTGGACACAAAGCACTGAGCTGATCTCCCTGTGCTATTCAGCTGCTTCCCACTAGCTATCTATTTTACATTTGGTAGTGTATTTATGTCCATGCCACTCTCTCACTTCATCCCAGCTTACCCTTCCCCCTCCCCATGTCCTCAAGTCCATTCTCTACGTCTGCGTCTTTATTCCTGTCCTGCCCTTAGGTTCTTCAGAACCATTTTTTTTTTTAGATTCCATATATATGTGTTAGCATAGGTATTTCTTTTTCTCTTTCTGACTTACTTCACTCTGTATGACAGTCTCTATGTCCATCTACCTCACTACAAATAACTCAGTTTCATTTCTTTTTATGGCTGAGTAATATTCCATTGTATATATGTGCCACATCTTCTTTATCCATTCATCTGTCGATGGACACTTAGGTTGCTTCCATGTCCTTAGCCAGGAATAATTTAGATCTTCAGAAAATTTATCAGAATTTTCCAAAACTAAGGAAAAGGTAGATGATTAAAAATCAGATTATATAGAAATGTCTCATTATAAAAGATTTGGTAAATAATTTTCTAAAGAAAGAGAACATTTTGACAGAAAAAAATATAGCAATAAAAGCCCATGATTCCATGCATCCTCAGCTATTATTTATAACCATTATCACGTTTGAGATACATTTGAGAAAACTGGTGTTACACTGAAGAGGATATAAAGCACAGAAAATTTGAGCTGAACCATTGGCATTGACCAGTATAACCTTGCAAATGGCCATTGTCTACATACTGATAGCCAACCGAGGCTAAGATCCCTATTTAGCGAACGACCTGTGATCCTCATTGGTGTGTGGGGCAGAAGAGGTACACTGCCTTCAAAGCTGACTTCGACAAGCCAAGCTGCATTCATTATGTGTGTATTCCTCTCTCTAACAAAGCTCCCTCTGATAAGAATACCTGAGATTACATTTAGAGCCCTCCTGGATAATCAAGAAAAATCTTCTCACCCCAAGACCCTTAACCTAAACACATCTGCAAAGTCCCTTTTGCCATACAAAGTAACAGGGGTGGGATGTGGATAAATTTAGGAGCCATTACTCAGCCCACCACACCAAAATGACACCAAGAGCCTGGGTGCTTGGCCAGGACGACAGTGCAACCACCCTGCACGTGGCCCCTGATGGTCCTCAGAGACACACGTCTTCAACACAGGGCACAGAGCAGTGAGGTGACAGGAAGGACCTGGGCATTGCGGCATCCATGCTGCTGAATGTCGGCTCCCTGAAAGTCCCACCCGTGCAGGCTGAGGACAGACCAAAGCTGAGTTTGTCGCTCACCAAGGTACAGGCAAGCACTACCTTGATTATCTTAGATTTGTCTTGGAGGGGGTGGGGCAAAGCCGGGATATTTATGAGATTTCTGGTGTCTGGTTTAAGGCTGGTCTTTCAAAGTGGAGTGGGATTAGGATTGCTTAAAGTTCATGATATAATAATTTAGGAGAGGCAGACTCAGCAAGTCTTGAGGGCATATAATCATCCACCATTATCCATTGCAAATCGAGTAGTCTAATGTTCATTTAAATTACTATTGAGGAAGCTCCTGAAATTAGCAATAAAGTTATTTGCAAGTTTTATCCTCCTGGGCAAGAGTTATCTGGAAAGGTGAAGTCAGGTTGATTTAGACAGTGGAATGGTAAACCGATGTTAATGTAGACAGTCAGTTATGTGGGCAGACTTTTGGGTTCTCAACACCCAGCCTACCAAAAATTCCTAAATGAATCAGATTCAAGCAGAGCGTGCTTCTGGGAGGCCCCCACTTGATAGAAAACCCAGAAGGCACTGCTAGGAACTGAGACGGTCAGACCAATGGTGAGGGCAGGACGCCGTGCCCTGGGTAATTTGCAAAGAGGCAGCTGTCAGAGAGGAACATTCTCTCCGCATGATTTCCAAAATCCACGCCCCGGATGACTTCCAAGGGTGTGTTCAAATGACAGAAAATGTGGACATGGAGATGGGAAGGGGGAAGAATGCCTTAAGTGACAGCCGCACGTGTTGCAAGTGACCAGCGCACAGCTGGATGCCCTGACCAACCACATGGGATGCGGTTCTACTCCGAGGAGAGGGTGGGTCAGTGTCCCACACCGGGGTGAATTCTGGATGCGGGCAAAGTGTGAGCCTTTTTTTTTTTTTTTAATTCAAATAAAACAACGTGGTGTTAAGCACATAGACCTGCTTCCAATGAGAGGTCACCTGTGGCAACGGAGGAGAAGAAAGTTAACAAGCACTGAATTTATGAACACGAGGTGTCTCCATATTGTAACATCTGCCTCTTACTAAGCACCTACCGGTCGCTCAGATATTATATATGCAACTAACTCGACAAACGAAAGTCTCGTTGCCCCATCTTACAGATGTGAGAATAAAGACCCTCTCAGAGATCAAGTGTCCAGCCAAGGCTTCACAGTGAGCGGCTATGTCCTAAGGCTGGATGTCTTTGCATGATCCCACACTGCCCCCTGGCATTTGCAGGAAGCTGCTGCTGCAGTTGCTGTTGACTCAGCAGGGTTTGCACAATACGTACGTCTAATGTGTGCACTTACACCTATACGGCTTAACATCAATCATCCATAGTACTGTGTGTATTTTTATGTCTGTCCTTCAGAAAAGAGAAGAAATCCGTCCGAGAAACTTGTCTTCCTTGGAGGTCCAGCTTGTTAGACAAAACCCTTCTCTTCTCTGACTTTCCACAAAATACAGTGTCCTTGGGGCCCAAACTCCTTTTCTGGAGCTTAAAGACCACCCCACAACCCACCCCTTGTTCAGTCTTCCCTCACTTTGCCCTACACAGCCTTCCCTCTGGCCACATGCTATTACTCACCTGCCCTCGATAAGCCAGTACTTTTATGCCCAGTAAGCTTGCCAAAGCTACTTCCTCCCCTGGGAATGTTCTGACCCTAATGGCTCTGTTCTTGGCAAAATCCTTCCTTAATGTGCAGCTCAGAATTCCAAGCTCATCTCCTCTGTGAAGGTCCCTGAATATCTAGTAAAATTCCTGCCACCGCACACACTGTACCTCTCTGCTCCTCTAGCATAGTGCTTGGGGCAGAGCATCACAGCACAGGAGGTGTTCACCTGGCCAGGTAGTGTCCCTCGGCCATCTCCACACCCAGAGCAGGGCCCAGCCCGGAGCAGACGCTCTGTCCACATGTGATCAATAAACAAAAGTGGAACAAACGTGCTGATTTCTAACACGGACCCTCACTTTTCGGGGGAGACTGTAGATGAGGAAATAATGCATCCTACTCCTATAACAAATGGGAGTTTCATCAAACCTAGTGCGAAAAAAGAATTCCCCTTAAAAAAGAATAAGAGGGACTTTTTGGATAAGGGAATTGAAAACATATACTCTGGCAAGAGCAAGGTTTTGGGGTTTTTTTTTTTTTGCCTTTTTCTTTGCCAAATTAGTACCATTCGGTTCAAAGACAATCGATCATATTTGTCAAGTTTAAAATTTATTGGATTCCTTTTATTTTTCTCAAATTTCAGATCTAAGACTTAAACATACTTCATAAAGGAAATGACACCATCCTCTTCTTGTTGCTATTTATCAATGAGAAACAAGGTGCTTTACAAATTACACTGCACTTCACAGGATTCCTGTTAAGTGAGTCAATATACATACCCCCATTTTGGGGACAGAAAACTTAAAACACACATGAAAAAAATATTCTAAGCTCACAAGAAATGCATGCCCGGGTTGCTATTAGAACGTAAAGTATTTAACACCACCCTCCAAGGTTGATGGCAGGAGTTATACTTCCCCATCCGTTATTCTCAAGTGTTCGTTTCAGTTGCATGATTATGGAGTAAAGCTTGCTTTATGAATGGATTTGTGATACGCATTGTGGAAGGTGGCAGTAACACAAGTTTCTAAGCAGAGGCTCAGGCTAAAACAACAGCAACACAAAGCAGTGCGGGATTTAGTGCATAGCTCAGTTGTATTCTAAATCCTGTAGGTGTTCATAGGACAAAGCAATTATCCCGAACTAGATAAATTAGGGGTTTGTTATGGAAAATGTGGGCTTGGGCAGGATATCAAAGGTGGCAGCATTTGGGTGGATGAAGTTATGGGCAGGCAGTTCTCTCCGTGAGGGAGATGCTTGGAATGCGGGCACAAGGTGAGGTGACCCAAGGAGTGACTGGGAGACCCAGGGTGGATTAAATGTACTAATTGGTAATAAAGCTTCAGAGGTGCAGGAAACTTGGAGGGAGGGGTGAGGCAGGAGGATGTTTACCCCATTCTATGGCATCTGGGCTTTGTCTTGTAGGTTACCTTAGTGACAGAGATTTTAGGGAAAGAGAATAACCTGGTGTTTAAAAAACTGATTTAAGAGAACAAATGTGTCGATGCTATTAAAGACAAGTGGAATGAGATGTCTGAGGCTGCGTGGGTCAGCCGCAGTCTGGGTGTGAACCGGCAGTGATGGAGCCAGCCTGAGCCAAGCGGGAGGGAGTAAGGATGGGGAGAAGAAGAGGGAGTAGGGCGGAAACAAGTGAACTGAGAGCCGGTGGGGAGACTGAGGGGTCTTTGAGGGAAACAAGGGAGATGGGCAGAGGAACTAGCTTAGGGATCAAGAGTTCAGGTGTAGTTTGCATTCCTGCCTCCAAAGCCAATATGCGTGCTATCAAGCCAAACGCAGGCATCACTAGGTATTTTAAACAGAAAGGGATTTAGTGCAAGGGATTGTGTGCTTCCAACAGGGTCAAAAGGAGGAGGAGTCTGTACACCCACTGGGCTCGGGGAATAATTCCGGAAGTCCTTTCTGGCTGTACTTCCTCTATAAAGAGGAAGGTGGAGAATCATGGTGGAACCGGTGGCTTCAGGAACACACAGCCTTCGCTGTGTTCCAGGTACCAGAAAACTGTCCCTGGAGGTGCAGGAAGTGAGGGCCTAGACAGTGGACCATGGCTACAGGAGCCCGACATCTCTATTTTACGAATCAGCTGAAATGGCCAAGGTGGCAGCAAGGTAAGCACGGTTGCCCTTCTGTCTGGCAACTGTCCTGGGAGGGTATCTGCTTCTCAGAAGTTAATTCCCATCCAGACCGAAACTGGAAAGGAATAAGAGAAACACCGTCTCAACCTTGGCCCTCTGGGAAGACACATCAGGAGTTTGGAATGGACGTTGAGAGCTGCCACTCCAAATGTGCCACAGGATCAACCCACACTGAATCTTCCAAGCCACTAGAAGGGCAACAAAGCTCCTGCCCAACATAATAGGTTTATTCTTCATACAAATAAAAAGTAACTCCACCTTCTCCGCAAAAGGGGAGAGATCCCAAGTCTTGTCCGTCAGCGTGTCCATCATCAGACCATTTCCTCTGAAGCCACAATATCACCTTCTGCAACCTAAAGACTAAATGAAGAAGCTAACCATGGCCAACACACCATGTGTAAAATAAAAAGAGAAAAGTAAAGAATGGAAAAAGGAACTTGGCTAAGCTATCTTTACAGAATAGGAAAGAAACTTCTGTAGTAACTGTGGTCCTCACTCCCACAAGTAGTCACAAAGCCATAGATATGATTTATATTTATGTGATTACTTACAAATTACTTCCTTTTCTCCACTCAGAAAATACTTCGGCTATTTACCTGGTAAATTGAACCTTTATTCTTAGCAGACTTGAGCCCTTTAGGGTCCTGTCTCTGTTGGATGATTGAATCTTCCATTAGCCTTTGCCCCTGGTTGGGAAGTTCTAAGAGCTGTCCCTGAGGATAACCTGGGTTTCAGCATCTCTTGCCTGGGAACTAAAGCCTTTAGACAAGTAAACCTCAAAGTTGAGGACATGGAAGCAAATTTTGTGTGCTGGTCACTAGGGGTGATAACAAAAGGAGCCAACCCTACTTCCAAGGGTCTGGGGTCCATGTATTTCAGCCACTGGGAAAATAGCACCAAATATTGGTCACCACTTCAAAGCATATACTGCATTCTATAGGACATCACCCACCCTCATGTGATGTCTCCTGATGGATGTCTTGTCTGGGTACCCAATACATCATTCCAATATTTTGAACCTCCAGCTGCCTCTGGATGTTGGGGAAAAAAGAAAGACTGCAGAATCCAGAGGCATATGTCTTTGCCACACTACTCTTTCCATAAAATGTGTACTTTGGTCAGAAGCAAGGGTGGATGTGCCACCATGATAATAAATAGCACTCCTTCAATGGTAGTGTAGGCAGAAGCTTTTCATACCCAAAGTGTCTATTCCAGAGAGGACAAATCACGGTCCCTGTCAAAATGGAAGGGTACGATGTAATTACCTTCCTCTGGGTGTTCGTCTGACCCCTGTCGACTGTAAAAAGAAATGAACAACCTAAAAGTTGAGAGTTATGTTTTATTCGGCGGACATTCATAGGACTTCAAACCTGGGAGACAGAATCTCAACTCTGAGAGACTGCTCCAAGGAGGTGAGAGGGGAGCTAGGATCTACAGAAGTTTTGCAACAAAGGACAGGTAGTTGGAACATCAAAAGATTATTGTTAATTAAAGAAAACCAGATATCTCAAGTTAAGGAATTTAGCGCCTTTCTATGTATGAGAAGATGCAAGAGTTTGGGCTCACTGAAATCATTCCTTTGCTATGCACCTCAGCTATCTGGGGCCAGTATCCTGTGCTTTCTCATCCTGAGTTTCCTCAAGCTGCACCACTGGGGTGGCTGCAGTCTGACGATGGCTAGATGGCCGGCCGGCATTCCTTGTGTCCATCCTGAGTTCCCTCAGCCATATGGGTGGCTGCAATCTCTGATGGCTGTTACATCCTCTGTTTACTGCTATGGCAGACAATATTTTATTTCTCACTCTCCATGGAATGACACCATATCTGACACTTGGTACTGTTAGCTCTTGGCAGGCTGAGCCCATGGCAGGCTGACAGATCAGCTTTGTGAGGGAAAGCCCAGGCTGTTGTCCCACCTTCATCTTCACCATGGCCATCTTGCTCGTGGAAAGCCAAGGTGATGTGGGGAAAGGCTGACTGACTGTCACAGGTAGACCATCTGGTCCACCTAGTTGCTGCAAATGTCTCTGAGATTGGTGCCCTTCGGAGAGCACCTGTAGGAAATAGAGTCCCTTATACTCTGCGTCTGTGCCTCTGCTCCAGACCCCTTGTCACCAACCCTCCAACCTTATTCCTTCCAAGTCCCTAAGCAGCCAAACTCCATCAACTTCCCATGGATCAGTTAAGGTCTGCACCTCCGGCCATAGCTCCTTCCAATAAAAATGAGACATTACATGAACTGCTCGATTTCTGCCCCAGGGAGAAACTTCTTTCACTACTCAGCTACGGGGACAAGCCCAAGAAGAGCTGTAATTCTGCAGAAATCTATCCTGGCCTGTTACCAGCATACCATGCAGGACCCTCTGTGAGCTAGACTTAATGTTTCCCTCCTTTGACAGCTGGGCATAGGACCTTTCCATGAAGCCCGTCAGGAAAGGAGCGGTGAAGCGTTAGTGGGGACGCCAAGAGGGGGAGCCTCTTGTTCAAGCGATTTTAATTGACCTTCAAGACCTGCTGATGCTCGGGCTCACCTATGTCACTTCCCTTTGACCACGTGCTACTATGGAAGCCACACGTCATGACCCAGTTAGCGCATAAGGACACACAATGTCCCTTGGTTAGGCAATCTCCTCCAGGGCTCAGTAGAGGAGAGCCATTTTAGCAAAAAAAAAAAAAAAAAAAAAAAAGTTATACTTATTTCCATAAAAGGCATTACTTTTTGTGCCAAAAGTGTAAGGGCTTCACCAGTTCCCCTAGGAGGGCCTGCAGTAGGTTCCATGACACATCTGGTCTGTCCCTCTGCATCTGCTGGGAAGCCAGGTGTCAGAGCGCCTTGCCTTCTCTTGCTTCGACTCCCTCTAAAGTTGCTTGTCTTTCAGGTTACTCAATAAATGGGTCAGGGCTGCACACCCAAATGTGGTGCATTCTGCCTCAAAAAAAAAAAGTCTGGCATCTGACGAAGCCTTGAGCTTCTTTCTCAGTGGTAGTGTCTCAAAGACCAATAAACTGTCCTCTCCCATGTTGGGATATATCTGGACCTGCAAAAAATTCACTGGTTGTGGTGGCCTATGAAACTTTTCATAGTTTTATCTTGCCTGCTCTTACATGTGATAGGATATTTCTGGCTCACGAAGCTCAATAAGCACGATGCCATCAATAAATTCAACCAATATGGTGCCCTGTAGAGTGGTAAGATAATCAAATTCCCTATGAGTCAATTGTTATAGAGAATGAAAATACTGAGGCAGATCAAAGGTTAAGAGTCTAGAATATCTGATAGTTTGCCCAAACTAAAGTTATATTCCTTTTACTCTAGTTTATTTAGTGTGTTTCTAATCCATTCCAAAACGTATTACCCAGGCTTCTTCTCATGTAATTAAATACAGTCCTTCCTAGGTATCCAAGGGGGATTGGTTCCAGGACCCCTCTAAGGACACCAAAATCCGTGGATGCTCAAGTTTCTTATGTAAAATGGTGTAGTATTTGCCATATAACCTACAGACATCTTCCAGCATACTTTAAGTCATCTCTAGATTAATACCTAATACGATGCAAATACTATGTAAATGGTTGTAAATACAATGTGAATTCTATGTAAATACTTGTAAATACAATGTAAATGCTATGTAGGTAGCTGCCAGTGAGTGGCAAATTCAAGTTTCGCTTTGTGGAACTTTCTGGGATTTTGTTTTTTTCAAATATTTTTGATTCACAGTTGGTTGAATCTGTGCATGTGAAACCCATGAATACAGAGGGCTGACTGTATAAACAAATTATAATTATTTTGATGAGTATGCCTTCTCTTCCTGAGTCAGATTCTATACTTTGCTTCTAAGGCATGTGGGGATCTGATTCTAATTACAGGTCTAGGGGCGATGGGGGAGGTAGGAACGGGCTAGGAGAGAACTAGCATTCCTTTCAAGGAAACTCTGTCAGATGCAGATAAGACTGACCTCATCAGACAAAGAAGGAGGAAGTTCCGTTAGCAAGGGAATCTCCCCGCTACAATTCTCTGGTTCCAGCTCAACCAAACAGTCCCCTGTATTTCAAAGGAGACCTGGCCAGGCTTTGAATTCAGCTGACATTGCAACTCAGCAATGTGCGCGATTGGGTCCTATGATAATTTTGGCCACGTCGGCAGCTACTCGAGAAGGAGCAACACACATCAGACTTAGGAGCTCCTTGTGCGACTGTGCCTTAAGCAGAGTGTAAACCCTTGGGCTTGACCCTTTCTTCGAAATCTTCAGCTTAGCCACAAGCAGCCAGCCCACCCACACTCCTTATGTTCCTCATTCTCGCCATGAGGTGGTAGCAGCCACTCGCCCACCAGTGTCTTGCTTTAACAGGCTCTTTATTCCTGCAAACTTCAGGTGACGATTTAGGCAGCTTTGTTAACACGAGTTCGTGCGTCCGCCGCACAGTGAGGCCAAACAAACTGAAACGTTGGAGTTTGGAGCAGAGAAAGGTTTATTGCAAGGCTTTGCAAGGAGATGAGGTGGCTTATGCCCTAAAAAGCCTCGAGCTCCCCGAAGGGTTTCGGCAAAGTCTTTTTAAAAGCCAGGTGAGGGGGAGGGGGTCTCAGGGTAGGTGATCCGATCGTGCACAGTTCTCTGATGGGCTGATGGTGAGGGAAGAGGGTGGTGTCACAGGGGTTCACATGACCCGTCCTTAGGCTCCAGGAGGCCTGGGGCTATGCGCTCATGGTCATCAAGTCGTTAACATCTTCCATTTGGTGGGCGTTTTTCACATCTGCAAAACAACTCAGGAAATCTGCATCAAATACTATTATCTGGGTACTTCAGAGAGGAGCTAAAGCAGAGGATATGGGGGAAGGCCCCTTAGGGTCCTGCTCGGTTACAGCTTTTCCTATTCTGTGCCATAAATGCCCAGTTTCTAATTTTCTCATGGTGATTGAATCCTTACTGCCCTCGAATTCCATCAAGACAGATAGATCATCTCACAGTCTCAGTCTCTGAGGGTCTGTTGCCTACAACTACTTTCGTTGCCAAATTCCATACGAGTTAAGAATTAAATTGCAAGAAATAAGAAACACTCCAACCACTTTAAGTATAAAGGGATTTAAAACAAAGCATCCATAGAATCATTGGACACTGAGTTGGAAAAGTGGCCCCAGGCTGTGCCTGCAGGAAGGGCACAGTGCTTTGCAGGCCAAACTTGACCAGGAGAGTCTACCTGGGCCAAGTGGGGAAGGCCCATGGTCAGGGAGTCAGTTGTCAGCCTGGTGTCTCCAGGGGCCTCTTTTCCTAGCTGTGCAAAGCAGTTCCAGCCATCACTGCTGCAAAGGGCTCTCAACACCTAAGAAACTAGTGACGGCATCCTGGAATACTGCTGGAAAAAAAATCAAAAACAAACCTTACACAGTCACAGCAGCAGAAACATGACCTCCCCCTTGCTTATTTCTTCCCAAATACTTGTGAGTGCATCTAATTGGCAGAAGCTAGTTCACATCCATCAGTCTAACTGCAAAGACATATGAGCACAGTCATGTTTGCTTTCTAGACCTTAAATCTGAAAAAGACATGCCAGAGAGACAGTAAAGGGATGTGATTGCCAATCACTTCTCTCTACCACATGAAGTCATGTTTAAACAACAGCATAGTGTCTACGTTAATCTTACGCAATCCGTTGCCTTGCTTTGAATTTACTTACTGTATGTATCGTTTTTCTTTCAAAGATAAAGATTTGCAAATTCAGTACCACTGGAGAAGTTTGTTGTTTTCTTTTCTACTATCTATATTTTGTCTACAATTTGATGTAATTGCCATGATTTAAGTTTTGGTGTCCTGGTTTATAGCTACTTAATCTCAACAACTAATCATTGTTAAGCAGTTACCTAAAGAAGTGCTGAGCAAGCATTTTTGCTCATCCTTTTAAAATAATTGTTTGTATAGGGCCAAGCCCTTGATTTTTATATGATATTGATATAAAGCTCTTTATTTATTTATTTTTGGGGTTTTTTTTTGGTTGTTGTTGTTGTTTTGGTTTGGGTTTTTTTTTTTTTTTTTTTTTGCTACGCGGCTTGTAGGATCTAAGTTTCCAAACCAGGGATTAAACCTGGGCCACGGCAGTGAAAGCCTGGGACGCTAACCATTAGGCCATCAGGGGACTCCCACAAAGCTCTTTAAATAAATATCCAGGTGTAACTCAATTTCCCAATGTTATCTGACCATTAGGCTTTTGCAAGTCTTCCTTCTTCTTCTTGCATGGTTTCAATGACAGGAACTCTTACCTCCACACTCTCGGTTACTTGATCCAGAAGTGAGCTCCTGGGGGTGAGGTATGATGAGCTTGCATCTCCTCATCCCAGCACAGTGCACAGGGCCTGCCATGGAGGAGGGTGGTGGCCCATAAAATATGTGCAGTGAATGAACACATGAAAAAAATCTGCTGTCATAATCACCCTCCCACATCTGGTTTCCTCTTCCTGAAGTCGTTGCTACTATTGGTCACCTTAGGAACAAAGGGAGCCACTGGAAACCACAGCGAGCAGTGCAGTCACAGAGTCCCCTGGAATCGCCACTTGTGCTGGAGGGACGCCCAGCATCCAGTCTTCTACCTTGAGGGGAAGAAGCGCCTGCCTCCGTTTTGGTATCCGGCCCCGCCCGTATGCCACGGGGTGGGAGGCGGCCTGTGCTCCTGGCTGTCCAGCAGGACACGTGATCCAGACCTCAGCTTCTCCCAGCCCAGAGGCTGGTTTGGGTATGAGCAACTTACGTAAGTTAGCCAGGATTTTGCTTGTAGGAGCAGGTACTTCTCTCCTAGTGGATGGGAACCCAGAGGACCCGCCCTACCATGTGGCTGGGCAGGGAGGGCCTGTCTGATCCCTGAAACAGAGTTAAAAGGTCAGATTTGCTGACCCCTGGATGAGACTAGTTAACATGAGTCAACACATTCTTTTAAAAGTCAAATGAGGTTAAATTTCCTGTTTCTTACAACTGAATCATTTCTAAGTGATACGGCTACCCAGCTTTAGCAGAGCATTGAGTCACTTTGTCTACTTGAAATTCCCATGATTGTTTATATTTTTGCAAAGAAAAAGGAAGCGTCATTATCCTTTCCCCTTTGCTCTTTCCTTCCACATAAACTGGATGTCCTAGTTCTCGAGAACCAAGATGGACTTGACAGCCTGCAACTCCTGCTTCCAGAGTTAAAAGATGGGATGTGATCTGTCTTCACAACAGCACTTCTCAGATCTTACTTCTGAATTTTCAAGGAAATTTCAACCTATGCTTAAGCAGATATTTAATTTATTTTCCTCAGAAGCTGTAAGGTTCCTTACTGGATAGAAAAGGTATTTTTTTTTTTTAAAATAGGAATTCAAAATATAACAGCGAATTCAATAGGATATATCCAAGAGGCATTTGGGGTTCATACTTTCCTATTTTTTTAATGAAGAACATTAAGCTAAGATATATATTTTTCACTTTAGAATATGTTGAATGATTGTCTCCACACCACATATCTGGAATGTATTGTTAAATTTTAGCACCATTTTTCTTTATGTCAGGGCTGGAGAATGAGGCCAAAAGAAAATTTATGGCCAAAGATGTTTGGTATCATTTTATCTAAAATTCAAACAATCGCTAGACATTTATTCTAAATGAAAGCCATTTTGTTTTTTCCTCCTTGGCAATCCTTTCCTGCCAGGATAATTTACAGAATGTGCTATATTCTCATGATCTTAGAATAAAACCATCCCAACTCGCAGTCCGGACCTCCAATTTCAGAAACAAAGAAGTTTTGAGAATCATGGCTTCTTAAGGCCAGTAAGAAACTCAAAACATTACTTTTCAAAACCTTTTTGTCATTCGGGGGCCCAGATAATTCTATCATGTGATCTTTCCTTGTGAAATCCATAAACAACTCTTCTTAAGTTACGCACATCTTTGGAGAAACACATCCTTGATTTCCTGCCTGAAGCTGATGCTTTTACCCAACTCAGGTAAGACACCCGGTCTCCTAGTCTATTTCCGTATGACAGCCAGAATGAGAAGTTTTTAATGCAAATCAGATCAGGCCATTCCATTTCTTAAAACCTTTAATGACTGCCCATTGCACTTAAAATCGAAAGCATTTCTAGCCTGGCTTACAGGACCCTGTAGGATCTGGTCCGTGTCACCCTCCTCACCTCAGTTAATTAACACCACTGGCCCCTTGCTCACTACACTCCCGAGTCCCTGAGCTGATTTATGATGCTTTAACATGCCAAATTTCCTCCTGACTTGGAGACTTTCTATTGTTATTCCCACTGCCTACAACTTTGTGTTCTTTTTTTAAATTAGAATTTAATTTTTAGAACAGTTTTATGTTCTCAGCAAAATAGAGTGGTTAGTACAGATATATTCCCTGTCCCCCCCCCCACACAGCCTCCCCCCATTATCAATAGCCCCTTCCACGTGGTACATTTGTTATAACTGGTGAAGCCACACTGACACATCATAATCACCCAAAGTCCATAGTTTACGGTAGTGGTCACTCTTGGTGTTGAACATTCTCTGGGTTTGGACAAACGTAAGACATGTATCCATCATTAGCATATCACACATAGTAACATTTTTTTTAAAATAATTAATTAAGTAATTAATTAATTTGGCTGTTCCAGATCTTAGTTGCTGCAGGCGGGCTCCTTAGTTGTGGCATGTGAACTCTTAGTTGAGGCATGCATGTGGGACCTAGTTCCCCGACCAGGGATAGAACTCGGGCCCCCTGCATTGGGAGCGTGGAGTCTTAACCACTGCGCCACCAGGGAAGTCCCCAGAGTAGTGTTTTCACTGCTCTAAAAATCCTCTGCGCTTCACCTACTCACCTCTCCCTCCCCCCAATCCCTGGCAACCACAATCTTTTTACTGTCGTCACAGTTTTGCCTTTTCCAGAAAGTCATAGAGTTGAAATCATACAGGATGTAGCTTTTTACATTGGCTTCTTCCACTTAGTGATGTGCAATTAAGGTTCCTCCATGTCTTTCATGGCTTGAGAGCTCATTTCTTTTTAGTGCTGAATAGTGTTCCATTGACTGGATGTACCAGTTTTTTTTATCCATTCACCTACTGAAGATCATCTGAATTGCCTTCAGGTTTTGGCAATTATGAACAAAGCTGTTATAAACATCTGTGTGCAGGTTTTTGTGGAGACATATGTTTTCAGCTCATTTGGGTGAGTATCAGGGTGCACGACTGTGGAGCTCTTGGTTGCTAACCTCACTAAACTATATTTTTTATCCAGATATTCATTAATTACTCATTGATTCTTTCCACAATGAGATCTGTTGAATAACTGCCACGTGTGAGGTGTGCTCTAGGTACTGGGGACACAGAATGATAAAAAGTGCTTCTCCTCCATGAAGCACCCATTCTAGTGGAGGGAAGCCATCAGCAAACGGACAGATGATGCTGGGTGGTGACGAGAGCTCAGTGAAGAGCAAGGAGGATGGACAACACAGCTGCTCTGGACAGGCGTGTCAGGCAGGCCCTGTGGTTGGGTGGCCCTGGAGCAGAGACGTGACTGAGGCGGGGGAGGGAGGCCAACAGATGTTGGGGGAAGGAAGAGCCTTGCGAAGACCTTGGGGTCAGAGGTGCCTGCCGCCACGATGCAGCCTGAAGGCCAGGAGCCGGGTCGGGGTGAGTCGGGGAGAGAGAGAGGGCGTGAGATCACAGAGGCAGCAGATCTTCCAAGGACAGCTGTGACTTCGCTCTTTCCTGGTCCAAAGAAGAATCTGATACGACTTCTGTGTGAAAGCATCATTAGGATGAGTGTTATGGGGACAGACGTGGGGGAGGGTGGTAGGTGTGATGGGAGCCTGGGAGCTTCACGTGCTTTGACTGCAGGCTGCCCAGCTGCCCGCGAGCTGGACGTGGGCTGACGGAGGAGAGGAGGGAAGGGTCCTCCTCGGCTTTGGGCCTGCAAGCGGGAGAACACGTGGCAGTTAACCAGGTGGAGACGGTCAGGATGTGGTGAGAGAGCACACAGGCGGGTGACGTGCTCTTCTAGAGCTCAGGCCAGAGGCCCAGGCTGGACGGAGTCAGACGGTACTTAAAGCCGGGTGGCTGAAGGCCGCTGTACAGGTAGTGAACCTGGAGGGAGGAGAGGAGGAGGGCAGCAGCGGGGCCACCTGCACTGACACCCTGCGAGGTGAGCCAGTGGGCCCAGTAAGAGGGACTTAGCAGGAGCAACCTCAGAGAGAGGGTGCTGGGACCCCGGTGAAGACCCAGATGAAGGAGGAAAGGATGACGGACAGCTGTGACAAATGATGCTGAAAGTTGTGCAAGATGAGGACTCCATGCTGAGATGTGCGTCCCCCATCTTCAAAAAATCTCTCCCTCACCTCCCTGTTTTCCCTTCCAGCCACCAAGAAAATTAAAGACGCAACTACCATGATGTAGGGCAGTGGCTCTCAAACACCGTCCCCCCAACCCCGGGGACACTGAGCAAGGTCAGAAGAGCGTTTTGACTGTCACACTGGGGCTGGGGGGTGAGGGGCTACTGCATCCGGTGTGCAGCCTGGAGGGGTGCTGTTTAATGCCCTAATATGCGCAGGAAGGCTCCACAGTTTTCCGAAATTATCCGGTCCCGGAGAGCAGCAGCGTGAGGATGGGAAACACTGACGAGGAGGGAGAATCCGCAGTGCGGATGCTGATGGCCGGCACCGCTCACAGACCCACCTGCTGCACAGCCACTGCCTTCAAGTCCTTCTCGCAGACTCCAGGTGGGACTCTCGCCTACAGCCAAGCTCACGGGTACATGAAAACACTTCCTGGGAGGCGGCTGAGGACATCAACGGGCAGTTTTGTGTCAAACCTCGAATGGGGTTCACCAGACCTCATATTTAATAACCATGGAAAGATGATGGCGAAGTGCCGTTCAACACAAATGTCAGTTTAGAGGACTTCCCTGGTGGCGCAGTGGTTAAGAATCTGCCTGCCAATGCAGGGGGCACGGGTTCAAGCCCTGGTCCGGGAAGATCCCACACGCCGCGGGGCAACTAAGCCCATGCGTCACAACTACTGAGCCTGCACTCTAGAGCCCACAAGCCACAACTACTGAGCCCACGTGCCACAACTACTGAAGCCCGCGCACCTAGAGCCCGTGCTCCACAACAAGAGAAGCCACCGCAATGAGAAGCCCGCACACCGCAACGAAGAGTAGCCCCCGCTCGCTGCAGCTAGAGAAAGCCCGCGCGCAGCAACGAAGACCCAACACAGGCAAAAAAAAAAAAAACAAAGATGGTTCCCTTTAAATGATGACAAGAAGGGATGCTGAGAGCGTGGGAATTACGGGTATCAGAGGCATCATAGAAACAGATCATTTCCAGAGTTGGTCTTCCGAGAGCTCAAGGATACAGGACAAGCCAGCAGAGGCTGCAGGAACGAAACCTTAGCTCAGGGCACAGACTCTGAAGGGGGTGGGTGGGACAGGAGGGAAGGCAATGCCCAAGGGAAGGGACTAAAAGGAAGTGGAACAGTCACTGTCTCCAAAAAATAGTAGAACAAAGAATGACTTGCAGCCCAGAGAATATCATGGCTAGAGGTGGGCAGAGGGTTTTAAGTACCTGCTGGACCTACCGAGGTGGCGGCAGGACTCCCCAGGTGAGGACTGAGCCGGCAGCGCAGGTGTGCAGGGCCTGGCGAGGGGTTTGGGCGGGAGGACCCAGGCAGGATGTCCAACAGGCAGGACAGCTTCCCCCGGCCCTCGTGAAGCTCCGTCTCCCCAGCAGCTTTGATTCCCATGAAGTGGAAAAAGAAAGCCTGTCTCAAAAGGAGCACCGCCATCCTCAGACAACGCCTGTTAGAGACCCTTCCTTCCGATCTGCCTGAAAGGATCCGGGATCAGAAGGCGTCCACGGGCGGCCTCTGGTGGCCTCTCCGCCCCCTCTCACCTGCAGAATCCAGCCTTGCTGGGCTGGGACCCACTCTCAGCCTTGAGGCGGTAGCAGCGAAGGTTATTCTGATAAATGCCCTGGTGGGTTTTCTAAGAGCACAGCCCCCTCGGCAGGCCTTCACCCAGACTCCGGCTGAGCCGTGGCTCTGAGAATGGAAGAGGTTCCCAAGCCTCTTCTGGGAGAGAAGGCTTTGCTTTATGTGATAAGTGGAGGAGGCCCAGCGGGGCTGGGGGAGCAGAGCCGCGGGCTAGCAGCTGCGCCTGAGCTGTCAGTCCCTCGACAGGACTCCTCGGAACTGTCTTCTCAATGTGGGCCTGACTTCCGGGCTTCTGGGTTCATCTATGCTTTGTGCGATTTTAGCAAGGGTCTTACTAAGTCACTTGAACCAGAATCTTCCACTCTGGATACCGGATCTCCCCAGATTTCTAACCTTCTTCCTCATCCTCCACCGACCCCAAGGGAGGCCTGACCACCCGGCCTGCCCTCAGCGAGAATCCTGTTAGCATGGTTTAGCCAGAACTTCTGCCCTCCACCCTCTTATGCCTGATGTTTCCTTTTAGAAATGCTCCTTCCACTGCCCCCCACCCTGCTCCACGGCTATAAATTCCCACTCTTCCTGGTGTTATTTGGAGTTGAGCCCAAACCCCTACCTCAAAGCCCCATCACAGTGGTCCCTACAGCTATCATGATGGTACTCTGTAAGGCTTCTTTACTGTTCTTTGTCAAGTGCTGTGAATATTTTTTTTTATTCAACAGTTAGGAAATATTTTGTCTTTAGGAGTCCCTCAGAATTTTCCTGGGGTCACGCTGCAGTTATCCTAGGGCTCCCTGGAGTCTTATGACCACAGCCATCGGAGAGAGGAGTGATATACAACATTGGTCCCCAATCTTTATGGCACCAGGAACTGGTTTTGTGGAAGAGAGTTTTTCCACGGACGGGGGTGGGGTGGGGGACGGTTCAGGCGGTGATGCGAGCGAGGGGGAGCGACGGGGAGCCACGGGGAGCGACGGGGAGCCACGGGGAGCGACGGGGAGCCACGGGGAGCGACGGGGAGCCACGGGGAGCGACGGGGAGCGACGGGGAGCCATGGGGAGCGACGGGGAGCCATGGGGAGCGACGGGGAGCGACGGGCAGCCATGGGGAGCGACGGGGAGCCATGGGGAGCGATGGGGAGCGACGGGCAGCCATGGGGAGCGACGGGGAGCCATGGGGAGCGACGGGGAGCGACGGGGAGCGACGGGCAGCCATGGGGAGCGAGGGGGAGCGATGGGGAGCCATGGGGAGCGATGGGGAGCCATGGGGAGCCATGGGGAGCCATGGGGAGCGATGGGGAGCGATGGGGAGCGACGGGGAGCCATGGGGAGCCATGGGGAGCCATGGGGAGCGACGGGGAGCGACGGGGAGCCATGGGGAGCGAGGGGGAGCGAGGGGGAGCAATGGGGAGCGACGGGGAGCCATGGGGAGCGACGGGGAGCGACGGGGAGCGACGGGCAGCCATGGGGAGCGAGGGGGAGCGATGGGGAGCGATGGGGAGCGATGGGGAGCCATGGGGAGCGACGGGGAGCGACGGGGATCCATGGGGAGCCATGGGGAGCCATGGGGAGCGACGGGGAGCGACGGGGAGCCACGGGGAGCCATGGGGAGCCATGGGGAGCGAGGGGGAGCCACGGGGAGCCATGGGGAGCGAGGGGGAGCCACGGGGAGCCATGGGGAGCGAGGGGGAGCGATGGGGAGCCATGGGGAGCCATGGGGAGCCATGGGGAGCGATGGGGAGCGACGGGAAGCCACGGGGAGCGAGGGGGAGCCACGGGGAGCCACGTGGAGCGAGGGGGAGCCACGGGGAGCCACGTGGAGCGAGGGGGAGCGAGGGGGAGCGATGGGGAGCCATGGGGAGCGATGGGGAGCGATGGGGAGCGACGGGGAGCCATGGGGAGCGACGGGGAGCCATGGGGAGCGACGGGGAGCGACGGGGAGCGAGGGGGAGCGAGGGGGAGCGAGGGGGAGCGATGGGGAGCGATGGGGGAGCCACGGGGAGCCACGGGGAGCGAGGGGGAGCGAAGGGGAGCCATGGGGAGCGAGGGGGAGCCATGGGGAGCCATGGGGAGCGAGGGGGAGCCATGGGGAGCCATGGGGAGCGACGGGGAGCGATGGGGAGCGACGGGGAGCCATGGGGAGCGACGGGGAGCCATGGGGAGCGACGGGGAGCGACGGGGAGCCATGGGGAGCGACGGGGAGCCATGGGGAGCGACGGGGAGCCACGGGGAGCGAGGGGGAGCGAGGGGGAGCGACGGGGAGCGACGGGGAGCCATGGGGAGCGACGGGGAGCGACGGGGAGCCATGGGGAGCGACGGGGAGCCATGGGGAGCGATGGGGAGCGAGGGGGAGCGGCAGATGAAGCTTCGCTCGCTTGCCCGCCGCTCGCCTCCTGCTGTGCGGCCCAGCTCCTAACGGGACCAGTAGCGGTCCGCAGCCCGGGGGGTTGGGGACCCCTGATATACAGCACGGGAGGGTGAGGTTATGTGTAACCAGAATCATCAAGGGCCTAGACAGACAGACAGAAAGGAGAGATGGGAGACCCAGGATAAGAGAGTTTGGTGAAGTGAGAAGTCAACCAGTGGTACCTTTGGATTGGCCAGATGCTGGTGTTTCTGAGGACAGGGAGGGGGGCGTTAGATGCGACCATTTGGCAGGCTGAGTCTGAAAGTCGTGATGACACAGCCCAGTACCTCTGGTTTGGGAGGGGGTGGGACCACCCAGGGTGAGCAGGGCTGGGAGCACGTCTGGTTAGAAAGAGGGTGGCTGGCGGGGCCACTTCCTCAGTGTGCTACTTGTTTTGTCAAAGAGTGAGCCACACTCACAAGGGCTCTGTGCTTGTTTGGTGCTTTGCTGTTGCATCTTAAGATTCTTCAGAAGTTTTGAACAAGGGGTCTGGCAATTTCGTCTTACACTTGGCCTCACAAACTGTATAGATGATCCTGGGGCCGGAAGGCGCCAAAAGTTACTGGGACTGTAGTGTAGGAACTTTTAGGAAGCAAATCCCTGAGACCGCAGGAACTGTCTCACGTGACAAGGAGCTACAGCTGCCAGATGTTCACAAAATACCCCACACTCCCCCGGAGAGGGCTTTAGCAACCAAGAAAGTCCTTTAAAATTGTGCTTCAGCTTTAACAATCCTATCAGTTTTGCATTCTATTCCAAATTATGCTTGTTTTAAAACCAAAATGGGTTCTTCTGGTTTCTGAGTGAACTCGATCTTCCAGGAAGAAGTAAGGTGCTTACCCCTCGAACTTAAGAGCTGGGCTGTAAGCAAAGTCACAGGGCCTGCCGCCGATCCCTGGGGGAGGATTAAAACCCCACCATCGCCTAGGGTAGTAAGAAACACTGAGGCAAAGGCACGCTAGAACCAAACACGGTGGACTCGACTGGGCAGGCGGCAAGGTGGCTCTTACAAAATACCTCCACACAGGATGCCCCAGAAGACGGCATTTCTACTCCCGTAAGAAGGGGCTATATCATAAATAAATATGGCTGGAAATTCCATTTGGGCCTAAACCACAGACAGGGAAAGACAGACATCTTGTGGGCTTATGTTAGCATTACATCACAGATGTGGAAACTAATATAACTCCATCAGATAATATCACTGAGCTGTAGACTGCTAGAGTTGCAGCTACTCCATAAGACATCTCTCAGGGTTTTAAAAGAAAGACGAAACATAGTTTATTTTTCTTATGGGTAAATGCAACAGATGAAAGAATAGCTCTTCATAAAACAAAATACAAGAACATTCGAACAACAAACAACTTTCCATTTTGAGTTCCTGTGATAAAAGCCTTGACTTCTAGACAAAATCTATTAGCCATTTCAGTGGAATCATATGTTAATAAATTAAATCATCAATTTAATTAACTTTTTAATTATGTTATACTCTAAAGCTTTAATTGTGAGAAGTTACCAAGTATCTGAGAGATGATGTTGAGGGTGTGGGGCAAGAACTCAGACTTTTATAGTTATTTCTCCTCTAAGTAACTAACTGGACTCTACAGGCAAGGGGTCCACCAAATCAGAGTCAGAATCTAGACATCCCTCCAGGTCTTAGGACAGTCTGACAGAAAAACACAGCTTTCCTTGGAATTTTGACCAAAAAAAAAGCTAAAACACCAAACAAAACCAAACTTTTTTTTTTTAATGAGTAGGCTGGGGATATTATTTCTCTATTTTCCAAAGTGGATAACACCATCAATGAATTGCTAATACCTACCCTCTGTATAGAAGATCCTATGGACTTGGCCCTGTCCTTGTCATTTTACACTTAAATTATAGCTAATCCTCTGTAAGGAAATACTAGCTCAAATAGGTCACTTGCTAGAGACTTTAAGGCTAGGCGTTTGGTTCCAAAGCCATTGCTCACCACTTTCTGCAGTGTAGACGTTTGCTTGCTTGTTTCCATCACAATGACAAAACAGGTATGGCCCTTCATGTGGGAAAGAGGAAAAATATTATTTTCAGCATTCCTTAACTAGTGGCCAACATCAATTGCCATCATGAACTATAATGACACTTGTTTTTGTACAGCCTGCCAGGTAAGAATGATTTTTACATCTTTAGAAGGTTTTTCAAAAACAAAAGATGACACAGATGTGCAGTAGAGACCTGCATATTTATGGCCCCAAAAGCCTAAAATATTTTACTATGTGGCCCTTTATGGAAAGTTTGCCCACCCTACATTACACAAACCAGACTTTTTTTTTTTTTTTAAGGGAAAGGTGAAAGCATTTACCCTGTCTTTTTTTTTTTTTTTAATTAATTAATTAATTAATTATTTTATTTATGGCTGTGTTGGGTCTTCGTTTCTGTGCGAGGGCTTCCTCTAGTTGTGGCAAGTGGGGGCCACTCTTCATCGCGGTGCGCGGGCCTCTATCGCGGCCTCTCTTGTTGCGGAGCACAGGCTCCAGACGCGTAGGCTCAGTAGTTGTGGCTCACGGGCCCAGTTGCTCTGCGGCATGTGGGATCTTCCCAGACCAGGGCTCGAACCCGCGTGCCCTGCATTGGCAGGCAGATTCTCAACCACTGCGCCACCAGGGAAGCCCCAGACTTTTTTTTTTTCTTAAGTATCTTATGAGAAAGGCAGAAGTTGAAACAAATGCACTTCCACTTTTGAATGGAAGTGCTTATTCTCTTTCACCTTCAATTAGCTGCAGCAAATTTGACTCACTCTGACATCCATGGAGCACCTACGGTGTACAGCGCTTTGCAGCGTTTAAAAGGAAAAAGCACCTCTAAGACATCAAAATCACCACCGTACAAGTCAAAATGTGGTGTTATTAAAAAAAAAAAAAAATTGCTCAGTGCTAAGGGACAAAAAGGGACGTAGGTGTTACCTGCAGCTGTGGAGGTAAAACGTGGGGCCTGGAACAGGAGGACGACAGCCTGTCGAGCTGGGGGAAGACAAGGGCAGGGGCCCAAAGGCAGGAAGGCAGTAGTGAGGGTTCCCAGTTCCAGCAAGGGGAGGTGCGCTGTGTGCCTGGGTGCAGGGCAGGGGGAGATCACGCTGGAGGGTAAGCTGCTGCCTCCTCCACGAAGGGGACTCTGGAAAAAACACTCACTTGGGAAACCTTAAATAAAAAGGAAGTTACTCTTAAGACCAGTTGTCTGGGATCGGAAACCAGAAATGGAAAGTCACCAGGACCGCGAGGGCCTCCTTTCCCCTTTCTCTTCCAAGGTACACCTGCTTCCCTGCTGTCCATCTGCTTACTTCTCCTTTCACTTTTAACCCTACTCTTGCTTTCTTCGCATCCCACAGCACCTCTTCAGACAAGTACAGGTGTGTCTTAAGTGCCCACGACAGGTAATCTAGGGATCTGCTGGATGGATACCTTGTCCCTCCACTTCACAGCAATCGTCAGCCACAGAGCATGTAAGCAAAGGCAAGGGTGCGTTATTTGGAGAGGAACCCAGAATGCTTTCTTGGAAGGGGTGTTTTCAGTTGCAATTTCCATCCTGAAGATTTAGGAAGGAGCGAGTAAGGTCTGGACGTCTCCTTAACACATACAAAGCTTGTACTGAATGCTAAGAATTTGGACTTTCTAACCAGACGTCGGGAAGCCACGGGAGGCTTCCGAGCAAGGTACCGATGGCAGCAAGCTGTGATTATCAAAAAGAGATTCTGGTGGCAGTGGGTATTGGAATGCAGATGGGAAAAACTTCGGTTCAAACAAGAAGATCGGGACCTGAATGTATCCAGGAACTGCGGTCAGGTGAGGATTTCTTTTCTTTTTTCCTTTTCCAAGAGATTTTAAAAATAAGACTTGGTAGTAGCTACCAATTAGTGGCAGGGTCGCCGAGGATTCGGCCAGGCGCTGTGCTTGGCACCTAGTGGGTGGCGGCGCCCACAGCCGAGGCTTCAGGGACGCGGCGGGGATGGGTCTGGAATGAGACCGAGGACGGCAAGTGGACACAGCAGGCGGGGGGAGCTGCGGGGAAGAAAGACGCTCCCGGAGGAAGGACTGGTCAGCGACGACGACAAACTATGCAAGGCGCCAAAGCGCACCGGGCGCGGCCGGAGGAACCACTAGGTGTCCGCCCGCCGCGCGTGGCGTTGGGAGCTGTAGTCCTGCCGTCTCCTCCTGGACCCGGCCGGACTCGGACAGCGCCCATCCCTCCAGTTAAGAATCGCGCACTGGCCCGTCCGGGTGCGGGGTCCTTCAGGACCATGAGGCGCCTGGAGTGACGTCATGCTCAGGTCACCTCCCCCTCGTTGAAGGTTTTAGGTGTCTATGTGAAGTGTGCCACACAGCAAGCCGGCAATGAATGAGTAAACCCTACACCGTGGAAGAAGTGCCCCTCGATGTCTCTTCTCTCCTCGACGTTTCCTTCGCGCCTGTCTTCCCCACGGTATCGGCGCGGCTCCGCTCCCTATTTTGCTCAGGCGGTGCCTTAGGCAGCCCCGCGCCGCGGCGAGGGGAGGAGCGAGCCAGGGCGGGGCGGGGTCCTGGCCCGACTGCGTCGCGCTCGGGGGCCGCGCCGGGTAGCGTTTCTTTCTAGTGCCCGAGGCAGCTCTGGCTGGGAGAGTGGTTCGTCAGCTCCACGGGGACCTCTGTGCACGGATGGACCCGCCCGGACCCGGCGGGAAGCGGCCTGGCAGGCGGCGGCCCCGGCGGTGTCAGCAGAGGCAGGACAGGGCCGAGGTCGCGGGTCCCTGAGGCGCGCGGGCTCACCGGGCCCGGCGGCGGCACCATGATGCCGGGCGAGACCCACTCGGCGGCGCCCGGGACGGCGGCGGACCTCTCGCGCTGTCAGGGCTGCGCTTCCCTGCAGCAGGTACGGCGTCTCCCCCGGGCCGAGGGTGCGGAGGGGCTGGGCCGGCCGTCCAGGGCTCCGGCTGGGGGTCGGGCCGCGCGCGTGAAGCCTCCGCGCGCTGCTCCCACTCCCGGGCGGAAGCCCCCCTCCCCCCTGCCCTTCTCCCGCAGTTGTTTTGGGAACGGCTTCCTTTGCGTTTTTTAGGTTTAGGATCCAGGATTCATTTACTGGGATGCAGTGGGTGGGGAGCGAGTTCTGGAGGGCCCCCTGCTGCCATTATGCAGTCACAGGGTTCCCCAGGACTGACTTGTAGGTAGGTGAGGGTTGGTCAAAATGACAAGGGAAGCCACCTTTCCCAGGATAAGGTTTTTTTTATTGTGTTGGTCCGTCCTCAAAATATTTCTTGCCTGGGGGCAGGTTCTTATGCGGCCTGCGGATTGGCCGAGAGGGTCGTTCATCGATTAAAGGCACGCAGATCCTGGAGGTTCCTAACTGTAGCGCGGTCTGTGCGCTACCGTGACAGAAGAGATGCTAGTGTCTGGCCCCAGGTCTCACGGAGTCGTGGAAATAGTCCTAAGTAGTCGTTTCCAGTAGACTCTCCCAGCTATCTGATATCAGGAGTCTCTCTTCTGGCTATCAGTGTCTTCAATGGTAAAGCGGAACTGTCTACCACGGTATTGACATGTAACTAAATTATCACCTGTTTTACTTAGTGTTTTAGGCACCACGGACATAGTGGTGAACAAAGTAGGTGAGATCTGCCGTCATAAATAAGATACACGTATGCAAGTAAGACTTTAGAAGGTTTTAAGTGTTAGGAAAATAAAGGAGGAGTTGGGAGTGGAGGTTTGGCCTCTTGGCTGGGGTGGCAGCAGGCAGGGTGTTTTTGAGGTGGTGGCGTTCGGACATCTGAATGATGAGAAGACGCAGACTGGCAGAGGTGTGAGAGGAGCTTTCTAGGTAGAGGGCTTAACGGGCGAGCGGTGATTGACGTGAAAAGGACCAAGGTGTCTTTGAGGAGCAGAACGAAGTCTGGGTGGTGTGAGCCGTAGCGCAGAGCGGAGAGCACTGATGAAGCCAGAAAGGAATGTAGGCTAGATAAGCTTAGGGTTTTGTTTTGTTTTTATTTTAAACTGCATCATCTATGAACTGATCCCAAACATTTAAGGGCTGAGAGTAGGGGAGGGAGAAAAGAAAGTCATGTTCTGGCACTCTGAAATAGAGGGAGAGCTACTAGTAAGATCATTGCCTGAGCTGAGCTGCCTCACGTAGGCATTTAGAACGTGCTTTTGTTTTTTTCCCTCAAAACCCAGGAATGTGAGTGAAGTTCTCTTGACTTTCGCGAGTTATATTTATTCTTTGGGCCGGTTTATTTACTCAACAAATATTTATTGATCACCTGTTGTGTTTTAGGCAGTGCAGTTACACAGTGGGGGGAAAAAGCAAATATTCTCCATCTCTTGGAGCTTCCATTCTAGGAGGTGGGGGGAGGAGATAGATTAAACAAGTTATGTGAGAAGGTAATAAATGTGCTGGAGATAAAGTGAGCAGAGAAGGGAGGGGAACAAAAGGGTGAGGAAGGGGCCAGGGGCTAGTGGAATTTAAATAGGGCGTCCTCACAGAGGTTGTATTTGAGCAGAGGTGGTGAGAATAAACTCTGTTGATGTCTTTGAAGAAAAGCATCCCAGACAATAGAAACGTCAGGTGTGGGGGCCTGACGCAGGAGCTTGACTGGTGTGCTCAGGGAGAGCAGGGAGGTGCTGTGGGCAGGGTGGAGTGCACATTGGTGTCTTCGTCTGCTTGGGGCTGCTCTAATGAAGTTCCATAACGTGCGTGGCTCGTCAGCGACAGGAATTTATTTCTCATAGTTATGGTGGCTGGGAAGTCCAAGATCAAGGGACTGGCAGATTTGGTATCTGGTGAGAGCACGATGCCTGCTTCATGCGTTCTTGCTGTGTCCTCACATGGCAGAAGCGGGGAGAGAGCTCAGAGCTCTCTGGGGTCTCATTTATAAGTACACTAATTCTGTCCATGGAGGCTCTGCCCTTACGACCTATTCACCTAGCAAAGGACCAGTCTCCAAATGGCTATCATATTGGGGATTATATTTCAACATACGAATTTTGTGGGGGACACAAACAGCCTGTAGCAATCAGGGAGTTTGATGAAGTCAGAGAGAAGAGAGCCTGACTGTGGGAGCCCTTAGAGACCATTGTAAGGATTTGGGCTCTTACTCTGAAAGGGTAGTGAGTCCTGGGAGGCTTTTGTGCAGGAGAACGACTGGTGTAAATTATGTTGTCCAGTTGTGGATCTGATTTTCCTTCAAAAACCTGGTCTACCCATAGTAGTCCCCATCTTGGTCCAAGTAGCAACTGTATCCTTCTGGTAGCTTCGGCCAGAAACTAGATGTCATCCGTGGTTCCTCACTTTTCTCTAGCAGCCTGCATCCAGTCCATCAACTGATTCTGTTGGCTGCTTTGTTAGCCACCCATTTCTCACCATCCCCACTGCTTCCGCCCTTGTGTGAACTGCTGTAATCTCTGGTCCCGGGGGTTTTTGCAGTAGCCTCCTGGCGCCTTCCTTCCTCCTGTGCCACATTCCTGCTACTGGCTCTCAAAACAGCAGTAGGAGTTGTCCTGTGAAGTCCCTAAGTCCCAGGGTCTGCAGGCCTTTTCCGTAAGGGGCAGCATCGTAAATATTGAGGTGTTGTGGTCTCGGTCACAGATACTCGGCTCTGCCTGCCTAGTGTAAAGATGGCCACAGATAACACCGCGGGAGTGGGTGTGGTTATGGCCCATGGAACCCTGATTTGCAAGAACAGGCCAAGGGCCTTAGTTTGCAGACCTCTCTCCTAGATTGCAGTACTCCATTGCATTGGGGTTTTCTGTTGCCTGGAATGCTTTTTTAGGGGAAGAGAATGGTTAGTTGTGAGTGGAGTCCGTGGAACAAGTCTTTAATATTGCAAAGTAAGGCTGGAAAAATAGGTTCCTGGCAGATTATGGAGGACTACCTGAATGGTAACCACCTTAAAGTTTTGTGCTTAATTCCGTTCGCATCACGAACAGTGAAGGGTTTTGCATGGTTACTGCACAAGAGCAGTGTTTGTAGTAAAAATAACCAGTGGTGGTGTGCATGCTGGATTGAGGAGGTAAATGATTTCACTGATGCATGCTAGTGGTAATAAAAGGGTGGCTTAATTTAAGGGTCTTGGGACTGGAAATAGAGAAGAAAAAGGTTCTGAGTATGAGAAACTGCAAAGAGTGGACAGATCTCAAGTCAGGAAAGTAGAAGTTCCAGAGATTTAAATCCTGAGTGACTCTGAGAACTATGGTAGAGGTAGGAAAAAGCAGACACCAAGATGGGAGAGACGTTGGAAATGTAGGGGCGAAGCTTTGGAATGACGTCAGCATAGGGGATTTTCAGCTGTTTTCACATTTGTTTGTAGTGCGAGGTGCCTCCGAGGTACTGTGATATACTTCCAGGGAAATAGTGAGGCAGCTGGGTCAGATGGGCACTGAGTTCACTGTAAGAATTTTATTTGGAGAGGGGTGGGGATAGGAGAATGGAGAAGTGTGTTTGTTCTGTCTCTTAACAGAAACCCAGCGGGCTCATGACTAAGGTGCGCATGGAGTGGTGAAGCAAGGAGAAACAGAGCTACACAGAAGGCATACAGGAAATCAGGATGAGAAAGATGGAGGGCAGAGAACAGGCGATGGCATTTGCCAGGTCGTAGGTCCATGATCGGTCACCGGTAGAAAAGAAGTTTCTGCAGGGTTACATAGTGTCACAGCAAGTTCTGTATCTCAACTAAAATTGTACCAGGGAGAAACGAAAGAGGTTCTGTACGTAGAGGAGGCATCCGGCTTCAACACACTGAGACTTCTGGATGTTGCAGAACATACACGAGCACATTACAAGCGTGTTGCCTGCAGGAGCCCTGGCGTCAGTGCTGTGGCTTCATTCTGAACCTCCGTGGGAGGCTGGCTGGCTCTGTCCCCAGTGGAACAGTGCTTGGGTGCGCTGCCAGTCTTCCTTCCTGTCTCACTCCTCCCTGCCCTCTTTCTCTTTTTTTTTCGGCTGTGCCCACAGCTTGCGGGATCTTAGTTCCCTGACCAGGGATTGAACCCCGAGCCCTCAGCAGTGACAGTGCAGAGTCTTAACCACCGGACGGCCAGGGAGTTCCCTGCCCTCTTTTTCTTTAGTGGGTGCGGAGATACCCACTAGTCTCTCTTTTTCTAGTCTCTCACATCACCTTATCTGTTTGCTCATCCTTATTGGTTATAATGGTTTATCACTGATCTGTAGCCCAGCGTGAATATGGGTTGCCGAGCTTTGGGAATCCTAAGCCAAGGTGGATCCTTACTCTGGTGATATTGTGTACAATTAAACAAGTCTTGAGTGGTTTTAAGTCAAGCTGGCATAAGTCCCTTTAATTCTGGTGAAGGAGAGGCCCTTTTATTTTACTAGTTTCATTCATTGCCGAGTGAAACAGTTTAATAACTCTCTTGGGAATCCAGATGGGAGTTTGAAGCACATAGTTATACTGTTTAGCTCATGTAACTAGGAGAGAGTCAGAATAAATGGTGTCTGGTTGTCCTTGGAGCAGGTTTGAGCGAATTATTTATATAAACTTTTGTTGGACTCCCACTGATAATCGCCAGTGCTTGGAACTTCATCGTTTGGAACTTGAAACCTACTTGTCCCTAGACATGCTGATTTGTAAGTGGTTATAAAGAGTGCTCACAAGATTGTAATTCATTCATTCAGTGAACACTTTTCGAGCGTCACCGCGTCTGTGATGCCGTGGCACGTGTTGGAATACAACCATGAACAGAAGAGGCATGGAGCTTGTGTTGTGGTTAAGGTTACGGATGAGTGAAAAAGCAACCACCGTTTAACTGTAGTGTAATAAGTACACGTACTTATTGAAAAATATTTGAGGAAAAGTGGGCCTGCACAGGTCAGCTACATGTTGGTCAGGGGTCACCTGTACTAGTTGGGGGGACGCTCAGGGTAGGCACCCTGGGAGCGTCCAGGAGGGACAGCTGAAGGCTGTGTAGCGGAAGTGAGTCTAGGTCTGAAGGATGATTCCTGACTAAACAAGAGGGAAGAGATGGAGGGAGAGTGTGGACAGAGGGCGCATCACATGCAATGACTGGGAGGGGAGAATGGAGTTTGTGATAGAGTAAGCACAAGGCAGAAGGTGAGGAGAGGAAAGCGAGGCCAGCGAGGCCGGAGTCTGCCTTCCCGGGCGCCGGAGCCTCTCAGCTCGTCCTGGTGGGTGCGTGCAGGTGGAGGGGGGTGGGGGGTGGGCTCTTACCACTGTGCCAGAGGGCATCACCCAGGGTCCTGTCTCACCGTTCAGAGGCACACTCAGCTCTGACACAGCTCGACCTAGACTCTCAGTTTTAACTAAGAGCAGTTAATAAAAAGTTAGCAAACAGGAGGAGGAAATCTGGCTTATCAGAGAGGATTCAGGCTGACCAGTTAGCAGGTCACCCACAGCAGAGTAATCAAGGAGATTAGTGTGGTTTTAAAAAGAATTTGTTTTGAAATAATTGAGGACTCATAGGAAAGTTACCAGAATAGTGCAAAGGGCTCTGGTATTCTCTTCACCCCATTCACAGGTTGTCAAGATGGTTGCATTCACTCCGTCACGGGTGTGCACACACGTACACTGTCCCTCCCCTGCGCTCTCCACAGAGTGTTTCCTCGAGACCTGAGCACTTGTCAGCAGAATGAGCCACAGCTCTCCAGTCAGGGTGTAAGCCTCGGTGCAGGGTGCAGCACTTCTCTCCAGCCCATAGACCCATCCGATTGTGCTTAGGTTAGGCCCAGGTGTAGCTTTTCCCTTTCTGGTTCAAGTTCGTATAAGGAAGATGTGTTGTATGTCATTGTCACGTCTCTTCAGCCTTTTTCCTTTAGTCTTTCTCTGTCTTTCACGTTCAGGGAAGTTTGAGTACAGCCTTGTATTCTCTGCGGAACATTTGGCCAGGTCTGGAGACATTTTTGGTGGTTACACTGTATTAGTGATCTCAAGACCACACCAGGTTCAGTGATTCCCTAGAGGGACTGCTCCAGGGCGTGGAGTGAAAGGATTGTAGTGAAAGGATCCAAAGGAAAGGCGAGTGGGGTGACGTGCAGAGGAAACCAGGTGAGTGACTTGACTCATGAATTCCTCTAGCGGTGTGTTGTGACACGTGTGACGTATCGTCTACCAGGGACTCTCATTAGAGACGCAGAGCCCAAAGACTGCTAGGGGCTGGTCGCGTGGGCACCCCCTGTCTAGCACGTACCAAAACTCCAGACTCCCAGAAGGAAAGCAGGTTTCAGCATCGGCCACATTGCACAGTTGAGGTACAGGGCGCCACTCTTGTCAGTTTGGAGAATGGTGGGAACCCTCCAGAAATCCAAGTTCCCAGACGCCAGTGAAGGACCCACGTCTCGAGCAGGCCTTTCTAAGGACAGCAGTCTCAGGCCTGCCCTGTGAACTCTTGACTGCACCACCCCTTGGGGATGAGGCAGTGCTCTGGCCACATCGTGAGTAGAAGCTAGGGAAGCTGGCAGGCCTGTCCGTGCAAAGGGCAGCCCCACAGCTAAGAGTCTCCCATCTCCAAATGTTAGTATAATTTGAGGTCGACTCAGGCAATTTAGTTATTCCATTATCATCTGTATATTTCCTTGTTCGCTCTGTGTCTATGTATTGTACTTAGTGGTTCAGTAAAACCACTTTCCTAACTATACTGCCGTCTCCTCTGTCCACTTCTCAGCCCCCAGGCCCACTGCGTGCTCCGTGCCAAGGCCCCCTCTCCTCACCCTGTGTGCTTAGCCACCACGTTGATCCCGCTTCCCCGAGAAGGGGGGGGAGATGGGAGCACAGAGTGCACTGCCTCTCTTTTCTTTTCCTCGGTGCTCCACGCTCACGGTGGCGTTCAGGAGGCTGTTGTATGGCTGAAATGAACAGTGTGCTACGGGGGGGTGGTATGGGGAGCGCATCTGAGTGGCATGGGGGGCGGGGGCGAGGGCTGCTCTGGGGGCTGTGCTAGTGAACACGTGTGTGGGTGAGCGTGATAGAGCTTGAGGAGCTGGGCCCGAAGGCAGAGAAAAACAGAAGGTGGGAGTTATGACAGCAGAGAGGAGAGAACTGGGGATAAATCTGAGCTTTCCAGTAGATGTTATAATAGAAGTTCCAGAAGGAGAGGACAAGACTGCGGGGAGAGAAGCCGTAATCAGAGACGCCAGGCCACCTTCCCCTTGCCTGGAGAGGAAGAACAACACCCTGGACCCTGCGTCCTTCCCTAGAGGCTGGACAGCAGTAGCGAGGGCACACGGTGTGTGTACCCGTTCCGTGAGCGTGAGTCAGAAGGGCCCTACTGCCCTCCACCTAGACACAGCCCGCTCAGCATTCACAGTTCTGAGATCCATTAGTTAGAGACCTTGATTGCAACCAACCTAAGTGACCTTTGAATCAGACTGGAGAAAAACCAAAGAATGTTTTCTTAGGGCACCGCAGTAACAGACCACATTCAAGCTGCCACTCAGCCAGGCCACAGGAAAAAAGTTAGGGACTGGAGGGCAGTAGGACACTAAGAAGTGGTCCTCTCTCAGTGTGTGTTTTATTTTCCTGTGTAATGCTGTGTTTTGTGATTTTAAGTCTTTAAAATCAGAGTTATACATGAGCATAGTTTAGAGAGACAGCTAGATGAACAGAATTTGTTAGCCCCCAGCCAGCCTGCCCCCGTTCTCGAGAGACACCACTCTTGTTTGCACTCCGTGTGTTTCATCTGGTTAGATAATAGATGTATATTGCTGCTTCTTGTTTTTCAGTTTTAGGCGTATTGTTTGATTTCTGACTTCGGAAGGTGAAGATTGATCTGTCTTTCTGCCCTGTACCCCAGCACCCCTGAGCATTCCCTCCTGCCCCCTGCCCCCCAAAAAAAGTCCTCTCAGTGCAGCTGTGATTTCCCTTAGGTCACTATTCGGAGTTGACATCATTATGACTATTTGTTATTCAGAGCCAAACTATGGAGTAACTTACGATGATTTTTCCTTACCTGTGTGTTTTCTTGTTTCCCTGATGAATGACTATTTCCTTAATTCAGTGTTTTCATCTTGAAAATGTTAATGAGTGTTCACTATGTGTCAGAGACCAAGTTAAACGCTTTATATGGCTCATTCTGTTTAACCCTGATATCAAGCCAGTTAGGTAACCCCCCACCCCCCAAACACACACCCAAACCAGTGTTTCAGTCTCCTTATCTATAACATTGGAAATAGTACTGAGGCAGGGATAAGTTAAGTCAGTTTGCCCAAGGCACCCTTCCAGGAAGTGGTGGAACAGGAATTTGAATCCAGCTGTGTCTAACTGTAGAGCCTGAGGTTTCTGGAATGTCTCTGGCACAGTTCTTGACATTACAGAATGGCATCTGGAAGCAAGGCTGGGAAGATGAGATTGGCTAGCAAAGAACTCGAAAGAGAATGGGAAAAGAAGGAGATTATTTAAAAAATAATCCATTTAAATGCGTGATGACGCTACATGGCGCTTGCAGTTCTCTGCCAGTTAGGTAGAAATATCATCTTGATGCCTTCATGCCACCAGATAATTCTGTCGTTTTGTTCTTAAGGGAAAAAAATCCCCTTCTGCGCCTTTAGAGCTGCTCCAGTCTGGTGTGCAACTGCCTTCCTGGATTCTCTTTACCTCTGTCCTGCGCCCACCTCGTCCTCTCTCAGTTTACTCCAGGATTTGGGTGGAGCGTTTACACATCCTTCGGCACCTCCCTGAGCAAGGATGTCTGGGAAGTGAGTTTGTGGAGACTCCAGGTTTGAGAATGTCTGTTTTGCCATCATGACTGGCTGATAGCTTCTGCAGAATTTTACCTTGGAATTCATTTTCCCTCAAAATTTTGAAGACTTGCTTTCTAGGTCTCTAGAGGATTGTTGAAGTCTAAAGCCATTCTGATTCCAGGTTCTTTGTACATGACATGTTTCATTTTGATTTTTTTCTGTCATGATTCTCATAGGATCTTTGTTTTGTCTCTGATGCTCTGAAATTTTGTGCTTACGTTTCATGGTTTGGATCCAATTTGTACCCATGTGCTGGGCCCTTTCAATTTAGAAACTTCTGGCTTCAGTTCTTGGTTCTTTCTTCTTGAATATCAGTATTTCTTTAATGATCTCTCCATCTTTTCCGTTCTTCTCTCACTGGAACTCTTGTTGGGCATGTGATACTTCTTGCACTGACACTCTGATTTTTATTTTTTCTTCATTCTTTCCTACGTCTGTGTTTTGTTTGTTTGTGTTTAAATTTTGGAGGACATTTTTTCAGCTTTATCATCAAATCTTCTGAGTCTTTTATTTTGCTTCCTGGTTTTAAATTTAGTTATAACAGTTTTATTGAAGTATAATTCACATACCATAAAGTTCATCCTTTTAATATGTACAGTTAGGTGGTTTTTAGCCTATTCACAGTTAACACAACCTGGTCGCCACTTGTAAAACATGTTTACCCTGACCTGTGCCCCCGCCAAGAAACCTCTTAAGTGTCAGCAGTCATCCCCCTTCCCCAGCCCGCAAGTCCCTGGCTATCACTAGGCTACTTTCTGTCTCTCTGGATTTGCTTATTATGGACAAGTCATATGAATGGAATCATACGGCGTGTAGCTTTTTGCGACTAGCTTCTTTCACTGAGCAGGTTTTCAAGGTTCATTCACATTGTAGCGTGTGCCATTCATTCCTGTTCATTGTCAAATATTCACATTGCATGGCTGTACCACATTTTATTTATTCATTCATCAGGTGATGATGGTTCATCCATTTATCAGTTGCCATTTAGTTTATTTCCACTTTTTGGCTAGTGTGAATAAATGCTCCTTTAAATAAGAGTGTACAAATGTGGCATGGGCATGTTTTCAGTTCTCCTGGGCATATACTTAGGAATGGAATTGCTAAATCATCGAATTAACTGTTTAGCATTTTGAGGAGTGTCAAATTATTTCCACAGCAGCTGCACATTTCCTGTTCCACCAGCAATGCCGTGAGGGCTCCAGTTGCTCTACATCCTCACCAGCACTTGTTATTGTCTGTCATTTTGATTTCAGCCGTCTTCGTGGGTGTTTTTAATTTTTAAACACTTTTTGAAAAACTTCCAAGAACTCTGAGTATTCCTTTTAAAAATAGCTGCTTGTTCTTGTTTTATGAATATAACATCATTTATCTCAGGTCATGTTAATTAGTACCTTTAAAGGTTTCTCAGTTTTTGTCTACTCCAAGTTGCTTTGGTTCGTTTTGTTTTGGTCTCTCTTTCATGTTACAGGTTTCTGTCTGATGTTTGGAAATCTTCGATTGTTTGTTCATATTAAGAGCGGTAGCTAATACAGGGGCGGCTGCAGAATGCTGAGTGTTGTGGGCTTTTGGACCCTGAGCTTCATTGCAATAGGTCTGGGTGGGCCACTTATTGATTGAAGAATATCTCATGTCGCTACTTTAGATCTTGTCTCCAGGCTGGTTAGATTTCCTCAGAGAAACTGCTTCTAGTCTCCTGCCTGGAGGGCAAAAGGATTGGCTGCCACTGTCTGGGAGCTTAATGGGGAGAAGCAGGCGGTCAGTATCAGCGCAGTGTGCTTAGACGTACCTGGTCCCTCTGTGTTTGGTGCATTCCACCTGCCCCAGGTGTTCACAGTGTTCCAGGCAGAGGCTTCTTCAAAAAGCAGACCTCCTCCCGCTGGATGGGGGAGGGGCAGTTTCCTGGTAGCAGAGCGGAGTGGGGATTTGAGGGTTCATGCTTACCAGGAAGCTTGCAACTAGTTCTCGTCTTAGTGACCCCCGCCCAGCCTTCCTGAGGACCCTGGCCCCTCCGTGCTTGTTGAAGTTTTGCAGTGTAAACTGAGAATTGAGTGGTTTGCCCCCCTTGCCCCGCCACCTGCCTCTCCTGGGTCTGCTAAATCAGTATTCTCAAGTCTGCTTTTCCTGTGTTCATTTGTCTTTTATCCGCTTCTCATCCTTGTGGGTTTGGCCTTTGGGGAAAAGAAATCCCTTGACTTTAGTTTTAGCTGGTTTTAGGGAGGGAGTAAAAGCAGATGCATTATTTACCCTCTCTGCCTAGAAATCGGCCGTGTAGAATTTATTTTTTACATAATGAAAGATTTTTTTTTAATGTGGAAAGCCAAATACACTAAAGTTATTGAATAGTCAATTCATTGCCCTTTGATTTATAATGTTCAGAGTCTCTACTGTACACAAGAATCAGTTCTAGAATAAAGATAGAAATACGAAAAAAGGGCATAAAAGTACTAGAATAACATATGGAAGACTCCTTATGATTTAGCATCTTAGGTGGGGTAGAGCCTTCTAAATATATTAGGAAACCAAAATTTAAGAAAAATGACAGATTCAACTATGTGAATATTTAAAACTACTGTATTCATATGTAGTTGTATGTTAATGATCAATTGAGAAACATACACAAGTATATATTTGTAACTTTTGGACCAGATGTTACTGTTCCTCATATATTGCAGCTCATAAGACAAGTGCAACCACACCAATGAGCAAATGATATAAGGGGCCGTTTTTCTTACTGAAAGAAAAATGATGAATGGCCAGAGGAGATGAGGAAGATTTCTCAGTATCACGCATATAGAAATATAAATGAAAAATATGTCTCTGAGATTACCAAAGCTCCCAGCTATCAGTAATGCAGGGAGCCTATTTGGACTTTATCCTAGGGGAAACTGGAAGTGTCTCCCAGAGAACTGGGCAAGGAAATACATTGCCTGTTGTTAGTAAAGACTGAAAAGGACCTAACTGGCCTTCAGTGGAGAATTGGGGAATTGCGTACATCCAAATGTATTTTAAATATATAGTGACACTTCTGAAAGGATATATACAAAAAGTAACAGTGATTTTTGACACGTGTTATGATGAGGTAACATATACTTTTTACTTTATATATTTTAATGTATAGATTTTTTACTTTAGTAAATATGTTACATGTATGACTGCAAAGAAAATGCACATATTAGCATGAAGGGAAATAGTTCTGTAATTCTCAAAATTAGTTAGATTACCTAGATAGAAAAAGATGTTTTGGGGATAATTAATAAAAAATAAATTCTTATTTCTGAAGTGTTTATCAGTGAAAAAAAGGAGACATTAAAGGAAAAAGTCACTTAAAGAAAAGAAAATCTGTTCAGTTTTAAATCTTAGGAACATTTTGAACAGTGTGACTAATGTTTTTTTCTGTCAAGTTGAGAGCAGTAATTTAGAGCCACATTTGTAGTTTGTCCTAAAGTGTAACATAGATCCTTATAAAAAGAAGTTTCACTGAATCTTGGCCCCATTTTAATATTCCTATTTGCTTTTCCCATGTTATTTTTATTTTTTTGCTGTTTTTAATAATTTACGTGTATTTTTGGATTAAGTCCTTTCAGAAATAATGTGAAGTGTAGACTGATGGTTAGTAGTAATGAGTGAACTAAAGTAATGATATTTATTGAGCTCTCGCAGTGAAAAAGCACGCACAGTCAGAGCATCAGTACAACTGCCTTGCTGTTAGAGTGACATCATTCCGGTAAAGAAAGAGATTCAGAGAAATGCAGCATGGGCTCAAGGTCACACAATACCTCTGTGGGTTTATACTCAACATAAATAATAGATTTACCTATTTCTGTTTATATAATATAGTGAACAGTATGTTTATATTTTATAATAAATGTTACAGAAAAAATAATAAAGTAGCTTATATTATAAAAGCAAATAGCTAACTGTAGCTTTTTTTTCTTTCAGAATTTAAATGAATATGTTGAAGCATTAATTACCCTGAAGCAAAAAATTATTAATACAGAGTGAGTATGTTTTCCTCTGTTTGGCCGAACTTCGTGAACCTGACATACAGGCTGGAGCAGATGGTGGTGGTGTTAGACCCCCTCAGGCTGAGAGTGGAACTGGGGTTACTCACCTGGTGCCTGTGTGGTGTGGGTTATAATGGAACTCCTCAGGGCCTGACGCAGGCCCTCGGCAGCGAGAGCGCAGAGTCCTAACCGCTGGACCGCTGGGGAGTTACCCGTGCTCAGACCTTTACAATGAGGCTCAGGCGTTAGATCATGATTTTTGCTAAACTGGAAATTTTTTTTAAAGCTGTTTTCTGTCTTTAAAGCCTTCTTAGCTTTAGGACTGGACATCAGATTTCTTTGTAGTAAATTTCCTGGTGTGAGATTGTTTTTTTAATCCTGTGAAAGTCACAAGAATTTATAGGCAAAGATATTACTTAGATCATAGGAATTTTAACTTAAAAACTCATATATCACTGCAGTGCTTTTAAGGAATTTAAGGTGATATGTGTATGTGTGTGCATATGTTTAATTAATTAAACATAAATTTGTTACAGGAAACCTAGGCAGAAAGGTGCCTTATACATTTGGAAACATGATTTTAACATAGTGTGATTTCTAGATTGAAAAAGTAACATAACTCTTTTCTTTGTTACAGTAATTTGTTGACAGAATATCAGAAGAAATGTGATGATATCCTTTTACTGGCTTTTTCCTTGGAATTTTTAAGAATGTAAAGAAATGTGAGAATTTTCATAGTTACTCTTTGGAAAGCGGTGCTTACAGGCTCCAAGTAGGAAGTGCCCCTGACAAGCGCAGTGAGCAGCTGTCTTCTACTCGTAACACACGTTTAATGGTCAAGGCTGCTGGCCTCCTTGTTATAGAATGTGTTTTGTTTTTGTCGTTGATTTTGATTTTCTTAAGGTTTCGTAAGCTTTTTAAAGAGTAGGTCTTTTTCATTTGTACTGAGGACATGACCAGTGCTCCTTAGGTTTAGGAATAATGTGAAGCTGAACATGATGCTGTGAGAATATTTTTGGATTTCTATAAGGAGTGCGCTGTAGGAGTATTCAGAATGTTGGAAAATTAACTTTTGTTAATTAGTTCTGTGACTTGTAGAGAATTAATGAATATATCCCAAATCATAGTGTAAGTTTGTATCCCCAGGACAGTCCTTGGTCTCTGCGTCACCGTTTTGTCCAGTAGCCGTTTAGAGCACCTGCAGGCCTCTGTATTTTCTTGGCAGGGCGGAAGTAGTGTGCACAATCATTCCTCCCACATCTTGTGGTGATACTTACCTGAATTAAGTGTCTCCTGTGACAGTAAACACGCATACGTGTGACCCGCAGCCTTAGCTTCAGTATTGGAGCAAATACTGCTGTTCAACTCTGGCAGTAACCTGAGGCCTGTTTCAGTATTATTTCTGGCATTCCTAAACTTCTATGTAATCACCAGTTGTTTGTTTGTGTTGGTACCATTGTATCTAATTTGTGTGATTAGAGTAATAAAATCAAGGCATAGCATTTCGATTTATTTTTAGTGTCTCAAGTTTTACATTCAAAAAAATAGGTCTTTGAAAATTTCCTCGTGTGCTTTATTGAAACTATCAGTTCAACTATAAATGTATGTTATTGCAAGAGTAATATCTTTGATTTTGAAAGCTGTACAGAAACAGTTATTATAAACTCTTCTAATTAGCTAAATAGGGAAATAGACAGTTAATTCCAGTATTAGGAAAATATGTGTTCATTGTATCCTTTTTGGAGGAAATGGTATGAACTTTTTGAGGTAATTACAAATGTAATCTAGCAGGGAAATTATTGATTTACTTTTCTAAAATTTATAAAATTTTAAAATCAAAATTATTAGAGTAATTTATTAAAAATTGATAAAACTTTTTGATTTTTCTTGAATTTCCCTTCTGCAGTGTGCTAATCTGCTTCAGCCTCAACTATAGGTAAATATAGATTTTTTTTAAACACATCTGACATTTGCTCACAATATGTATTCATTGTACCTCAAGTATGCAGTTGTTTGCTCTACAACCTGAGGTGCCAGTGTTGCAGGTTTAATATGGCTTCTTGTGTGACTCGATTCTTTACTCTTTTGTGTCATTCTGACTGTTTTGTTGTTTATTAGTTCCTCTTTGTACAGGGCAGAGAGTATATTTTATTTCATCAGATATTTTTTGAATTTTTCTTTCTTGCAAAGACTGCAGTAATTTAGGATGAAACTCCTTAATCTTCAGAAGTTTACTTTCTAATAGAGGAGGGTACAGATGTGTTGTGACCAACAGACATTTCTATATTGTGATATGAGAGTAGGATTTGACAGGCGGTGAAACTTAAAGGAATGACTTTTTGCTGTCTTAGAACATTTTACTGGCAGCATGATGGGAAATGAAGTTACCAAATTGTGCAGACTGTAAAAGTGAAAGGTTTTCTAGATTTTATATGTTCTCCCTGTATTTCTTTTCTCATTGCTCGTTAAATACATATATATATATTTAATTCATTCAATATTTATATTCATTAAATATATATATACACACATATATATGTGGTTTTAGTGAGTACGTAACTCTTGTTTGCTGGAGTTGTGCTCCGGACTCTGAGAAAAGAAGGACAGGATGTTTGGGTATTCTGATATATACAGGATTCAAGGTAGTTTTCATTAGTTGCTTATTGCTTTGTCTTTATTCTTGGAATTTAATATTAATCGTATAGTTAATCAGGAATCTTTTTTAATTTAGAGAAGTACATATTTTGACTTACGGCACATGTTATAATTAATAGGAGTAACTCAGTAAAAAGCTTTATCATATGTTATAGATGGAACTTTGAATGTTGTTTTCTAAGAATTATGATCTTGCCTGTATGTATATTGAACACAGATTATTGAAGTTTTAAGGTGGGTTTTATCTTCAGACAAGATGAAATTGTTTTATCGTCAGTAGATAAAATTGTCACAGTTTTCTTTAACAAGTTTTACAGCTGCAGTTTGCAAGAAGGTAAGCTAGCTACCTGTTTTCTTAGTGTATTTGGGGTAGACACTTATCGGACTAAATTTTTACACAGATTCAACAAAGTGCCACATAGAATTGACCCATTATGTAGACTGGTTCTTTGATGCTCATAATAAAAGAAGATTCACATTTTCCTTACTGTTAAATTGTCGAAATGAATTTCTTACCGAGGTCTTAAATTACAGCCTAGTGTCTGATTTTTCAGTAAATTTTACTGATCTTGTGGCCACTGAGATGAAGTTTATTGCTATCAGTTATTGTTGTCTCTGTGAATTGGACAGTTTAATGTGGTTGTTTATCATGTATATTTTAATCAATTTAAAGTAGTCTTACTTAGAATTTAGTAATGTTTTATACTCTGATTACATTTATCAATTAGAAGAAGGCAAAATATGGTTATAAAATGACTCACACAGTTTGCCTATCATTGAACTGAAGTCAGTGGTGATGAACTCAGGATTGAAGAGCCAGATCACCTGGCAGATCATCCAAGCGTTCTTGTATTCTCCAGCAGATTGAGAGCCTATTGCGCTTGCTTCTCATATGGTTTCGGATGTACTTTTATTAGAAATAGACTCATGTCAGAAATAAAAAGTGATACATAAATCATTTTGGTACAAATAGAGAGAATGCATTTAAAAAGAGAGATTCTTTGTTTTTAGTTAGAAATAAAATCGAAACCAGTAGATGTATTTAATAATTCACTGTAGATACTTTTGCACAATAACATTAGTGTGTTGTCCATTTTTAGAGAGAATATTACTCTGCATCACCAAGTGGAACAGATGCTTCAAAAAATTTCTCCTCTGCAGAAGTGTCAGGAAGAACTGGGATCTTTAAAAGCAGAGTTAGAAGAGAAAAAGGTACCTAAAGTAATTTTCCTGCAAAAGGCTGTCGTCAGTAAATTAAGATCTACTTATTTACTATAATTGGGACAAGGGGACATTTTATGTCTTAACAAAGGAAATAAATGATAGGCAAGACTCGAAGTGTATTGCTATACTTAGAGAACATTGAACTAGTTGATTGATGGCTTGGTCCTTACAGTAATTATTAGTAATTAATGTAATGCTGCATTAGTTGCTTATGCTTTTTGAGAGGTTCAGTAGAGGAACCATTTTAGCTATGAATTTTTGTGACTTTATGTGCCCTGCATTGCTTGCCTTTTCCATTTTTCTTGCTGTAAGTGTAAAGTAACATGCAAAAGTTCAAACTTAAATTACGGAAATTATGTTTTCCATTTCAAAACCCAGTCGCACTAAGTAAAACTATTTTAAATGCTATAAACTAATTTTTTAATATAAGTTTTGTTTTACTGGAGCCTTAGAAGAGAATTCATGGCTTTTACAAATTAAAAAAAACTCTGAAGCCAGTGAAGTTAGGTGGTTAGCATTAGACAAGTCGTAGCCAAGCTGGAATGATTCCTGGCTCCTCGATCTGATAGTATTTGTGCCTCCCAGTCTTCAAATTGTTTCATTTTAGGATGCCATGCACCTCTCTGAGGTTTACATACTTTAACAGTGGTCGATTTTCCTATTTCTATAGAAAGTCTTTATTACATATTTAACTATGCGGTGAAAGTTAAACAGAAACAATCAAGATGTTGAATTTTGTCTACCTCTGACTACAAAGTAATGTCATCAGCCATACCTGAGAGGAAACATGAACATTGGAATCACAGCTGAATAATAAACCTAAATAGTCACTCTTTCACTGTGACGTTCAGAGAATTACTCAGTGTCTGGATCCTCCGATCCCTCATCTGTAAAAAGGGGTCATAAAGCCCGTCTCTCAGAGCTTTGGCGACTGAAGAGCTATACACATTATATTGTACTGTGTTATCAGGCTCTGTAAGTTTCTTTCCCATTCCGTAGTGCCCGTAGCATATACATATTGATTGGTGTTAACATATTTTCCCAAATTATCATTAAGTATAATGTTTTATTTTATATTTTTGCATAGTAGTAATAATAGCTTACATTTATTACCTCTAAAATTGCTTTAAGTTTTGTTGAATTTTAATTGGCTGCAACAAAAATATTAGCTATTCGATATTACGAAGATTTGGGGTTATTTTAAAATTAGTATATTTTAAATTTTATAGCTCTGTTTGATTAGACTGTTTATCATATTACCTCTGTTAAGGATCTGGTTATATCCGTTAAAATGTTCAATGAATTGTACTTTGGTTTCCTGCCTAATCATATGTATTCATTTGGTTAATTTCATACTATTAAGTGATAATAATTTAGCTTATCAGGGTCAAAATCCTTATCACTGGTGGTCAGTGACTTTCAAGTTGTTGATATATATATATATAGATATATATATATATACACACACACACAGACACATTTATTTCTTTTTTAGAGTTCTCTGAAGTTGTATCAGGATACTCATCAGGAATATGCTCGTGTGAAAGAAGAATGCTTGAAAACTGATGCTCAGTAAGTAATTACTGTGGAAATAGTGTTGTCAATACTGAAAATGTGTAATGCTTAAATCAGTAGTGTTTCTCTTTTCCCCGTCTTTGGGTATGTTGACCATAATTAACCAGGTGATCTTGAACTAGTCTCACAACCTTGTTTTCCATATCTGTAAAATGGAAATTATACCTATGTTGAAGGATTAATAGGAGTAAATAAACCATCTTATGTTAAAGGCCTGCACAAAGAACTCCATAAAAGTTTTTATGTCTATATGCGTGCATGCTTGTTTGTCTGTATTTTGTATTCATAGAGAAAACATGATTACCGTCTCACTTCTTTGTACCATTCCTTTAATAGATATCATCTGGAATGGGTGTCTGTGTTCCATTAATGAAGGGGGCTCTTCCAAAGAAGTCAGTTGATTGTTTTGAAGTTGAATACTATATTCACGTTGTTTACAAAACTCCTGAGCTACACATACAGTAGCTTAATGTAGATGCGATGTCACAGTAATTCAGAGACTTTCTCGAAGGGTTTCCTACCTTCTCTGACTCAGAAATCTATCCTAAAACAAGTGCAGTTTTCTAGCCACTGCCTCCTGTAAAATGGTGGTATTGTCTACCTCTGCTCCTGTGCTCCATAACGTGCTCCTGAAAGTAACCTCACCTAGTCGGGTGCTGGACTGAGTCCAGGATGCCACCTGGACACATCAGCTTGGCTCAGAGATGAGCCACACAGGCATGATATGCCACAGAAATGCAGAGTTTTAAAAATCCATTTTACAGATATTACACAGTAAACAGCATACTATTCTTTCTGAAGTTTACCTTCAAAACAGTTGCTGGTATTTTTAATGATTGATGTGTTATGCTTGTGACTAACATTTTCTTTATTATGTAAATCTCAATAATTTAAAAAATCATGTGTATCACAAATTGTAAAGTTACTTTTTTTTAACCATTTTAATTTATACAATTATATTATCAGGAAGAAGAAACTAGAAGCCAAGGTGAAGAAGCTGGAAGGTAATTGGTACTCTTGTCATCCAGCTAATGGAAGTCATCGTCTTTGTATGAATGATTGGTAACTGTACAAGGCTGTGGTACTTGGTCAGGTAGTTGAGTCCTGGGTTTTGATGGTGCATCCCTGGATGAGTGCATTAAGGGTACCATTAGGAAGAAGGTTGAATACTGTACTTCTCTCAGTTACTGGATAGACATGGAGATGGAATGTGGCGTATCCTTGAAGTGTTCACTCAAAATAATAACAGCCCATACTTTTACTGTAAAAAGCAGCAATCAAGAAAAGGACTTAAATTTTGAAAGTTGAATCTCATGGGGCCCTCTCATTTTTTACTAATGAAATAAATGGTTAGTAGAAAAGGATACTACTTTTTTGTACTGAGAAACTTGATGTATTTGGATGGTTGTGACACACTCATGATGGAGAGATTTCTGTGAGATTCCCTACACTGGGAATTTCCGCTGTGTCCCTGCCCACTCCCCCACCCCGCCGGCACCCCGAGTTTGGTCAGGGCCTTCTGTCTACACTGAGCAGGCAGAGGGCCACACGAGGGTCTGCTCAGCCCTCCTGTGGCAGCTAAGAGCCCTTTCAGGAATTGAATCCGAGATCTTTTCTTCTGTTTTCTCCTCCTTCATTGGGTGGTTGTGACGTGGAAATAACATCAAGTAGAGACAAGTGTGACCTGCCAGCCCACCCCTGGTCCCTTCCTCCTTTCTCTCCGGCGCAGGCTGGGGCTGCCCTCGTAGCTGTGGGGCTCACGGGCCTGCTCTGTCCTCTGCTTCAGAGAACGGGGTTTTTTTTTTGTTTTTTTGTTTTTAATTGAAGTATAGTTGATTTACAATGTTGAGTTAATTTCTGCTGTACAGAGTGATTCAGTTATACACATATAAACATTCTTTTTTTTAATATTCTCTTCCATTATGGTTTACTACAGGATATTGAATAGAGTTTCCCTGTGCTAGACAGGAGGACCTTGTTGGTATCCATTCTGTATATGATAGTTTGCATCCGCTAACCCCAAACTCCCACTCCATCCTTCCCCCAGCCCCCATTGGCAACCGCAAGTCTGTCGGAGAACAGTTTATTTTCATTTCAAGTGTGAAGTGAGAATTTGAATAGAAGTTGCTGAATATATTTCCAGTCATTAACTTGCCTTAATTGAGCCCAGTTTTTCAGACTTAGGTTCTAAATATTTTGCTAACAAGTTTTCCTCTGATTTGGTTGTTGCACAAACATTGAGTGTGGCAGTAAGTACAACATCACTGTGTTCTTTCTCAGTATTACCTTCTCTCGCTAGTGTGTGGAGATGTGTCTATTTAAGGAAAATTTTTAAAGGGATCTAAAATGCCTGTGAGACTATATGAAGCTTTTGCAGCAAACTTCCTTTGAAGCGGAAGTGTATTTCCCATGTGACAAAAATATTTTTCTAGTAAGTGACAGGGCATAATAATCAGGTAAAGAAATACTCAAGTTTGTTAGAGGAATCAGGAGAGGATTGTTACTGTGGTGTTTATAGGATTTTACTTTTCACAGCAATTGTGTATGAACATATTCAGATAAAGTCAATACTGCTCAGGTTAATAGTATATTTGAACCATTCAGTGCTTCAGAACCAAAAACTCGAGTTAAGAATTTGCTCTAGATCCACAGGAGAGCTATAAAAACACCTTAAAAGTAGATCTATGTAAAGATACTGGGACTTAGGATGACTTGGCTTGATGCAAGGGAACTGCGGGCAGGAAGGAGTAAAAATATAGTAAACATTGAGAAGATTGTCCCTTCCCCCAAATGAAGAAAATGGTCTTAACTATTGCTTGATAAAATCACAGTTCTAAGTCTCTAAAACTTGAATGTTCCTGATTGTTGAAGAACAAGGGGACCACAGCCTCTCCCTCTAAAGATCTTGTACATTGGCTTGTTGCCTGACTAAAGGGTCGGGGTTGGCTTGTTTCAGGATTGGAAAGGAGTCTTAGGGCCTAGATGCCAATTCTTCAGTTTTGTAGATAATAGTTTAGACAAAAGTGTTCCTGCATTTATCCCTGATTCTGCTACAATACTGAAAGAACAGTAACTTTTTACAGAATTTGTTTCAAATTTTAAGAAACGAGCAAAGCTCTCAATAGGTTATTTTGAGAATTTCATTAATGGTAATTATAAATGCGGTAAATTACTTTTCTCTCTTATTTCACTGCACTGTTTAAATAAAGAGGCTGCTGTCAAGCAAACTCAGGACTTCAAGCAACTAAGGAATGAAAAGAAAATACTTGAAAAGGAATTTAGGAAGACACAGGTAATAGATAACAGCAGTGCCCACGCATGTTCAGATCTTCCCTGCGGGACTCCTTGGGTCCTCTGTAAGCCCCGTGGGTCCTCGTCATGAGGAGTCACACGTGAGGTCCCCAGCTGAGGGCAGTCAGCAGTGCCCCTGGGTCGCCCCCTCTTACATCCCGTCTAGAACTAGCACTCCTTTATCCACTGCAAACACTGCTCGTGTTTTGTTTTCACAGGAAAAGCTTGATGAATTTTCTAAACAGAAAAATGAAAAGGGTGAGTATTCAGTTAATGCTTACTTAAGAATTCTGTTTTGACACACAGTATTTTCTAACTGTTTCTTCCCCACATTTTAGAGTTGAGACATATTGGAACACAAATTTCAAGTGATTCTTATGGAAGCATCGATAAAAGTGAGTATATTACAAATTTAGTTTCAATCTCTTTGCATTTCTTTTAGTGGTTTGGGAGGTTGCTTGTTACTCTTACCTATAATTGTGGGAATTCCTGGGCTTGTACATGTTTTTTGTTAGAAGAAACCATCTCCTATTTCCTGTCTTCATTAGATCTGTGTATGTTATCACCTTGCTGTCTGATAGAATAATACAGTGAATGAAAGAGTCAAAAAGCAGTATTCCTTGGGAAAGAAAACTGGGAGAGCTATACTTTCCACACTTTTCAATAAATGAGTATAGTTTCCTCATTAGATTACAATTTATCAAGTTAATGTATTAGATTTCATAGGTGCCAAATATATAAAAATGGTTAAAGTCAGGCAGGGAAACTGTGGAGTCAAAGCCGTGGGGTGTATTGTTGGAAGACAGAAGGGTTTAGGGAAGGCCGGAAGTTACACAGAGGAGTGCGGTGGTGCTCACAGGACAGGGACGTCCCCAGCGCCCCCGGCACACTGAGCTTGCTCCCTCGTGGACGGGGAGGTGTAACGTGAGGAGCGGGGACGCTGGAGTTTCATGTCAGTCTTTCTACTTACTGTTTGACCCTTGGCCATTGACTTCCCTTCTTTGTGTTTTCATTCCTAGTTGTAAAAAAGAGATTATGAATTTCTTCTCTGCCTATCTTGTACTATTTTGGTAGAGATAAATTTTAAAAGGCAAATAAATAAATAATGGTATTTTCAAAGTAAATAATGGTATTTTCATGTCACTCATGTCTTCTCCAAGTGGAAATTATTAAAACCACTTACACTGTTTTGTGCAAGTATATAGTGTCTCTTCAGAAGTCTCCTTTACCTTTTTTCCTTCCTTTAATTTTTTTTTTTTTTTTTAATCCATAGATCAAGGCTTAAGACTAACAGTTGATACTTTGCAGTTGCCCAGGCCCTGAGTCTGTTTATCACTATCACTGATGCATAATTCCATGTGCTTTTGACTTTTCTTCCTCCTCTGAGGTGTGGAAAGTGAGACTTTGAGTAACAGGTGCTGCTGAGAGAAGCAGGACTCGGCAGCACTGGGCTTTCCCAGCTGACAGTCAGGTGTGGAGTTTAAGCATCTTTCTTGTAGGGTTCTGCTGTCCTCAGGCCTCACTATTTAAAACACAGCCGTCACCCCCTTCCGTAGTTGCTCTCTAGCCTTACATTCTCTTGTTCCTTCAAAGAACTAGTTACTTTCTCAAGTAAAATCTTTTTTTTTTTTTTTTTAATCTATCCTCACTGTGAGGGAAGGGATACTGTTTATTTTACTTTTTCCAAACAAGTAAATAAATGAAGTCTTTAGGAATCTGCTGATTATTCAGCTGTGGACCTTGATGGGTTTAATTCCTAATTCTTAAGTATATCTTTAACACTTTTCTTTGTTCATACCTGACTTCTGAAAAAACCTTACGAGTTAGGCAGAAAGAGCCACTGGGTCGGCTTCACTTTTGAGAAGACTGCCTGGGGGCTTTGTTGGTCTGCCTTCCTTTCAGATGCCAATAAAAATGGCAGAAGATTAAGAAGAAAAGAAAAGAATAGTTAAAAAGTGCTAGAAATTAATGAGGAAGGTATAAAGCAGGTGGTGTCAGTTGGTGATGAAACCCCAAATTACAGAGAAAAACAGCAGCCCTCAAAAAGCAGGTTTTCACTGCAGAAGTCTGTGCTCCCCAAATCACAGGAGTGGGCATGGGAGAAGGAGCAGTGCATTAGCAATTTACCAGGTGACTGATTAAGGGGCGAAAAGCCTGCAGCCTTCTGGCTTCAGAAACTGTTCCTGGCAATAGTCCACAGGCTGTGGCCCGAAGTTTAGTTCTCTAAAGTGTTTGTTAGGACATGGGAAGACCCGGAGTGGGTGTGGATGTCAGAAAATTGGGTTAATTATGGCTGCTTTGAAGGATAGCCCCTCCTGTTCCCAGAAAATGAGATATTTGTATACGCCATGTAAGTCCTCACAACCGTATTCACTCTGCTTCCTCCTTCTGAAGACAGGGTCCTGTAGGTTCATGAGATGAGGACCTGCATTTATTGCCAGAGGAATAGGACTAAAAATGGAGGCTGTAGAAATGTACTCTGGCTGTGAGAGACGTCACTGAGAAAAAGCAGTGACAGGAAAGAAAGGCACCGAGCTCAAGAGAAACTAGTCCCTGAGGAAACTGTGTTAAATCATGAACAAGAAGAAAATGATAACAATTGAAATAGTGTCTGTAGAGAACATCTAAGAACATATCCGTAGTCTGCTGATGTGAAATCTGAGTTGGGGTTCTCAAATATTAAAAACACGTTGTAGAAATAAACCCACTCGAAAGGCTGGATTGTTGAGTGGACAAATAGAAGATTGCTATAATGAACCAGGAGATTTAATTGTGGACATCTGTGAGAATGTGGTGTAAAAAGATAAGGAAATAAAAGGTATTAGGGAAAACCTAAGACTCTGGAGCATAGAGCCAGCCAGGTGTTGTAATAGTCATCTAGGACTTCTCAGAGGGGAGAACAGAGCTGTAAGGAGAGAATGTGATCAAGAAATTCTATAGAAAGAAACTTCCCAGAGCAGGACACTGATACAATATTTATATTAGAAAAGCCTCCCAGCTGTAGAGCATGATTTTTATGTATGATCTCCATCTCTGACTTGTTCAAAGGAAATACATTTAAAATCAAATGAAGCAGAAAGATTGAATATAGGAGGATGAATAAAGAAATTCCAAGCAAATGCTAAGTTGAAAGCAGTAACACAAGGCAAAGAAATAATTCACACCTAGAAATGAATTTACATGGATTAAAAGGAAATATTTAGATAGATTAAAGGTACAATTCATCAAGAAGATACTGCTCTTATGACCTTTGAGCATAAAACTGTGTCAAGTAAAATGCTTGGATATTCTAGGGGGAATAACCAAATCTGTTTTCATGGGAGACTTCAGTGTGTTTCTCAGAAATACAGAGTAAAAGCAAGAATTTAAACAGGAGATAGAATTGGAATCATAATTGCAAGATGGATGATTTACATACAACTCTTAAACCACAAACTTTGAATTCTTTAAAATACTTTTCAAACATATATAAAAGCTGACTATTTACTAGACAACGAAAAGCTACGATCTAATATGAGATATTAAGATACTGATATTTCATAGGATATTAATAAAAATCTCTCCTACCTCCGCCCTGAAAAACTGATAGCTGAACACACATAATAAATACAAACAAACCCCTCTTGGATAACAGAAAAAATAAAAACTGAAATACTAAACTGTTTTGGAAATAAACAAAAGCAGGGCAGTATTTATTAAAATCTTTGAGATATAGTCAATATAGTATTCAGTGAGTGGTTTGTGGTCTTAAGCGATTATGTTAGAAAGCAAGAATTACAGAAAATGAATGACTAAGAAGGTAGGAAAATACAGCAGAAACCTAAGGAAAATAGAAGGAAGGAATTGATGAAGATGGAGACATAAATTAATGAAATAGGAAACAAGGCATTTGATTTGGGACCATTAAAACTAATAACTGGATCTTTGCAATGCTCGTGAAACTGACAGCTCTTTGGCAAATCTGATCAAGGAAAGAAGAAACAAAAACCGAATCACACCAGGACTGAGAAAGCTATAAAAATACATTTGGAGAATTATTTTTAATTTACAAATTTATATTCAGATTTTATCATGTTCATAAAATGGACCATTTTGTAGGAAAACATACTCAAATTGACACAGACTAGGTGTTGCAATCCTGAACAGAAAAATAACCCAGAAGAAATTTTTAAAAATAGATAAATATCCAGCACCATGGAAGATCTAGGTGGCTTGCAGGTGAGCAAGCCTGAAGTGGAAAACTGATGTCTTTATTATTGTTTGGTTTTAGAACTTAAATAATGTAGAATGCTTCCTGTTTCATTCTCTTAGACTAGCATAACCCTGTACCAAGATCAATTAAGAATAACATGCATACATATCTTCAAGACTCAGAACTCTGTTACTTAGGAATAAAGCTACAGAAGTACTAAATAAAATTTTAAGAACTCAAATCTATTAGTAATTTAGAATACGGACAAGTTATGACTTAAGGATTTATCTCAGGAATACCACAACAACTGGTTAAGAGGAAAGTGATAGGATCATCTCAATTCAGTACCCATTCCTCATTTAAAAAAGAAAATCGGTGAGGTAGTAACAGAAAAAAACATTCTGAACTTGAGAACGGTGAAGCCCTGAGAGCACAGTCACTTCGCTCCACCCCTTCCGTGTGTGCTGGAGACCCTAAGCCACGCAGCCACGCAGACACAAAGAGTCGGAGCTGTGAGTGCTAATAAGGAAGGGTCAGACTGTCCTCATTTTAAATGACGTGACTATCTATGTGGCAGAAGGAAAACAGAAGTGTAGCAGCTGGGGAAAGTGCTGCTATATACAGTGAACACGCACAATGGGCCATCATTAGCCTATCAAAACGGGTGGAATAAGAACAACCCGATCTCAGGTGGCAGCCGACCTGAGATGTCCGGGGAAAGACCTGAAAGCAGCATGCCTGCCTCCGTGAAGGAAAACTAAACCATCTGAACACATGGATAAATGCTATGTTCCTGGATCGAAAGACTCAAGGCATAAAGATGTGCATTTTCCCCACATGTATTTATAAATATACGCTCTGAAACCAGATGGTGAAGGCTTATCGGAAAGAACAGCTGTTTGGAATAATAATTTAATTTTTGAAAAGGAAAATTCTGAGCCACATTCATGCCTGCACAGATATTAAAACATACTGATAAAACCATCGTGTTTAAAGAAGCGTGCTATTCACGTGGAAACTGACAAATCAGTGGAGTAGGAAAGTCCAGAAATACTGTATTCAGAGATGCCTGGATTTTGATAAAGGAGGCATTTTAAAGGATAAGGGGAAGGTGTGCAGTTCAGCTGAAGGAGGTTTTCACAACTAATGATGCCACAAGATCATTTTCTGCTTTGCTGGGAATGGATAGCTCTTTTATGTCAGACTGGAAGTAATGAGTGCGTGCTCAGCTGAAATAGGCCTAGCTCTGGTTAATAGCCTCCGTAAGCATAGAAAAGTAACTTTTTTTCTTTTTTTTTAAGGTTCCTTGTTTGCTGCTTTGGGTATACGTAATAAGCAGGGATCCTGGTCAGGTCATTTAAGCAAAGGGGATTACAGTATTTGGAAGCAGGCTTTTGGGTAGGTTAAATCACAATGTAGATAAACTACTTGATCATAGAATTTTGAAACTCAAAAATAGATGTACCTCACACACAGTGACAGTGGCTGATTTGGCTCAGGAGAGGTTGGAAATGTCCAGCTTTTCAAACTTCTCTGTTTTTGTGCCCCATTTGTCCTGGTCCTCTTACTATGGACTTCATTTTTTAGAGTGATGTAGTTTGCCAACTTAAATAGGGCTGACCTCTTCCAAAATTTGTGATTCCTTGTAGAAATTTTGGTTTAAAAGGTTGGTCTTTTTAGCCTCTCTAGAACTGGATTAAAGATTTCAGTATTTTCAATAAATGATTCAGTTTAAGAACTTCCAGTGAACTATAACAGAACTTAAGGGTGGACTGAAATTACCTAATACTTAATGCTATTTTCAGTTAAATTTTAACTAGTGTGGGTTGTCTTTTTATGCGTATTTGACACAAACTGTTCATGTTTATATTTTTATGAATATTTTTTGCTTTGGAACATTTTTGGGAATTTGTGTTCTTAATGTTAAATTGACTTTAAAACCATAGCATAATATTCTTAATGTTATATGACTTTCATTAGGCCTGTGTTTGTTATAGTTGCCCTTTGCTTTTCAACTTGAACCAGTGATTCTTAACCATTTTAGGAAATCAGACCCCTTTGAAAAATATTTATGAAAATTCCAAAGTTTTCACTTTCCTTATAGAAGCATATGCTTCTTTCTGTGTGTCTGCTCATGTGTGATTCTCTCTCCCTATTCATGTTTATACACACACATTTTTGTCTCCTCCCATTTCCCCTTAAGGCCATTAAATTTTTTTCCAAGATCCATGAAGCCCCTAAGTTAATTACAGCATGGTCAACTCTGATGGCTTTTCCGATAACCTCATGGAACTGAGGGGATACTGTTCTGTGTTCTTTGTAGACTACATAGAGCCATAATCTCTTACATCGGTCATTATATCTATGCTTCCCCCCACCCCTGACCCCAGTCTCATATCACTCTCTGTAGAAAGTACATAGACCAAAGACTTATTTATACTGTGCCTTCATAACGGTGATAAAGGCCTTTAACAACAAGTAGATATGGTTTTTTGAGTCCTACCGCTGTTTGCACCCCACCTTGCAAAAAAAACCCGAGCTTGTATTCAGCCTATCAGTAGACCTTTGTATGAGTAGCTGACTGAACTGTGTGCAGTGATTGAATTTGGGGAAGATGTTTTAAGTTGCCTGGTTTTCTAATTCCCTAGTAAATCCCGGTTTTACAAGACTGTGTTTTGGCCTTGTGTAGAATGAGCCAAATGACATGACTTTAATACTTTACTTTCTTTCACAGGGAAAGTAAAACTACTTCTGAAGGAACTCTGGCTCTGTATAAACACAACACACAGACTACCTGGTGAAAGCAGCAGATTTGTCCCAGGTGAGAGAGAAGCTTCCAGAAGTACATTTCATACATGCAGTAGAAATGTTTACTGTGGGCATTATATGCCTTCAGTTTTTAATATCTCCTGAATCTCACATTGAAAGAGTGAAATAAACTAGGATGGGTACTTAAAGTCATACAGAACTCCATTCCCTCCAGGGTGACTTCTAGTCTCAGTGAATGCATCTGGCTTTTTATTTTGTAATAGCACCTTTCGTCAGGGAGTATTCATGGAAACTGGAAGACACGTGGGGGGAGATGTATATGGCAGGTGTACGCGGAAGACCGAGTTTCACCATTTTCCCACTTTTGTCGCCTCCCATCCCAGGACCCCATGTTGCATTTAGCAGTCATTCTTCCTTTAATTGCCTGCAGTCTGACAGTTAACGGTCTTTCTTTGTCTCACATCTCTGACCCTTTTGGAGAATACGAATCATCTGGTAGAATGGGAATCTTTGGGTTTGTGGGATATTTTCTTGTCTGAGAGCGAAGCTGTGTATTTCTGGCAAGAGTCCCCCAGCGGTGTGCCAGGGGAGAGGGGGTGTGGGTCTGCATTGTCCCTGGGGACGTTAACCTTGATTGCTTGTTCCAGGTGGTGGTGGCCAGGTTCCTCCTCCATGTACAGTTTCTGTTGCTTCCTTATTCATTGATTATCTTGAGGAAAATGCTTTGACACTGCAAATATTCTGTTTCTCTCCAACTGTAGCCCACTGATTTTAGCATCTCTTGATGGATCTTGTCTGCTACAATTACTACTCTAATAGTGGTTTTTGTATTTCCCTCATTCCTCCTACGTGTATTAATTGGAATTCTTCAGTAAGGAAGAGCCGTCACTTTTCACCACTGACTTGTTTATTCACTATTTCTGTCAGTGTAGTCTCACAGATATTTATTTTATTCTGTGTGTTATAATACAGTACTTTCATTATCTTATTCAAATTGCTCCAGATTTGGTTATTGGGACCATCTTTAGTTTGGCTCCTGGGTCTTTTAGGCATGTCCCGTCCTGTTTTGAGTACTTCTTTACTTCTGGTACTGCGAGCTGTTTAAGGCTCAGCTTGTATTTTCCCCTCCCCAGCTCTGTTATCAAACACTGCTCCAAGGAGCCCTGAGGCCTTCTGCAAAATGTATTTTTACAGCTTTCAAATATGACAAATGGTTATTTCTAGTTATCTCCTAGGACACAATGTTTTTACTAACAATTAGCATTACTGCAGTATACCAAAATCCAAATCCAAAGAGAACCAGCGTTTTCTAGTAGTTTTCTTGTTGCGTTATAATGCAAAGTATTTACGTGACCTAGTCAGGTTCCTTAGCTAGAGTATTATACAAATATGGTCGTGGAGTAGCCTAATATAGGTTGATTTTAGACAGGGAAGATAGTGTTTCCTATCACCTTGTATGCAGAAGCCGTTTCTCCCCAGTCCTGCTGATTTCCCAAGAGAATGAGGGCATCGTCAAGGCCCGTTACCATGGCGGCGGATGGGCGCCTTGGCACGGACACCCTGCTGCTAATGGGACACGGGCATCTCACCATCCACCTGCCTGTCTTCTCGTTTGCTTGTTGTGAGGGAAGCATACTTCTGTGGAATATGTTCAGGTCTTACAGGATACTCTTTAGGAAGGGATTGGTTGCCTTTTAAAAATGTTTCTACTTGGATTTAATGCAAGCATTTTGAACTGTTAAAATAAGGCTTTTTAAAAAAGTTTTCTTTATATATATTTTTTCCCCACAGAAAAACCTGCCAAAGAAAACCCCAGATCCTTCGAGTCCAGGGAAGATGGTGTGCCCCCTCCAGCAGGGGGCAGCCCTCTCAGGACCTCGGCCGTGCAGACGTGCCTGGCAGAGCTGTCCATGGAGATAGAGGGTGACTTCTCTGCGTGTGACGACGCGGGGAGAGAGAGGCCGGGCAGAGCAGCTTGCCGTGACGATGGTGTCTCTCAAGAGGACCGGAATCCTGAGGCTGTAACGCAGGGGACTGAGGCTGACCGTGCTGACTTTTCTGATCGCGATCATTCTTTTGATGAAGATCTTCAGGCTGCCGTCGACTTCTTCAAGCTCCTGCCGCCTCTTCTGTCCCCGGTGCCCTCACCCCCTCTGCTGTCCACCCCACACCTGGGTGCATTTCCGTCCTCACTCTCACCTGTAAGTTGACACTTCGCATTACCTGGTGGCCACATTGTCCATCCTGCTACGGGAGCTCAGACCAGGTCGTGTCAGGGAGGAACGTGAGGATTTAACAAGGCGGGCCGGTGCCCTTGGGTCCACGTGCACATACGGCTTTTTTCATTTTGTACTAGGGGTGCATTTTTATTGTTTTCATCTACAGTGTACTGTAGGCCTCCTGTGTCTTAATTGCTTACTCTTATCTTTAGTGCCTGACTCATAACAGATATGGAATGAATGAATTAAACAAGTGTTTATAGACATGGAGTTTTTCAGAGATGGGAAGTCCATGTATAGAGCATGCAGGTCAGTTAGGTTGCTGAATTCCCCACCTTCATGCAATGAATTCACCATCTTTTTGTGTGTTTGCAGAATGGTTTATTGTAATTTCTTAGGAAGTTAGTCTTGACAGAGCAGATTTGTATGCTTTTTGGTTTAAGGAACAGATAAATGACTCCTTGAGTCACATCCTTCATTCGGGAAACCATAATGCACGTCTGTTACGTTCTGGAGCTGGTGCTAGACATTGGGAAGGCTGAGGTGACATGGGCCGGGGTCACCCCGGTGGGGTCTTGTGAGCCGGTCGCCCCCATAACGGGGCCGTGGTGGAGTCCACGCTGCTGGGAAGCATGCTGCCGGAGGGGCCTGGACACGGAGCTCGCGCTGGAAGGAGGCCGGGCGGAGGGCGGCGGGAGCGTCTCCAGCGAGCGGGCGTCCCGGCCCAGCGTGTGGAGGGTGCGTTGTGTCAGGTGGAGGAGCTCTTTACACAGAGGTGTAGGACTCGGGGCGAACCTGACTCTGGGGAGCAGTCATCCAGACCGGGTCCCCGGGTCCATGTGTGTCCTAAGGACTCTCCATTGTATCCTGAAGGCAAAGGGAAGTCCCCGGTGGATCCAAAGAAGTGGAGCTAATGGTCCAGTTCCACTTGAAGGTTTTCGTTTAGTCACAGTATGAATGGGGAGGGGGAGGGGAGAGTCGGGAAGGAGGCAGGACTGTAGCCGGGAAGTCATTGAATCAGCAGTTTCCTCAGTTCTTGACCGCTGAACAGTAGTAGCATTTGAGTCAACCGGTTTGGAAAAGGTCCCGAGGTTGAGCGAGCAGCACGTCTCGAGAGATTTGCGGTGCGGTTGTTAGGCGAGTGGGGGTCGAGGATGCTGGAAGCAACAGAGAAGAAGAACCTCTGGGCGGGGAGGTAATGTCAGGCCTGTTAAGTGCCAGGACTTCCAGGTGCGGCGTGTGCGAGGTGCACCCCCGTCCATGGGCGTGGCGCTCAGCCAGCCTGGGTGGACGCAGGTGCCGGGGTGCCTCAGCCTGGGGGCCAGCAGAGGCCCGGGGCTGCGTGCTGCCATCCAGCCGGAAGGCGTGTGTAGAAGAGGGTCGGGTCCCGACAGTCCTGGGGAGCTGTCAGTGCCGACGTGGCCAAACAGAAGAGGAGGAGAGAGGTTGAAAGTGGTCAGGACAGCGGAGGAAAACCAGGGGGTGATGGTGCCCTAAGCATCCGAGGGAGGACAGGATTTCTCCAGTGGGAGCAAGTTCATGTCAACGGTGGGGCCCTTCGTCAGTCCCTGGGCCTCGCAGGCCGGGGGCACGGGTGGCTGAACTGGCTCTCCTGGGGGCCGTGTGGTAGCTGCGGGTCGCTCAAGACGGGAGGGGCTGGTGGGGAGTCACGGGGGGCTTCCGGAGCAGACCCGGAGTCAGGGGCCGTGGAGGAGGCAGAGGTGTCAGGGTGCAGCACAGGCATGAGGTGTGGCCAGAGGGGTCTGCAGGGTGACACCCAGAGCGATGGCCGGGCTGGCGCTGGGGCGAGCTGCACTGGGCCAGAGCCCGCGGCTCGCCGGGGAAGGCAGGCAGGGCTGGGCAGCTAGAGGCGGAAGCCTTTTGGGCCAGAACATGGGGACGTCAGAGTTGACAGGAGGCCTGCTTCGAAGTTAGGAGAACAGACGTAACCCTAGGCTGCATGTGGAGTAGAACTGGGAAGCTTCTCCGTTTGGGGAGAAGCAGTGTGAGTGCAGGAAACGCTGGGGAGAGGCAGCTTCTTTAAGGAAAGAAGGTGAAGCAGTGCTGTGCTCGTTGAGACCTACCCATCCATTGATAGAGTCCAGAGAGTGGACTACCCTTTGCTCAGATTCTTCAGGAAGCACACACTTTTTTAATGCATTTAGTTGGTAGCTGCGTTTGGTTGACTGCAGTAGTATTTTACTAACTAATTAATATAATTCATTTATATTTAAGGAAATCTACTTCGGAGAGTGTACGGATTCCAGTGATCATGACTCGGCCCAACATAGAAATTCGGAGCCTGTTTCAGAAGATGATACACCTGAATCGCTGGACTGTTTTAGCTCATCCGGAAAAAGTAAAGGAACTGGAACATGGGAGGAAAAGCTCCAACCACACGAAGCCACCCAAGCTCTAAATACATTGGAAGTCAGTGAGGTGACAGCGGTTGGGTTTGGGACATTTACAGCAAACCTGAGAGAACCTGCAGCTGCGTTCCCCTCTGCTCATGAGAAACACTGGACGGTGTCATCTGAGTCCGTGAGCGAGGGAGGAAAAGGTGTTTTGGATGAGGCAGGAAGACAAAGAGAGGTTCGGGAGATGGATGGGTCAGTGCAGACGGAGAAGACACGTCCTAAAGCCACGGGCAGCGAGCGTGTTGAGACGCTGTCGAGCAGCCTGGCTCTAGAGGAGGGCATGGCGCTCGGGACGTCAGCCTCGTGTCAGCCTCCCCTGGGCCCGTGGCCATCGAATGAGCCCAGCGCACCTGAAGGAAAAACCCCAGTGTCCGGAGTGATAGGATCACCCAAATCGGAGGTGACCAAGCGGACACTGACTGATGGGGTCCCTTCGGCATCAGGTCGCCTGTCCACTTCTGGTCGTTTTCAGGGACTGTCTGGAGAGTTGGAGAAGGAAAGAGAAGCGATGCCAGGGTTCGTTTCGGGAGACCCCTCTGCCCCAGGAGCAGCAGGGGCCGCGCTGGCTGCCGCGGCGCTCGGTCTGGGGGAGGAGTCGTCGTCCCCCGTGGCCTCGGGAGCCTCGTCTCTCTGCGGCCACCCCCGCTCTCCCCCTGGGCTGGAGGAGGACGCTGAAACATCTCTTCCTACTGAAGCAGGCCCTCTCGAACTGCGTCGTTTGGAACAGGCTGCCATGTTCACCATGACAGATGTGCATTCTGAGCCCCCGGAGTGTCCCATAGGAGAAGGCCACCTGGAGAACAGCTTACGCGCTCTGAGCCCAGTGTCGGAGGCGTCTGATTCTAACGGTCAGGGGGGCAGCGAGGTGGGGTGTACGACCCTTGTGAAGGGCATGAACGATATCTGCTCACTCCTGCAGTCAGGATTCTCGGGAGCCGCCAGAGGCGGGCCGGGTGAAAGGCCAGGTCCGAGGGTCGAGCTCACGCCGAGTCGGTCAGATTTCACATCGTCGGCAGGGCCTCAGTCTGGCTTGATCAGGAGTGGCTTTGGCTTTGGTAAAAGCACTTCGTGGCACCACAGTGATCTGTTACGGCGAAGTGGTGAAGAAAGGCTGGGACCTCAACCTGAACGTGAACAAGAGGCGGCGGCGTCCTCAGAAAGCAGAGGCTCAGCGTCCACGCCTGAATGTGCTGGAGAGGATAACAGTCCTGCGGGGTTCAGGGCGCCTGCATCCTTGTTGCCTAACCAGGTGTCAGTTATCACCAAGCAGGCACGGCCCGAAACCATGCAGGGCGCACGATGGGAGCCCTCGAGACTGGCTAGGAGGGAGCCCCCCTTAGTGACAGACGTTGATAATGGGGCTGGTCGGACGCCCTCTGGAGCAAGATGTGGGGAGAGCGCGCACACAGCACCGAGAAGCAGGGTGGCGGCTGCTACAGAGAGCGCTGCCCCGCGAGTTTCCTCCCCCTGGAGAAAATCAGACTTTGATTCTCCAGGGGGTTCTTTACCAGTAGAAAGTTCCTGTTATCCCACAGATAGTACATTATCTTTCTCTTCTGGCGACATCCTGGTCCCAAACCAAGACGTCGTGATGGAAGCCGCAGTGCAGGAAGAGGTGCAGAAGCAGAGCCCGTGTCTTCCTGCCACAGATGTGGACACGTCCAGGCTGCATGTGGATAAACGTCCAGCCACGGAGGTGACGCCGTCAAGAGGTTTTCCTGCTGGAGACACCGTCGGAGCCTCTGGGGAGGCCCTGGCCGTGACACGGGACCCGTCTGTTGTAGAGCACGGCCCAAAGGGGCATCTGCAACTGCCTTCTCACACTCCTGGGGGGGCTTCTCCTGCAGCCCTAGACACCGCAGAGACCGCTCTTTCACCAGCGCTCGGCAGCAAAGGTGAGGAGAAGCGTGCTGTGCCGCAGAGTAGCCTCCCTGGCGCCCTGCACTGCTACACGGGCATCCGCGAGGCAGGCGGAGGTGACACCGAGGTAGAAGAGAGCGAGGCGCCGAGCTGCAGCGAGGGAGAGAACGACCCCGAGGCCGGGCTGGAGGACGGCCAGCAGAGCGCGGTCGGGGCCTCCGGCAGGGGCCTGGGGGCCGCCGGCGCTGGCGTGGCCGAGACCAGGCCTTCCGTGGAGGTGGGGCGCCTGGCCGCGGCTCTGCGGGACTGCACCCTCGGTGCGCTCTCCGAGACAGCCGGGCTTTCCGCGTCCGAGGTCGTGATGTTTCTTGAAAGTTGTCAGTTAGGAGGGTATAGTTCGGGGGACTCTGTTTCAGAATGTTCTAGCAAAGGAACCCTAAATGAAGGGATGAACAGGGAATTAAAGCAAAGGGAACCCTCAGGAGAAAAGTACAGAGAGCACGTGTGTGAAGAGGAGGCACTAGAAGCCTCTGAGGGGTGCACCGGCTCCTCGGAGGACGACGACTGCCCTTCAGGGGGCACAAGGCAGCTGGCCCAGCGCTCCTTGGAGACGCTGCCCGGGGCGCTCACCAGGGTCCGCCAGGAGCTGCAGGCCGACCGCGAGGACGCGGGTGGGCAGGATGCACCTGACGGCGTGACAGCAGAGCATGAGGAAGAGCAAGTGCTGCCTCGGGAAACAGCCGGCTCCTCTGCGCCCCTGACGCCGGCTGGCTCGGGCGCTCGGGGCGGTTCTCCCACTGGTGGTGGGCCTGACCATGAAAACACGCACAGCAGGTCTGGGGGTAACTTGGATGCGACCAGGCCAGTGGATGGTAAGGAAGGGGTCTCGTCAGAACCCCCGGAGCCCTCGCCCCTGTGCGCTGCCACGGGAGTGGGGCCGGGGGACATGGCGTTTCAGTGTCAGATCTCTACAGTGACCTCCGAGGTTATAAACGTGCTGATAAATAACGATCAGAATCTAGTCATTGAGAAAGGGGACAACTGGACCATCATCAACGGGGTAACGCTCATGCCAGATGTGGACCAGGTTATCCTGTGTGACGCTCCTGAAGACGCCCCCGTTTCCCCGGACCCAGAAGGGCTGGCAGCTGGCTTCATTCCTGTTCCTTCCGAGGAGAAGTCCCCAGAGACCGGTCGCCCTGGCCTTCCTTCTCAGGAGCCCCAGTGTGGCAGTAGTGTGGCCGGAACCCAGGGCGATATCTCAAGCAGCGGTCAGAGTGCTAACTTTGATAAAAGTCGTTTGCGGAATAGACCCGTTAAACCCAGCGTGAGGATTAGCGCTGAGATATATGATCAAAACTTTGAGACGCAGACTGTGCCTTCGGATCACACTTACTGTAATTCGAAGCTAGAGCCGCTGAGCAAAAATAAGAGTCGAGCAAAGATTTCAAACAGAGATCAAACACACAAACCGGTAAAGACGTTAGCGTCGAGCAGAGTGGAGACGACTCAGAGTGAAGTTTCTCCATCATTTTCCGGAGAAAGAGGGAACGGAAAAACTCAGAGGAGTCAAACGCAGACCATCCTAGCCAGCGCCGACACGTCCACTCCTGCGGACTACTGTGCGGACACGCTGAGTAAGATCCGGCAGGAGGTGGGCCCCCCCCTGCCCCCACTGCTGGCTCCTCTCATAGCCACGCCTCCAAGGACTTCACAGCCAGCCTCTCCGCCGACATCGAGTTCCAGCCCCTCCTCACCCGTCTCTCCCCGCGGCCCGATCTCTCCGCCGTGTGAGATCCCGGTGTCTCCTGTGGTGTCTCCTGTGGTGTCCCCCTTGCTGGAGGAGCCGGGGCACTCCTCTCCTCCACACGCGTCCCCATCCCCGACCACCGCCCCGGCCAGTGACAGGGTCTTGTCATCGCCTTTGCAGTTTTGTGCTGTGACCCCAAAGCACGCCGTCCCCGTGCCCGGCCGCCTGCCCCCGTTCACCTCTGCCCATCCGGCGGTGGCAGCGCCCCAGGAGAATTCCGTGAAGATCCTGGACACCATGTACCCAGAGCTGTCCGCCAGGGCCCGCACCCTCAGCATCCTCAAAGGGAACATCCAGCTCACGCGAGGCCCGCCGGCCGACCCCAAGAACCTGCCGGGGCCCGCCAGCGCCATCAGGGGCTTCAAAGCCATCACTTCAAGCTCAACCGCCTTTGTGAAAGCAGGGGGCAGCTCTGGTGGTGACTGTAAGCGGGACAAGTCGAGAGATCTGGGGCCTCCGCAGGATTCGGGCGGGAAAAGGGCACCGTCAGCGGGTACACCGAGGAGTGCTAAGAGGTTGCGCCTGGACAGTGGGTCCCCGGAGCCAGAGCCGCCCTCGGAGGGCATCAGCCGGAGCCCCCAACGGAACCCCTCCCAGGCTGCAGCCGTGAGGGCAGAGGAGGAGGGGCGGCGTCTTCTGGCCGTCGGTGCAGTCTCACAGTCACCCCTGAGCCCCAAGGAGACCGTGGAGTCCTACGACGGCGCCGTAGCGGAGGCCCTGAAGAAGATCGCGGAGTCGTCCTTTGACCTGTTACCTGTCATTCGTAGTCATGTGTATGTGGGAAACATCTCCAAAAAGCCTGTGATGAGAGACCAAGAGAAAGAAGTTGTTTATGAATTTAGCACAACAAAAAAGGTATGTGGCTCCTTTGCTCTGGGGGCGTTAGGAATCGCATGTCCTCAGACACAGGCCGTCTCCTGTCAGCAAAAGGGGAGCTGGCCCTGAACAGAAGTTTATTCTCAGAGATGGGCAGTCACCCGTGTAAACGTTAGGACCTATACTTTATTTCTAGCCAGCATTTTATACATTTGAGAAGTGATAAGGCGTTGGAGATTTGGTAATTTGTATTCACCAAATACCTTAAAATTTTAAAGGAAAAAAAAAAAAAGTCCTGTCAGGACTTAAATTGCGTATTTCCCATTGATTCTGGCATGCTTAAAAACTCGAAATGATTTGCTTCAAAGCATCAAATTGCTGTGTAATAGAGCCTTTCTTTTCTGTGAATGGTATTATATACACACTTGAGAATTTTGAGAGTCAGAAAGGTAGTGTGTGGGTTTCGCACCCTCCCCCACTTGATGTAGGTCAGAAATCAAACAGGAACAGATGCTTAGCTTCGGGAAGGGGGCTGGGGGAGGATTATGCAGATTTACCTACATGGTTTATTAGGACTTTCCTCGGTTTTTATTTTCTACATATTTATGTTGATACTGGGTGGGTGATTTCCAGTGTCCCATGGATTATGCTTTATCGGTTATCTGTACATCCTTGGAATCACAATGGTATAAATATTTATTTTTCTTAGATTGCATTTCAGAAAGCACAAAGCAGTACAGGTAACTTTGGAAAGATGTTTATTTTCAAATGACTGAATGTATCAAATTATTTAATGCTCCTTTTCCTGGGCGAGGAAAACATTACCCAGTATTTTAAGATCTAAACAGGATAAATGTGTAGAGTACGTTGGAGTTCAGAAAACAAGAATGGGAGTAGAATTCGAGTGGATTTAATACACACATACAGATTATTTTAGTAAAAACCAAAAAGTGGTCATTTGTAGGAGTGGTGGTAGTGACAGTAGGCATCCAGGTGCCCTGGGACTCGCCCCGTGGCCCCTGCAGCCCCACTGACCCCCGGCCGCCGACAGGCGTGGGCTCTCTCCTCCCCGAGCCTCACGGCTTTCCCTGCTAAAGCAAGTTACCACGGTGGGTGTTGTCCTCTACTCTCTGAGACAGGGCATGTTTTATCTTTCCAACTTTCCAAAAGGTACTTAATTTTGTAACTTTTAGCTGGTCTTTAGTAGGCTGAAGATAAGTATCAGTGTACATTGCCTTTTCGTTTTTGTTTTTTTGTTTTTTCCAATTCAGCCTTTAGCAGAGTGCTTGCTTCACTCTATTCTCTCAGAACTCAGAATTCAGAAGATGTCTGTGGAGCACAATTACATCCACGCCCTCTGCAGAGTGTATGTGGGTATTTGTCGGCAGCTGGGAGACTTGGAAAGAGCTCGCTTGTTTTGCTACAGCCTACTTAAGGAAGGTATGTTTAGATGGCGACATTCTTGTATTGAACACGGGTTGTTGCTTTTTTATCTGCTTATATGTGCATCTGTATTTTCAGCTAAGGTATTGCTGTGTATCTTTTAAAATCATGTTGTCTTGTGCATTTGCCAGAAGGCATGAAGAGCCTTAGCTATAGACCCAGCTATACCTGGTTTTCAGTGGGAGAATTTGTGTGACTTAAGCTCACTTCGGTCAGTATATACATTTCCACTTGTGTATAAAAGTGTATGTCTCATTAGTGTGTATCGGTTTTATTCCTTGTGCAGCTACTTTAGAGTCAGATATAGTTGACACAAGATAATGGAATCATTTTAAAGTGACAAACCGCTCTGCTCTGTTACTAGCTGGAAAGGGCAGAAACGCTAAGATGGATTCATAAGCTCATGGAAAGAAGAGTTTCAGGGAGAAATGGAAAGGAGGGCTGTCCTTTGATTCTCTTTTCCTTTTACTACTATTTCTTAAGTCTATTAATGGAGCAAATAGGACTCCCTCTTCATATCAGATCATCAGTGGAAACATTTTAATATAGCAAAGTGATACACAAATGGAATTTAATGCTACATCAGAGAGTCTTATCTAGATTGCAAAGATTGATAATCTTTTACTACCATAGTGTTTATGGGGCTTAAATATCAGGATAATTGAATCTGTCACTTGCAGAGTTGTGAGTGAGGCTGCTGTGTTTGTTGCCCACTTCATTTATTTTTTCAGTCACTGACTTATTTAACAGATAGTTACGGGGTGCACATAAGTGTTAAGGCTTTTGATGGTGACCAAACCCAGGTATAGATACAGCCTTCCAGTGGGGCGCACACGTCAGGTTTTATCAGTGAAGGGCAGCAGGAAGCAGGGCGACAGGGTCTCTGCAGAGCCCAGGTGGGATTTCTGGTTCTTCCTCAGACACACCCAGCCCGCTCTCACCTCTGGGTCTTTGTAACAGGTTCTCTGTCGGGAAGCTTTTCCCTCTGCTTTGCTATGGTTACGCTGTTACCTTTTCGTTTGCTGTCTCTTTCCTCTACTAGGTCACGTACTCTGTAAGGACAGGGATTTTGTTTGTCTTGTTCCTACTACATCCTCACCCCAGAAGAATGTGTTGTATGCTCTCGTTAAGTATATGTTGAATGAATGACTTGTGCTGTGGAAGGTGGGTTTGAGAGAGTCTCAGGGGTCAGGGAAGCTTTGCTCCTCGGAGTGCCTTTTGAACTTAGATGTGAAGATAAAAGTGAGGGAGAGAATTCCAGGCAGAGGGAACAGCATGTGGAGTCCTGAGACAGGAGGAAGTATAATCAGATAAGCACAAGGTTTCCAAAGTAACAGATCAAAATAGTGCAGTGAGTTTATGCTTTGAGTTACCCTCTCTCTATACACCCTGCAGTGTTAGATAAAATAGAACAGAGAAAACGAAAAAGATGCGGCGTCATGCCAAACAAGATACAAATCTTCCTGTTGACTGATACAACCAGTTGCGAAACACTTCGACAGTTTTTTATAAAATTAAACAGTTTATCATATGACACAGATATGTCACTCTCGGGTACTTACTCAACAGAAATAGAGACATATCCACATATCCATATACAGTTCACAGGTATTCAGAGCATCTTAATTCATAATAGCCCATGTTTGGAAACAAAGGTCCATCAGGAGTTGAATGAAAAACCAGTGTGGTATATCAAGCAATTGGAATACTACTCAGACAGACGAGGAAAGGGCTAGTGATGCGTGCGGCAACATGGATTTTGCTGAGAGGGGGATGCCAGACAGAAAAGGGTGCATGCTTTACGAATCTCTTCATAAATATTTGAGAAAAGGCACATGTGCAGAGTGACAGTAAGCAGATCAGGCTTGTCTGTATTTGGGACGAAGTGATTCACTGAAAGGGTCAGACCACGGGAATTTGGGATGAAGGAAATGTTCCATCTGTGGGTTGTAGTGGGGGTTACATGGGTGTGTTCATTTGTCAAAATCCTTCAGACTGTCTGCTTAAAGAGTGTATTTTATTGTGTGTAAGCTGTGCCTCGATTAACTTGATTAGACAGACAGAAAAGACAAGCCGTGGCGTTGGAGAAGGTATTCATAAGAAATGGATTATCAGTCATAATTTATAAAAAAAAATCCCTTCATACCAAAAGCCTTAGGTGTTCTTCAAGTGAGTTCTGTCTTGTAAATGCATAAAACATGGCCTGAAAGGACACGCACCAAATGGGCGGGTTCTGGGTGCAGGGTCTGGAACGTGCGAGAGGAGGTTTGCCTTCTCTCCTTGTTTTGGAGTTTATTGCTCTTTTCTACAGTGGTGTATACTCATGCACTGTGTTTCAAATTCTATTAAAGTTGGCCAAAGGGAAAGAAAGGTTGGCTGGGGGGGCGGGGGGAGGGGAGGGATGGGTGGGAGAGATGGAGAAGCAGAGTTGAAATAACTGAGGCTGGGGCCTCGTCAGGCTTCCTCCCTTTAGCTTTAGGTGGCCCTGCTGTGCACAAGGGGAAATTATTCAAATATATTCTTAGTTTGTCATTTATTCACTTAATCAGACATAAAGGTGTATTATCTTGTTTTTTTCTCATAGATTTTCCAGAGTCTGAAAAATTGACCTTGTTCATTGCAAACATGTGGCATGATATATTTATCTCTCAATCGGTGATTAATAAGGCAATGCAGTTGGTAGCCAGGCAACGCGCTAAAGGAGAAGTTTTGAACTGTTTGCGAGCTTTCCTCAATTGGGAGAAGGTGAGGTTTCTTTTTTTGTAATACTGTACTTGTAGGTCTTATATAAATGTTATTATTTGGTTTTGTATTAGTTTGTGAGCATTTCAGAGATATTATTCTTCATATCAGATCCTTTAAAATAACATTTTAGTCTAAGCTTATGCATTTTGTTCATTAAGTATGCATGAGACACTTTGGGAGAAGTTGTAGACCTGTGTGCTGTGTTAATTGAACAAAGTTTCTTTTGTGTACTAATTTATGGCTGATGAAATCTATACATGTGCATATATATGTGAGGGCTCGGAGGAGGTGCACATCATTTGCTTCTATAGTAGGTACTTAGGTGAAAAAATTGGTATCTCAATTCCTTCCTGTTACGATTTTTTCTGAATCTAATGTTCTCTGTTTTTCTTTCCAGTTGATGGAATTTGTGTTTGTTCTAAGTATTGTGTTCCATATTTTCTTTCATTATCTTATTTTCTTTAGTGACTGATATGTTAATATAGTATCTAGATTAGTGTTCTTTTCTTCATAGATTTTCTCTAATGAGAATCGCTGGTTGCTGAATTGCTAGTGGTAATCTTTAAGAAGAGGTATTGAAGTCAGTGAGGGGTTGACTTTCACTTTGTTCTGCCCTTTTTAATGACTGTATTGCTGTCCTCTTTTAAAAAAATTCTGGCTTATGCATGTAGTCGACTTTTGTATGTCATTTTGCTTTCCTTTTTAGTACTTTCTGATGTTACTCTTCATTAGACTTTTATTTTCTTATAAAAAGAAAAGGAAAGGGCTATTGGCGGATAAAAAGTTAGGGAATTTTAAAAAGCAAGTCTGTAATTATCTCTTCATCAATCCACCTAGACAAGCCAGAGTGTATTGGTGTGAGGTACCATCAGACTCCAGTCCCTTAGCAGTGAGAAGAGCATCCGTACACGCATGTCCGCCCTCGGCGGTTACCTGCAGGGCCACTCCTGTCCCTGCTTGGTCCGCCTGCTTGCGCACTGGAGGCTTCTCCTTTGTCCTGTCCAGGATGAAGCCGGACATGTTTGGATGATAAAACATGATTAATGAAGGAGGTAGAATTTTAATAAGTGTGTTTAGCCTGTATCATATCAAATAAAAATATAAAGTCAAAGCTATTAAAAAAAAAAGAGGAATACTTGGGGGGGGGGGAAAATACCATTATAGTACAAGACTTCCAAATTCTATCCTACAGAACTCAATAGGTGTGAAGCACAAAAATAAGTAAAGAGTTAGTGGAATTCAACAATATAAAAAGTAAACTTGAATGAAGACTGTATTTTTTCATATGTCTGTGACATTTGCAAAAACCAGTCATGCATTTGACCTTAATTTTTAAAAAGTAAAGAGTCTGCACTCAATTCTCTGGCAATGACTCGGTAAAATTAGACAAAGAATTAAAAGATTCTATAAAAATTCCCTGGAGATCGAGATACACAGTCCTGGACAATCTGTGAACAAATAGAAACTCAGAAGTAAAATCACAGTATTTGGTATGAAAGGAAAACCCTTCATACCGAAGACCTCTCGTTTTTGGAAAACTTACAACTCATTGAAATAGTTTAAATGTCTTCATTATTAAACAAGTAATAAATAAAGTTCCCTGATAATCATCTTAAAAATTAAAAATTTGAGAAGGAATCCAGAAAAAAAATATAGTTTAAAAGGTGTAATAGTAATGAAGTAGAGAACAAAAAAAAATTGCTTTTAAAAAATACTAATAAATCAGGTAACTCAGTTCAGATTAATGTAAAAAGAGAAAAGCAAAAATGTTCAAGATTTCAGAATGAGAGAGGCAGTGTGAGTAGAGATGGAGGGTGAAGAACGAGAAGACTGCCGCCTACAGCTTCATAGCAGGTTCGGAAACCGAGGATGGTTCCTTAGCAACATAAAAATGGTCAAAATTGGCTTTAGGGGTAAAACACTGGAGTAAACCAGTTGTTTTCCATTTTAAAAGGTTGAAAAGGTGACTAAAAATTTAGTATACAAGAAGCGTGTATAGATTTCATCTGAATTTAATCTTTAAAGAACCAACTAATTCCAGTCTTTTTCAGGTGTAAGAGGAGATTGAAAGCCCCTTGTTCATTTTTAATAACAAAACCCAATAAAAAAAGAAAAAAATTATAAATCCACTGCTGGGTATGTACCCAAGGAAAGTCAAATTTATGTCCACAAAAAGGCTTGTACATGAATGTCCAAAGCAGCATTATTAATTACAGCCTAAAGCTGGAAGTAACCCAGATTTCTATCAATAGGTGAATGGACAAACTGTGGTATATCCATACAGTGGATTCCTACTCGGCAGTAAAAAGGGGTGTTCAAGCTACCTATATGTGCAAGAACGTGGAAAGATATCAAAAAAGCATGCATAGGTGTAAAAGAAGCCAGACAGAAGAGTCTAGTACAATCTGATTCAATTTTACGAATTTCTGGAAAAAGCAGACTGATATCTAGGGTCAGAAAGATGACAGAATGAATTTATTGAAGAATTTTTTAAAGATTAAAAATTGTTTTTTAATAAAACTTTAATTCTCTGATTTCAGTTAATGAAAATTTGCATTCCTATCTGGATTGCAGTATCTTTCCTACCTGACTGGATTCTGCATTCTGCTTGGAGCTTTTTTATCTGGCCTGTCAACCACCATTGTATAGTCATTTTAGGACAGATGTTATGACTAAGATAAACATAGTTCTTTATTCAAAATAACTTTCAAAAGGTGTCCTTGAAAATTAAATGATTATTCATCTGATGCTTGTTAATACTCTTTGAGATCACCCACATGAGATATGTTATATTTGAAACTCTAAATTTTCTTTTTTTTTACCTTATTTGCTAGAATGCTCCTGCAGATGTTGGCTTCATGGTTTCAAAGCTGCTTTTGACCATACAGTTATGTCCAAAAACAGAATTTCAGTCCAGTGAAAGATTTGGCGAAGACCTAAGTGATAACACTTGGGAGTACATATGTGCCATTGATCTGCTCTGCTGCCATCAGAAGTGGATTTGGACACATGACAACATTATAAGGTACAGGGCTATTCTGCTAACTTAAGTTGGGTTATTTGAATTGTCAGGTAGTCTGTTCAGTGATTGCTGAATTGTGGTTTGAACCATTTTTGCTGTTTAAGGCAGCTGAAACATTTGCAAAGCACATTTTGATTTGATTTGAGTAAGAGTTAATAAAACTACTCTTAAATGCCAGTGTCACTGCCACATCCCCTCGCTTTATTTTTTTATGGTACCTTTCACTACTTTTCACTGTATTCTCTTATTACTAAAGGAAAATGAACCTCATGCAGGGGGCACTTTGGTCTCCCTGGCCTCCGCCGGCGCGTAGAGAGGGCAGCGCCCACACAGGAGAGGTGCTCAGCGAATACGTGTAGATTGAAATGTGATGGTCATTATCTTAATGTACAGATACTATGGAAAAGCCCACAGGAACAGAAATACTCAAAATTCTGGGTCAGCAGCTCTTCTCACTGGGGTTTCAGGAGAGAACTGGGCCTGTTAATGCTCAGGCGTCCATTTTATGTAATGAATTAACTTTTCTCTGTTCATCTATCTATGCAGCATGTTTGGAGAGTGGAGAAAGTAGTCAAATAACTAACTGTTCTGCAGTTAATTACAACCCGTAATTTTCTTAAAACCCTGACTGAGAAAGGCTGGTTTAAAGGGGTTTATCACATTGAAAAGGATTCACCAAAGGATTAATAATAGTCTGTATCTTTGAGACACCTGAGGAATATATTCTGTGGAAATCTGTTCTCTTGTTTTCCCTTCTTAACACTCGGGAAAGATTATACATCTGAATGTCAAATAATAGGTAATTGAATTATGGAATGTCTATATAATGAGATACAGCCATATTAGAATAAATAGCTATACATGGATTTTTATATACTGACACGAAAGTGTTTTTCAGTCTGTTACTAAGAAAGTGCCAGGACAGTCTGTTCGGTGCTGTCTGGGGGATGATGTGTGTGAGTGGCTACCCTGGGCCTCATCTTCCTGGAAGCCCAGGAGGCAGGGGCCCTTCTTTCCCCAGTGACAGATGAGACCACCGGGGGTGGTGCCAGTCACAGGTGCTTTGTCCAGGGTCCCCCCGCTGGCGGTATGGACAGAGTGTTGGATATCAGGATCTCTGCCTGGGCGATTCCAGACCCTGATTCCTAAGCACTGCAGTCACTTTGACTGTGGTTTTTACATACATGCAAGCATAGAAGTCTGTGGGAGGAAAAGCCCCAAATTAAAAGAGTGATAGTTATCTGAGAATGTGTTTTTAACGTACATTTTCCTTTCATTTGTCTGTATTTAACTTTTCTAATATTATAAATACTATGTAAGAAGTTAATACATTTTTGAAAAGAGAGCAAAGAGGAATTGCCACTGTTTTCAGTCAGTAGATCTAGTTTCTTTAACCCATGTAAAGTGTGGTTCATTTCCTCTGGTTTAGTTCTTTGTACAAAATATAGCCTGTTTGTCCTTGCTTCACCCCGGGAAACTAGGCTTCTAGAACGCAGGTGCCACCTTATGTCTGGATGGTCCACGTGAGGATCCAGACTCTGCTGCTTCCAGGTCTGTGACTTGGGGGCATTGTTCAGCATCTCTCCGCTAAAGCCTTGTGAAAAGGGTTAAATAGAATAAAGATGCAAGCATGGGTGTTTGCAGCCTTTTTAAAGCCACTGTAAGCACAGAGATCCTGAATAGTTGGAAAGTTTGTGAGCTTTCATTGTCTGTTCTCATGTTAGCCAAAAATGCTACATCTTTAAAAGTTCCTCCTCTTCACTAATTGTCTCCTATGGACCATTTTTAAGATAAGTTCTTCTTAATGTTTGAACGATGGTGGGTGAGCATACTTTCATATACATACATACATGTATATATTTGTTGTTGTTATTTTGTAGTAAGGAGCTGTGGCCTGTAATGGATAAGTGGATAAAATACAGAAAAGGACATGCAAACATTGCATACACTCCTGATATTATCATAGCGTCAATACTGAGGCTCATTGGTGAGTTGTCTGTTGTATTAAATTTGTTCTTGTTATTGATGATATCTTGGTGAGAGAATAAGTGTGTAATAATATATTTTGACTGAAACTTCACTATAGTAACTGACTTTACAGCCACCAGAGTAGGTACTTTTGCACTAAATTAATTTTCATTACTCATACTTTCCTTTGTAAATTAACATTTTATTCACCTTTTTCAGATTTAAGATTTTTCATGTTAGTACATTTTATTTATAATTGAACTCTTGATTCCCAGATATTAATTTTAATATACACACATGCACACACTTGCATATACACTCCAGGATACATAAATTGCTATAAATTACAGTTAATTTGATTTTTAAAATAAGTAGATACTTAATCCCTGCTTGCACCCCAGATGTTTTTTTTCATACTCGCTCAATAAGGATAACTATGTACTTCTATAATTGGGAACTAGTTTTATTTTGTTTCTGTAAATTGTAAGCTGAATAAACAAATTAAAATCATTGTTTAAAAATACTTTAAGTGAAATACAGATTCTTTTTAATCTCAGATCTAAAGAGGACCTCAGTGGCCATTTAGTTCTGCGCCTCCCTTTCACCCACAAATCTTTATTTTTTATTTTTACTTATTTTTTCTTTTTTTGCCCCATCTCTGACAAACTGCTCTCCAGTCCAGGGCATCATTATCAGTGATGAGGTTTGTTCATTATTAGAAGACTCTCTTTACTTTGAAGTGACTCCTCTATCTGCCATGTATTGATTGCTTGAGGGCTGACAAAACAAGGTTCAGCCTATTTCTGTGTCAGGGCCCTTTAGATCCTTGGAGATAGTTATCATGACTTTTAAGTATATTTGGCGTTTAATTAATTAAAACTCCAAGCTAAAACCATTTGAAATAGGTTTGAGAATTTTTAAATCACGTAAGTCAGTCTTAATAAATGGACCACAGTAAGAAATACAATATCCCTGACTAATTTTATTACTGTATCTGCATTCCTGTACTGTGCACATTTTACATGCAAACATAGGAACATTGTGGTAAATAAATATATAAACTGGGTCTTGACAAAAACCTGGTTTCAAGGTGGACATCTAACAGTTTTCGCTGGAAGTAACCTAACATACACTTGGAGTTAAGATACAGAACATGAAAGCATGAAAGTGTAGAAGTGGAGATGACTAAGTTGCCCAGTGGGGGGCTTCCCTGAACGCCTCAGGTCCAGTGCCCTGAGGACCACTGTCCGTGCCAAGCGGGAGCAGCAAGGACACAGAAGGGCCAGTGACCTCATTTTCAGCCGTCAGCTGGTGGCATGTGTGTGTCTGGAAATTCTGATTTTGGTAGCAGCTTCTCTTATGGATGCAAGAAAGAATGTGTTTATACTTTGAACTAATTCATTCCAAATTGAGAAAGCTTTTTGAGAATTTAAGAAATTAGGAAAGGTGTTAGGTCTATAAATGCTTACATGTTGACCTAGATGAAGAATCTGTGGAATTTGCTGAAGAATACACTTCTGAAGTCACACTTATAAAATATGGTGTGATTTTTGCTGTTATCATTGCAGTGGTTGTTTCTTTGTGTACTTATTGACTGTAACAGGAAGGGAAGTGGGAGTGGGAGGCTGTGTTTCTGGTGGTCGACCCCACCTGCTCTGGGAAGCATGTGTGATGGAGGGTCGGCCTCACATGTCATTCTCCTCCTCAGTTAGCTTTTATCAGCTTTGGTTGATTGTCCAGACTGCCTGAAAAGCTTTTTTAAAATTACAAATTCTCAGGTTCCAGACAAACCCGCACAAGATTATAGAAATACTTTCGAATATATACCTTAAAAAGTAACTCATTTGTGAATTAAGAAGAATATGGCCATAGTTTATCTAAAAACAAGGATATATAATTGTAGGGAGAAAACCTGACTGGTAGTTTTAGTCAAACTCAGACTAATTTATTCTTTAAATCTTTAAAATATAGCTTTTGAGAAAATAATTTATAACATTTGATAATACATATTATTTAGAGTAGTATATGTATATTTACATAATTAGGAGTGATATAATAGTGATGTGTGTCATAGGAATAATGTATAATTAATATATAATTAACAATACTGTATAATAAAATTATAATATGTAAGTTAATAAATTTAGTTGAGAGGATGGCTAATTAGAAAGGAAGTGTAATGTCAAAAATGAGAGCAGACTCAGGACTGGCAGACCCTGCTGAGGTCCGCAGGTGGACCAGGGCAGGTCGAGCTCGTGTGAGTGAAAAGCCTGGCGTGGGGAGGGCGAGAGGGGCCACTGCGCTGTTCCCAGAGAGCCGGGGCTGAGCTTTGCTGGGAGTCTGTTGGCGCTGAAGGCACCCCCCCCCCCAACCCCCGAGCAAAGCAGGGGCTGGGGTCCCAGCGAGCAGCGGTGGGCGAGGGGGAGGGTGGAAGCAGGTGAGGCCTGCTCTGTCGACTGGGCGGAATCCTGAGAGGTGGCTTTAGGGGTGGGTGTGTGCTTTCCTTCCCACACAGCCCTCTGAGTTGGAGTTTGAACCGTTTCTAAGAAGAAACTCTGCTGGAGAAGCTTCTTGCAGTTTCTGAAGCTGACATTTACTAAAGAATTAAGCAAATGATTAACTTGGTTGGCTGTGATTTCTTAATAATAAATGAAGTCACACAGTAGGCATTCATAAAATAAAAGAATTGTCTGTATTCTTAACTCCAAATTTGTAATTCCTAATTGGATTTTTACCCCATAGGAAATAAAAACAGGCTATCTGGCAAAATGGTTCAGTGTTATCTAACGTTGGATTGGGGTATGAACACCGCTGTTAGCAATTGAAATGGTTACATGTGATTATTAAATGGGGTTTCTCTAACCTACCTTAACAGTAATGGATTAAAGAGCGTTTTGTGGAACATTTGGATTGCTCTGGACCCCTGGGCACGCGGAGGAGCGGGAGAGCCTGCTCCAGGCTGCTCGTGTCCTGGCGGAGTCGGGGCCTCTTTGGGGGGGCAGGAGGTAGGGAGGTGGTGAGCCCCTGTCTGAGGTCCCTGGGTGGGAAGGGAGCAGCAGAGTGGGGACGGCAGTCTGCCTGCCACTAGTCGCAGCGGAGTATAAAGGTATAGAATACCCCGTTTCGTGCCCCAAAGAGCTTTAAATTCTGAAATGGCCCACCTGGTGTTAGCAGAGCCTAGAAGCTAGGGTAACACTGTTTCTCACGTCAGGTGTTTGCACGTCAGGCCGCAATAGCCAGTGCTTGGTTGATTTCTGTCCAGTGTCTCACCTTGTCTTTCAGCTTTTCTTTGCAGTTGTCTTAACTCATCCTTTCCTTAACATACCTGCATCTGAAATCTTGATTGAAAACCCTGGGTAACTATCTTGCTCTGATCCCTGCCCTGTAGACTGGGTCTCACCTTCCCTAAGGCCGGCAAGCTCTCCTCCTCAGGCTTCTGTGAGTGGGGAGTATTGTCTTTGACATTGAGACTGACTCCACATTTCTTACTTGAATTTTAATATGTTGGCTGAACTGCCCTGGACTCACTCACCTCCTTCTGTAGAGGGACTTTTCTTCCCGTCTTATTTAGCAAATTTGTCCATCATCTTCGTCAGGTCATCATATATGTAAGCCTTTTCCCCCAAACCATATACCTCAGACTCATGATCTCCTCTTATTTTATCTCTGATTTGCTCCGTTAACTTAAATAAAGCTTTATAAAACCCACTTCATTAAGCATTTTTAATTAAAAGAAAGGGAGCCATTATAATGCAGTCGTGTATTATCTGGAAACACATGCATATCCCATGGCCAAGTGGTCCCATAGCTGTGCTAGGCACACACACTGTGCCCTTCTCTGCTAATAGTCATGCATTGAATGCTCCCGATAGATTGTCTCAGAGGACAGGTCTGGTGACATGCAGTTATTAGCACTTTGATCTAATTGCAAGGAGATATCGAAGAGTGCTCAGTACCTAGAAATTTCTGATCTCTGAAGTATATTACTTTTCAGCCTGTGAAAGACTTCCTAAGGGATTATCCATATGTTTACAGTTTCATCCTGGACTAGGAATTAACTGGGGAGTCATTGATCAGTAGGAATTTACTGAATGTCTGCTGTCTATCACCACATTCAGGGTGCGTGTAACTAGCGCTAAGCTAGTTCCTATAGGGGATACAAAGTAATAAAGTCCCTTTAGTGTCCCGTGCCTCAGTTTCTCCATATTCAACACAGAGATGAGGCTGATGGGCTGGGTCACATCTAAGCCTGTGGGCTGTTTGTACTATTGAGAGAGAACATGGACACAGAACAGTGAGCATGCAGGATAATGTTGTCGTAAGAGCACACGAAGAGGACTTGGGTAAGACGGCATCCAAGGTGTGTCCCAGAACCCTCCTTCTGTGTAACAGCAGGGGCAAAAGGACATGAGGCCTGGCCGTGAGGGAGGCGCAGAGGCTTCCGCTTTGAAGCAAGCTAGTTTCCACAAGACCATTGGAATAAAGGAGGGTCCGGATGGGTGGGGACTAGGCGAGGAGTGTTGTCCTGTTTAGTCCCCTAGTGAGACCCCCAGAGAGGTTTTGTCACTCCAGGTTTTATGTGTCAATTATTGTACTAGAAATTAAAACTAGGAGTTTAAAAAAATGTTTACTATTCACTTAAAATTAATAGTAAGAAACTAATGTTAATATAAATGATATTTTTAATGAAAAACTATTTCCAAAACAAACAAAAATAAGAGTGAGCAGAACGGAACATTATCTTGCTGCAAACCTCTTCACTGTCTAGATTCATAGGAGAGCTGGTTTCCCATAGCTGCTCTGCATTCAGTCTCTGGCTGTATGTTGGTTTGGTTGAAGTATTTGGAGAAAGTCCAGTCTCATACAGATGTGTAGTTGATTAAAGGAGTATTTTAATAGCCTGCTCAAGTAATTGTGGATATTCTTCTTTGACACTGCAGTGGAACTCAGCAGGCGATGGTTTCTTAAAGGCTAGTTGCGGTGGGAGATCTGAAACCTCATCCGTGAACTTTGCTTCTCTGTTGCACCAAAGTGCCTGGGTCCACCTGCCTTGTTGAAGGGATCTTTTGCCCATTCATGATTTTGTAACATCACTTGGAAAACACTGATTTGTACAGATCTTCCGAATGTCAACAATATCAAGAAAGCAGACATTAATATCATCACTGATCTCATCAGAGAAATCTGGAGTATTTGAAGCTGTCAAGCTTAGGGTAGGCGGTGGAAGTTTTTCCAAAATTCTAATTTTGCTTAAGAGCTCAAATTTTATCATTGACAACAATGATAAATTTCCTTGCAGTGACAGGTTCACTTTACTCATTTTTGAGAAAATGTCTGTCTCGGTCTAAATAGCCATAGTTTGTCAGTGGTTCTTTCAGTGAAAAGTGGGTGGAGAAAGCACCCAGTTCCCCTCCCAGCTGAAGCAGTTGCACAGGTGCTTTTCCTGGAGAGAGTTGGGATGCCGAGGTGCCAGGGGTGTGCTTCATGTGCCCTTCCCGTCCCATCCGCGGAAGATCGCAGAGCGTGTGCTTAGGGGTCTAGATTTCATACGAATCATTGTTACCGGTTCACGAAGGACATTCTGAGTGAGTTAGCTTTTCCGACTGTGAGCTCCTGGCCATGGAGAGTGACCTCCATGTCACTGCCCTGACTGGTGCTGAGGGTCCAATAGTTTGATGGCCACTGCCTTTGCACTGTCAGGCTACGTCTCAGCACTGGAAGGAAAGCACGTCACTTCTTAGTGTCATTGGGAAAGCACAGTTTTGACCTTGAGGACCCCGGGGGTTTAGTAGAGCGCACTTGGGAGCTGCTGCTCTACGTGAGAACGGAGGTTGTGTTAGACAACTACGTTGTAACAGCAAACTGTGTCTTATATTTAGCCCGTTAACCCATAGAAGTTAGTCATTTCACTCTGAGCCTCCTAAAACCATTCATTCTGCTAAACCCCATTTATTATATGATAACTGGGAAAGCGACACATTGTGTATCTGTGTATCATCTGTATGTGTGAGTAACAGAAGAGATGATGAATCATTCAGTCAAAACAGCCCCCCACCCCAGGACGGATGGTGCTGTATTGAGTCCTGATGCTTTACTGTTTAATTTGTTTTCATTTAAGAATAGGTACCCATCTAACTTCAGTTCAGAATCCTGAAGCTTAATGTACGTGTTCAACGAAAAAAAACATAAGTTTTAAATTCTTATGAAAAGTTAACATTTAACCACAGATTGTTTACATATTGGTTTTTTTTTTTTTGCTTTTCCCTAGGTCGTTTAGGCCAGTTGGGTTTGAAGGAAGGGTTTCCATCAGCTGTGAAAAATATTAGTGCCGTTATTGGTATGTTTATACAGCATGCCCAGGATGAAGGTAAAACTTTTGTTGATTATAATTATTTTAAAATCATTTGCATTCCTCTTACTAAATCTGTTTTGAGTTCTTACTACGTGCCGTGCTCTGTGCATCTCTCAGTGCTTGGGGGTGAGGAGGTTGATCATGAAGCCACACTCTGCCCGCGTTCTCAGCACTGGCATTTGAACGTGTGTGGGTTTCCTGTTGTTTCAGTGGTAGACACTCGCCCTGTTGGGCAGCGCATCCCTAAGTAAGAGGAAACTCTCTTGTCGTCCTGGTGCTGACGTTCTGTCTCAGAAACTGTCGGTACTATCTTCATGCTGCCCTGTGACCTCCGACCAGTGACTCAACCTTAGCTGCCCGCAGAGGCCCGGCTGAAGTTGTGTCGTGATGACCAAGTGCGGTCACACGTGTGAAGCAGCGACCCCAGTGTGGCCTGGGTATCACTGAGTACTTAGCATCCCCAGAGAGCTTGGAAACTGGAGGCTTTTTGTGAGCCGGTCTTCATAGTAGTGGTTTCCTTTTCATTTGTATACCTCAGAGCATGTAATTTTATATTCTTATTCCTTTGTGGGAAGAGATTAAAACTCAAAAGTAACCCTTTGAAGCGATGAGTCTCATTTTTATTTGAATGTTATGCAATCGAGGAGTAATGCATCCTTTTTCAGAAATAAGGTGACCGTATGTGTGTGGATTTATCTCTGGGCTTTCTATCCTGTACCATTGATCTATATTTCTGTTTTTGTGCCAGTACCATACTGTCTTGATTACTGTAGCTTTGTTGCATAGTCTGAAGTTGGGGAGCCTGATTCCTCCAGCTCCATTTTTTTCTCAAGATTGCTTTGGCTGTTCACAGTCTTTTGTGTTTCCATACAACTTGTAAAATTTTTTGTTCTAAATGTAAGACCGGACACTATAAAACTGTTAGAGGAAAAACACTCTTTGACATAAACATAAACCACAGCAAGATCTTTTTTGACCCACCCCCTGGAGTAATGAAAATAAGAACAAAAATAAACAAATGGGACCTAATTAAACTTAAAAACTTTTGCACAGCAAAGGAAACCATAAACAAGACAAAAAGACAACCCTCAGCATGGGAGAAAATATTTGCAAATGAAGCAACAGACAAAAGATTAATCTCCAAAATATACAAACAGCTTATGCAGCTCAATATCAAAAAAACAAACAACCCAATCAAAAAATGGGCGGAAGACCTAAATAGACATCTCTCCAAGGAGGACATACAGATGACCAAGGGGCACATGAAGGGATGCTCAACATCACTAATCGTTAGAGAAATGCAAATCAAAACTACAATGAGGTATCACCTCACACTGATCAGAGTGGCCATCATCAAAAAATCTACAAACAGTAAATGCTAGAGAGGGTGTGGAGAAAAGAGAACCCTCTTGCACTGTTGGTGGGAATGTAAATTGATACAGCCGCTATGGAGAAACAATATGGAGGTTCCTTAAAAAACTAAAAATAGAACTACCATACGACCCAGCAGTCCCACTGCTGAGCTTATACCCAGAGAGAAAACCATAGGTCAAAAAGACACATGCACCCCAGTGTTCATTGCAGCACTATTTACAATAGCCAGGACATGGAACAACGTAAATGTCCAACGACAGACGAATGGATAAAGAAGATGTGGTACATGTATATGTATACAGTGGAATATTAGCCATGAAAACGAACGAAAATGGGTCGTTTGTAGAGATGTAGATGGACCTAGAGTCTGTCATACAGAGTGAAGTAAGTCAGAAGGAGAAAAATAAATGTCATATATTAATGCATATATGCGGAATCCAGAAAAATGGTACAGATGAACCTATTTGCAGGGTAGGAATAGAGACGCAGACGTAGAGAACAGACATGTGGACATGGGGGGAAGGAGAGGGTGGGACAAACTGGGAGATTGGGAATGACTTATATACACTACCATGTATAAAATAGCTAGTGGGAACACTCTATAAAGCACAGGAAGCTCAGCTCGGTGCTCTGTGATGACCTAGATGGGTGTAATGAGGGGGTGGGAGGGAGGTCCAGGAGGGAGGGGATACATGTATACATATAGCTGACTCACTTCATTGTACAGCAGAAACTAACACAACAGTGTAAAGTGATTTTACTCCAGTAAAAAAAAATTAAAACAAAAAAAAGGAGTAATGCGGTTATACAGTTTCCATCGGAAACACACGGTGACATCTGAAATTTACATCCAAGATGATCTTAACGTGTAGGTTGTCTTCTGTGTCTAGGTACGCGGGCTTCAGTATCTGTGTCTTGCGGGCTCAGTAGTTGTGACTCACGGGCTCTAGAACACAGGCTCAGTAGTTGTGGCTCATGGGCTTAGTGGCTCTGCAGCATGTGGGATCTTCCCAGACCAGGGATCGAACCCGTGTCCCCTGCATCAGCAGGCAGATTGTTAACCACTGCACCACCAGGGAAGCCCGGGGAACGTAATTTTAAACCTGCTGTAGTACTGTCTACATCTACAGCATTAACATTTGAATGTGTGTGTTTTGTGATATTTATTTTTAAATAGTAGTAGTTTGCCCTATTCGGCATTGCATCACTAACAGTATATAGTGAATAATAAGTTTTAATGAAATAACTCCTAAATTTTTTAACTAAATGATTGAAGTGAATTTAACTAAAATTGAACTAAATTAAATTTGAATTAAATAACTCCTAAATAAACTTATACTTAATGAGAACTCTAATACACTGTAATCTCTAACCTAGCTATAGTCTACAATTAAATGCCATGATCAATAGTCATATACTATAATCTAGTGTGTAAGAGTATAGTATAAGCTATACTACATACTAAAAATTAGTTTTTCACTTGCTCTCATTTCATCATGTTTTTCATTTCCGAAGTCCACTTATAAACACTTCCAGGGGGTATAATGGAGTCATTTATTTGACAAATGCTTTGGGATCCACATTTTACTAAAACTTAAACACGAGAGTGTGATCCTTCCAGGACCACTTTGGAAAGCTTAGCACTGATCATGAGAGGGCGGGCGCTTCAGGCCCTGTACCCCTACTCCGGCTCGCTGTCCTCTGGGTACAGGCAGCGCCAGGAACCTGTAGAGAGCTGTGCAGCGTTTGGCTTTGTTTTTGTTTTCCATTTGCAGAAGGGATTTAAATGAACTTTTTCATTGTGTTTTTTTTTTTTTTTTAATATTTACTTTTCATTGCTGGAAGAAAGTATTTGTTGAATAGTATTTTATTAGATCAACAGCATGAACGTTTTGCATAACGAAGATTTTCTTATGTGATGACTGATGTGGAAATTCTTTTCAGACATACCGTGGGGTATCCAGCTGGCAGCCGTGTACGCCCTGTGTGACTTGAGTCCCAGCAACCCAGCGGAGATCTCCAAGATCCTGGAAGCCTGGCGCACGGAGACCTCTCGCCGCATCCCCTCCGCGGTGCTCAGCTCCCTGGAGGAGGTCAGCACCCTGTGTACGGAGGAGCGTGGCTGACGGCCCCGTGCTGTGCCCGGAGAAGTGCCTTCCCGCTGCCCGAGTGGAGACAGATCATCAGCTTCCAGGGTGCAGACTGGGGTTCCAGAGAGAGACGTCAGGGAGATACAAGTGCTGGGGGTGGAGGAGGAAGCAGGGGCTGCTTTCCCTAAACCGCACACATTTCACTTATGGCTGCTGTGATCACATGACATGGATTGTAATTTGTTGTGTCTTGGTCAAACAACAGAAACTTGAACTTAGCCCTTTTTTGCTGCAGAAAGTGTCCTTTTAGTCGCTTTTAAAAATTGAGTGGCGTTTTGTAATGAATTTAATGTAAAAACATTGATTTGGTTCCTGAGCCAATTTTGGACTTTGTGCCCAAATGACTGACTAGGAAAAGATGAGGAGGCCAAAGCAGTGCTACTCGAAGACTCTTCCACTGTCTTAGCTGGAGGTGGGCTACAGAGTTCCTCTCAAGGTGTAGAGTGCAGCTGATCAGAGTAAAACAGGGAGAGCCTTTAGAACTTACTTTAATGCATTTCTTCAGATCTCTAAAGTTCCTTGCAAATATTTAACTATGAATCAGGAAAAGGAGAGCTGAGGATAGAGGTCGCCGCGGGTGTTTGTACCTCACCGTGTACATACAGACGCAGCCGAGTGCGGGCAGGTCTCTGCATGTGCCGTGTATATATGGACAGCCTATAATGTGTCTCACATTTGATGATATTCCACTTTCGGAATTTTAGTATTTGTACATAGGAAATGGGTTTAATAACTCACCGTGGTCCTGATTTGTCTTATATTCATCATTTCTTAAAACTCTTGTATGTGTTTTTTATAATAAAAAATAAAAGTAAGCCATGCACACGATTGTCCTGATCAGTAAAGAGTGACACTTGGCCTTACTTCTGCTCCAACCAAAGATGAAGCCAATAGTCAGTGCCCACCAAAGACAGAGGAGGCGGCCTGCCAGAGGGACCTCCCTCCTGGACGGAGGCGTGGTCGATTGCCCGGGTGTGATGGGGTTTGAGTGCTCTCCCAGGTGCTCTTGGTGAGAGCGGATACCATGTGAGCGCTGGTTGGCCCTCAGTGTTGGATGTCTTTGTTTAGCTGCAGTTGCTACCCTTTAAAAATCACACTGGACAAGTACTTTGTTGCTTCTTCCTCCTGTTTTTTAAGTAATTATAACAAACTGAGATTTGTAAACGACTCTGCCTTGCCCTTTAGATGCTTTTTGTTGGGTGTTCCCTCTTTCTGCCTCTGTCTCTTGGGCCTGTGCTCTGTGCCAGGGCCTTGCTGGGAGGAGCTGGTGAAGAAAGTCAGGGCCAGGTTCTCACAGGCCTGTGATCTGTTGGTAGAGAGAACCCTGCACAGTCACCCCAATAAATCAACAGTCCAGATTTGGGGCTAAGTGTGGTGAGGGAGATGGAGCGATCTGCAGAAGAATAGCAGGGAGACTCCTCTCTTTCTGTTAGTCAAGGAGGGCCCCTCCGAGGAAGTAACATGTGAGCTAGGACCCGAGAGAAGGGCGCCCACCTTGAAAGGAGGGGACCCTGGAACGCGTCCCTCCCAGACAGGTGCGCCCGCTCCGAGAGGGGAGGAGCCTGCCGTGTGTGGGCAGGAGGCCGGTGTGGCCAGAACATACTGTGTAAGGGGGCGAGCGCCCTTGGTTCAGTGACACAGGTAACTGCCAGTCACTGGGACCTGGGCAGCCCTGGGCTCGGTCACGCTCCTAGGGAGATTTGAGCAGGTGTCACGGTTCACGGGGCTGTTCTGTGATGCAGGGCAGGAGAAGGGCAGGGCGGGAAGCAGATGTGTCAGGAGGCTGGGGGTTGATGCTGGTGGCCGTGCAGACCATCGGGGTGGATGGATGCCACACGGGTCTTGGAGGTGGGATCAATGCTGAGTTCGTGAACTGGGGGTGGTGGGCAGATAGGAATCAGGGTTCCCACAGCACCTGGGCTTGGGGACAGGAGCTCCGGGATTGGTGGTGAGAGTCACACGTCCTAGGCGTGTGTCTGGGACGTGAGACATCCAAGTGGAGGTGGCAGGGAGACTTTACAGGCGGAAGTCGAGTTCGGGCAAGGTGGGGACACAAGCTAGGAAGCTGATTGAGTTTGGAGGTTATTTAAAGCGCATGGTCACCTGGGGAGGAAGATGGCCTCCCTCACTTGGCAGGTCGTGTAATTTGAAGATGCGTGGGGGAGGGAGGAGGGAGAAACGCCGGGGAGGCAGGAGGTGGTGGCCAAGCACCTTGGCTCCTGCTACTTTGCCCGAGTCAGGGAGGCAAGAAGGCAGGCAGCTGGCCCCGGAGCTGCTTGAGGCTGCGAGGTCGGTGAGGAAGGGGGTGGCCGGTGGTTGGATTCTGCTTCCTGTGGGTGGCGGTGAGACAGGTGAGCGTTTCCCACAAACGACGGGCTTGGGGAGGGTTGCAGAGTGAAAGGGGGTAAGGGAGAGAGAGCAGGTCTGCACACGCAGTTTGGGGGTACATTTGCCTAGTGAATAGATTTGTCATAGGATTCAAAACGTTTTTTTAACCTCAACAGTTTGAGGTGTTCTTACTGGGTGGAGGGTAGGTGGCCCCTGCCGTTGGCTGCCGGCTGCCGTTGCTTGCCCACGAGGATGCGTGGCGCTTACGCGTCAGCATCCGCTCCCGATAACACCCAGGCCTGAGTTTGCCTGTCGTGCTGCGTCACTCGCAGAGGGTGAAACAGTTTTAAGCTGTGGTTAAATTTAATTCTGGTCCCCGGGCAGAACATGGTTGTAGAGTTTTATCACACACACACACGCAAAAAGGTAGGTAAACATTTGAACCTGTAGTTGGGTGGGGCTTTAGGCTGGCGTCAGTCTGTGCACCCAGGCGGCACAGGGGTCCTGGCGTCCTGGCTGGGTCCTGCACGCCCGGGGGCCTGGCCCTCTGTGCCTGCAGCCGCTCACGTGACTCGGGGGCCCGAGGAGCGGGCGGTGGCCGTGAGGAGGGCGTAGAGCAGCGTGGCCAGTGACCTTAAGGGACGTCTTGTCCCCATGCACCTCCTAGGGAGGCCCCAGCTTTTCCTTCCGAGCACAAATCAGCCTGGAGGTGACACTTCAGGCTGTAATCCCCCCCCACCCCCCTGAGAATACTTGGTCACATTGCTTACTTTGTTTTTTAAGAGAGGATGTGACAGCGTAACTGACAAATTTACGGTATTGATGGAAACCTGAAGGGTTTGCGCCGGGAGTGGAAGGAGCAGCGTGGTGCCGTTAGAGGGCGCTGTGGTCCCACCGTGAACAGCAGGGTCCAGGGCGCAAAGGGCCCCTCCTGTCTGCAGCCGGCGCGCTCCGGAGGACAGCTCTCTATTCATGCTGTAGGCTTCGAACGGAGTTAGTTTTACTGCCCAGACCCCTTATCTCCAGAAGTAAGTGGGAGAAGATGTGTGGAAAGGGTAGCTTGTAAAGCTGATGGAATTCAAGAGCACAGTAATACCCCCCCACCCCGCCCAAATAGAAGCAAATACTTTTCCAGCTTGGTCAGATTCTTTCCTGGATATTTTCTAACGATCCTAAAACAAAATGCTCTGACCAAAAATAAATAAACGAATAAACAAGTGGCGAGTGGGTGATAGTGATAGTGGGTGGGAGGTTCTGTGACACGGGCCTGATTAAGTCACCTGCCCACCTGGAGCGTGCTCAGTTCTTTACAAATAGCATTCCTAGAACCGTAGTACAGAGATTCATGAATGGGAGTCTAATCAACCTGCCTGACCAGGGCCAGCGATGCCACAGAGGTCTCCCTGGAGAGTGTTCTAGGAGTTTAGGGGACCTTGGAAAGTAAGACAGAGCCATTAAGCTAAACACTTTCCTCTCTTTTTTCCTTAATTTGCCTGACACTTTCTCAGAGAAATTCAGTGTGCTTGTTGTGACTGTGAAACAAACATGAGGTTCCTTTTCTTGCCTCTAAAGAGAATTTTAAGGAAGACCTACTTTTATAGCGTGACATTTCTGTCTTCGTATGCTCGGATTATTTTTATGAATTAAAGAGCCGTCGCTGTATTGCAATCAGTTTGCTCAGCACAGCTGAACAGTTCTAACGATGTAGACAAAGAACTGTGCGTGAAGAGTGGTGGTGAGAGATGGTTGATTCAGTTTTATAAAAAGGGAAGCAGCTGCTTGCTTTTACGAGGGACTCTGGGCATTTGTGAAGGGCTTTAGGATCAGGGCTTCCTGCCTTAGGGGCCTCTGCTGTCCTGCTGGGAAAGGCGTTGCTGCCTTGCACCTGTCCGGGGCTGTGCCCTGGGGGACGGGAGAGGGCATGCCTGGCGGGCTGATCCCCAGACCAGTGGTTCTCAAAGGGCACGGCCTCACCCCGGACCCACTGGGTGCCAAACTGGGTGGTCGGGTGTGTACCAGCCTCTAGGGAGAGGCGTGCTTCCTGCAGCCTGGGAGCCTGCCCTGGGCGCCTGCCACCTCTGCTCTCCCAGCCGCACTGCCTTCAGGTCGGATGTCCGCTCTCCAGGCAGCCTCCCCCCTTGTCCCCCTCCTGGTCCATTTCGGTGGAGATTTAGGAGGAAGAGGAGGGGAGCATGTTAACTGCCTTCCACCATCTGGAACTGAATCTAGTCCCCGCCGTTTTTTCTTTTTCATTTTTTATGTCGTCTTTAAGAGTATTATTTTTTCCTAACAAATAGCCATTGATTGCTGCTCTGAGATAATCTCACCCTAAACTGTGAGTGTTCAACTGACAAAACTCCAAAGAGGAGGAGAATGGGGACAGAAGAAGTGAATCTCAACCCCACCCCGCCCTTTGCATTCACAGAAGGCCCCCTCTTGATTGCCACGCTTTTATATGTAAATTTGTACTATGAAGTATCCACTTTAATAGCTTAAATTGTATCCAGTATGTTTAGTTTATTTAATGCTTTCATGCTAGTTTTATATGCATGTAGTGAATTAAACATTAAAACAGTCCACACACTGGAATGTCCGTCCCCCTCTGCCCCGTCTCGCAGGCCCTGCTTCCCCAGGCAGCTCTGTGACCAGGCTCTGGGCTTCCTTCCAGAGACCCCGGGCCCAGCTCTGGCTGGAGGAGCCAGAACGTCACGGGCCACACCTGCTCTGCCCCTTTTTTTTTTTTTTTTAAATTAATATATTTTTGGCTGCGTTGGGTCTTCGTAGCTGCGTGCAGGTTTTCTCTAGTTGAGGCAAGCGGGGCTACTCTTCATTGTGGTGCATGGACTTCTCATTGCGGTGGCTTCTCTTGTTGCGGATCACGGGCTCTAGGCATATGGGCTTCAGTAGTTGTGGCACGCGGGCTCAGTAGTTGTGGCTCGCGGGCTCTAGAGCTCAGGCTCAGTAGCTGTGGTGCACGGGCTTAGTTGCTCCGCGGCATGTGACATCTTCCCGGGCCAGGGCTCGAACCCGTGTCCCCTGCATTGGCAGGCGGATCCTTAACTACTGCGCCCCTGCTCCGCTCCTTCTGATGGCCCCCGAGGTTAACAACAAACTCAGGCGCCTGCCCTGTCTCCTGAGTGCATTTCCACTCGGGAAGTTGTCCCCAAGGGTGGAAGGCGTGGGGAAAGGAGAGCTTCAGGACTGCTGTCCTCTTGTCCCCCAGCTGGAGGAGAACCCCGCGTGCCCTCCGCTCGGCTCTGCTCTCCAATGCCTTTCCTGAGCCTGCAGCTCCGGGGGAAGGGTCAGCAGGCAGTGCTGTCGGGTCTCCGCCCAGCTGTCACCCCAGGCGGCCTGAGCACCTCAGCTCCTAACTCCGTGGGTGTTTGTTTCATGAACAAACTCCAAGCCAGCAGCATCAGTTAGATTCTTAAAACCATCCTTAATAAAAACACAGCAAAACCTGAAAGGAGGTAACCATACAGATTTTTGGGTAACGGTCACATTTAAAGTTTTGTGATGGTTCTTGAAGAAAAAAACACCTTGTGATGTTTCAGGGATTGGGGTTTAAGGCAGTCAGTGCGTTCATGGTAAGGTACCCTTGTGTCACCAGGGACCCTGAGGTGCTGTCTGCCCTTTACTGCTCTGGTCCCACTGTACTGAAGGCACCTTGGTCGCGTGGACTCAGGAGGGGCCTGGGGCTGGGAGGCAACCGACAAGATAAGGCCCAAAACTCGAGGGCTAGGTCCTCTGCCCTGCCCAGGGCACCTCGCCCAACGAGTGTCTCAGCAGCCGGGAACATGCCCCACGTGCGCTGGGCAAAGCCCCACCTAGGCCGCCCATCAGCCTCCAGCGGGTAATCAGGACTTTTTAATAGAAGACAACAGTCACATTTGCAGGTGTTTGGGCAACCCACGCGTGACTCCAGAAACATCCTTCATAGGAAGACTGGGGGTTAGTGTCGGTGTCTTTCTGCAGGAGAAAGGTCTCCTGGCCTGTATCCCTATATGTTTTCCAACCATTGCTTCACCTTTGGGGAAAACAATAAGTTCCCAGAGAAAGAGGATAGAGTTTTCACAAAGAGGCATTTAGCCTGCAGGGTTATTTTTTGCTTAAGTGGAGGCCGCTGCCAGCCCCTATCCCTGACCAGGCAGAGGAAGGTCAAGGGGCCTCTGATCCCGAGCCGCCGTCATTTTGGGACGCTCCCATCAACGATCCAAAGGCTGGCAGGACTCGTCTCAAGCTTCTGCTTTCCCATCACCCTGGGGATGTTGGGGAGAACCTGCCAGTGTAGGGTGCTTGCTTCCTCCGGAGCCTTGTTAGTGTGGGTGGAAGCATCTAGAAAAGCAGACTTGGCTTCTGTTGTGGCGACAGCCGTTCTCCAGAGTCATGATATCTGCCCTGAAGCCGTGTCATCGGCCGAAGGAGAGCCCAAGAAAACCAAACACAACCCATATCCCCCCTTAAAGTGCTGAAGAAGTGCTTTATGAAATGTGAGTAGCGCCTCCTGCAGGTCAGTTTATAGCTACTCTTCGTGCCTGAGACTCAAGGAACCTGAGTTGAACTGGAGAGCCGCCTTCAGGGAAGGAGGAAAAGGGCGACTCAGGGTCTAACCTCTCGGAATGTCTGTAACTGAGGACCAGCCTTTATTTGCATATTGAAAATCTGTCTGTTAAATCAGCAGTGGAGCAGAAAATAGAATTTTAAAAGCATTCACTCTTGACCTTTCCTATTTGTATTTTTAAAGGGACTGAAATTTAGCTTCTATCACCTTGGCAATCATCCGGAATAATATTTTTAATGTGTCTTTCTGTTTATAAACCTATTTGTTTAGTGATGGGGAAATGAGTTTTCTGGATTTTGATGCAATTTTGCAATGCATAACTTTAATTTCTAAATAGAAATACTGGCATTGGAAAAACTAAAGTAAGGTAAATACAATTTCTGAAACTGTAAGTTCACCTTCTTTTTTTCTGGCTTTCTTTAGCTGTGCATCCCATTTTTAATGCACTTAAGAAAAAGGAAATGTTACCATGAATGATTTGTTTTAATTCACAGGTTGAGCTTTGTGTTTTGTCCTTACCTGGCATTCCTTTCCACTCAGATTCCACAATCTGACCAAGTGGAGAGAAAGGAGAGGGAGAAAGAAATCTTAAAAGAAGAAAACCCTTGTGCTGGCTCCTCAAGTTGATTTTTATTTTTATTTTTTTCTCTTTAATCCCATGCAAGTGTTTTCAATGGAAAACACATTGATCTTATCGGTTCCCTTGCTCCCCTCCAAGCTGGGGGCCGACAGCTGCCTGACCTTCCCAGCAGGGACCTCTTGGTCCTGAGCACAGGACCCTCCACCCATCCCAAGGACCTCCTCCGCCCAGACACAGAAACACGGGTTTAGGAGAGAAAAGAAACAGAAGGACATCAAGGTAGATTTCACAGGAACCCAAATGTGCTCCTGGTATCTTGTAAGGAGGAAACTTCCACGGAGGCAAAGGCTGCATCCGCTGCTGGTGGCAATGCTTCTGAGGGGCCTGGGAAGGGGCCTCCAGCACAGAAGTTTTGAGAAAGCAATGAGAAAGTGCACCCTTCCCTTTTAACCTGACCGCAGTGCAACTCACCTGGGATTACTGACGTGGGTTCTCAGATGGAGGCTGAGTCTGGAATGTCTATATTCTGTTGTGACTTCACTTGGCTCTTTGCACCCCTGGGACTTGTCTTTTGTCTCAGCCTAGCAGAAACAAGCCAGGTATACCACAAATGATATTTTTATGAATCACCCAAGAAATTTTACGGGGCTCAAAACTTTTTTCTGTAGAAAATACAGACAACACCCCTAAAACTGCCCATGCAGATAATGAGAATCTGAGCTCAGGAGACATTCAGCCTTGGAGACGTCTCTTTGTTTCAGTCAGTAATTCCAGTAGGATCCTGCCGGTTTGTTAGTTGACACCATTAGTAATTGCTCACCATTGGAATGACATTATTCTGATCGCTTGCATGTGCCTTTATTGTTTTCTTGTGGTTGTTGTATCTGGGTGGTTTCTTTGCGGGGGTGGGGAGTGAGAATTTGCTTTCAATGTTCAAGTTCATACGTGGATATCACAATATTCTTTGTTAACTATTGAAGCAATTATGTGCCACTAATTTTATTTGATTAACTTTTTAAAAGTTTTACTCGGTAGTTTGTCAAGACAAACTACTATTTTTTAAAACAGAGGAATACTGTATCTCTGACTTCCTGGGAACCTGCTTGAGGGTCAGGCACTGCCATCTCCGTAGGCTCAGGCAGGCATGGTGACCTCAGCATCCGTGGATGTGGGCTTGCGAAGAGCACTAAGCAGAACTGTAGGAGCCTGAGGCTGCTTCTAGCAACCCGTGAGGTCTCCAGTGTCCAGGGATGAAGCATGTTTCCTGCGCCCCAGATCATGTGTTTCACCGTGTTAGACTGAGTACACGTGACAAAGGTGGCAGAAAGGTTAGACTTGGTTTAAGGCCGCTTCGTTGTCTCTTTGATCGTGGGTGGCCTCGGCCTGCAGCGGCTTGAAGCAGGGTTTCGGTTCCCCGGCCGGAGATTGAAGTCAGGCCGCAGCAGTGAGAGGGCTGGATCCTGGCCACTAGACCACCAGGGACCAGGGGCCAGTGACAAGGGCCTGGCCCGTCAGCTGTGTAGAAATGAATTTCCACATAGAGACGGAAAGTAGTGAAGCAAGCACAGTGTTTATTAGGAGGAAAAGAGTACCTGTGAATAGACTCACACGGGTGGGCTCGGAGAGTCGTGCCCTCGTGGTAGTTTGAATCACGTTTATGGGACATTTCTTCTGGGTTTACTCTGGCCAGTCATCTTGCTTTGCCTGGTTCTGAGTCCGTATGTGGTTTAGCTCAGGGTCCTCCCCTGTGTGCGTGTGCTCTCTTAGCCAAGATGGATTCCAGCACAGAGGCCTATGGGAAGGCTGACATCACCTACTATGGGGTGGTGCCCCTTCCCTTTTGACCTTCAAGGAGTCTTTCTGCACATGTGTAGTCGGGAAGGTCTCCTTGACTTCGAGAATGAGGAATATGTGGTCTTTATCTTTTATCTGGGCAGGGCTCAGCTCCTCCTATTATCCTCCTGCTGTTATGTTCACCTTGGAGTATCTGTCGCCAGGGGACAGACTCTAGCGGCTCAGCCTGGGGCCCATCTATCTCCTGCCTCATCTTGGCATCCCCCGGAAGAAGATGGATGCTGGTGTAGCCTGGCCGGTAGAGCAGGACAGTTAGCTGAGCGGCAGCAAGAGCACCGTCAGCCCCCTGCTCCCCAGCCCAGGACACAGGCGTCGTCCCCACAGGGGTCTCTGCAGTGACTTCACCACGACCCACCTCACCCGAACCATGGTGCCAGGGCCCTGGCGGGACAGAGCTGGCGGCAGCAGAGGTAGGATGCAAACCAGGTCTCTGGCTTTAGCCTAGAACCCACCTGGTTTTCAGCGTCCATGCCGCTGGCTCACTGCCCCATTGTGTGTATCCACGTGTGAGGTTTCTTCTCTGCAGAAAGGGAAAACAGCACATTTTAAGACTTCACAGTTACTTCTACTCTATCAGATAGATTTTACCCCAGACTATCTCACAACATTTCTGTATAATTACAGCTTTGATTACATACTTCCCTTCTAAATTATTAAGCTTGCACAGACTTATTCAACCTTTTACTCACAAAAGTCTGCAAGAGCAATTAACACCAGACAATGTCTAGTCATTATGTAAAAGTATATATTTCTGCCAAACAATTAACTTAAAATTAGAAATAAGTGTTAAGCACTGTTCTTTAAACCATAAGGGCTTGTATGAGATTTAAAACAGTAAAAGTAAGTTTGTAGTAATGATACATTTACTTTTCAACTTAGCAATATCTACATTCATGTCAACGTTTACAGTTACCAAAATAAAGACTAATATGAGAATCACTTTCACATGATATTTTTAAAGTCAGAATGGGCCAGTGGCTTGAGGAAGGAGCAGCTTTCCCTTTTGGAAGGTCTGCATGGTGGATATCCAGATGAGTATGTAGCTACCTTATCCGAGAAGGACACACATCTCCCCACACTTATCCAAATCCTGAAGTGTACTTTCAAAATATGGCTCCTGAGGGCCCCTGGAAACTGCAAACAGACCCATTCATTGTCAGGAGAGCAGGGCTGAAATAGAAGATAAAGAGGGAATCCTGCAGAATTGCAGACAAATAGCACAACTAAAAATGTTGAATCAAATATTTAAAATATAATGCCCATTTGAGCCAGCAGAAAATAAGGGAATCTCCTGAAGGTCATAAAGGGCAGGGAAGAAATCCATGGGTGGAGGGATCACTGGGGCATCAGCCTGGATGGCACCTGGTGGGAGGAAACCAGTCTCGGATGGTAAATGAGATTGAGGTTTATGGGTCATGAGGAAGGTCAAAGGAGACAAGGCCTGGGGCCAGAATAACGTGGTCACATCACTGACAATCCCACCCCATAAACCCAGGAGGTCAAGCCAAGGAAAAATCCACAGAAGGAGAAGGCAGGAATTGAAACCTGCCCTCCCCCCCCCTCCACCATCCTAGCTATGGGAGGAACAGGAAGAACCACACACACACACACACACACACACACACACACACAAACCAGTATCTTGCATGAGAATTTCTACCCAAAGGCCTGTACTCATGGGAACTTGGGCAGGAATGTGGCCTCAATCCGTCCAAATTAGTTGACAGTGCTTCCAATTCAGTAGTACTAAAGCACCTGGAAAAGGCAAATGCGTATCCTTATTAGAGAAAAGTTCTTTTTAAACCCCATTTTTGAAGACTCCCCACAGGTAAAGTTCCAAGGAGCATGAATTCATACTCATGCCGACAAAATTATTAAACAGATGAGAAAAAAACCCACTCCACGAGTGAGAATTTCCAGAAACCACAAACTCTGTTTGAAGTCAGATTTATGGAGTTTGTATATATTTTATTTATCAGGTTTAGAATACATAAAATTATTGTCTTTAATATGTTTAAAGAAATAAGAGGGGAATATGAAAGTATGACAAAAGAAAAAGAGGTTATGAAAATTTATGAGGCAGCAGATTTGATGAAGAACAAAATAGAACTTCTAAAAACAAAAAGATACATACACACACGTCTATTCCAAGTACAAAGCCAAAGGACAGGATAAAAGCAGATTAGTTACAAATGATGAGATATTGTTATAAGATTGCTCTGAATAAAATTACCCAGAAAACAACTCAGAGAGGCGAAATGAGAGAAAACAGAAGGTAAGAGATGTGGAAGAAGTCTCTTTGGTTAGAAGGTAGAAAATGACAAGAGACCGTTGCTCTCAATAACCCAAACAAGATGTATAAGCCACAAAGTCACAGTCTTTCTAAACCAGTCAGAGAGCTGAAGATGCAGCTACAAAAGGAGGGGAGAACTGAGATAAGTCAGCCAAAGGCATCCTGGATTTTCAGCTGCCAAGGGCTGGGCATCAGCAAGAGACCTGAGAGAATCCTTCACTCCCCCAAACACTTCAGGTTTTCCACTGACAATAGCTACAGGTGGGGTAGGAAAGCTGAAAGGAATCCCTCCAAGGTATTCCAGGCAGAACAGAGTCTTCACAAGTGTCCAAAAGCCTGTGGCTGGACCAGAAAGCAAAGGGAACTCTCCAACAATGTACAAAGCTGTCAGTTGAGTTGTAAATCAGAGAGAGATCTATCATGGCGTGGAAAACTGGTGGAAAACATGAATAAATTTGGGGAATCTTGGTAGCGTGCACACCTAGAGCATTGCAGAAGGGAAAATTCTGAGCCCACTCTCAAAATATCTGTAGCTAGTAGTGAACTGAAACAAACTAAACTTGCCCAAAAGCTCAGACCCAGTTTAACTATAGAACAAATTTACTCCATCACTCCAAACCAGTGACCTGACACAAGAAAAAACTCTTTACTAAAGGGAAATATTATTTACTTTAGACTTTATTGTTCTAACATCTCATGATGAAGAAAGAAAACAGTTAATAGAAGTAGAACTGTAGGTTGCCCAGATGTTGGAATTATTTGACAGGAGCTTTAAAATAACGAAATATGCTAAATGATCTGTTAGAAAAAGTGTGCAGTATGGATAAGGAGACGGTGAATTTCAGCAGACCCAAAGAAACTGCAAAAATGAATCAAGTAGAAATTCTAGAAATGAGAAATAGAGTATCAGTAATAAATATTTTATTGGTTTTAATAACAGAATGACTCAGCAGAGGAAATAATGAATGAACTTGAGGACAGGTGAATTGAGGGGAAAAAAAAGCAAACCACAAATAAGTAAACAAACAAACAAACAAAAAAAACCCCAAACAACAGAATAGATAAGAGTGTCTTAATTTATGGGACAATATCAAATGGTCCAACATATCTGTAATTGGAGCCCAAGAAGGAAAAAAGAGAACAAGAAGAAATATTTAATTAGATATTTGCTGAGAATGGTCTAAAATTGATGGAAGACATCAACCCACAAATCCAAAAAGCTCAGGAAACACCAATCTGGAAAAATACAAAGGACACACATGCACTAACACACACACACACGTATCCCACTCATACACAAACAAATGTCAACCTAGAATTCCATATCTTACAAAAATAGCCTTAAAAATAAAGATAAAGAAATCTCAAACTGTTCCATCCAACAATTTCATTCTTGAAATGGCAAAATTATAAACTGGGGAGACAGAATGGTGGTTACCAAGGGTCACTGATGGAGGCAGAGAGGAGAGAGAAGTTACTAAAAAGAGCAACACAAGAGATCCTTATAGTGACGGAATAGTCTGTATCTTGATTGCATTAGTGCTGATATCTTGGTTATAATATTGTACTGTAGTTTTGTAAGATATTATCATTGGAGGAAACTGAGTAAAGGATGTATGAAATCTCTCTGTATTTCTTACCATTGCATGTGAATCTACTATTTTCCCAAAATGAAAAGATTAATTTAAAAAATTGGAGGCAAAATAAATCCATTTTTAGAGGTGAAAGTTAAGAGAATTTCTCCCAATCAGAACTTCTCTACAAGAAATACCAAAATAATTTCTTCAGGCTAAAGAAAAATTATATCAGATTCAACCCCAAATCTGTAGGAAGCAATGAAGAGCACCAAAAATGTACAAATTTGTATAAATTTAAAAGACCTTATCAATGTGAATGTGTATTCTTGGAATTGTACATATGTATCTGTGAATAGTAAATTTCATAATTTAAAAAAGTAGAGAGAGAAAAAAATCAAGGGAGGTAATACCATCTGGAGACTGTCACACATGCTATACTACACACAGGAGGAGTGAAAAGAAGTGCTCTTTTGACAGCAGGAGTCTGACAGTGATAAATAAATATGGTTGGTAAGTCAGAGGGGTCCCATGCAGAGAAGCTTAAAAATGCAAGAAGAGGAATTGGATCTTGTGAGGTCACCTAATGCTCCCAGGTGTATTAAAGCCAGTTGTCAAAACTTGTGTTAATAGCCAAATTGGGGAAAGATTTTATTGTTGCTAATATTAACACCTTGTAAATCAGGGTCTGAAATGTGCTTGTGTGAGGTCCAATAGAACAAACAAACAAACAAACAAAAAACCAAAAAACAACATCACTCACTAATTCACTCCAAAAAAAACCTATTTGAGACAAATTATAGACCTAAATGTAAAGCCTAAAATAAAACAAAACAAAAAACATAGAAGAATATATTTGTGACCTTGAGGTAAGAAAACATTTCTTGTGAGACAAAAGGTGTGATCATAAAATCAAAAATGATAAATTAGACTTCATCAAATACACAAAAATTCTTCATCATAAAACATTATCGATAAAATAAGAAAGCAAGTCACAGACTGTGAGAATATGTTCATAAAACAAAGTATTTGTATCCAGAATATATAAAGAACTCCTGAAATTCAATAACAAGGAGACAGCCCAATTTTAAGAGGCAAAGGCACACAGGCACTTCACAGAAGAAGGTATATAAGTGGTCGATAAACACATGAAAAACTGTTCAACTTCATTAATCACCAAGAAAATGTACATTAAAAACCCAACGAGGTGTTACCACATGCTCCACTAGAATGTGTAAAATGCACAAGGTTGACCACAGCAAATCTGGAACAGCTCTGGGGCAGCCAGACCCTGCACATGTTGGCGGGACTGTGAAACAGTACAGCCATTTTGGCAAAGTGTCAGTTTCTCGAAGTGTTAAATCTACTTCTATGACTTAGTAATTCCACTCCTGTTGTGTGTGCAAAATACATGTGTATGTATGTCCATGCAAAACCTCTTATAAGACTTTTACAACCGTCAAACCTGGACTGTTGATCAACAGAATGGATAAGCTCTGCTTGTTCATACAGTTGATTAGTACTCTGAAAAATTTTAAAAAAGGAATAGATGACTGATAAGCATGTAATAGGTGTAACTCTCAGAATAATAGGATGACTGGAATAAGCCAAACACAAAAGCACATACTGTATAATTCAATAGGTATAAATGTCTAGGATAAGCAAGAGACCCACAGTTTCTGGGTGGGAGGGAGGGACTGGGCAGGTGAGGCAGCAGATGTGTGCTGGTGAAAGTGCTCTGTGCCTTCGTAATATTCATAGAACCTCATGGAATAGTCTACTTGATATCTGAGCATGTCAATGTGTGTAAATTATATTCAAAAAATGTTTTCCTTGTGTGAACTTGGATCATTTTGCCACCCTCTGGCTGAGAGAGCAGACCTGAAACCTGAAGTTGCCTTCACAAGGAAATTTCTAGAGGGAAAGAAAGAAACCACGCTCCTCCCTCTGTGATCTCCTACCACACGGCTCTCTCTGGTCCATGGAGAGCCAGGTAGCTGACCCAGCAGCATGGTTGCTCTCTGGGAAAAGATGACTGTTCATCCTGATGGAGTTCCAGAAAGAAAGGAATAGACGCCAGCTGGGGTTGGTTACTTTAGGTGTCAGCTTGGCTAGGCTGTGCTGTTTCTTTGGTCAAACACCGGTATACCTCTTGCTGTGAAGGTACTTTCTAGATGTGATTAACATCTACAATTAATTGACTTTAAATAAAGGAGATTACCCTTAATAGTGTGGGTGGGCCTCATCCAATCAGTTGAAGCCCCAAGAGCAAAGACTGAAGTTTCGCATAGAAGAAGCTATTCTGCCTCAAGATGGCAACACAGAAACCCTGCCTTACATTCCAACCTGCAGCCCTGGGGAATTCAGACTCGAGACTGCCGTGGCAACTCTTACCTGAATTCGCAGCCTGCTCCATGGTCTTCAGGCTTTCTGGCCCCCAGAATCATGTGAGACAATTCCTTAAAATAAATCCCTCTCTCTGTCTCTATATATCTATACCTAGAGGTATAGATTATATATAGATATATGTAGATATACAGATATTTTATATAGATATCTCTACATATATCTATATATCCAGAGATATGTATAGAGAGATTATATTTATAATCATACTTATCTGTCTGTCTGTCCATCCATTCATCATATCACGGTCCGCCAGAGACACCGAGCCACATTCCCTGACATATATGTCCTATTCTCTGTGTCTCTGGAGAACCCAGACTAACACACCAGCTGTATTTCCCTCCGCCCCAGCCCAGCATCCTGAGTCAGAGGAAGCAGGTGGCCCAACGTGAAAGGTCATTTATTTGGAAGGAAGCATTCCTGAAGTGATCGATGAGGGTGTCTTCCAGCTGGCATGTTTGGGGACAGGGGCATTCATATTTCTGAATCCAGAATCCCTGGAATGGGGTGCTGCACTGCTCACCACATAATTCTTCCTGATGTACCTGTTCATTATTTCCCCCATGAAGAATAGTGGTCAGATGCAAAATTGTTAAACCACAATCTTTTCTCCTGGTGTTTGTGGGCTTTTTAATCACAATGTACCTCTTTCTGCTGAGGGCCATTACATTGTTGAGTACTGTAGCATGAACTCAGCAGGTGGGTGAAGGTCAGCATCTCATAGTTATCGTGGGAGTAGCTGCTTGCGTGTGATGGGAAACCCAGAATGAAGGGGGTAAGGGGACAGGGGGCTTTGTCCATCCCACCTGGACCACGCCCACACAACCACGCAGCGCAGGCAGGGGGCAGCCCCGCCCCACCCTGCCCCTCGGGATGTATTAAGCCCTTTGCTTCTGTGTCCCCAGATCAGAAGGTCCTTTCTGTGGTCACATGGTTGCCTCTGAAAGCCATGGCATCCTCCGTCTCGTACGTGGTGTGCAGTACAGACCCTAAGATCCCACGATGGGTCCCAGCTGCAGCCTGGGATCCTCAGGGTATGAGAGGGTGTGGGGTTGTCATGCGCACACAGTTAAAAAGACAGTTGCATCCAAACTGGGATAGGCCACAGGCTCCAGAGCAGGAGTTAAGGCGGCGGCGTGCGGAGGAAGCCAGGAGGAGCTGCCCTCACCGGGACCTTCCCTTATTCCGCCGTAGACCCTGATGCTTCCCCACACCGACGGCCGACCACCAGACAGAGGGGTCTGTGCTCCTGCCCCTCTACCCCCTCCGCCTCTTCTCTTTTCTTCCTTCCTCATCAAAGACACAGACAGACGGGACCCGGGTGGGGCCTGACACCCCCGCCTTGGAGTTGAGGCACAGGGAGCCTTGGATCCTTTCTCGCTCATCATTAGTGTGTTCACTTCACTGCCTCTACAATCACCTGCTCAGTTTTACCTGTCACTGTGGTTGACTGTCTGGGGGGGCCAGGGGAAGACCACCCCCCAGGCCCTGCACTTGGCCCCTCAGCTCTGGCCTGAAGGCCCATCACCTGCTTCTCTCCTGTAGCATCAGTTGGATTGTGTGTGCCAGGCGTGTGCCTAAGAACTTCCCAGAAACCACGTAGGGTATCAATTTCCCCAATAATGGTTCCAAATTATCTGCAAGAAGCCCACCACGGCTGGCTTCCTATGAGTGATAATAATGTCCTCTAAGGTCGAAAGGGAAGCAGTTGGTGGACAGGACACCATGTGTGGCCCTCCTGCTGTGAGTGAACCTTATGGAGAACCAAGGTGAGGGGCTCCAAACTCAAGTGCGACTCAATCCCCACAGCCAACTTTTAATTTACCCGTTTTTCTGGGATCAGAAAGTTGCTTGTAAAATTGTTAAGCCAAAAAGAACCCAATATAATAAAATTGAATAACTTTTTGGTAATATAATACAAATCAAAATGCTGCAAATAGTTTCAGAAACAACCACCAGCTTCCAAGAATAAATATCACGATGGGTGCTTATGCATTTTAAGGCTCTTGCAGAATAATTTAATGGTGTATGTTCTACAGTCCATTCATTTTGTTGTTTCTGAACCTCGATTCCCAATGCGGTCCAAGTGATTATAGAGATATTGCAGGAATGATTCTCCCCACAGCTAGAAACGCACATTTGGGGATTACCACATGTCACAAAACTATCTTGAAATAAAGACAGCCAATGTTCCATAATAATTGTAAAGACAGATGGAGGGAAAGGGAAGCTCTTGTCTGTGAACCCCTTCCACATGTTGGCCTGTCCTCCTGGACAGATTACAGATCATGCAGGTGGTGGGTAAGGAGATGCCATCCCTGTGCCAGACCTCTGGGTACAAAGTTCTGTGCAGCCCCTGACCTCACCACAACTTGACCTTGGCCATATCTCTTTGAATCCTTCACTCTCCATGTCTGGGAAACAGGTGACAACAGGACGACCCCCATAGGTTGTTTGAGAGATTGTGAATGTGAAAGTCTTAGCCCAATATCCAACTACAGTTAATGCACAATAAATGTTACCTTCCATATGTTTGATTTCATGTTCATAACAAGCCTGTGAGATAGATCTCTTAATCTCTGTCTTAAAAACTGAATAATTGAAACCAACGCTGCATTCCCCAGAAAGCAGAGCCTGGGCAAAGGATTACGTGCTGGTGCTGTACTGGGGCATGAGACACCAGGGCTGCCATTTTCATTTGCTCCATAACAAATGTAGACTGGCGGGCTTAAACAACAGACCTTTATTTCTCACAGTTCTGGAGATCAAGGTGTCTGCAGATTTGGCAAGGGCCACGTCCTTCCTGGTTTGCAGATGGTGGTCTTCTCGTTGTGTCCTCATGTGACACACAGAGAGAGAGAGAGAGAGAGGGAGTAAGGTCTGGTGTCTCCTCTTTTAAGGACACTAATCCCATCACAGGACCCCACCCGCATGACCTCATGAAAACCTAATTACCTCCAAAAGACTCCATCTCCAAATACCGTCTCACATATGAATTTGGGGGGGCGGGGGTCACATTCAGTCCACAGCAGCAGGGAAGCAGTGCCAGGGAGAGCCACAGCCAGGTAGGTGCTCAGCAGGTGAACCTGCTCTGCTCTGCAGGATGGCTCCAGGCAAAGCAGTCCCCGGGCAGGAGGAAAAAGGGGGAGTGTGTGCTCCTGTGTCCTGGGTCATGTTGACCAAAGTTTCCCCCAAGTTGGTGGGACTGCACTTTCCTGGGGCAGCTGCTCGGGAGCCAGGTCCCAAGCCTTTGACACTTTAACAGGTTCAAGAAGTGGTACCAGTGCCAGAGACAAGGGCAGGGAGCCGCTCAGCCTCAGGCCAGCGCTGATGGTGCTGGAGCAGGGCTTCCTCTGGGCAGGCAACTGGGGGCCCCGGGAGGCTCAGGAGATGCTTCGTGGCTCAGGCAAAGCCAGGGCTGAGGGGCCTGGAGACAGTGGCAGAGAGAGGCTGAGGAAGGCATCCTACGGATGCGATGGGTGCACAGGAGTTTGGTCCACAACGAACGCCTCACCTGAACCAACTTCAGGAGGCTGGGCTCTACCCTCTGTGGAACCAGACCTCCACGCTCAGCCTCATGGCAATCTGAGGAACGTGCACTCTGCATGAGCCTTGCCCAGTGTAGACGCCACAGGATCTGAGCAAGGGGAGCCCAGCCCCTCCACCACGGGGCCCCGCAGGCGCCCTTCTGATAAGAGCCACTGGTGTCCTCCCCTTCTCTGGTCTGTCCAGGTCCGGAAGGACTGACTCCAGCCGCTCTTGACCCGGGCCTGACCTGCCGCTGTTCCCAGGGAGATACTTTTCACTATTTTGCAACATATGGGAGAAATGGATCCAGAATAGTCTTCAAATAAGTACAAAGTGTGCTTCCCTGGTGGTGCAGTGGTTAAGAATCCACCTGCCAACGCAGGGAACATGGGTTCGAGCCCTGGCCCGGGAAGATCCCACATGCCTCGCAGAGCGACTAAGCCCATGCGCCACAACTACTGAGCCGGCGTGCTGCAACTACTGAAGCCTGCGCACCCTTGTTCTGCAACAAGAGGAGCCACGACAATGAGAAACCTGCACACTGCAACGAAGAGTAGCCCCCGCTCCCCACAACTAGGGAAAGCCCGCATGCAGCAACGAAGACCCAACGCAGCCAAAAATTAAAAAAAACCAAATACATAAATAAATTTATTAAAAATAAATAAATAAATAAGTACAAAGTATTCACCCAACAAACAGATTGCCCTGTATATATGAAGGTCTCTACGAGGAGTACAAATATGTTAATCAAAGTTCTATTTCCATGCATTTCGGAAAGGTCACAGCATTACCACCTGATGCACAGAAAGCCACAAAGGCCCAGCCGGCGGGGTTTAGAACTGACCAGCTCATCCTGCTGCCCGTCGCTGAGCGGTTGGCCCCTTGCACTTGGTGGGGACTTTCTGAAAGGTCCTCAAGAAAACCCTGCACGTCTCATTTTGACAAACATCAAGCTTCTCAGCAACTGTCTTGGAGCCTGGCACGTGGACCTTGCCTGTTTGGGAGAGAATTTCACCCCAAACCATGAGGCACGGTAGTATGCCATTTTGTTTTGGGGTCAAATTCCACTGTAAGAAGCAGCTCTTCTAATCCATTTTCTGACTTTGCTGTAGTTTATACCTCACACAACCATTACATCTCCTTGTCCACCAGAACCAGCTAGAATTCTGAAGCTTGAAACCACACGAGATAGAATAGAGCCTCCACTCTCATCTATGCTTCGGACAGTTAGTACCTTTAAGCACTTTACTGAGGTATGATTGACATAGAAACAGCTGTACATATTTAACAGACATGACTTGATAAATTTGGAGATAAACACCCATGGAACCATCATCACCACCTACGTGTAATAGGTGATATCCATCACCTCCCAAAGTTTCCTCTGCCCCTCTTTTCTTTCCCTTCTCTTTCTCCTCCTCTCCCTCTTCCTCCTCCTACTTCCTAATACCATTTTTGTGTGTGTGATAAGAACACTTAACGTCAGATCTACCCTCCTGGAGAGTTTCTAAGTATGCAATACAGTATCACTAACTGTAGCCGTTATTGCTGTACAGTGGATCTCTAGGACTTATTCGTCTTATAACTGAAACTGTGTACTCTTTGATCAATGTCTCCCCATTCCCCCCTCCCCTCCAGCCCCCGGCAACCACCTTTCTACTCTCTGCTTCTATGACTTTGACTTTATGAGGTTCTCAATATCGGTGACATCATATAGTATTTGTTTTCCTGTGTCTGGCTTATTTCACTTAATATCTTCCGGGTCCATCCGTATCGTCGCGAATGGCATCTCTTTAGTTTGTCTTCTACTATGTGGGTTCCATAACTGGACACAATGCTCCAGGTTTGGTTTCTGAGTGTGAAATGGAGCAGGATGGAGAGATCCAGAAGGGCAGGCATAGCTCATCTTATCGGGATTTTACAGGATGAGAAGAGACGAGAACTCTGGTTCTCCCAAAGCTCCGGTGAGGTGGCTACACTTAGGTCAGGAAACCGAGGCACAGGAAGGCTAAGTTGCCTGCCCGAGGCCACGTCACGCTAGAACCGTGGGTCACTTATCCAGGACACCAGGCCTTGGGGGCCCAAGCTTGGTCACTTGTCTGGTTGACATGTATGAAGTTCCCCCGATCCCCACCTCGGGCCCTGTGCTAGCACCAGGCTTCACAGGCATCGTGTGGGACATGGGTCACTGCTCCAGCCTGGGCAGGGCTTTTAGTATCCCAGTTCTGTGGATAATATGGCTACTTGCATGCTATTCCTCTGAGCACCGTGTCATAATACTCTGATCTGCAGAACTGCAGATTCCCGCCGGTGATGCTGACAGACGCTGTGGGCGGGGCCTGGCCAGCACCAGCCACCCACTGGCCCTTTTCTAGTGGGGAAGCTGGCATTCGGCTGGTAGAAGGACTGGTGCTCCCTACAGCTGTTCAGGGTCAGGCGGGCATCAGTTCCGCAGGACCAGGGTCCGTTCTCATTGGTGATGTCAGCATCATACGGTCACCAAGCACGTCAAATACGACATCTCTCGTTGTGAAGGTAACCTGGTTACCAACATCATGCACAGCTGGTCCTCAGTATTTGCGGATTCCATATTTGTGCATTCACCTACTTGTTAACATTTATCTGTAACCCCAAATCAATACTCTTGGTGCTTTTATGGTCATTGGCAGATGTGCCCAGAGCAGTGGGAAATTTGAGTTCCTGACACACACGGTCCCAGCTGAGGGGGAACCAAGGGACTCTGCCTCCTGGTCTCGGCTCTCACCCTATAAACAAGCGTCCTTTTCATGGTCTATTTAGTGACACATTTTTCTCATACTTGTGCTTCTCGTTGATGACTTTACTGTTTAAAATTGCCCTTGAGCATCATGCTGAAATGCTGCCCAGGGTTCTAAGGACAAGAAGGCTGTGATGTGCCTTTTGGGGAAAATACATGTGTTAGATGAGCTTTACTCAATCATGAGCTACAGAGATGCTGGCATGAGTTCAATGTTAATAACTCAACTATACATGAAACAAGTGTCTTCAAACAGAAACACACATAAAACCAGGTTCTGTATTGATCGGTTCACAAAACTGTGTGGCCAGAGACGTGCAGGAGCCTAGCTCCATGTTTCCGCAGGAGCCATGGCTCAGCACTAACTCAGGGTTCAAGGAGGTTTCATAAAACAAACTACCAATGATATCATTGCCTAGACCAGGGCTCAGTGAACTAGGCCCTTGGGCCAAACTGGGCCCACCTGCTGCTTTGGTTTTGCTGGAACTCGGCCACCAGGCTGTTCGTTTACTACTCTCTGTGGCTGTCAGCAGACTTGAGTCGTGTGCTAGAGACCAAAGAGCCGTAAAGCCTAAATATCTGGTCCCTTACAGAAAATTTCTCCACCTTGTATACAGACATGATGTGGCTTCCTGGTAAGGGAGAACCTAGACCCAGGCTCTGGTTCCAACTTGCCCCTGACCCCTGACCCCTGACCCCCGATCTCAAATCCCAGCTCTGCTTCTCAGTAGCCTAGGGTAGGCTGCTCAACCTTCCTGACCCTCGATTTCCTAAGTCCACTCTAAAAATCAGATACTTAAGGGTTGTTTCTTAAATTCCTTGATATTATAATCCTGTTGAAAGTGGGAAAAAGAGTGTGTGTTTGCTTTTTAAAAATTTTTTATTGGGGTATAGCTGATATACAATGTTGTGTTAGTTTCAGGTGTACGGTAAAGTGGTTCAGTTATACATATACATATGTCCACTCTTTTTTAGATTCTTTTCCCAGATAGGTCATTACAGAGTATTGCGTAGAGTTCCCTGTGCTGTACAGTAGGTCCTTATTAGTTATCTATTTTATATACAGTAGTGTGTATATGTCAGCCAGAATCTCCCAATTTATCCCTCCCCTCCCTTCTTTCCCCCCCGGTAACCATAAGTTTATTTTCTACATCTGTGACTCTATTCCTGTTTTGTAGATAAGTTCATTTGTACCCTTTTCTTAGATTCCACATATAAGCGATATCATATGATATTTGTCTGACTTATCTTTGAAGCACTATTCACAATAGCCAAGACATGGAAGCAACCTAAATGTCCCTCAACAGATAAATGGATAAGGAAGAGGTGGTACACATATACAATGGAGTATTACTTAGCCATAAAACGAAATATTGCCAGTTGCAGCAACATGGATAGACCTAGAGATTGTCATACTGAGTGAAAAGGCATTATTTAATTCAACTTTTTACTTCAGCGTTGCATATAGTCACCCAAATGGTAGATGCTGCTGGTGGCCCCCCACCTGATATCTATTTTTTTTCTTCCCTTCCAACTGTGGTAGGCAGAAAAATTACTCCGCTCCAAAAAGGATGTCCATATCTTAATTCCCAGAACTTGTGGGTACATTACCTTACATGGCAGACGGAAATTAATATTTCTGATTCCTTACTGATCTTGAGATGGGAGATGATACTAAACGATCAAGATGGAACCAAAGTAATCTCAGGGTCCTTAACAGTGGAAAAGGGAGGCAGAAGAGGGAGAACCAGACAGATAAAACCTCAGGAGAGACTTGACTGGGTTTTGCTGGCTTTCAAGATGGAAGGAAGCCACAGACCCAGGAATGCAAGCAGCCTCTGCGAGCTGGGAAAGGGAAGGAAACCTTCTCCCCTAGACTTCCAGGAGGATTGCAGCCCTGCCCGCACCTTGTCTGTAGCCCATTAAGACACGAAAGACTTCTGACCTCTAGAACAGAAAGAGAATGAATGGGTATTGTTTTGAGCCACCAAGTTTGTGTTAATTTTTTCACAGTAGCAATAGGAAACTGATGCACCCTTAGGATTCTCATTTTGGAGCAGCAATGAACCCAATTAAGGAAGTGTATTTTCTAGCCTCCTTTGCACATGGGGTGGCCGTGTTACTGAACCTGGACTTGGGTCCGCTTGCCCACACAGTAAAGCCGGTCTACTGACACCGGGTTGTGGTGAAGGAAAGTGCGATGTTTATTGCAGGCATCAGGCAAGGGGAATGGGCAGCTCATGCTCAAAAGACCCGAACTCCCTGATGGCTTTCAGGGAGGGGTTTTTAAAGGCAGTGTGAGGGAGGGAGCTGCCAGGTGTGTGATCAGCTTGTGCACAGTTCTCTGATTGGTTGGTATCAAGGTTGAGTTTTGAGCATCACCAGTCTTCTGGTTTTAGCCTGTCTGGGGTCTCTGTGCTTGCAGCAGCAGTTTCCATCTGGTGAGTCTGCTTCCTGTAAAAACAACTTAGGAAGATGTGTCGGGCCCTTATCTCTATCTTTCAGGGAACTGGGAGTTCAGTGACTCTGCGATGTGGCTGGTCTATAGTCTAAATTGTTACCTGTCTCCTGGCCCAAAAGCTACTCTTTGTTTCTACACCTTCACATTTCCTGATCATTAACTCTTGAGCCAGCCCTTTGAGACTCAGGGGAGACCTGAGAGACTAAAGCCTTTTACTACAAAGGACAGGGACACAGGGGCTTCTATGTGGTTTTAATTCCCCCTTTACTTTGATACTCCTCAATCTTGAGGGGAACAAGTTTGGGACAAGAAAGGGAACAAAATTTTTGATAGAGAGGTTAATCATAAAGTTGGCAGAGGAACTCAGTTTTAGGGGAAATTGGTTTCAGCCATGTGACTTTATTCTGACAAATGAGATGCCCTTGGGTGGGCTTTCTGGGAAAGCTTTATTAGGCAGAAGACTCAGCTGGCACTTACCACTTTCCCTTTACCTTTCTGCTCATCCTTCTTGCTGCCTAGAATTTGGATGTGATGGCTGGAACTGCAACAGCCATCTTGTAACCACAAGGAAAGCCAAGAAAATAGCAGACACTGTGTTCCTGACATCACTGAGCCACTGAACCAAGGCCAGCAACCACCTGCCTCTGGAATTCTCATTAGGTGAGAAAACAAAACTGCAGTTTTTAAAAATGACTAAATGCAACATAGGAGCTAGTTGGTTATGATCCATGAAAGAGGATGGGGTAGGTCCCCTTGTACCGAGGTCTTATGAGAGTGGAGTTAAACGTGCACGGTCTTTCCCTACAGTATCAAAGTGATCATGGGTGCCAGAGGCTCACTTTACTTGGAACTGACCAGGCCTGTGGCTGTCTGGGTCAGCTGGTTCCCTTTCTGGTTCTCCCTGCTCCTGGTCAGGGTAATTCACCATCGTGTCATAATCAAGAAGGATCTTCTCATAACCCTACCAGCTGGTTATTATTTCATTTTACAGAGGAGGAAACGGGCTCTTACGCAAGGGCAGTGCAGACACTGGCCTATAATATGGCCCCCGGGGCAGGGCTCTGCCACCTGTAGGAATATGACCATCAAGGAATTGGGCCTCAGGCCACTGAATCAACCTCTCTGTGCACAAATTGCCCATCTGCAAAACCAGGACAATGCGGATTGTTAGATCCTTCTAAGTGAATCCACATACATACAGCGCTGACAACAGTGACTGGAACACAGTGGTAAGTATTCAACAATAAAACAGTTATTACCTGTGGAGGATGATGGAGTATTTTACCCAAATCCCCTCAGATCCCTCCCTGCCTTTGTGTCCACCTCCCCACTGGAGCTGGAGCTCTTCCTGGAGGCACTGACCTTGACCTGTCCTCCACGTGCACAGACAGGAAATGCCCAGAGTTTAGGTCCTGCCACCCCACCCGAGTGGCTGGTGACCCGGGCCCGGGTGTGGGAGTGTGACCACAGCATCCTTGTTCCGGGCTGGAACTGCGCTGAGGCATAACTCACACCCCGCGGCCCCTCCAGGGTCAGGCTGGGGCTGTATCCCGCTTGGCTTTTCCTCCTGGTCCAGCCTCGACTTCACACCATTTCCCGCCTGCACCTCCTCCTCATCACACACACTCTGTTCCTTGTCTCAGGTCTGCTTCTCGGGAACCTGACCATGAACATCACCAAAGGCCGCCAGCTCCCAGACGAGGACCCTGGGATTGGACCTGCTCTGCCGTGCTGTCCTGTGTCCTGCCGGCCCTTCCCTGCCCAGTCGCATTTCTGGTCCTCACTTGTGAAGACTTGCGGAGCTGCAGAGAATGGAACCCACTGCTGGTCCCTCGTGGGGCTGGCCTGGGGTCCCTGCTCCACAAGCACCCCTGCAGGCTCTGCCCCAACTATGTGAAGAGCCACTGTGTTGCTTTCCTTTCTCTTCAAAGGCCCAGAAAATAAATCCTTGTTTCCCAAATGGGGTGGCAGTCCACACGGAAAGAAAGCAGGTCGGAAAACACCAGTCATCTCTTCAAAGAGCATCTGGACATGAGAAAGAGGCCTTTCTGTTCAGTTTGCAATGTCAGTGTAAACAAGAGGGGAGTTGAAGGTTGTCCTCGGGCCCCCCGAGACCCTGCAGAACCTTTCTTTCTTCACTGGCCTGTGTTAGGTTCACTCCAAGAAATGCAGGTGGTGGAATTCATGGGGTGGCCCTGATAAGTGTAGTGGAGCAGTACGTGAGGGCAATGGGCACCTGGTGAGCCCTTGGGCACAGCACAGAATCCTTCGCTGAGGTGGGAGGTGAGGTAGGCACGGGTTGGAGGTCTGAAGGTCCAGGTGTGGGGGGTTCTAAGGGCCCAGGTGTGGTGGGTTCTGAGGGCCCAGGTGTGGTGGGGTCTGAGGGCCCAGGTACAGTAGGAGAACATTGGTTTGAAATTGCATCAAATGGCAGTTGTATAATTTCTCTTCTTAGCATTGAGCTCCCCACATGCAGGCAAGCAGTTGGCTTTATTTAGGACCAGTTTTTGAAAAAAATGGAGATACTAATAGCTTTCTGTCACAATTGTTGTGCTAATGACATGGGATAATACAAGGAAATCACCTTTGCATATCGTAGGCCAGTGTACCAATATAAGTGGTCACACCAACATGTAAATATCGCTGATACTATAAACTAGAGTGTTTAATTTGCTTATTTCCTGGCTAAGCAGAAAATAAAATATTAATTTGCTTGTATATGTGAAATGTATATGCCAAGCACTCGAGTGTGGTCTGGGGGAAGAGGTGTTTCCTTCTGCAAGTCCAGTAGCCTGCAGTGTCCTGAATTACAAAGGTCCTTGATGCCAACCCAGAACAGAGCTTAAGCGAAAATGATTATTTTATCTGTCATTCTCTTCTTGTTTAGAAGACTTAATTGTGGTTTATCTCATATTGCTCTTGGAAAACTGGGGAGCTGACGATATCAGTTGCAACTATGGGATGCATTTTTAAGCAGATATTTATTTACATAATGTGCTGCTTCCAAAAACCAGCTTACCCAGACCAGATGTTTTTATCGTAAGCCCTTGGTATCTGTGAAAAAAAATAAAACAGCACAGCGAGCTGACCATTAAACAGCGGGATTTCAAGGAGCACACTCTTGAAAAGGATGTTTTGAATATTCTTATACATTTCTTCGTTCAAGGAACTACATTTACCTGAGAGAAGACGAATTGTTAGTTGTTTCGGAAAATAACAATAAGGGTATTTGAATCTGTTTGGCCAAATTCACTCCCATTCCAAATATTTTTTTGTAATTTTTTTTTCCCTAATGCTATTTATCTAAAGCTTGTGCTCTATCCTCCTGTTACTCTCTGAGGAAACTGTGGGATGATAAACAAGGTGGACATTCTATCATAGTGACACAACTGATCAAGATTATTTTTTTTCTCATTCTCTTAATGACTCTGGGTCTGGGTCTCTCCAATACCTTGGTCTGATTCTCAGACACAGCTGTCCTGAAAACCCCATGGAGAACAACCCCTCATGAGCTTTTTTTTTTTTTTTAATAAAGTTATTTATTTAATTTATTTATTTTTGGCTGCTTTGGTTCTTTGTTGCCGTGTGCAGCCTTCTCTAGTTGCGGCGAGCGGGGGTACTCACTGAGGTGGCTTTTGTTGCGGAGCACAGGCTCTAGGTGTGCAGGCTTCAGTAGTTGTGGCTCATGGGCTCAGTAGTTGTGGTTCACGAGCTCTAGAGCACAGGCTCAGTAGTTGTGGCGCACAGGCTTCGGTTCTCCGCAGCATGTGGGATCTTCCTGGACCAGGGGTCGACCCTGTGTCCCCTGCATTGGCAGGCGGGTTTGTAACCACTGCGCCACCAGGGAAGCCTCGCCCCCCCTGCCCCCCCCGCCATGAGCTTTGATGGAGCCTCAGAGCCCTACTCAATACAGTGAGCCATGCAGCTGCTTGGAATTAATCTCTCTTTTTGGTTCTCTCTCTCTTTATGTATCTGGCCTTGCCATGATCTGAGGGTCCCTTCTGCTACCTTCTTCCATCTCTTTTTTGCTCTGTCTTTTTCTCTCTCTCCCACTTAGACTTGACAATCATTCTTTTTGCTTTCTCTCTGTTCTTCTAAATCATATTCCATCTGTTTTTGTATCTCTTGCTTTAATGTGCTTATGATTCTAGCTGCCCTTGTCATTCCACCTCTACATAAATTTGTGAGATAAACAAAACTGTGAATTTTATGCTTCAAATTAGTATTTTTCTTAATTATAAAACTTAATTTAGCTGGAGAGGGCACAGAGGCACAGGCACACTCATAGATTATTTGTGTCACTCTAAATTGTTATAACTCTGAAAATAAATTTGCCAATATGCCTCCAGAGCCTAAAGTCATTAATCCTCTTTAACCTGGTAATTGAACTTCTGAAAATGTACCCTTTAAAACTAATCTGAAACTCAAGCATAAAATCACATACAAAGATATTTATGATGACATCATCCTTAATTACTCCAAGTGGAAAAGAATGGAAACATCCCGTGACAGTAAAATGGTTTTAAAAATGGAAGTAAATACAACAAATTATTCTGCAATGAGAAGAATATTAGTGTAAAGCTGGGTGAGTGTTAAGATGGAAAACTTGCATAAGGACTGGCAGAGAATTTGAGGTCAGGATAGAAATAGATTGAGAGGTGGGACTCAAGACAAGTTGAGTGACATGGGCAGATGCAATGGCGGGCGTTCTGGTTGAGTGCTGCATAACAAATGACCCCAAGCTTTGTGGGATAAGACAGCAATCATTTTATTATGTTCACAAATCCTGTCGGTCAGGAAATTGTATAGAGCACAAGAGGGAGGTCCGAGGTCTCATTTGGAAAGACTTGAATGACTGGGCAGACCAGAGGCTGGAGACTGGAACCATCTGGATGCTTCCTCACTCAGACATCTGTTGCCTGGGCTGGGATGGCTTGAAGGCCGGGTTCACCTGGAACTGTTGAGCGGGGCACCCAAACGTGGCCTCTCCCCCCCCCCCCAGCTTGGGCTTCTCACTGCATGGGGCTGGGTTCAGGAGACCACGTGGAGGCAGCACAGCTTTTATGACCTTGCTTCAGAAGACACAGGGTCACTTCCACCATTCTGCTTGACTGAAGCAATCACGAGCCTACCCTGATTTAAGGGGAGGGGACACAGACTAAGCCCCTTAACTGGAGGAGTGTCAAAGAAGTTGTGACCTTTTTTCTTTTGCCTACAAGGACCTAAGCACCAAGGCATAAGTGGATGGAGGAGATGTCACTGCTAAGAGTGTCCATGGTCAGAGACTTTAGAAATTGATAATGCAACTAAAGACCCTCCCTCTGCCTACAGCAGACTTGTTCAGCCTCCAGAGAAGACAGAACACTTGATGCAGAGGGGCTTTCGGATCTTGTTTCCAGGAGAGCTAAGTAATAAGAGGGGTAGTAGTCCCTGTTGGATAATATAAAAACATTTCTATTTAAAGGTGGAAGGAATTACAACAAATTCTTGATTTCTATGTTCACTTGTAGAAACTCTATTTTCTCTTTTATTAACCTGTGAAAATTTGTAAGCAGAAATTAAAATCTATGCCACAAGTCCTGAGATAAATTGATTTATTATCAGATGCTCATTATATACAATTCTAGAAAGTTTTAAAGAAATAGATGTGAATACATTATAGACTGGGTTTGTTCATACCCACCTGAGGAGTCCAGGAAAAAGAACACAGAGGATCAGAGTCAATCTATAAGATTGAAAGAAATACTCCCCTCTTTCTCTCCCTCTCTCTCTTTTTGCTTTCTTAAATTTGACAGTAAATTTTATATAGTTATAAAAATGTAATTCATTCAATAATCACGCTGAATGATTATACAGAAATCTCCTGACTCAGTGGTCTCCCATTCTGTTTTCTTGTGTCTCTTCAATGGCAAGTACTATCATATCCTGTCTTGGATTATAGTTACTTATACATTAATCTAACCCATACTAGATTATATTCTAGTATATTTTATGCATTTAGCATGTGGCCCAAATATATATTTTTAATTTAGTTAAATGGCTCTTTTCCTGCCTTATTTTTGGGTATGCACAAAAATTAGCAGTGAAAGTTTTCAACCCCTTTTGTATTTCCTTATATGTTTGGGGCATCAACTACAGTTGACCTTTGAACAACGAGAGGGTTAGGGGCATTGATCCCCAGTGCAATAGAAAATTCATGTGTAACTTTGCAGTTGGCCGTTTGTATATGCAGTTCTGCACCTGCAGATTCAACCAACCATGGATTGTTTAGTACTGTAGTATGTATTTACTGAAAAAAATCTGTGTATAAATTCAAATACGTGTTGTTCTATACTTATGTTATTCCATTTGCAATATAAAATGTCTAAATTCATGATCATTCATAACTTTTATCTTTTAATTAGATTTTTAAACATTTTTTAACATGAATGGACAGAATAGTTTGTTGTTCTTTAGGGAGTATTTATTGTGTTCTCTGAGAGCAATGCTATGAATATTACTGCATCTTCCACGTTTTTACCTGATCCTCTGGTCACCGGGTGCTGACTGTCTTCCTAACAGCTATCGGAAAATTGAATAGGAACAGAAGCTCAGTAGGAAGCTGTGGATTATGTGGTCAAATCCTGTTACATTCTAAAGTGCTCTTTTCTTACCTGAAAAATGGGATTTATGATACCTGTCTTACCTACATCATGAGGTTATTTAAGAACAAGTGAAAAAATAATGAACGTATAGGATAATTGTCATTGTACACATACTTCAACGAGAGAAGTGGCAAATACACAACACCGGCACTGCTGCTCTCCCCACCCCAAGCCTCTGGTTGGTACCATTCATTGTAGTAGGACCCTTTGTCATTGACCTTGATTCAGCGTCAGGATCTTTCTCAACACAGTGCTGACAGATTAAATTTGGCACCTGAGATAAATCTGTGTTAGGGAGTGTGGCTTCTGAATGAGCAGAAATACTCACTGGGCACAGGGCTTGCAGCTTTCCCATGTCTGTGCACATCTCTGCTCATTCCTACAGAGGTGGTTCCCCACCCCACTTCTTCACCTCTTTGCCCTCCCCAGCAGGCTGCTTGATGGGGTCCTAAGAGTGACCAGGGCTGGGGCTGTGCACTGGTCAACCCTGAGCACCTCCTCCATTCAAACGCATCACTGACCCTCACTCTCCAGGCTGGATCTCAAGAGGAAATGCTTAATAAATCTCCCATTTCTTTCCACTGAAGACTGACTTGCTTGATTACATTTCTCTGTTCTGTCATCTGGCTTTCTTAATTAAAGTTGTTTTTTTTTTTTCCTGAGAACACATTATTAAGTTTAAGGTTAGGTTGTACATGTGCCAAATACCTTATTCTGCCCCAACCACTACTTGAAACTTATAATTAAATAACCTGGGATGCTTTAAAGAGAGGTGGACAATTTCTAAGAACACAGTATGATGAATCCTGAGAGAGATTTCCCAGTGTCATAAAAATTAACTCTTTAGGCCCTTCCTGAAACCAAAGGAGGCAGGAAAAGAAAAAAAATAAATAAATAAAACTTTGTTAAGGAGGTGACTTTAAAGAACGTAATGAATGCACTGCACCATTTGACTTCGTATCTGTGGGTACTGCCCAGTGAAATGTGTCCTTCTAGGCATCTGCCCTACTAGTGGGCTATGGAGGATATAAAAGAATCCACGTGAAATGCTTTAAGCAGTTAAGAAGAGACTTGCATTTCTAGTATTGGAAGATGAGATAACGCAGACCAACTTTTCCACCGAGAATAACAGGAAAAACTGAACACACTGTAAAGAGAAAAGGCCCATCTGTTTATAGCCATTGCAGAGCTCCCGAGACAGCAAGGATTTGAGGTCCAGGATCCCGGATGGAAGGAGAGGCACTGAAGAAACCCAGAGGGAGGTGCCACTTTCCTCAAGGCCCTTGTACCGGCTAAAAGTCTGAGTATCTACAGAGCTTTCAGCAAAAATTGGATCTCAGAGCCCAACACAAGGGAGAAGGCCTTCAGCTGGGAATCCTGCAAGGTCACACTTAAGAATAAGGGTGAAACAGAAATAGATGAGGTCTCACAAAGAATGAAGCCTAGAGCCCCCTCACCCCCCGACTGCCTGTCTGAAGGGAGAATAAGCTTTCCCTGAAGAACGATAGCACAAACCAGCACCTCATGGGAGCTCTAATTTCTCATGCCTAAAGTTCTAAATGCAGATTAAAACAACAGGGGTGAAAACAAATAAGGACAGACCAAAGACAAATAGAAAAAACTAGGAACAAAACCACAGAAGAGGCAGATATTGGAATGATCAGACACAGACTTTAAAATAACTGTGCTTAATATGTTCAAGAATTAAAAGCCAAGTTAGGAATTTCACCAAAGAACTAAGGAACAGTTGAAAGATAGCATCCAGACTGAATCATAGAAAGAATAAATGGTGAAAAACATGGCAAAGAAAGAAGAGACTGAGTGACATTTCTAGAATTGGTGAGCAAACAAGAATGAACCAGGGGCAATCCTGAAAGAGATAATGGCTGAGAATTTTCCAAAACCAATGGAAGATGTCAATTCACAGATATAAGAAACTCATTGGTAATTATCACTTTGTGATATTCATCAAGCCATACATGTCTGAATTCTGATTTTCCTGTGTTTAGGCCATACCTTAATTAAAACATTTGGAAAAACAAAGAACTAAGGCTGAATAATAAAAACAGTGCAATTCAACGTGGCATTAATGGTATAATGGCACAGAAAACTCAGAGCAGACATAGGTATATATAATGCTAAATTCTTTATTAAGTACTGAGTGAATACAGTGGTGGAAAGATCAGTGTTTTTCAAGTTAGCTAGACCTGGATTTCAATCCCAAATCATCGCCTCACTAGCTCAGTGATCTTGGGCAAGTTACTCAATTCCTTTTCTTAAAGAAGGAGTTACACTTCACAGGGTGGTGTCACTAACACAGTGGCTGCCTTGCTCCTTTATTTCTGCATCTTATGTGCTTGGTGACACCGTAGTCCCCCTTCACCTGGGCAGCAGATTGAGTTTGGACAAAAACACAATTGCCCAAATGCTTCTATCCTTAAACCCATGAGCACTGACCTCTAGTGGCTCTGAAAGCTGCCTGACATTCATACTACGCTCCCTGATCACCATTTATACCTTCTCCTGTCTCTTGAATATACACCGCCTCTTCCTCCATCCTCGACATTAACTGATGTCTTTGCTTCTTTAGTTTCATGGAGAAAACAGGGATGATCAGAAAAGAACTGCTCCAAGCTCCAACTGTCTCTTCTACTGCCTTCCGGCAGCTGTGCCCACGCCTCTGTCTCCCTCTTGTGTTCGGCATGAACGTGTGCCCTAAATCCCATCTCCTCTCAGCCCTTTCTCCTTCGTGATCAATGTCTCCCCTGCTGGGTCCTTCCACCAGCAAGTGAACGTGCTATTCTTTCCAACAGTTAAGAAACGACCTTCCTTTTAGTCCACCATTCCCTCCAGGAGCTGCCCCAGTGTTTGCTCTTGAAATGACTCAATCAGGCTTTTGTCCCCACCTCTCCAGTGGTCTCTGGTCAAGGTCACAGGTGACGACCCCAGGGCTACATGCAGGGGTTAATTCTGGTCATCCCTCTCACCTGGCCCTCCCGCTGCAGGTGCTCCCAGCTGACCACTGCCTCCTTCTGTGAGGCTGCCTTCACTCAGCTTCCGGAACACACAGCTGGCTCTCTTCCTGAATCCAGGAAGCAGACTTTGCAGAACTTACTTTTCCTTCCGACCTCTAAGACTTGGTATGCCTCAGGTTCTATCCTCGACTTCTTCCCTCTCTAGCTACACTTGGGTCTCTTGGTGGTAAATATACATTCACTCTTGGTTCCCAATTTATATCTCCAGCCATGACCAACATCCTGAACTGCAGACTTTCACATCTAACTAGCTACGCAGTGTCTTGTGAGCCTAACGGGCATATGAGACGTGACATGTCCAGGTAGAACTCCTGTGCGTGTCCTCGCTCCCTGCCCTCTGTTCTCCTAATTGCATGCACGGCAGCTCCATCCTTCCCGCTGCTCTTTCTCCCTTCCACCTCCTAGTCCCCCAGCAAATCTTGAGCACTGGGCCCGTCATGGGGCTCCCGACTCTGGCCACTCTTCCACGTCCCCCGCCAGATCAAGGTCATCCGTGCCTGGATTTTTGCAGACACCTCCTGCCTGCTTGCCTGCCACTCCCCTTGCTCCCACTGTTTTCATCCCAGAGCAAGTCTATTAAAGCCGAGCCTTGCCGTATTCCTGCTGGCCCTAATACGGCTCAGGGGTTCCTGTATTCCTTGCAGAGAAAGCAAAAGTTCTTACATTGAGCAGCAGTGCTCTGTAGCATTTGGGTCTGTGTCCTCCCCAACTTCACCACCACCACTATCCCCCGCGTGGCTCCGTTCCTGCACACCGGCCTCCTGCACATGGGCCTCCTGCACCGCACTCTGTCCGCACTGGCCTCCAGACCTGCAGTCTCCACCTGCACCTGGGCCCCTGCTTCCGCTGTTCTACCACCTCCCCGCAGACAGCAGCGCGGGTTGCCTCTGCCGCTCCCCTCTGCCAGGCCCTCCCCTCCTGTGGGATGCTTCTCAGGACCACAGGTTAACTTCCTTGGCTTTGCTTTTCCCCTGACCATCTTCACCACCCAGCACACGATATACTTCTTTCTGTTCTTACTGTCTTCCCTCTCTCCCTAGAAGAGAAAGTCCACGACAGGGGATGCTTTATCTGGCTGGCTCAGGGCTGGCTCTCCAGCGGTCTTCTGTGTGTGGCATGAGTAGGTGCCCAGGAAGGCTGGTTGAGTGAACGAAGGATGATTATAAAGGTCCTGAGGAGAAGAAGGCATCTATGAATTTCATGTCCCTTCACTTCCTCTTCAGAGCATTTCTGCAGGAGGTGAGCCGTGGGCCAAGGGGATTGGCTGGTCCTGATTCTTAGGGCCTTCTGCAACCGACCCTCATGGGATGTGTCCGGAGCACCAGCATCCAGCCAGACTTTCTATCAGAAGTGGCTTTCCCCGAGGTCAGGGGCCGAGGTGGCCCTCTAACGGTCAAGCTGACAAACTGAGAAGGGAGACTTATTCTCTGGGCCGTTGCGCTTGGGCACCTGATTCTCGGCAAGGTGGGCACTTGCTGCCCCAGGCCTGGCCGGGTCTGTGATGTCCGGTGGTCAGCCAGTGGAGCTGGCCTGACGGGCCGTGGGCATCAGCCTGAGCCCCCGCTGGAGAGGGCCATCCTCATATTAGGATCAAGGCATGGGGTCCTTCACGCCGTGCCTGGCGCTGAGCTTGGCCCGTTGCACATGATTTGCATTTGTTTGCTGCTGTTTGAGGCAAAGCCAGCTTTAGTCTTGATGGAAATTTTATAGTCAAGAGACAAATACAGCCACAGGCTCCCTCAATGCTGCACAATCCAATCCCTCCATTTCACACACAAGGAGGCGGAGGCCCAGAGAGATGCCTGGAGCCCCGTCCCCCGGGGGGCGATGGGGAAGCGTGAAGATTTGCTTCCACTGTGAGGAGCAAAACCAGCTGAGCTGTCCAGTTGGCTGGTTGCCCCGCCATGTTCTTGACGTGCTGCCCCTGGCCACCTGCACTTGAACTAGCAGGTGTTTGGAGTCTTAGAGTTTGAGAGATGCGGCCACTGGCACCCGGGTCAGCAGTCAGCCGGAAGCTCCCAGCTTTGTTCTGGAGCCTCGATCTGCAGCTCCGGAACTCAGGCCGTCACCTGGATCCACTCCATCCATTGGCATGGCTCCGGCTGCAGCCTCTTTGCCTGGGAGGAAGCGTGCAGCACATGCTCCAAGCAGGGGGAGAGGCAAGGGGTTGGCCCCTGAAATGGAAGCTCTTTTAGAGAAGTTGGAGATAAGGCAGACGTAGAAGTCCCCGGAGCTGGCCGTGACCTGGGGCGCAGGTGCAGCCGCGTGGCTGTCATCAGACTGGGCTTCCGACCCCAGCTCCGCCGCATCCTCACCCGGGTCACGTCGCCTCCTCAGGCCCAGCTCCCTCATCGGCACCGACAAGCCCAGTGAGGCTGCTGTGAATTTTTTTTTTTAATAAAATAAAAAAAAAAATTATTATCTTTTGGCTGCGTTAGGTCTTCACTGCGGCAAGTGGGCTCTTCACTGCGGCACATGGGCTCTTCGCTGTGGCACGTGGGCTTTTCTCTAGTTGTGGCATGCAGGCTCCAGAGGGCACGGGCTCTGTAGTGTGCAGCACGAGGGCTTAGTTGCCTGCAGCATGTGGGATCTTAGCTCCCTGACCAGGGGTCAAACCCACGTCCCCTGCATTGGAAGGCAGATTCTTAACCACTGGACCACCAGGGAAGTCCTCTGTTGTGAGGTTTTAACAACGTAGCCCAGGCCTGCGCTCGGGCCATTATGACATTGCCCTGCCATCATGAGACTTGAATAACGGGGGCTACTTTTACCTTTTATTAGTACATGCCAGGGCTTGTTTCTCTTTTCTGTTCTTCAGGGAATTCCCTGCACATGGGAAGCACTCTGGAAGACACAGACCCAGGGACGACCAAGGGCAGAGGCGCCCTCCTCATAGAGCATGTGCAAGGGTCTCAACAGCTTGACCCCCACTCAGGCTGCTGACCCTGCCCCGCACTGGCTGGGCCCCGTTCGGGCCTGAGCAGCCCTGGCCACACTGGCTCAGGCTGGGGACACACGGGGTCTGGGACAGCCGTCACCCAGAGAGGCCGTGGCGGCTTTCAGCCTTCTAGATGACTATTTCATTTCAGGATATAGATGGTTGCTCCCCTGAGGTCTAAAGCTGGGTCTGTTTAGCCTGTGGCCTGATCCTGTTAAAGTCCCACTTGTGCCCACTGCTTTCTCCTTAATCCGAAGGCTCTGGTGAACTCTGACCTCCTGAGAGGTGGGTCCTCGGGTGGAGATGGGCACCTGTGTCTTCTAAGGGGAAGAGGGGATGAGAGCCGAGTGCGGCGAGGATGGCCTAACCAATAATCAAAATCCTCATTTGGAAAGAAAAAAACAGACGCCACCAGGAACAGCTGAACACTCTTTGGTGAGACTCACAGCGTCGAAAGGAGGAGGCTGTGCACAGGCCCTGGGGCCAGCGTGTGGGCAGAGGGGCCAGGGAGAAACGGGCTGCCCTTCAGCTCACCTTAGGCCCGGTGCTCAGTCCCTGTGAGAAGCTGCATCTGCCCTCCCAGGAAAGGCAAGGAGCCCACAGAGGAGGGGAGGGGACAGACAGAAGGACAAACATTGAGAGTTGACCGTGCAGGGTGTGCTGGGCTCTGGAGGCCCAGAGGCAGCTGCCCTGCCAGCCTGGGTCGGGGTGGGATGGAGGGGAGAGAGGCCTGCCTGCAGATTGGCCTTGAACTTGGTCTTGACTGGTGACAATTAACCAGGAAAGAAAGCAGAAAAGAATGCTAGTGTCCTACAGTGCAAAGGGAAGAAAAAAGAAAAGTAAATGTCCCAAATGAAACATGCCGCTCGGGGCCACGGTCTCCAAGCCGTCCTGCTTTGCTGACGTAGGTTTTGGGTGTTGAGCAAGACAGGGGAGAGGGCCGGCAGGAAGGGCCCAGGTCTGGGAGAACTGTACAAACCAGGCTCAGAAGCTCGGGCTTTCTGCCGTGTCTGTTGAGTCGGTGGAGGCCCAGCAGGTGGAGGCAGTGAGTGGATCTCTGTCTGGAGAGATCCCTCTGGTGGAGACGCAGAGATAAATGATGGACCAGAAAGAGAGGAGGCCAGGGACCCAGAACCTGTGAAAGAGAGAGCGAGGTCCAGAAATAGGTGCAGGATCGGCCCTAATGCATTGCCTGATGAGGAAAGAGAGGCAGGGACAGAGAGGCACGCTGGGAGGTCTCCATGTGGTGACAGGCAGAGGTCACCAGGAGGCACCTGCAAGCCAAGGAATGCCAGGCACGGTCGGCAACCCCAGAGACTAAGGGGAGGAATCGCATTCTTCCCTGGAGCCTCCGGGCAACTGCTGACTCCTTGGTTTCAGACTTCTGGCCTCCAGAGCTGTGAGAGAAGACAATTCTGTTGATTTAAGCCACCACGTTTGTGGCACTGTGTTACTGCAGCCCTAGGGAACTGACACACCATGCTCTGAAGAGGCAAAGGAGACGCATACAGGATAGAAGGAGTGCAGAACAGGGAAGACTTACATACAGTGGGAGGAGGCTTGGTGCAGCTCAGGCAGAGCAGGAAGGGGCAGGGGAGGGAGGGGATACGGCGAAGGGGAGGGACGGCCGGGGCAGCCTGATACATACACCAGGCAGAAATTCCACACTCTCAGCTAAAAACCTTTGACTATCGACCGAAAGACATCCCAGGCCTTTGAAAATGCAGGTTAGATGATAAAAGAGAGTTTTCTCTAAGCCTGATCAAGAATAAAAGGATTACATCCCACTCAAAGGATGAACAGAACTCATGGAAGGAAACGGTGTCTGTCAGTTAGTGGGGTAACCTGAGGCCAGCACTGTTTAATCTACTCCAAGAGTTCCTGCCCTTCACAGATTTCAGAGGACACTTGAGTGTGATGCCAAATCCGACCCCTGAACTCCAACACGCAACCTTGGGACCCCAAGCCTGTACTATTGTTTCTTTCGATTGTTCCTCCCTTGTCTCAGAATCCCCTCCCTTCCCTAATTAGCAACTGTTTGGACCTGCCCTTTGGAACTCAGGGAAGGTCATGGAGGCTGGATGAAGCTTATTTCCTGTAATCAAGAAATGGGAAGACACAGAGAGACTTTTGTGCCCAGGAGTCCCACAGGGTCATGCTTGGCTTAAAATGCTCGGCATTTATGGATTCCTGGCAAGGTTCTGGGTCTGTGGGCTCCATTCTCCAGACTAAGGAACCTGGTCTTGGATTCCCAGGACTGCTGCAACAAAGCACCACAAACTGGATGGTTTAGAACAACAGAGATTTATTCCCTCACAGCTGTGGGAGCCAGAAGTCTGAGATCAAGGTGTCAGCAGGGCCGCCCTCCCTCTGAAGACTCCAAGGAAGGACCCTTCTTTGCCTCTTCCTCTTGTGGCGGTTGCCGTGGGTCCATGGCGGTCCTTGGCTTGCAGACACATCACTCTAGTCTCTGCCCCTGTCATCACATGGCTTTTGTCCGGGTGTGTCTCCATTTTCTTTTTATTAGGACAACAGTCATTGGGTTAGAACCCAGCCTAATCCACAATGACTTCATCTTAACTAATTACATCTGCAGAGGCCCTTTTTTTCATATAAAGTCATATTAAGAGATTCAAGATAGACTCGAGTCTTGGGGAGACACTTTCTTAGCCAGTCCAGACCTTGTAAATACTTATCTTCTCAAGCTCAGGTCCCAAGCTCTGATGCCCCTCAGCTGTGTTCATCTCACTTGACTGACTTATTCTTTTTATAATGAAGACTTCCTTGAGCTATTAATGGGTTTTATGGTACAAGTCATTTGAGAATAGTAGAACAACTAAAGAGAGGGCAAAGTTATGTCTGCCCTCATACAAATCAGTTTAAAAAAAAATAAAGAGTAACTTGGAAAGATGATTTTTTTCCCTCATCTAGTTGGCTGAAAAAATCATATTAGAAATCCAGAGGTAATGTATGTTTTCTATACATTGTCTTCTATAAAGTCATGAGACCCAAATATTTTAAGAACTCAAATGTTTTTCCTTAACAACATCACCATACAAGTCATCTCTCTCCACTGCTTGGTACGAAAAATCATGCCGCTCCTGTCTGCTCCAGCCTGGGAAGGAGTTATTCCCTGGACATTTGCCTTCTCAGGTTTCTCCCTGGGCAACCATAGAGGCTGATGTGTTTCCGATTGTTTTTTAAACATCATTATCCACTTGTTTCGACTCCATTGTTGCTGTGTGGAAGATAGTACCAGGTGGCATGCCACTTCTCCTTTAATCGTGAGTGTGAAGTCTTTTCAGACATTAGGTAAATCTACACTTACAGCCTCCTCAGACACATTGGGCTCTGCTATTCTATGCAACATTTTGTGTCCTCACATTTTATTCATTGTCTTGACTTCTCATGTTTATGTTATAAAATCAAATTTGCCTCTTAGCAGCCTAAGGCTCGGTGGTCTTGAACTCAGTACAACACTACTCCAGCATCGCCACCTTCCAGGGGCTTGTGTTGTGTGATGGTTTCTGAGTCATAGTGGACTTCTTAAGCTTTTAATTTTTTTTCCTGATTCAGAAAGACCGACCTATTCAAGTGTTTTATTGTGAAATTAAGAACATATAGATTGCTTTTCAAGAGAGTTCTTTTTTCAAAGGAATGCAAGATTAAGGTGCACACATCTGCCATCTGTAAAAGGCCTTGAGGATACATCTGTTCAATAAAGAGATTGTCTTTTTATTTGCTTTGATTAAAAACAGCAGCATTCCCTGCTGCCACATAAGTCACCTGGGTTTCATCTCACTATAAATAAGTGGAACAGGCAAGCATCACAATGAGATTCACTCAAAACAGCAAGGCAAAAGCATCTCAAAAATGCTCCCTGAGGCCACGAGTCATTGCACTTTCAAGATCACAGGCAGCCAGTTTCTTAATATCTTTATTTTCAGCCATCTGGTCACACCATCTCCTGGTACTGGAGTCCTCCTGCTCTGTGTCCATTGAGCTCAAAGACATGCATCCTGGCTTGTCTGTGGTGTATCTGGCTCACGCAGTGCTCAGGTGGATGTTGACATGTATCCCTGCCATGTTCATATGGTCAGGGGGAGAGAACACACCATTTTACCAGTGCCTTTGTGAGGGACACAGTTAGGTGCATTTAGACCCACAGGTCTGGAGTGGACCATTCAGGAGTGTGGGAGGTGGGAAAAAAAGAAGACAGAAGCAGTCTACTAGCTCCTGAATGATGTTGATGATGGTGATGGTGTTGATGATGGTGTTGATGGTGATGACAGCAGTGACAATGATAGTGATGATGATGGTGGGGGTTGGTGATGATGGTAATAAAAAGGATGATGATGATGGTGATGATGGTGATGATGGTGGTGGTGGTGATGACAGTAATGGAGATGAGGATGGTGATGGTGATAGTAGTGACAATGATGATTATAATGATGATGATAATTATGGTGGTACTGGTGATGATGGTAATAACAAGGATGATGATAGTGGTGATGATGGTGTTGATGGTGGTGGTGATGACAGTAATGGAGATGAGGATGGTAATTGTGATAGTAGTGACAATGATGATGACAAAGATAATGATAATTATGGTGGTACTGGTGATGATGGTAATAACAAGGATGATGATGGTGGTGATGATGGTGTTGATGGTGACGACGACAATGATTATGGTGGTGATACCTATCATTTATAGAGAATACTCTATTTCAATTGCCTACCTCTAATTTAATCTAACTTAAGCCTAAAGCCCTAGGATGTAGTTCCTATTATTAGCCTGATTTGGTCAACTTGGAAACTCTCCTTAATGGAGTCTTACTTCTCTTGTTTGGGGTAAATCTTTTGGAAAAGCTATGCTATGGATTCTCGGAAGGGCCCTCACATGGACCTATCCTCACACGTGTGATATTGAAGTCAGGGTGTCATCCATCACATGACCCTATGAGGTGTAGAGGTTGAGATTGAAGACAAAAATGTTTAGAGGAGGGTGAGAGCAGATGAAAAGAGCTTAATATACCAGCCTTTGCCAGGAATATCACAGTGTTTTATGCCATCCAAGATTACATGGGCTCTCTCAGAGTTAATGGTGAGGATGTGGACTGATGCAGGAGTCATTGCTGATGGTGATTTTAATGTTACCTGAACTGGACAAGAGCTTCTCCTGACAGACAACAGAGAGATGTCCAAGCTCAGGGTACTGACTCTCCAGAAGATACCAGCAGAACCAGCTTTACATACTTGTTCTGAGAAGCCTGGAGCTGTAAGATGTACTGGGTTTCCTTATGCTTTCTCTCTGAAGACCCCTCAATCACTCAAGATTTCAGAAATGCCTAGTCTGGGGCAACTTCCCAGGGAGAGTTTGACCCACCTGATTCTTTACCAGATCTTTGTTTTCTGTGGTTCATTCACTCCCAACCCCAATGGGAGTTATGACTATACAATCATCTACATTTTATTTAAAATCTATATGAAAAAGACCATGGAATTGTAATGTCTCATGCTTACTTTACAGAATAATAAAATAATCTATATTTTATCTTCTAGATCTTCTTTGTTAAAATGCCACAAAAACGACCTAGTTTAATGGCTGCATTGAGTCTAAACTGTAGGTGTTTTGATTTCAAATTCCATGTACTTTTGTCTCACATATATCCATATCATAGTTCAAGATGACCTTTCTCTGGCAGAGGTCAAGAGAAAGAGTCCAACTTTATGAGGGACCTGGGATCCTCTTACCAGGCCCTGGTCTCTGGGCCAAAAGACACACCTGCTTTGCAATCTACAAGGTTCTGAAGCTGAATCTGACCTCTGTACCTCGACACTGAATTAAATCTCAGAGACAGAGTTTTGGGTTAAGCAGAAAAGAATAGCTTTGTTGCTTTGCCAGGCAAAGGGGGCCACAGTGGGCTAATGCCCCCAAGACTGTGTGTCCTGACCTGGAGGGGATAGTGAGGAGTTTTATAGTAATGGTTCAAACAGAGCTTGATCAGCTCATGGACATTCCTCTGATTGGTTGGTGGTGAGGTAATCGGGAATCAGCATCAGCAGCCTTCTGGTTCCAACTGGTCTAGGGTCTCCGTGCTTGTGGGCAGCAGACAGTTAACTTCTCTCACCTGGTGGGGTTTCAGTACCTGCAGAACAGCTCAAAGATATTGTTGTGTGTATTCCTTGAGGGGGAACCAGGACCCTGCCCCAAGGCTACACTATTGTTTCTTTTGACTGTTCCTCCCTTGTCTCTGCATCCCCTCCCTTCTCTGATTAGCAACTGTTTGAACCTGCTCTTTGGAACTCAGGGAAGGTCAAGGAGGCTAAATGAAGCCCATTTCCTATAATCAAGAAATGGGGGGACACAGAAAGGCTTTTGTGCCAAAGAGCCCCGCAAGGTCCTGCTCGGTATCAGTCCTCAGGGGATGACTTAATGAAGGACTTGTTTTTTCAGAGTCGATCTGGCCTCTACTCCCAAAGAATAGCTATATTCTTTTTTTGTTGTTGTTAAATGTTCAAAGTTCCATTTATTTATTTATTCCATAAACTTTTGTGTCTTTTAGAGTACCAAATACTGGTACTGTAAACAGAAACTATTTTGAATTACATATCAAAATCTGGTCAAAAGGGTAAGTTAGGGACTCCCAAGGAACTTATTTCCAACTTCAGCTATCAAATTTTAAAGTTCTTGTGCTTTCAAGCCTGACGTTTGAAAGCACACATTTCCTCTTTTTAAATAAAATATAGCACATGTCCATAAAAGGTACAAATCATAAATGTGCAGCTAACGAATTGTTACCGGTTGAACACCCCTGTGTACTAACGTCTAGGTCAGGATATAGCAACATCGCCAGGCACCCAAAAGTACCATTCATGCTGCCTCCCAATCACAACTAACCACCATGTGACTTTAACATCTTAAATCAGTTTTGCCTGGTTTTGAGTTTATCTGCGTGGGATCGTATACAATAGTATAATTATTTTGTTATTGTTTGTTTTTCATTCAACTTATATTTGTGAGATTCAGCCGTGTTGTCGTATGTGGCTGTAGTTTGTTCATTTTTGTTGCTTTGTGATGTTTCATCAGTATTAGTATTCTACCATTTATTTATACATTCACTATTGATGGATATTAGAGTTGCTTCCAGTTTGGGACTATTACGAACAAGGCTGCCACAAGTATTCTCATACGTGTCTTTGGGTACAAACCAAAGAGTACCATGGTTGAGACATAGGGCAGGCATTTGTTCAAAAGATGCCAAACATTTCCAGGCAACATGCTTGTTACTGTCAATCCATGACACACCTATTTTGGAGGGTGTGTCATGGTGTTCCACTGTAGTGTATTTCTGTGTAGTGTATTTCTGTGTAGTGTATTTCATATGCATTTCTGTAGATGACTAATAAGACTAGATGCATTTTCATGTGTTTATGAACCATTTAGATACGTTCTTTTGTGAAATTGCCTGTTTAAATCTCTTGCCTGTTTTTTTTCCATAGGATTGTCTGTCTTTTTCTTGTTGTTCTCTAGGGATGCTGGATGCAAGGTCTTCAGCAGTTAGATAGTATGTAAATAACATACCTAATATAATACACTAATAAGCTCATACAATAATATTACTTCCTTAGTCATGTCTCTTTGATGAATACACTTTCTTAAGTTTAGCATATGTCATTTTATCACTCTTTTCATTTTTATCTTTTCCTACTCCTCAGTCAGGAAGATATTCTTCGATGTTATTTTCCAGAATCTTTATTGTTTTGTATTTCACAGGCGTATCTATAACCACCTGGAATTAATTTTATTGTATTGTGAGAAGTAGGGGTTAAAATTCACCTTTTCCATATGGCTGTCCAATGGGCTCATTTATTGAAAAGCCCATCGTGTCTCCCTTGCTCTCAGTGCCACTTTGTTATCCAGCAAGTGACTCTATTATCTGCCAGTGCAAAACGGTTTTCCAAAGATGTTATTCCATTTTTTAAACATTTTGTTTAACCTTCTGTCACTACCAGTGTGTCTTAATTATAACTTTATAGTAAGTCTTGACGTCTGGAAGAGAAGATTTTCTTTCTTGTTTTTCTTCTTAAGATTGCCTTTTTTATTTTCCTTTTTAAAAATATTTATTTATTTATTTGGCTGCATTTGGTCTTAGCTGCGGCATGCGGGATCTTTCATTGCAGCACGCAGGCTTAGTTGGCCCGCGGCATGTGGGATTTTAGTTCTCCGACCAGGGACCCAACCCGCATTCCCTGCATTGGAAGCTGGATTCTTAACCACTGGACCACCAGGAAAGTCCCAAGATTGCTTTTTTTATTGGACTGGTTAAGTTTTTATTAATCAATTACATTCCCCACCCGTATTAGCTTCATAGGAGAGTACTCTTTTTAAACCGGTGATTACCCTCGGGAATGCTACAGGCAGCCTTGATTTACAAAGTCTAATAGAAATCAATCCTTTTACTTATTTCCACCCAGTGCAGGAAATTTAGGATGCCTTCACTCTACTTAGCGTCCTCCTACCACATGTGTTACTGTTGCCCTTGTTTTGAATTCTACAATATTATTATTTTGTACAAATGATTCTGCTTAGATTTATTCACATGTTTAAGTCTGCACTCTTGTTTCTTCTTTCAGTTTTCATCTGGAGTCTTTTTTCTTCTACTTGAAGAGCTGCCCTTAGCATTTCCATTAGTGTGGTTCTCATGTTGAAAATTCTCTCCTTTTTGGTCTCAAGATGTTTTCATTTCACTTTCATTTTTGAGATATATTTTTCTAGGATTAACATGAATTTAAATTCTTGTTTTTGTTGTTATTTGAAGATATAATTTTATTTTCTCCAGGATTCCATCACTTCTAGCAAGCAGTCAGCTCTAACTCTTATGATAACAATTTGAAAGTAATTTGTCTTTTTTCTCTGCTTGCTTTCTCTTTTGTTTTTAATATTTAAAGCCTGTGTCTGAATCCTTTATGAGTCGACTGTTTCTCTTTGTTTTAAATAATGTTTTCTTGACTCCCTATAAATGGTAATTTTTCACTGGGTGCAGGCGTTGTATTTGAAAAGTCGTAGCGATAATTTGAGGCTCTGTATGACCTCTCTTCCTACACTGGGAGTTTGTCTACTTCTGGAAGGTAACTAGACCAGGGGAGTTAGAAAGCTGGGATTACCTCGTCTCTCTCAGGGATGAGCATAGTTCAGAGCTTGACTGCAGTTTGTTTCCAAGGTTCCATCTACTTCTGGTTCACCCTTATTCCTAGGTTTACCCCCCCCTTTGACATCCCGACTCAATGCTGAGGTATTTAGCAGAGCTGCCCTCCATGCCTGGGATGTCCTCAATTCTAGGTTCTGTCCCCACCCCGGGCATCTGTCAAAGGCTCTGCCCATCTCTATATGTTCTGCAGCTCATTTCAGCTTGAAGAAAAGCATCTAGGGTAATATGGTCCCAAATGCCAGGCTAACTTTTTGATTTTTCTCTCAAACCTTGGTTCTGTAAATTTTTTATTGCTGTATTAGTTTTCTGACATCTTTAAATACATTTCAACAATATTTTCTCAGATCTCCTGGCTGTTTTCTTTGGGAAGGATTCATCTGGTATCAGTGGAGCTGGAACTCATCTGTATAGCGATATCTTCACCATATATCAGAGAAATCTGTTTCACAGGAATTTTGCACATAACGTGTGAGAAAGTAATTAAATCTACCCACCAAGCTGAGGTCCTTTCTCACCAATCTCCTTCTCCACCACTGTGGTCATGTTCAAAATGACAGCTTTTACTCAGTGCCGCAATCCCTTTGCTCTAAAATGTTCATGGCACTTGGATGTCCTGCCAACTTAATTGTGTTTTCTGTTAATGGTCTGTGAAGTTAGCATGGAGATGGTCACCCCCTTAAACACTGTGTGGGACCACCTGGCTGCTCCTCCCATGTCCCCAGCTGCCCTAGAAACTCTGCAGAGTCTTGACCCCCATTGCACACCCCCTTCTTCCTTGAAGCTCAGATATGACTGTTACAACCACTCGATACCACTGCTGTAGTGGGAAAGCAGCATAGACAATATATAAACACAGGCGAGTAGCTGTGTTCCAATAAAACTTTATTTACAAAAACAGGAGGTGGGGACTTCAAGTTGGTCCAGTGGTTAGGGCTCTGTGCCTCCACTGTGGGGATGCAGGCTCAATCCCTGGTCGGGGAACTAGGATCCTGCATGCCACGTGGTGAGGCCATAAGTAAGTAAGTAAGTAAGTAAGTAAATAAATAAATAAATAAATAAATAAATAGGTTAATAATACAAGCCACCCCCAAAATATTTAAAAATCAAATCAAATCAAATCAAAAACAGGAGGTGGGATGGATTTGGTTCATGGGCCATGGTTTGCTGACCCCTGATCTATCACCTTATCCTTGAGGGTGGTCAACATTAGCTGGTATGCTTTCATCTCCTGACTGTATGAATACACATTATATACACATGAATGCAGGGTAAACTCCAGCACGTGGATAGATAGTATCCAGCCAACAGGGTGCTTAGACTTGAGAACATGAGGCTTTTATTCACTTAAGCCTTCCTTTGAACAAACAGTTTTTTCCTTTAGTAGACTCATCGTTCAGCCTTGCATATTTGACTCCTAGAACATGAAGTAACCTCAGTACAGTACTACGTGTTTTTATTTTCAAGGTGATTTGTCTTTCAGATGCTCAGCATAAATTCTCCAGGCTCAGTTCTCACTCAGTATTGCAGGAGGCTGGGGGCTAAGTGCTGTCTCATTCTGGCAACCACTGCAGCTGTCACCAGGAGGAGGAGATGCCTGACTTTGAGTTACAGAAAATACAGCAAAACAAGACAGGCCACCCAGGGAACATGAGTGACGGGGACGGAAGGGGCGTTGGGATGACCACACAGACAAGAAAAAACACTGGATCCTGGGCAGCTCCTCTTAAGAATGTTTACTTCAAGGTTCAGCGCCAGGCCATCAGACTATGAAATACAGGCTTCAGGCGCCCCCATTAGGTGGCTTTTGAACAACTACAGTCAAAGTATTTACTCTGGTTCTACTGCTGTTGGTCTCTGGAATCAGTAAAGAAAGAGATTAATAGAAGAAAGATGTTATTTTACTTTTTGGGTGTGAGAAAACCAGCAAGCATCTAAATTCACATTTTCCCCAATTCTGGTTTACCTAACCTGAGTCTCCTGATGGGTCCTTTCAGCAAGAAAAGATGGGTCACTCCTCGTAGTGAGCTCAGGTGCTTGCATTGTTCTCAGTGACAAAAAGAGGCTCAGAATGGAAGTGTGGGCACCGCTGTGTGCAACAGAGGAGCCGCCTTTGAAAGCAATCAACGTGCATCAGAGGAAGAATGCACAGAACCTTCACTCTGGCTGGGAACCACATTTCCAGCTGTCTTCATGGTCTGATTTCATCTGACTTTGTTCTCTACAGCTGGGGTTCTCTGATGTGAGGGGCAGACTTGTGTCTATAGCAGAACTGACAGTGATACATCCTTCCTATTCACAAGCCACTCATTTGAGAGGTTTGCAAGCACATTGTAGATCAGGGGGAATGTCTGTCTACCTTTCACAGGCTCCAATTTGAAGGAGGGCTCTGTCTGTTGTTAGGAGATCTTTGGGAGATTTCTGTTGAAGAGTAACATCAGAAACAAAACTGTAAATCGTGTTGGGTACTGCAAGGACTCGGTGATGCACACAGCTCTGGACCGGACTCAAGGCTTGTGTCCGTCAGGGTCTCAGCAGAAGATAGAATCGGTCTCAGATGGTTCAAGAGAACTTAAGGAAAGGCCTGGTCTCAGAAGTGCAGCCTTGTTTGAAGGAAACAGCAAAGGAAGATTAATGTTCTTCTCCCAGATCCAGAGGGCCAAGGTGGCAGAGTGTCTCTCTTTGACTAAATTCTACTTAGGAGCCCTCTTCCCAACTGCACCCTGACCTTTGGACTTTTGTGTCCACCTTCACATCACCCAATTTTAGTAGCAACCCTGCTAGGTTGGTTTATCCAGAATCCCCTACCCTCTGTGTCTGAACGTGGTGTCTATCTGATCAGGCTCTCCCCCCTCTCCATCCCCAAGGTGATGGGGGATCCCCCAGCCTGCCTTCCTCAGGAATACTGTTAGCTCCGTTTAGCCAGAATCCCTCCTTGGCTGTAACTTCCTACTTTTCCTCATCATATTCAGAGTTGAGCCCAAGCTCTCTCCCTGCTACTGCAAAACCCTGCTGTGTAGTTTCTAGAGCTATTGCCATAGTCCCTCTGAGTGAATCTGCCTCGCCATCTCTAATGAGTGTCATGAAGAATTTTTTCTTTAATAAAAGGGAGGAAAGGGTTTTATCTGAGCTGAGCAGGAGCTGTGAAGAAGGGACCCCAGTCACTGCTGGAAAATGTGGCCTAGAACAGGAAGTGGAGGAGAGAGAGCCTGTCCTCTCTCCTTCCCTCCAATCCCCTGCTGGTGCCTTCTGCTGGCCACACCCAGAAGGAAACCAGCGCACAAAGGAGCCCTGTCCAAAGAGCCCATAGGGCCTTGTGATGGGGGAGCAAAGGGAGAACAACCAGCATAGGCATGGCCATTAGATTCCAACGGGCTGGAGGTTTTTGTGTCCTTCCTCTCTGCAACCCAGGAATCTGGTCTCTTTGCAAGGTCCCTGGAAGGGGGTGGGCTGTATGTGTCAATTCCTGCATAGAAAGAAATATCTGCAGCCTTTAAAGCAGCAAAGCTTGCAGGATGCCTGTGGCCGTGTTCACTGCAGGACAAGATTGTTAGAAACCCGTTGCTCCCGTTTTGCCAGCTCAGAATTACTGGACCTGGGAGACGGAGGGGAGTGGAGGATTGGGGCCCCCGGGCTGCCTTTCCTTTCTCTCTGCTGTCCAGGGTTTTGCACAGTAACTGACACATAATGAGTGTATTAGAGCTTTCTGAATGTGTAATGGAATGAATGAATTCCACTCAATGCATAAATCGTATTAGATGAAGAAATCAAGGCACAAAGTTGGAAAGTGGTTCTGTTTATATTAATTAATGGTAGAGTTGGGGTGCGTGTCCCGGATCTCTGATGCCAGAAATTGTCTCTCCTAACCCCTGTCTCCATGGAGTCAAAGAATTATTGGGGTTGCAGAAACCGCTTGATGGGTGGTTGGATCGGTGGGCAGTTTTACTCACAGACATAAGACAATGAAGAAGAAAGCCAGGAGTTAGCTGTGTGTTCTGGATTAATCCAGGTTTGTCATTCCCTGTGACATTTGTACCTGTCACCACATGGCACAGGGCCCAGAAGAGGTGTGTGCCCATAGTGGAAATTAATATATGCTTTTTAGAAAGAAGTCAGACAGGATGTGGGCTGAATATGTCTGAGTACGTGTTGCACTCACATATGTGTTTATAGTCAGGAGTTGAATTACATTCCTTCCGAATTCATATGTTGTGGTCCTAACCTACAGAACTCAGAATGTGCCCTTATTTGCAAATAGGGACCTTGCAGATGTATTTAGTTAAGAGAAGGTCACCCTGGAGCATGTGTGCCCCTATGATTGGTGTCCTTATTTGAACACAGACATGCACACAAGGAGAAGGCCATGTGAAGATGAAGGCAGAGATCAGGGTGATGCTTCTAGAAGCCAGGAAAGAGCAAAGATTGCCAGCAAACACCCAGAAGCCAGGGGAGAGGCCTGGGGCAGGTCCTTCTTCACAGCCTCAGCCCCGCTGACACCTTGATCTTAGACTTCTAGCCTCCAGACTGTGAGAGAATACATTTCTGTTGTTTAAGCCTCCCAGTGTGTGGTGCTTTGTATGACAGTCCTTGCTGACTGGTACGGGCACACTGTGTATTTTATATATTCATCTTTGTGTTTATATGTATATAAATATGTGCATGCACGCGTACCACACACACAGGCACACATATCGAGTGAGTCTTCCAATGTGTAAATGTCCCACAATGTGCCCCCGCACCCCAAGTCCTTGCAGGCCTCCTGTCTCCCTCCCTGGGGACCGAGGAGCAGCCTGGGATCCGTAAGAAACTCTGGCCTCCACACCAACCCCTCCCTCTCTCTTCCCGTGTCTGCCCGGCATGCGACCTCCCATCAGATCCGAGTGAAATGAAAGCCCTGGTGGGGGGTGACTGTGCCCCCCCCCCCCCGCTAGGGCCTGCTTGTGGGCACTGACATGGTCCCATCCTCAACCGGGGGGAACTCCTTTGACCCTGGCTCTACCAGGAGAGAATTGAATGTTCATAGCAGCACTATTCACAATACCAGGATATGGAAGCAACTTAAATGTCCAGAGGAATGGATAAAGAAAATGTGGTGTATATATACGATGGAATACTACTCAGCCATAGAAAAGAATGAAATAACGCCACTTGCAGCAACATGGATAGACCTAGAGATGATCATACTAAGTGAAGTAAGCCAGACAGAGAAAGACAAATATCATATGATATCATTTATATGTGGAATCTAAAAGAAATGATACAAACGGACTTATATACAAAACAGAAATAGACCCACAGACGTAGAAAACAAACTTATGGTTACCAAAGGGGAAAGAGGGAGGGATAAATTAGGAGAATGGGATTAACAGATATGTACTACTATATATAAAATAGGCAACCAACAAGGACCTACTGTATAACACAGGTAAATCTACTCAATATTCTGTAATAACCTATATGGGAAAAGAATCTGAAAAAGAATGGGTATACGTATGTGTATAACTGAACCACTTTGCTGTACACCTGAAACTAACACAACATTGTTAATCAACTATACCTCAATATAAAATAACAATTAAAAAAAAAAAAAGCAAATAGATCAGGTTCCTAAGGAGGAAATAACAAGACGTGGGGAGGGATTTCCCATGGGCGTGTGGGTGTGAACAGACAGTGGAGAGTATGTGTAATGTGAGTGCCCACCGCTGTGTTGTCTCGAGCACAGAGGCCCAGGCATTTAATAAAACGAAGGCCTTTGGCTTTGTTTATGTGATAGTGTGATCACCGAACGGCCCAGAGGAGTGGGTGGCCCTCCGTATCCCCTCCATGTGTCTCCAGACAAGCATGGGGTGCACACCTTGGGCGCCTAGAAAGAAATTTACAGTTTTCAGAACTTTATATATTAGTCGGTTTGGTTTTCTTTTCAGTTTCATTAAAACCTCCTGCTGTTGTTTGAACATTGAAAACAAAACCCAATTTAGTATCTAAAACAATCTTAAAATGGAAATTGTTTTTTTCTTCATGGTTAGAAAGCTTCAAATTGGCCATGGTGATTTTTAAACCCTGCTCCAAATCATGGAAGAAAATACCCCAGTCAGCTGTTAAAAACAAGACAACAGGCCCCAAATGGAGTTGTTTATGCTAAGCCCCCAACCAAGACAATTTAATTACAGTTCTGTCTCTCCCAGAAAACGTATCTTAAACCAGTCAATCAGGAATCCCCTGATCAGCGCTAGTTAGGACTCTGCCTGATGGACCCTGCCATCCCCTCAAGGAAAGTAACCTGGCAATAACCAAACTGCTTTTTTTTGGCCTAGAATAACTTCCTTGTCCCCATTCCTTGTGCCTATAAAAGTGTTTCATTTTGTACAGGTCCTCTGAGCTCCTTTCTTTCTTCTGGATTGGATGCTGCCTGATTCGAATCCTTTTTTGCTCAAACTCTCACATTTTTAAAGATGCTTCAGTTTATCTTCTAACACTGCCAAACGCCAAGAATATATCTGCGTGCAGTTAAGGGATAGAAATGAGTAGGAGCGACTGGGTCCAAAGTCTGACTGTCTGGACACGCCTGTCCTCCTTTGCAAAGAACGCCTTGGGTGGGATGTTTCCATCTCTGCAGTGCCTCTGACCCTATGAATTTGATCATGGGATTGACAAGTAGCTGGAACATTCTGGAAGCCTCAAGTCTGCCCTTCCTGGCGGCATTGGAAAAGAAAGGAGGTGTTGGAGTGCATGGGCAAAGGTCAAGGGCCAACCACAGGAGGATGGGGCTGGGGTCAGGGTACAGCCTGCGCACAGGTGGAGCCAACGAAGCCGATGGTCAGAGCTCCACCACCCCTGGTCGGAAATCCTTCCTAGCCCACCCCTACCTTCTTTTGTTTAAAACCACCTACTTTAGAATGGTTGTGTCTTTTCCTTCTTGTCCTCAGTCTGTGCAAGGCCTCAGGGCTCCCCAGCTTGACCCCAGCCTTTGTAGGAAGCACACTGTGGTTTGGGTAACTCAGCTGCTGGTCACTCGTCCCAGATCTTGTTCACTTTGCTAAGTGTCATGCAGACTTCACAGATGACATCTCATGACACTCTGTCTCTTCCCTGAGACCATCTAAAGACAAGGTTTTGTCTCCAGGGTTGGGGACCCATAGATGCCAGTCTATAGTGGTGGAGATATGCTTTGGGAGGAAGAGCTCAGAGTCCTGAGGGACAGTCAGCCTGTGCCAAAGGCTGGCATTGACCTTGATGACGCTCAACTCTCTCTGAGTCACAATGAAATGAAGCTGCATAGAACAATTAAGCATGGGAATGGCAGAACAATACACCTGACTAATGAGCAGGGAATGACTTATGTTCAATGTCGTGTATTCATTTATCCTGTCCTAGAATCGTGCAGCCCAGTGCCAAGGGGAATGAGCTATTTAATTTACCATCCACAAACACCTGGCGTATTGATAATTTTTGCTGTTTGTTTGGCTTTATTTTTTGTAAGTCAATAGATCCTGCATGTTTTTTCATACCTAACTTCCTTTCCATTCAAAGGAACTCATTTCATCAGATTTCCCCAGTGAAGGAAGGTCCCCAAAATATTTTATTTTGAAATTGTGATAAAATTCATATATATGAAATTCACAATGTAAGCAACTTGAAAGTATACATTTTAGTGGCTTTTAGTACATTCACAATGTTGTGGAATCATCACCTCTATCCAGTTCCAGAACATTTGCCTCACCTCAGTGGAGACCCTGTACCCCTGGCAATCACTAACATATTTCTATCTCAATAGATTTGCTTATTCTGGACATCTTGTATAAGTGAAATTACATAACATGTGACCCTTTGTGTCTGGTTTCTTTCACTTAGCATAATATTTTCAAAACTCATCCATGTTGTAGCATATTTTAGTACTTCATTCCTTTTATGGCCAAATTAAATGGATTTACTGAGTTTGTTTATCCATCCATCAGTTATTTGATGAATACTTGTGTTGTTTCCACCTTTTGGCTATTGCGATAGGCAGGTTTTTTAAAGGCCTTTTTTTCTTTGTTGCTTTTGCCACAAATTTAAAAAATTACACAACTCATTCTTATTCTAGATTCATACTAGACTCCTTTTTCTCTGTAGCCTCTTGTCTAGAATTAAAGAATGACCTTCACTTTCCCTTTTGACAGTCAGGACAGGGTAAGGCATCCAGAAGGTAACTGACTTCTATAAAGTCACGCAAGACTTTGGGACTTTGGAATGTAAGATGTAGATAGGAATGTCAGCCTTTGGAATTCATGCTGAAAAATTGACACGCGTGACTCTGATGAAGTTAACTCTCTGCAGCGTGTCCCTCTCCCCCCCCACCCCCCTGCATTCACACATTCTGGAGCCACCCATGCTTCACATCTCTGTGTAATTACCCCCTTGAACATGAAGACAGTGCTTCATCAGTAGATGAGACAGCAACAGGGCAGCACCTACACATACCCATGTTTACACACATGCATATTGGAATCCTGTATCTGCAAGAAGGAAGACAGACCCCAGGATTTGAGTGCGAACCAGTTCCTGTTTCAGAGGTGGCAGAGGATGGTTCTGATTTATTCATATCTTTCAGTTGGTCATGGTTTCTCAGCCTCTGCTCCACTGACTTTGTGGCCCAGATTATTGTCCTAGGGGCCATGCATTGTAAGATGGTGAGCTGCATCCCTGGCCTCTGTCCATTAGATGCAAATAGCACCACTCTGCCTTTTCCATCATGATAATCAAGTGTCTCTAGACTTTGCTAATTGTCCCCAGGGGGGCAGAATCACTGTGCTTGAGGACCACTGGGGCAGAGAAAATAAATAGACTCATTATTCCCAAGACCTCTAAGCCTTTTTCTTGGTGGGAAGGAGGGGACAGATAAAGCACCAGGAAATTACAGGTAGAGAAGGGTTTTCTGGACAGAGAAAGCCATACCAGGTGAGACATGTGTTTGTTTAGGTTCTGAGGGCTGTCTTATCAGGGGACACTTTTTAACCAAGTGGCTGATTACAGACTCAGGGATCATTACACCCAAATTGCCTGTCTGTCACTGCTCATTACAAGAGCTTCCAATTGAAATCTGTTTCTGTTTTTTGCCCGCTTTGAAGAGATAGTGAATGAGGTCACAAGGATTAATGGCTACTAAAAGCTACCCTCTTCTGATATTTCTCCAAGGAAAATGAATCACCATGTTTTGTGAATGCAAACCCCTATAATAAAAATACTAGAAGTAGCTGGTCATGGCCAATCAGATAGTTCTATATGGAAGCCCTTGGATTAACTTTCATGTCCTTGGCTCAAAATGTTCTTGGAGGATAAATGTCAAATAGGTAAATAAGACATACTAGCGACTCTTTTAACACAAACTATTAAAAATTTCATCAAAGAAGTCCTGGATGTGTGAGTCACCGCTGCCTTGGTTTCCCTCTGGTGGTGTTTTCCATGTTGAAACAGCACTGTTCTCCTCTGTAAAGCTATGTTTTCCATGTGTTCCATTAGAAGTTTTCCCATCACCGGTCATGTTCGCAGTGATCCTTCTGAACTTTGGCTTCTGCATCTTCAACCAGCTTACTCTAAACTGTTTCCCTCCACCAGCTGTCATTTTCCTAACATCCACAGAGCCGTGTCGTTAACTTACAGAATGAAGACCTGTTCCTATCCCAACGTGTCTTTTTTCCCTCTGTTCAGAGATTCTTCCCAATTTGTTTCCTTCCATGTTTAAACATTGTCCCTGCTCCAAGCCATTCTACCTACTCCCTTCCGCTCTGCTTCCAATTTGGGTGCTTTCTTGTACTTTTGTCTTTTTAGCTGATGAGCCAACAGGAGTCAGAGACCTGCCACTAATGAGCTCTGTGACCTTGTTCAGGCCTCAGGGTGGGTCTCTCCTCATTGCTTCACCTGACAAGGAGGGCTGATGTTACCTGCCCCTGAGGCATTGATACGAGAGTTTGAGACGATTTTTAAAGTGCTTTGTGAGGTGAAAGTACAAATGGAAATTTGTGTCTCTATTTCTCTGTACCTACCTTGTTTCCTGAGCTCATCAGAGACCACTTCTCCTATTACTCTGTCTAGCACCTTTTCATTATCTTACTTGCTTCTAGCATCTTTTAAATTTCTGCTTATTTCCAGTCTCTCATCTGTTTTGTGTGATATTCTTTAAAGTGCATGGAAATAAATGTAAACTCCAGAACCTCTGCACTCTGAAATGTCCCTGGTACTGAATGATGCCCCTGGTACCCTGGTACTGGTGGCTTGAACCAATGCCCCTCAAATGAAAGTGACCACGTGACTCAAATGGATGGTCCTTCTTCTGGATGGAAAGTTTCCCTTCAGATATACCTACTGAACGTATCCCTGCCTGCACACCCAGCAAGATAATCATGACAAGAAGATATACTAAGATATCCAGCTCTGCCTTCATCTTCTCTCTCATTCTCATGTATTCTTTTGTAAGGAGTGGATATGAGGAGAGAGAGACAAGGACAAGGAGAAAAGGAGAGATTTAATCCTGTGTGACCTGTAGAGGGCAACATCTAGCCTTGACATGGCCAACTGGATTCTTCTCATGTGTCCACTCAGAATGGCGGCTCTGGCTTCCTGGAGCTCTGTGGAGAAGGACTGGTTCTCTCAGAAGGTGCTCGCTTATTGATTGGTGATGTCTGTGCAGATGTTGGGCTGGGGCGTGGTGGCAGCCTTGCTGGAAGTGTAGTCTCCATGCTCAGTCCAACCTTGGTTAATTTCTTCTTTGGAGTTGTTCTTGACTCAAGTACATAAGAAGTTTCCTGGCACTTTTACTCTTTTGTACCTTAATGCTTAAAAAAAGGAATATTTTAAAGTGTTTCTAGTCAGTGAAAAGACCTTGGTGAGGAAAGTTTGTTGGCCTCCTCTGAGCTGCAACATGCATCCCAGAATCAGAGATGTTTAAAGCTAAGACTTTTTGTTGTTTTTCACGTTCTGCATAGCAGCTGCCCCAGCCCTGATTTTCTTTTTCTCCGCATGCTGTTCAGAATCATTGCTCTGAGTTCTTTGACAAAGGAAGCTGTTTCCATCTCAGTAAATCTTCGCAGCCCACGCGGCTTTGATGATGTGCAGCCACAGAGGAGGAATATCCAGAATTGTTTTTTCTCAGGGGTGCAGAGAGGCAGGGCTGTCTCCTGTGTCAAATGAGACATTCTTCCTCTCTGTTGTGCCATTCCTGACCCATGGGCTTGAGAGGGCTTGTGTACCAGAATAATTCAGTTGAGATTAGTCATTTTATTTATGCTAAATAGTTTTGACCGCTCATTACTAATCCATAATCTCTTTTCTACAGGCTATTACTGACCGATGATATTGCTCAGCTGGGATGCAGGATGCCAACCATCATTTCAGTTGTGATCAGTGTAATCAATAGCCAAGAGTCAATCGTGATGCAGTTCAGTCCTTGCTGGATCATCACATGAGGAAGGGGGTTTTCAGGCTTTTTAAAGGGAGCTGGCCTTTTTAATCTCTGGGCCAAAGAAGGAAAAAGGGAGTGTTATACTTTCCAATTTGAAATTAATTTTAAGACTGTGAAAAGAAGGAGAGTTGGTATTCAACAAAGTTGATGATGGAAGAAAAGAGATATCTATCTTTGCAGTCTGATTGGGGTGAAAACATAGTGGAGTACAGGAACAGAGCTGGCTCTTCTAGTTTAGAAAGAGGATAAACTGGCAGAGATTTCTGGAACGGAATTTAGTAATAGCTACTCAAAGTCTGGGAATTTTGCATATTCTTGCACTCAGTGATTCTACTTCTAGAAAGTAATTCTGAGAAATAACTGTAGGTTATTTCATTCATTAAACTACAAGTGTATTTATTATGGTGCTCTTGATAATAAAGAAATATGGACAACCTAAACATGACAAGGTTGACTTATCATGATGTTATAGAAAAATATTTAGTTTTGCAGAAATTATTCTGTTTATTAAGTAAAACCAAAGGGTTAAAAAAACAGTATATGCAGCTACAGTAATCAAAATGTCATGGTACTGGCATAAAGATATATATATAAATATATATAAATATATATATATATATATATAAAGGTATAGATAGATAGATAGATAGATAGATAGATTGACAGACCAATGGAATAGAACTGAGAATCTAGAAATAAACACATACATTTATGGCCAATTGATTTTCAACAAGGGTACCAAGACCATTCAATGGGGGAAAGAATAGTCTCTGGGGAGCCTTCAGCCCTGCAAAGCCAGGGACTGGGATGTCCTTAGGTGAGGGAAGGGCTTCAAAGTTGGTGGTAGGTAAGGAAGAGATTTGTAAAACAGGGCTCATACCCATCCCCGACCCTCCCCTCCATTCCCAACACAAATGCTAGTGCTAATGTGCAGTGTTGAATCTTGAAAAGTAATGGCTATTGCTTAAAAACTTTCCAGTGGGGTTTCCTTACCTGGAAGGCTCCACCCCATCCCCTCAGGTTCATACTGGGATTTTGGAGCCTCCTTAGTTAGGGCCTCTGGTACACTGACCCTTCCAGCTTTCATTATGGTCTTAGTTATACATCGAGGTTAGTTATACATCAATCAACACTCCCCTGTTGGAATAGAAGATCCATGAGCTCAAGCTCAAATGACGTTTTGTTCACCATTTTTTCCCAGTTTTTGGCTCAGCACAGAGGAGCAGTGTGATAAATATATCTGAATGAATCAGGACAAGATAGAGACAGGTAATTATTACTAGGCAAGAGGCTTCCGAATCACTGATCCCATTAGACCATCCCTCACAAAGAAGACCATCTCCTGAGAAGATTAAGCGGGATGATGGGTTAGAGTTGGTGCTGTGGGTGAGCAGGCGGGGGATCCCGCAGCCCTTTGGGGGGACCGTGAGCCCCTTTTCTGATGCTTCTATGCTTTTGTTCGCCTCTCCTTTCCACTCTGGCCGTTCCTGCATCACTGCATTCCCCCCGACCCACGTCCTCCGAGATGCCTGTGCATGGCATCTAGGGTCAGGCAGCATCCTTTACAAACGGTGGGCGATAGGAAGGGATGTGATTCTGTGTTGTCCTCTATTGCTCTTTGTACTGCTCGATAGTGATCGGAATATGGAAAATAATCCTCAGCAAAGTCTTCAGCATAAGAGCCATCGCTCCAAATACAAAGACCAAGACTTAAATTTCCAGACTCGTGTGATCATGTGATTCCATGTGATGATTAAAGACTGAATCAGAATCTTTCATGTGAGGGCCTCGGATTCTGAATTTAAAAACTTTCCCATGGGCTTCCCTGGTGGCGCAGTGGTTGAGAGTCTGCCTGCCAATGCAGGGGACACGCGGGTTCGAGCCCTGGTCTGGGAAGATCCCACATGCCGCCGAGCAACTAGGCCCATGAGCCACAATTACTGAGCCTGCGCGTCTGGAGCCTGTTTTTCGCAATAAGAGAGGCCGCGATGGTGAGAGGCCCGCGCACCGCGATGAAGAGTGGCCCCTGTTTGCCACAATTGGAGAAAGCCCTCGCACAGAAACGAAGATCCAACACAACCATAAATAAGTAAATAAATAAATTAAATTAAAAAAAAAAAAAAAACTTTCCCAGGAGATTTTCATGATCAGACAAGTCTAGGAAAATCTTGCTTAAGTGAATAGTGTAACTAGTGAACTGTTTTAGAACCTTAGAAGTTGTTGCTTCCAGAGGAATCCTGCAGTGGGTATGGAGGCTATTGAAACATCTTCATCTTCTGTCTCAGCTTTCTCAAGATCCTTTCTTCCTGGGACCCCCTGGACTAAAGATTTGGGCTCTAGCCATGCCTCCTGTGGACTCTGCCACACCCCAAAGAAGTGGAGAAGCTGGAAGAACTCAAAACATCATTTGCTGTGATCTCTTCCTTGCTGAAGAAACGGCATCAGAAAAGGGTGTCCTCTGGGTGTCATTTCTTTGACACAGTCACGGGCAAATGTGCCCACTCGAGACCTCTGCCCTGATAAGTTTGCTGATTCCTCTTCAGCTTACTGGACCTGATGGAAACCTATCCATCCGCAAGTCCTCTTTCCTGGGCAGAGAGAGACAGAGGTCTGAGAAATCAGGCTGGCAGCACTTTTTGTGACTCCACATGTAGGATGAACAGATGATGTGGGACACTCAGAAAGGAAGACTGCAGCTCAGTTGTGGATAAGGCATTTTAAAGCCATTTGTACAAGGGTCCCTGGAATTTGTAGAGTTGAATCCAGTATCGGTAAAAAGAAAAAACAAAAAAGCTGGCAACAGGATGGCAAGTGGAGGTGATGGGACCTCTTATTATTTCCTAGCATCACTGCAGTGGACCACGACAGGAGGAAACGTAGTGTGATCCATTAAGAGGTGAAATTTCTTCACACGCTGCGAATGCTGCCAAGACTTATTTGGTTTCACTCTCTCAGGGGTCAGAACTCCGCCAACAGCCAGGCGTCACTTTCTGGTCATCTGTGTTTTTATTGGAATGTATGCGTTGAGTTGGTCTTAGTTCAGTGAAAGTGAGGTTGGTCTGCCTGTCCATCAGTCCCTGGAGGCACCCGGCCCGAGGACGTGCTCCAGAGACCTAGGGCTGAGGGAAGGAGTGAGTTCCTGTAAAGGGGTCCCGCCTGAAGACACACATGGCCTCAGCCCACCCACCAAACTTGGCCACTGCTGACTCATCTGTGGAATGGGGACCTCCCCAAAGATAAGGGCATGGAGGAGACCCTTCACACCTGATTTCTCCCTGTCCATCCTCTGTCTTTGGAGGTGAGTCACTAAGTGCAGCCCACACTCAAGAAGGGCAGTTAGGGTGGGGGCTAAGCCCCGCTCATGGAGGGGGGTATTTACAGATATAATATTGGGAACCAACTTTGGTTTTGTTGATTTTCTCTGTGATATACAAATCCTGTTTAAATTAACCTTTTTTTTTTTTTTTTTTTTTTTGGTGGTCAAGGATTCTTTCTACTCAGAGAAAAGAAAAATCACCAATTAAGAACATTCTTTTAAAATTTTCCTGAACTCTGAGGCACTTGATACAACGTACCCGTTCCTCTTTCCGGAAACTTTATCTTCCCTTGTGTTGTTGACCCTGGCAGCGCTTCTCTGCGGAGATCTTCACCCTTAACCTCTGTGACCCCGTCTCCAGCATGCAGCCCCCGGCCCCGATGTGGTTTCCTTCCTAAGGGGTAGAGACGTGCCCTGAACTCCATCCTGGCCACTCCACCTCAGATGCTCCTGTTTCGTCAAGAAGCCCACACGCTTAATACCCAGCTTACGATCTTTTCCCCAAATAAATCCCCATCCTGAACTTCCCTGGCTTTATATATGGAGTGATTATGCAAACTTAAGACATTTTTCTTTTCTTTTTTCTCTTTTTTTTGCCTCCTATGTTAATCCATCACCAAGCTGTATGGATTTATGTGTTTTGTTTTGTTTTGAATTTCTAATACCTCACTATGAAGTAATGGATAGGACATGGTCTTTGGAGTCAGACCCAAGCACAAATCCTGGTGTGTTACCTGTGCTTTTCCTGGCAAATTACTTGAACTTTATACGCGTCTGCGTCCTTGTCTCTGTGTGGGAGTCAAGCACACGCTTGTGGAGTTTCTGTGAGGAGGCGATAAATGCCACGTGTGAAGGGTGTGCTGCCGTGGCCCCCAGCCCCTGTGCGCACCGGCCCCCCCTTGCGCCTCACATCTCAGCACCTGCTTCTTGGTCCACACCCTGTAAAGGTGACGGGGACAAGGGCATCTTACGTAGGAAATACCGCTCCCGTCAGGCAGTGCCCTCGCTCCACGGCCTCGGAGAGCCCAGAACCCCCAGGGGTCTCCAGAGCCCACCCCATCTGCCTCCATGAACGCTTCCAGTCATATCCCATGTTTATCCATAACAGTCTGGATCAGAAGTTCTCTGTCTTCAATCACTTCCTGCCTGTCCCGTGCACTCAGCCCTTTATTACCCAGAGCTGCCTCTGGAAGGCCTTCTCACCTTCCATCCATGCACACGGCCAAACCCCACACCCCTAAAACCCACCCCAAATCTTTCCTCTGCCAGAGGCCTCATGGCCCCTACTGCCAACCACCGCTGCTGCTGCCCCTGCGGTCTCACCACCTCTCCATGAGCTCCCAGGGGCCCTGCAGGGCAGGAAGCATGAATGAAAGACTGTAAATGTAAAGGGAGATGGAGGTGGAGCTGGGCTGCTGCTTTCTGTCAGGATTCTGGCTCTGTGGGAGCATCAAACTCTCCTCTAAAAGCACCTTTCTCTTTCCTAACCCTCGAAGTTGGGTTCTGAGAGAAAAAAAAAATCACCCCCTTGCACCATACAAAACACTGGGGTCCCCTCAGGCACCTGAACAGGAGCTCCAGAGTGAGCTTCCTTCTGACAGAACTACAGGAAAATGTCCATTCCGGGGGGGAACCTGGGCTCTGGCTGCTTTACAAACCTCACAGGACAAGGTGGGAGACTTACTGGACGTGGGCAGGACAGGCCAGGACTCAGGGCCCCGGGCACTGCTGAGGAGAGCCCTTGGCCCAGGCCGGATGTCAGTGAAGATTTTAACTCCCATGGGCAACTGTGCCTTTCCAGGGACCTGGATGGAAGGGTGGTCTGAATACAGGATTCTCAGATGCTCCAGGATGGGGAGCATGGCTCTAGGCTCGCAGCCCAGCTCCGAGCCCACCTCGGTCCTCACAGCCCCTGGGGCCTTGCTCATGCCCGGGGCCACCTAGCCCAGGGTCTGTGCTCGGTCCATCCATCCCTTCCTGCATCCACTGCCGGGGATTCACACTGGGCGTGAGCTGGACTGGGGACACAGAGCTAGGAGAACGCCTGGAGGGAAAGGGACATGGGGCCATTTGGGAGAGGAACTCTGGGCTCTGGGCTCTGCAGGATATTCTAGAAGGACGTGCACAGGCTCCCAGTGGGCCCACCCCCTTGGCCCCATGGCCTCCTCATTCTGCTAAGAGTAGGTGGCCATAGGAGGCCCTCGTGGAGCCCCGCCAAGTACAGGGCCTGGAGGACTTATCCTCCTGCTGCTAAAGCCAGCCAGCCCGATCTGGAGACAACACAGGGAGAAACACCAGGCAAACGGGAGGACCCCAGGACCCCCCACCATGTGGGAGAGGAAAGAGCCCCTTTCTACTGAGAAATGGCCCTGCTTCTCCCCACAAAGACACACTGGCCAGTTTCTCAGCCAAAGACAAAGAACTACAGTGCAGCGTCCATGCCCAGGACCTGTGCTGCGGAGGCATGTGCCTAGTGAGGCATGCTGACCGGGGTCGCACGGGCAGCTGCTGCTCTAGCCCTTCCCTGTGGCCGTGGTGTCCTGCCTGCCCACTCCCGCCGCCCTGGCTGGTGCTTCCAGGGGCTCCTACAGCTTAGACTGGGCCGCATGCCACATCCTGGACTCTCTGACACCGGGCCAGGGGGCTGGAGTCGCCAGGAGCCACCAAGGGTGTAGCTGAGTGTCCCTCCAGGGCAGGTGTGGACGCCCATTGCTCTGCCCTGGGCACACTCGGGAGGCCAGGGAGGTGGTGGCAATGCAGCCAGTGGCGAGAGACCTACTTTCTTGTCTTGTGTTTGGGTTGTGATGCTTGAGCTGCCTCTGAGCCATGTCTGTCTGGGTCTGTGTGGTTCAAAAAGAGCAATCTCGCTGCTGTGACAAGGAGAAACGAGTGGCTAAGAGCCTGGATGGAGTCAGGGTCCAGGGCCAAATCCTAGCCCTGGGACCTAGGAAAGTTCCTGGGAAACCCTCAGAGCCCCCTAAATGCGGATGCTCAGAATAGCACCTGGGGCATGAGGCAGGCTCGCAGGCTCCATACGCTGATGTTCAGAGAGCCCAAGATCCTGGACCGGGATGTGGGAAGGGTTTTGTCACTGGTGGGGTCACAGGTGGGGTCACTGGGTGACAAAGCCCTCTGGGAGCTGAGGCTCCTCATCTGGCCCCAGAGAATATTCATGGTTCCTACCTCCCAAGGTCACGAGGAGGATTGAAGTCCACACACGTGATACACAGGGTTATTCTACGTGCTTTTGACCAGCTCGTAGGAGAAAAAGTCAACCCACGCAGTCTGTCCAGGACACGGAAATACACGCTCAGCTCCTGGGCAGGAGCTGCACCAAGTCCGTCTGTGTCTTGGCCGAGACCTGTTTTGCCTGTGCCCATGAGCAACCCTGACTTTTGTCAGGTGAATGAAACGGCTGCATGGACGGCTTTTTACAGCAGAGTTCTAATATCAAAGACGACTTGATCCCACGATTTTTCTCATCGCTGTGTCAACCACTCCCTTGCCCACCTCCATTTTCATCCTCTTCTTGAATGTCACCTCCACCTGGATTTTCCCTGGAGCATCTTCCTTGGGACCCCCAGCCATCATAAAGCCCCCAGAGTCACGTATCCTTTTTCTCTCCCGATGGGCATTAGCCATGTAGCGTCACACCGACTGAGGATTGTCTGGGCTGGAACAGGGGGCTCAGGAACAAGCCAAGCTACCCAGTTTGAACCCACAGCCTTGCTTCTTAAGAACACTTACTCCTTGATCTGACTAATTACAGAACAATACAGGGAAAAGTATGGAGCATATAGGTGACCTCTGAGCAAACAGGTGACTCTGTGTAGGGTTCGGGGGCATTTGGATCCCTGAAACTGACATGAACCTCAACCTTTGACAGCCTTTTTCTGTGAAAATTTTGGCAACACTGGTCAGAATCCCAGAACGTCCCCAGCCCTCCCTGATGTGAGCGCATAAACTGACAGCAGCGGACACGGACTGCTCTGGAAATGGGTTTGTTCTGAGCTTCCCGATTTCTTGGCCGAATGTGCTTTGTTCCAATTTAGCTAAGTAGGGAAAAATTGCTTCCCTGGCTGGAATTCTGAAAGGTGATTCATTTTGGTGGAAGTGCTTATAATTAAAAACAGTCACAACCAAAACGAGGAGTTAGAACATATGAGTCCCGGACCGTCGCCGAGCCCAGGAGGCCCCACTGTAATGACAACAGATGCGAGAGCAAATTAAATTTACAGCTCGCCTGTGCCCCTTTCCAGGGGCGAGCTCTCAAAATTGGTCGGTTTATGCAAGTGATTAAAAAGTGTGGAATGCCTTTCTTGGAAATGATTATGCATATTTAAGAGTCATTAGGATGTCAGAAATACATAGGTGTGAATGTCAGGATGAAGGGATGCTTGCTTCGGGTGAGTGTGCTGCAAACACAATCCCCTGATGTAGAAGGAACAGGGACGCGGAGAGGGTAAGGGATGTGCAGGTGGTGCCGTGTCAAGGTTAACTCAGTGCGGGGACGTCAGAGCAGCACCACGGTGGCACTGAGTGATTAAGGGAGCTCATTTCTGTGCTTCACAGCCCACACTGTCCTCCAGCCGAGGTGGGGAGACATCATGGGTGGTGTAGCACTGTCTGGGCCAAGACAACAGAAAGAGGGGATTCCTGTACCCTGGAGTAGGGTCAAAGGTTTCCATCCCTTTCTCCAAGCTCAGGGCACAGCAGCTCAATGGCCCCATGGGGGCTCCATGCCAGCACCTTGTGGTATCAACACAATCACTCTGAGGCTGCAGATGTGAACTCTCAACATTTCCTATGCGTTCAAAAATAACCCTCTTTTGAAATACTTTCATTGGTTTAGCGCGATGGGAGGTGGGGCCTGGGAAGTTCCCACTCTGGTGAGTTCCAGGGTAGAAATATTTCCCAAGAGGATGTCCGAGCAGTGAGATTTGGGGCCAGGAAAGTGAAGGTCAAAGGCAGAAGCACACCCTTCTCTTGGCTGTGAGCTGTGGTGGGCCGGGTGGCTGCACCGGGCCGTCTGGGGACAGCTCCCTGCTGGGACAGTCTACGTCAGCTCCTTCTCTCCCTCACACCCTTGCTCTCCATCTCAAGATGCTTCAACCCGACTCTCAACATGGAATTTACGGAGGATACAGTCCTGAGGGTCTCCTGTTGCCAGTGAACTGGTTCTGGAATAAAGACAAGACAGCTTTGGAGTTGGGTGCTGGACCATCGTGGAGGAAGAGGGGACTGGCCTGAAGGCTTGGCCTGGGGTCCAGCGGCAGCTCTGCTGGGTGGTCTGATGGGATGGGGAGGTGTTGCTCTTTCTCTCACCCCTGACGGCAGACGCTCTCATCCTGCTCCTTGTGGCTGCAAGGTTCCATGGTGGGGACAGGTGGCCAGATGGCTGTGCTCACCTCTGGCCTTTGCAGACGCAATGCCCCACCTCACGCTTTGGAGGCTCCAAGGGGCAGGTGCACTGGGATCCTAGCTGCTGCATCGCCTGGGCGCTTGAACTTCCCAAAGGGATTGGAGCTGCCAGGTCTTCACTAAGCAGAGCTGAGATGAGGCTTGAGCTCTGCCAGACAGAAGGCGGTCTCAGGCACTCGTTGGCACTGCAGTTGCAGGAAGGGTGAGCATCAGTACTGATGATGCCAGCGACCGAGGGACCCAGCCCCACCAGCTCTGTGTCCATACTGACCTGCATCCTGGACCAGCATGTTCCCTCGTCCTGGGTTTCAATCCTCAGTCTCCGTGGAGGGAGGTGGGGCAAGGATGTGGGGCACGGCTCTCATCCCCAGGTTCCTGTTGTCTTCCGTCTCTGAGCTCTCACTGCACTTCCTGGCTAAGCCTGCAGGGTGGCAGCTTGTTCTGCAGGGACTCTTCAGGACACATTCACAAGTCAGCCCCATGCTCTAGTGACACAGCAAACACACGGAAGCACTGCTTCCTGCCTCCTTGTGGAAGCCAGCACCGGGTGCAAGAGGATTGGAGAAGCCAGGTTTAGGCATTTAGGGATCTCAGGAAGGGCTGGAGCAGCTGTAACAAAGCACCAGAGAAAGATCAGCTTAAACAACACAACTCTATTGTCTCACAGTTCTGGAGGCTGAAAGTCCATAACCAAGGTGTCCGCAGGGCTGGTTCCTTCTGAGGCTGTGCAGGAGAATCTGCTCCAGGCTTCTCCCCTAGATTCTAGTGGTTTATTGGCAACCTTTGGAGTTTCTTGGCTTGTAGAAACATCATGCTGACCTCTGCCTTCGTGTTCACATGGTGCTCTCCTTGTGTGCACGTCTCCATGTCCAAAATTCCCCTTTTCATAAGGACATCAGTTATATTGGATTAGGACCCCACCGTACTCTACTGCGACCTCATCTAAATTTAACTAACCACTTCTACAAGGACCCTATTCCCATGTGAGGCTCTGGGCCTGAAGACCTCAGTGAATTTTGTAGGGATACGACTCAACCCATAACAGGCCAAGGGCAGCTTTTAGGGCTGGGAGTTTCCTACTCTCAAGTGCACCGGTTGGACTGGCCTCGGTAGAGAGAGAAATGACATCACTTTTAATTCCCATAAGAGTAGAAGTGAGGTCCAAGGTAGATGAGCTTCCTGGAAGTGAAATAACTTCAGTTTTTAAGGAGCTGATTGGAGGATTCTGGGACCTTACACTGTTCTCTAAATAGAGTAGCAAATTACTCTGGAAATAGTTAAGTATGTCAGCAACTTCCTCATTCAGATTAAAGAGAAGACCAGCCTTGAGAATTGGAGTTCCCTTGCAGAATTCCTTGAGAAATGCAGTTTTATCTTTTCAGCCTGTACACAGCCCAGCCCCACAGGACAGAGGCCTGGGTGTGCAGAAGGTGTTGGAGAAAACAGGAAGGAACGAGGGCTTGTAACGCTTCTGTCAAAGGCGAATGTTGAGAACTGATTGAGATTTTCAGTCACTTTGGGTAATATTTTAATTTTTAATAATTTGATAACTGCTTTCCTCATAGAAAGTGGAAAATGTCAAAATACTGGACTCTCGGACTTCACTTTTCATGAGCTTTAGTTGTATTTTTTCAGTAAGTCATACAGATGCTAGGATGGAAGGAAAGTTGTGAGTCCTTGCAGGGAGTGGGACAGAGGGTTATTGCATAAGGAAGTTCGCTGGCCATGAACTGGAGCTCAAGATTCTCCTGGAAGCGTCCTGCACCTTTGCTGTGAAACAGCCATTGGTTCCTTGTCTCCTTTCTCTCCTCTGTCCCACACCAGGTAGTCAGAGAGCCTCACTCATTTTAGTTAACATTGCACATTGAAACTGTAACTTACCTGGTTTTCTTTCTTTAAATCTCTACAGAAGATATTGTATATATGCTTCTAAATCAGATTCTATAGACATGCATGAGCACCCACTATGCAGTAGGCGGCCTTCTGGAGCATGAGGATGTGGGCATGAATGTGATGGATTTAGATTTACTGGGGAGAGTGCAGCAGTGTGGTTTGTATGCAGGTCAGTAGGACATAGGGGAGAAGAGAATAATGCCCGTGGGTGAGGAGGGAGCTTGGCAGAGTCAGGAAGAGTGGATGATGGCTGAGTTGGGTTTTGGAAGTGAGTAAAAGGAGGGAGAGCATCCTGGGGGCTCACCAGGGTGGCCTGGACCAGAGAAGAGGGTGTGAGTGCTCTGACATTTATCCAGTGAGTGCATGTTAACTCAACCCCCATGAATGTTCCTGGTTGAGCAAGATATTAACAGATCAGGCTCCAACACACCCATCTGGGGTGAGAAGCAGGGCATGAAGAATCATCCTGTTTAGCTTTGATCACGTACCCTTGATAGAGGCGTATGTCAACTAATCACCTTTCTGTTTCTCTTTAGAAATGCTGCTCCATCTTACAAGCTCTGAACACTGTTATTAATTTCCATTCAAGCCACACATGGAACATTTTATCCAAGCATCATGAGACACTAGACAGCCACTGAGCTTCCCCACCTGTGGGATGGGGTCTGTACCTTCTGCTGGTGGCAAAGGTGACAATGCCCATGCCTTTTTCTAAGAGCTCCCTCAGCTGGGTGGCTTGGGAGAAGAGGTGAACCCACACTCCCTTTGGGCACTTTGTGGCAATTACCTGATGGAAGTTTGAGTTCATCTTCTAGAAAGAGAGTGGGGGGTCCAGGGCTTCAAGCAGCTTCCTCTCCCCTGTGCAGAAGCCCCCCTCATGAGGGTGACTTTTCAGGCATCTTGCAGAGAAGATTAACTGCCAATGTAATAGAGACACTGCATTTAATCATTTTCCTAATTAATGCATTTATTGCAGCTCCTTGCTGCTTTTGGGACTGAACATAATGAGCAGGAAGGAAGTGAGTGTCACAGGGATCCCCGGCATTTTCACCTAAAGGTTAATTAACCTGGATATTACCTGGGGGATGACACCCGGCCTGCGCTGGCGAGGGCCATCGCAAAGATGGTGCTAAGCACATGCCAAGCCTGCATGTAGAGCAAGGTCACAGGAAGTGAGAGCTTTGGATGTTGGGCTGTTGCCTTTGAAAGAATGTTAATGTGGATATTGATTTAATTCAATGCTGAGCACATTATACTTGGAAGCTTCTAGTAAATGGGACATGAAAAAAAATAGAGTTGCTGAGCAGAACTATAAATTGAAAAGGTGCTTCTATGCTGGAGCTTGAATGAAAATAGACTTCGTGTTAGTTTACATATTGATCTGGATTCATATGCGTCGTCAGCAGCTGCCCTGGGGCAAGTAGCTCTTCAAATAAAGACACTGACAGACCTTGATGGTGAGCCCTTCCCACAAGCTGGTGGAGCTTCCTACGGTGCATTTGCACGTGGTGTTGCTGATGGTCTAGGTTCAGCTTTCAGGGGGTGCAACACCCCAGCCCCATAAAAGCCCCTCACGCTGTTTACCTACAGCAGTGCTGAAGTTCCTGTGGTCCACCTGAGAAGCTCAAGAAGAGAAGGAGTCTTGAGTCTCTGGGAAGGGGCTCCCACTGGACTAAAAATGAGTTTATTGTGGTGCATAATAGGATTAGGAAGAGCAGAAATAGGAACATCTCCCCCACCAGCCAACAAAATTAGAAAACAGGATGGGGCACATGCACAGCCAAAGTCTTTAAAATAAGCAACTGCGCTTATAAAAATGTTATCGTAGAAAAATAATCACAGATATGCATGAGTATTTGGCCATAAAGATACTCATTATATGAATTTTAGTAAAAAATTGGGGACAGCTATAGTTTTAGGATTTTCGTAAGAAAAACCACCAAATGTACAGGTTTTCCACACCAAGCAATTCTCCAATTCTCTGTGGATAGCAACCTACAATTCAGTTTGATTCTGACACTAACTACTGAGAGCTAGCACAGGTGAAGGGCCAGACCCACAAGGCTACGCCCACTTCACGTACAAATTGCAGGTCCCTGTTTGTCACCTGTATTCTGACCAACTGGCTGTAAATCGGGGTTCCCCAACCCCTTCCTCAGGTTTGGTAATTTGCTATAAAGGCTCACAGAACTCAGGGAAAGACTTTACTTACATTTATCAGTTTATTATAGAGGGTAGAACTGAAGATACAATGAACTGCCAGGTGAGGAGGTACGCTGGGCGAGGTCCAAGTGTCTGAGCACAGGAGCTTCTGTCTCTGTAGAGTTGGGGTGCATCACCCTCGCTGCATGTGGATGCATTCACCAGACCACAAGCTCTCTGTCCCTCATCAGAAGTGATTTTTTTAATGGAGGTTTCATCAGGTAGGCACTATTGATTACTAACTCAATCTCCAACCCCTCTGTCCTTCCTGGAGGGTGAGGAGGTGGGCGGTCAGGCTTCTAATCAAAGCTTGGTCTTTCTGGTGACCAGCCCACATCCTGGAGCTATACAGGGGCTCACCCAGAGTCACTGCATTAGAACAAAAAATGTTCCTACCACTCATGAAATGACAAGGGTTTTAGGAACTCTGTGCCAGGAATTGGAGGTAAAGACCAAACACATATCTCCTGTTGTGTCACAGTATCACAACAGCCTAGTGCATGTTATCTGTGTCACACTGGGCCAGTGGCCACCCTGTATCTCAGTTTCCCCACCTGCAACTGGATAGTGCTGTTTTGAGCTTTAAGTGAAATGATGCATGTGAAGTGCTGAGAACAATGCCTGCCCTGCAGGAAGTCTATTATTATTGCTGTTGATATGATTGGTTAGACAGAGGATGACACAGTGACCGAGGACTGAGTTGTTAAAGTGATGCTGATCCTTTGCTGAATAAAAAAAGGCTCACATTTTTAAGTGAAAAGAGTAATTTGATAAATTTGATAAGAAGGTAAATTTGATAATAAAGTAATACATGATTCTATTTTCAGACAAAGACATGTTTGTGCATATATACATACTATAAAATATAGTTATATATATTTATTTATACATATATATAAAGAGAACCACTGCTAACATTTTATTGTTTCAACTTCATATATATATTGCATACTTTATATAACATATATATTATATATATAAAGACTAAATCAAAACACTGTTAGCAGTGGTTCTTTTTAGATACGGGAAGTAAAAGTGATTTTAAATTTAGTCTGCGTGTTTGCCACAGTTTCCAAATTTTCTATGGTGAAAATACATATTAATTTTCAATTAGAAAAAGTTCTTAATGTAATATCTGTTTAATTTAACTCAACATCAGATTCTGGAGCTTAGGATTGAAACTAAAATCCATTTATTGTGGGAGAATACTGCTCACATATTTATACATAAACATATAGCCTAAGTTCTGTCTTCATTTGTGTCTAGTGATGTCACCAGGTTGAAGACAGGAGAGTGAGAGGTTGGCCTCTCGGAGAACTGGGGCAGGAGCTGGTCTGCATGCTCCTAACCTGCTCAATACTGAACACGTGTGTCCACGTCCCACCGTGGGGACTGCTGGCTCTCACCACTGAGTGGAAGTCCTACAGTCCCAGGGGGCAGTGTGGTGCTTCTGGGGGTCAAAGAGATGCGGTCTGGGTGAGAAGGAGCGTGATGCTGCCTGGTCCATGTGACGGGTATTTTTGGTCCTTTGACAGTAGCTTCTTAGTGGTTGAGAGAAGTCAAACGACATAGAAAGGCATGAATGAAGGAAAGTAAGACACTTAGCATCGCTTTTCAAGTTATTCATAAAGCACTGATTCATAAAGCGCTAATAAAGTACCCTGTTCATATTTTTTTCTTAAAATTCAGTTTGCAGTGTTCAAGGTGCTCAAGGCTATTTCTTTATTTAAAAACAAAAACAACATCTGAATGAGATCTAAAGTTTAGAAATACCAACGTTTGTTTCTCTAAGCTGATCACAGAGGACAGACTTGATTTAGCGGGATGGATGGTGGGGAGGGGCAACGAGTAGAACCAGATACAGGAAGTAGGAGTGTAAATAGAAATTTAGCAAAATTAGCCTCCCTGTTGGTTTAATCCTCATTACATACAGTTCCTAAATGAAGATAATAAAGTAAGAATAGATTTTCTCTCCTCTTCACTTATGCTAAATAATCACATCCTTAATTTAGGGTCACGTGAACAAGACGTAAAGTGAATCAGTGAGAAAAAAATCAGTGAGTGTGTAAGCATCATTTTATAAAACCTTCTCTGCAAAAAACCCATCACCTTTGAGATCTTCCAAAGGATCTCATTTCTTAAAGGAAAGAATTGACAGGTGTAGAACCCCAAAGCACTCATCCTTGGGACATTGCTCTGGCCAAAGCAGGTTCTTGGTACAGAAATAGCTAATGCATCATGCTTTTATTTTTCTAGCCTCTCAAAATTAGGAGAGGTTGTCCATTAGTTTAAATATTTAAATTTATTTACTTCTCGCACATATTTCTTATGACTATACCCTTTATCCAAGTAACAAGTGTTTCACAATTCTCTTTGGGCTCAGTCTGGCTTAAGAGTGATGGTAGCCATAGGCCTCTCCTCAGCTCTCATTGGCTGCCACCTCTGTGTGGCCTTTGAAAAGCCAATCTCCTGTCTCATCCTTGGTTTCTGTACCATGAGCTCTTTGGGTTTTCCTTCCCCATCTCTATTGGTCCTTCTCAGGCTTGCTCCCTTCCTCTGTTCCCTATGATGGGGTCTTCTCCAGGACTCTATGCCTGAGCCTCTGGTCACCTCTCTGACATCTCACTTCATCCAGTGCAGTCAGCTCCCTCCTGTGTGGATGGATCTCAGTTCTTGATTTCTGGCCCCAGTCTTTCTCCCCAAATCCAGGCCTGCACTCATGTTATCTAGTGAATACCTCCACCTGGTTCCCACTAGTATCTTCAACCTCACCAACCAAAATGGAACCTATCCATTCTTCTCATCTCTGCTCTTCCTTATTTCTTACCTGTTTATGTCCATGCAAACATCCTCTGATCCTCCAGAGTGTTACTAGTTACATTAGTAACTATGATGCTTTTACTGAATGCCTACTACGATGCAGGCCTTGGGCTAAGTCCTTGGGTTATCTGCTTCTCAAGCTTGTGCTAACTAAAATGTTATACAGCTTCTTATTTATGTTTGAGTAGGAAAGAATTCTTTCTATCAAATTTCTTTAAATCACTTTGTGATTTAAAGTCTTTGCTTTTGGGCTTCCCTAGTGGCGCAGTGGTTGAGAATCTGCCTGCCAATGCAGGGGACACGGGTTTGAGCCCTGGTCTGGGAAGATCCCACATGCCGCGGAGCGACTAGGCCTGTGAGCCACAATTACTGAGCCTGCGCATCTGGAGCCTGTGCTCCGCAACAGGAGAGGCCGCGATAGTGAGAGGCCCGCGCCCCGCGATGAAGAGTGGCCCCCACTTGCCACAACTAGAGAAAGCCCTCACACAGAAACGGAGACCCAACACAGCCATAAATAAATAAATAAATAAATAAATAAATAAATAAGACTTTCTCTCTATTTCACTGTCTTTAAAAAAAAAAAAAGTCTCCGCTTTTCACTATTGATGATTAAATTCTAAATACTTGGCTTCAGGTGTTAGTTACTTTGGCCCTTTCTCTCCCATCTCACCTTTCTGCTTAATCCATGCTCTGGTCAAAGTAAACAGTCTGTTACTCTGCACATGCCATGTGGGATCCCATCTCTGAGATCTGACTCACTTTTTTCTTTTTTGCCTTTCCATCTGCATGTCTAAATACTTCTTGTTAATCAACGTACCTAAAAAGGCATTTCCAGAAACTGCTGTCTGATCTTTGCAAATGAGTCTCATGTCATCTGTATGCCATGTTCTTGGAAGCATCAAGACCTCTCTTGTGTCACTTGCCAACATCTCCTTGGCATCAAGGAGATTCTCTTGTCTACTTAGACCTAAGTTACTCAAGAGTAGAGTCTGTGCCTAATTCATGTTTGCATTATTGAGGGAGAGCTGTCCTCACTCAAGGATTTCTTCAATGAGTAGCACGGAGAAATGATTAGTTTAATACTGTACTTAGGTCATCAGGCTTACCAGTTAAGTGTCTCAAGCCTCCCAAGATCAGACACTGAATTATACAGAAATATAAAAGTACAATGAACAGTTTAAATATACATATTCTATTTGGGGAAGGTACTTTTGGTTAAGATGTGAGGTGTATGTTTGGGCTGTGAACTAACAAGGTCCACTGATGTGTTTTAATCATGCCTTTCTGTGTTTAAAATAAGAGAACAATTGGAAAACAATTGGGACTAGTGTTTTCTCTCTGAGAACCAGCCCTTCACCGCCTGTGTTAGGATTCTGAAGCTGGTCTCCATCTCTAACTTTCACATGTCTGACAATGCTCAGTGTTGATCACAACCAAGACCTGGGACTGTCCCTTGGCTGGTACCTGATTCAACAAAGAAAATATGAAACTGCTGTTCTCACTCTTGTCTGTTACTTAATAGTCCCTTTAATGATAAGAAGTGGGGGACTTGATGGGACTAAATTAGCATTTAAAAGAAGAAAATTTTGACATTGTGATTTAATGAGCTTAGTGAAGCTATTGCTCTGAGCATTGTTGCAAAAATGATGTGAAATGGAGTAGAAGTTTGCAGCAAATCTGAATATATTAAATTCATTAAATGCTTGTTTAGCCACATACATAGAGCTATATGTTTAGCCATAAGGACAAAACTATTGATGTCACAGATGACAAGGTTAAGACCACAGCTGTGGAGTTCAGTGCATGAGACTGCCGTAGCTTCCTTATTTTGCTGTGTCTCAATTCTCTCATCTGCAAAAAGGAACATTAGCATCAACCTTGGCAGGTTGTCGTGATAATTCAACAAAATAGTAAATGGCCAGTATGTAGCTCTGTGCCTGGCACATGGTGGGCACTGAAGGAATAAATAAAGGAATAATGAAAAGAAAATAATATAATGGTTGGGAGGGTCATAGGTAATATCATGTGAGTATCAGGCTAAGGGGTTACACATTATCTGACAGACAATGAACAGTCATTTGTGGTTGTTCAGCAGGGGGTGACTTGTTCAAAACATGATTCTATGATGACTAATTTTGTACTAGTATAAAAAAGTGAACTGGAGGGGAAAGAGGATCAAGACTGGACATAATTGCAAAAGTCCATGCATGAGTAATGAATGTGGCAGTGCAAAATCAAAACAAAATGCAGATAGAAGAGAATTTAACAGAAGAGATCCCAAAATTGCTTGGTGAAAATATGAGAGAGAATCACTAAGGAAACACTTTCGATTAGGAGACCAAAAAAGAGTGAAAAATGGAAGTATTTGGAGGTAGAGTTAACTGGGGAAATGCTAAATTCAACTTTCAGAGTGTATTGAGTTAGACATGATTATGCAACATCATTGGAAGTGAACAGTAGAAAGTTTGGAGGGGGGGACTAATGATTAGGAGAGATTCCAAGGAAGGATAGTCAGATTTAAATTTCAACTCAACAGTTGGAGCCACATGAAAAAATGGGAACTCTAAGAGGGAAGAAGACAGAGCAGAGCAGAGGCTAAAATGACAACAGTGAAGCTGAGGGGAACCCAGAGAGAGAGAATGGCTAGAAAGGAGGTGGTGCCCAGTACTGTCCAGGCTATGAAAAGAAGCTCGAAGTGAAAACTAAGGACAGGTCACTGGGTTGGTCAAAGAAAAGATTGGGAGCTGCAGTGACCCTCCCAGTGCTGTCCTGCTGGACAAGAAGATACAAATTCAGATGGTGCTACATTGGGGAGAGAGGCTGAGAGGCCAGGAGCTGTCCCAGGTGCTGACCTGGTCTCCAACTGCTGAAGTTTATGGGCATTGGTGCTCCTTTTGTTGTAGTTGTGGTGGTTGGTTCTTTCCTACGGGTGAGCTCTGTGACTTTGAAGGGGATACCAAGTGATAAACTTTTTTTTTTTAAAGCACCTATGGGAATATTCCCAGTGCTCTGCTGAATTTCTGAAGTAGGAAAATAGGTTGGGCTCCATTACCCTTTTAGAATACTGAGCTTGGAGCTAGTTTTCCCACCTGTGATACACTTGGATGAACCTTTATAATTGGACTTTAAAAAAGAACACACTATGAGGTGTGGGGTTTTTTATTTTTTTTTAGAACAGTAAGCCCACAAGAGCAAATTCTTTTTAGAATTTAGTTTCAGTCAAGAGATTAATGACTGTGCTATATTGGGACTTGGTTCCTCTTTTGCTCTGAATGGTGATTCTATCTCTCCCCAGAGATGGTTCTCTCCCCTCCCAGATCCAGGAAACTCCCCAGGCCTTCACAGCAGCTGGGGCTCTGTTGGTTTCTGCAGGCTTCTCCCATTCTGTAGTTGTTCTGATGTATGAAGTGCTTCTGTCTTTGAAGACTGGTTAATAATCTGGATTCATAAAAGTACTGGCAGTGGGGAGTGGGCTATAATTCGTTGATAACTTATTCTCTTGATACTTTATAGTAATACTCTCATACTCCTCCTATGTATGAAGAAGCTAAAAAGACGTAAACACCAGAATGAATAGCGATAGTCATGATTATCTTCCCTCCAACAGAAGTGGGATCAAGTACAACTTAGTGGTTGAGGGCTTATGATGCACTTTCATTCCCCAGAAGGCTGAGTGGATTTGGATGCGATCAGGAGGGCTGGAGCCCAGGGAGTACAAGTGTGGGGAGGTCAGAGAGTGCAGTTTTATTTAAAGTGCTCATTGTATGCAGCACAGTAACAAGCTTCCCAGCTGATCTCCTATGGGAAGTGGTGCATCTGGCTTGCTGAAATTAGTGGAGGGGATTGTTGAAAAAATGAAACCCAAAACAAATATCTTATGTGGTATTGTGGGGTCTTGTTCATACACTAGGTGATCAGGAAAAGTTTTCTACTTGACCAAAGATATCCAGATAAAAGAGAGAAGGATGAACTGGAAATAGCATCCATGTCAGGCTGGGATGATCGTATCACAGAAACCATTCATGCAAAAACAGAGGAGGAGACCAAGGAGTGAGCAAGTGGACTATGACATACACAAGGTATTTCATGTTCTGGGCTCTGCTGACCCTTTCACTTCATCTCCTATTAGTTCCCCAGAGGCATCCTGGGTTTCAAACATCCCAGAATTTGGGGTTCCTTACCATGGGTAGAGTTTGTTCCTACTAGTTAGATGGAAATTTCCTGTCTATTTTATTGCATTGCCATCACAAGGGATAAATAGTTCACTGAGCTGTGCCTACATTTATTACATCATGTACTCTTGCATCCTTCTAATGTGATTATTGTACAAAGACCCAGACAAATTACTGTGCCCTCCAAAATTCCTTCTGTTGTACTTGCCAACCATATGCTGAGAAGCAACACTTTCTATCACAAGTGACATTACCCAGTGTCACATTTTGCCTTATCTCTGAAGACACAATGGTTGAGTAGCTGCTTCATTGTGGGCAAGATAGGAGCCAGGCCACCATGTTCTGTTACCATGCTTAGTACAGGGTGCTTTTGGATGCATGAAGGGCCATACAGATGGCTGGAATTTCAGGACCAGCCAGAGGATGTCCAGGTGGTATGTAATGTCCATTGGTTGCATCTCAGACTTTTGGTACTAAGAACAGAGTGATGCTGAGAGCAGGCAGGAAAAACCATCTGTGTGAATTCTGCTTCCAGCTGCCTGCAAGACAGGGACAACTAGGTATGATGGGGGCATGTGGTCTTTCTCCATGGAGGTCTCTTCCTGTCAAAAGCAGTGGGATGGATATTTTGGTGGTAGGACTGTAAATAAGCAGGTATTTTCATGGTTGGGAGAGGAGTATGCCTTGTGAATCTAGCTGGCTTCCCTCCCTAGGGCTCCTCCCCTTCACTTGTCCCATGGGCTCCATACATGTATGCTTCTTTCTGGTCATGACCCTGGTGAGCAAGTGGAACTGAGTGGTACCAGTTGGGGAGCTCTTTGGGCACACAGACTTCTGTGCAGTTCTCTCCCCACCCCAGACAGATTGGAGAGCACGGTGACCAAAGCCTAGATTTTGGAAGGGTCATTCTCAGTTCTGTCCCTTCCTGGCCATCTCACCATGAGAAAATTACTTAACCTGTCAAGGTTTCTAGTTCCTCACCTGCCATTTGAGAAAAATTCTACCACTATCTTGGTGGTGGTATAGGGATAAATGAGATGGCCCATTTAAAGATGCTTATCCACCATTTATCATTAAAGTAATGCTGTGTACTTTAACTTTCCTCCATCTGTCACTCACTGTCCCATCGTCACCGTCCAATGGATTATTTTTTAACCTATGTAAATAAAGCTCTACTACCTGGTTGTTTAACCTTATTAAACTCTCATCATTCTTGACAGTAGCTACTTCAAGATGCAAGACGCCCCTCCTCCAAATAATTAATCACAAATGTCAATTCAGTGTTACCATTGAAATACAAATACTACTTCTACCAGTTTGCAATTTTAATCTCATCAGTGATTTTTTTCTTTTTAATTAGAGAAGCTCAAAAGGAATAATTTTTCACCACAAAAAAAGAAATGGTAATTATGTGACACGATGGAAGTGTTAGCTAACACTATGGTGGTAATCATTTTGCAATAGGTAAGTGTATCAAATCAGCACATTGTACACCTTATTTTTTTAATTTTTATTCTTATTTTTTAAAATAAATTTATTATTTATTTATTTTTGACTGCATTGGGTCTTCGTTGCTGCACGCAGGCTTTCTCTAGTTGTGGTGAGAGGGTGCTACTCTTCGTTTCGGTGCGCGGGCTTCTCATTGAGATGGCTTCTCTAGTTGCGGAGCACGGGCTCTAGGCATGTGGACTTCAGTAGTTGTGGCATGTGGGCTCTAGAGCACAGGCTTAGTAGTTGTGGCACAGGGGCTTAGTTGCTCCGCGGCATGTGGGATCTTCCCGGACCAGAATTCGAACCCGTGTCCCCTGCATTGGCAGGCGGATTCTTAACCACTGTGCCACCAGGGAAGTCCCTATTGTACACTTTAAATTTACACAATGTTATATGTCACTTATATCTCAGTGAAGCTGGAAAAGATACATTTTCTGTCTGTTGCTTGCAAGCCTTCTTTGAACTAAAATTAAAAAGGTTCCCAACAGACTAGAGAAAGAACTCAGAGAATAGTGGGGTCTTAGAATAGAAAGGAATCCAGGAAGCATTGTCCAGGCAATCCAGGCTCACTGTCCAGGAAAAGACGGACTCCTCAAGGCCATAGGTCTTGATCTTGTCTGGATGTTAGAATCATCTGGGAACCTCTTAGAAATCCCAGTGCCCAGGCTATACCCCAGACCCATTAAATCAGAGCAATAGCATTTAAAGGACTCAGATGGTCCCAGTGGGCAGCTGTCAATTCAGAGGCCTGGTGATTCAGAGATGTCTCCAGCTGATGGTTACTCTATCCTTGATGCAAGATCCCAGTGGTGAGGAACTCAGCATCTTATGAGTTGGTTGATTGCTTGGTTAGTGTCTTAGAAAGCTCGGCCTGCTATAACAAAACATCATAAACTGGGTGACTTATAAACAATAGATATTCATTTATCACATTTCTGGAGGCAGAAAGTCAGGGATCAGAGTTCCAGCATTGTCAGGTTCTGGTGAGAGCCCTCTTCCAGGTTGCAGATGGCTGCCATTCCACTGTGTCCTCACATGGTGGAAAGAAAGCTCACTCTCTCTCTGGCTTCGTCTTTTAAGGGCACTAATCCCATTCCTTATAAGGGCACTAATCCCATACTCTTCCCAAAGAGTAAAACACTCATTACCAAAAAACCTACTGTGACCTGCCCTATCTTGCTCTGATCCTCCAGAGCCACCATGCACTAAGGAAACTGGAAGTTACCCATGATCATAGGAAAGACAGATTCCTTCCATTAGGCTGACCCTGGGAGTGGGCCTGCAAGTTGTGACTTGAGGTGGGAGTGGGAAGCAAGAGGGGACCCAGAGGACAGGAATTGACCAGCTGGTGTTTGAATTTCTTCAAACAGGGGTCACTTCTTTTGGCTTATCCACAGGGTGTCTCTGGCCTGAACTCTGAGAATGCCAATAATTCAGAACACTAATGCTTCCCAGGTTAAAAAAAAAAAAAAAAGAGGAGCAAGGTGGGGACAGAGTTGAGTGTTGGCTTCGTCACAGGTGTGCAGGTGACAGGGCCAGGGAATAACCACAGAGCTCAGGAGAGTGATTTCACTAGGAGAGTGGGGAGCCCTAAGGCCAGTGTCCAAGGACCAAAGTGGGATGAAAAGACCGAGAGCTCATCTGGCATCAGAGAAAAGAGAAGGAGGTCCAAGGTGGGGCACTTTGGAGAGGCTAAGTCCACATGGATAAGTGGCCATTGGTTTGGCCATTCCTGTGGCATCTTAAACATTCAACACTTGAAGTCAAAAAGTTAATCCTATTATCTTTTTCTCTAAAAAAGAATTTGATTCTTTTATTGACAAAAGATTAAGTAGGAAATGGAAACAGGGATGATTTAAAATAAAAAAGTGGATGAAGGGAAAGGACATGAAAAAGGACATAGGTTGGGGAAATAGAAGGTCAAGGAGACACATTTCCTTCTCTACTTCTTTACAATCCTAACCCAAGAATCTATTCTCACATCAGGTTGGGCTGTGTCAATGACCACCAGGACAAATATACTTAGTCCCCACTAAAATAGCAATAACATCTTTAATTTGCTGTGTCTTGTTCTGGAAGAATTGTTAGTTAAAGAATGTTTTAAGAAAAGTGAAGAGGATAATTTGAACTAAAAATCAAAGAAGAAGAAGAAGGGTGGGGAGGGGAGGGATAGTTAGGGAGTTTAAGATTGACATGTACACACTGCTATATTTAAAATAGATAACCAACAGGGACCTACTGTACAGCGCAGGGAACTCTGCTCAATATTCTGTAATAACCTAAATGGGAAAAGAATTTGAAAAAGAATAGATACATGTATATGTATAACTGAATCACTTTGCTGCACACCTGAAACTAACACAACATTGTTAATCAACTATATTCCAATATAAAGTTTTAAAAAAATGAGTCCCTTTAAAAAAATAAAATAGATAACCAACAAGGACCTACTGTAAAAAAAATAAAAAGTAGCTAATCTCATGATAAGAAATGTAACAATAATCCAAATGGAATAGATTATGCTTTTGAAATATACATGTGACAGGGGTCTTTCCACTTAAAAAAAAATCAAAGAAGCAGCTCTTTGCTTGGACAGTTTGGTTGCCAGCCCTCATTGGGAAGTGTGAGTGGGGAGCTAATTTACTCAAATCACCCATTCAGAGTCTTCATCCCATATCTGTGCCTGAGTAGCCCCTGCAAGTTTGAGAAGAACTGGATGCCATGCGCAGTGACGTGCCCTGGGGACAGGGGGCTTGAAGGGACTTCGGATCAGTCCCAAAGGAGCCCTGGGTGTTTGGAACTCAGGACAGATGTTCAGGTGTGGAGACGGTTTAGGACAGCTTGATCTGTTGTCTCACGCAGCTTCCCAAAGTGTCAGCTCCCATGGGGAGGTGATTTATCTGTTGTGACAATCTGGCACCAGAGCTGTTTGCTGTTCCTGCTGAGCAAGGTCGACGAGGGTGCTCACTGGTACATTTGAGATGAGGAGAAGTTTTGTAGTCTGTGGCTAGGATTGAAATGGACTTTGCGTTGGAAGCGTTAGGAAAGATGCCTGGTATTTGCCATTGCTTTGACAGTGAATGGGAAAAATAATGACCGCATGGAGCTCAGACTGCCCATGACAGCTCTGGTCCGATTCATTTCTTTTTGGATCTTTTTCTTTGATTAGGAGGACGGTGTGGTTGCTGCTTCTGGAGTCACTGTTGGGATCTCAGGGCACCAGACAGCACGGTAGTCTGAGGGCCACCATCAAAGACACATTTACAACCAGCAGAGACTGAGAGTGATGTGTGAGTGGTGATTTAATAGTGAACCAACCAAGAGAGGTGGAGGAGCACACGTCTGATAGAACAAGCCCTTCATTATCTGACTGGTCTCCTCGGAAACTCATAAAAAAGAGAAATTAAAACACACTTTCCCACCAGGCTGGCTATCATCTAATAAAAAATATTGGCTAATGCTTTGTTTCGGTACCTGCCCCCCTACAAATGATGTGCAAACCATGAATAAAGTATTGATTTAACTGCAATGGATCCCGTCAGTTGTCTTGGGATTTGTACATGTTAGATAGAGTCTGACACATTCACAATAAGGAAAAATGCTTCCAAGGAGTGCAGGATTCTGCAGGAAGACCTGGACAGGAAACTGACAGCTGCTCCCTGGTGTGAAGGACTTAGAGAGGGCAGGCCAAGGTGTCCTTGTATAGGGGGCAGATACGTTCCCTAGTCCTGGTGGCTTTTCAGAGATTGATGCAGCAGTAGGGACATCAGCAATTGGTGTCCGGAGGGGGCAGTATCGCTCCCTTTCTGGTCGCCTCCTCTTGGCTCCTGCTGGTGCATTGCATTGACCTTGCACCCATCCATCTGCTATCAGGCAGACTCTGGACAAGTCCATGTAAGGTAAAGTGGCCAATGAAAGTGTGTTGAGCACAAGGTGACTAGCACAACTCATTAACTCTGTCATCAGTTACAGCTCGAGCTGGGGAGCCACGTGGTCAGGAACTTGGCTCACGTGACTCAGACCCTCCACAGGCACAGCGCTGGGAGACTCTGGCTCGGGTATCTGACCTCTTCGCTTCTCTGTTCTCCCATCTGTGAAGTGGGGAGAGCAATAATTTCCCTGAGTTGTTGAGAGGAGCGACGTGGGACATTGAACTGTAAAATACCAAGCATGTGGTTAGTTCACAATAAATGGGAGAGGCTGCTCTTGTGGTCTGCAGGCTAGAGAAGAGGGTGGTTTCATGCAATGGAGCCCAGGGCAGTGAAGGTGGCCATTCGTGGACAGTTTGTGAGCATTCAGGATGTGCCATGCACTGAGCTAAACTGTGGGAAGATGCCCAAGAAGAAGGTCCGAGTGCTGATGTGAGGGAGCTGCGTGTTACCAGACAGCAAGAGGTACACTGTGCAGATCATGATGCCTGGGATCCTGGGGCTGCCGTGACAAAGGACTACACACTGGGTGGCTGGAAACAAGGACATTTATTCTCACACAGTTCTGGGAGCCAGCAGTCCAAGATCAAGGTGTTGGCAGAGGGGTTCCTTGTGAGGGCCATGAGGGAGAATCAGCCCAGCTTCTGGTAAGGGCTCAGCATTCCCATTCCATGGCTTGTAGATGCATCGCTCCAATCTCTGCCTCTGTTGTCACATGGCCTTCCCCTCTCCGTGCCTTCCTTTTCTGTCTCGTATAAGGACACTTGTCACAGTGTTCACCCCAATCCAGGATGGTCTCATCCCAATAGCCTTACCTCAGCTACATCTGCAAAGACCCTTATTAGGGTAATGTTTGGAGGTTCCAGGTGGGCATATCTTCTGTGCGGGCACCATTCATCTCACTGCATGTGGGTGCAGTGGAAGCACCAAGGAGGTGCTGGTTTCTCAGAAAGTCAGCCTCTCAGCTGTGGAAGCCCATGGGGGGTTGACAGAGGTTGGAGAGGGGGTGAACAGTGTGTTGTGAGCAAGGCACACAGAGCAGGCAGAGGCCAGGAGGAGAGAAAGGGTGTGGAAGTGAAGCACTTCCCTTAAAACAACTTCTGTCTCCAACACATCACTGTGGGAAATCTTAGCACTGCCAGGAATCTTAGGAGATCTTATTTTCTACATCTTGGTATTAGATTTGGCTCACACTTTTCTGAATTTTGGGTATCAGCCTGGGATGGTGGCTTTTGGAGGCAGGGAAGCGAGTTTGCACCTGGGCCATTCCTGGGAGAAGTCCGTTGATCTTTCTGAACTGCAATGATATTCTCCTGCAAAAACAGGGATCCTTGTACAAACATTCCGTTTTGCTGGAGTATTACATGATATAATGAAGGAAATGTTGCTGCCTGCCACAATAGCTCATTTCAAGGCTATTTCCTTCCCTCCTCTTGCGTACTCTCATAGGTCAACTCTTAGGCAGCCCCTTATGTTAAATTGTACTTTAAATTAAAAAATTAAAATGTAGCTATTTCCAGGAGAATGTTTCCTTGTGGATACAACCTGCTCTGTGCAACCTAATTTTATGACTTTTAGCTTCATCCCATGAACTACTTTCTGAACCACTATTTAATAAGCAATAGACAAAAAGAGTCACATAGCTGGCTGAACACCCCACCTCTGTGGGAACAGGGGTGGGCTGTAGGGGGAAGGTATATTGCTGTGCTCACAGGAACTAACTCAGTGAGAGATCTGTGCTTCTGGGGTAAGAATATCCTCACTGTTCATCGTAAACACAGGCCTTCCTCTTTCCTTGTGTAGAATGGATGGTTCCGCCTCATACCCACTTTCAGGTCTCATTTTCTTACCTTATGATAATGTCAACCATGTCTCCTGTACTTGTTTTAGGGAAGAGTCCAGGAATGTTCCTTGTTGTCCACAAGGCATCTGATTTGTGCTGAAAATGGGAGAAGGTGACCCCAAATTTCCTGGGAGGATAGGACCCTTCTTTGTGGACAGTCCTTATTCAGGTTTGGCCTTAAATGACCCATGGTGCAGATTCTTCCTCACCTAGTCCTAGACTGTGGCCCTGCTGTGTTTGCTTTGCTCTCCCAGGAGCAGAGGGTCTGTCTGCGGTCACACAGCAGCGCACTGTGACACAGAACCTACCTGATAAGGGGTCTTGGAGACTCTGCTGCCCAGTTCATACCCACTGCCTGTTTATGTGGTCCAGATGGTACTTCCCCTGCTAAATGGTGAATATTAAACACTGGACAGAGTCTAAAATCTTTGAACTTCAAGATAAATGTTATCTTGGTTGGAGCTGCACTACAATGAAGTATTTTCTTCCAGAATTTCTCAGCTGGCCTTGGAAATGTTTAAAAGAACACTGAGAACAATGCTTTAAAATTGCCTATAATATGGCATCATCCTAATGCTCCTGATGATGACTCATGTCATCGGATTTTGTCCTGTTATGGGTTCTGTGTGTCATCTGATGTGACTTGTTCTAAGTTCCATTGACCCTTTAGAAAATTCTGAAGTTGCTTTGTATTTTTCAAGGTCTTTGAAAATTAATTTTTTGACTATCAGTAATCCTGTCATTTTCTGAATATAGAAACATTTTTGATATTACAGAAAACAAATTCTCTGACTCTGTGACAAATAAAAAAATTCAAAATCAATAAATAATACCCTGATAGAAGACCTATGCATTAGAAATAACTATTAAAAAATGTTTTATATATCTCATTGATCAGAAAAGGAAATGAAACAAGAAATTTGGAACCAAACTATAATGGAAATGTATATATTGCAACTTTTAAGGTACAGTTTAAGAAGTTCCTGCAGGGAACTTGATTGACTCAAATCTGTATATCTTAAAAAAAGAAAGATGGAAAATTAAAAAGCCAAGTATTGAACTTAAATTAGGAGAAAACAATTAGTGGAATAAATTGACGGAAAGAATAATAAAACAAAAGATAAGAAATTAATGAAATATACAATAAATAACATTACAGAAGGTCAACAACAACCATAAAAATCTGGTGCTTTACAAAGAACGTTTAAACATCAACTAATCTTGGGCAAAATCAATCAAGACAAAGACAGTTGTAAATTAATATTAAGAGTAAAATGAGGACATAATACAGACAGAGCAGAGTTTAAAAATTATAAGCCAATATCAACAGAAAATTTTATGGCATTGACCAAAAACCCCACAAAACCCCAAAACTAAAACCCCCAAATTGACACAAGAAGATATAAAAAACCTATATAGGCCCTGAATTAATTCTCAGGGCTACCCACAAAAATGTATCAGGGACAGTTGACTTTATTGGCAATTTTACAAAACCTTCATGAATTAGGTAACTCCTATCATGTACAAACTGTTCCGGAATACTAAAAGAGCAGGAAAATGTCTCAACAACTTTTATAAATCTACGATAGCCTTGTTTCTAAATGAAACACGGAGCGTATAGACAAAGAAAAGAGTCAACAAAGATCATAGATGTAAACATTTAAATAAGACATGAGAAAACAAAATTCAGTAATGAATAAATAAAAAATGATAAATAAAATAAATACATGTAAAAATTTTTGAATGCATGCATGCATGTGTATGCATAGACACACACACACACATATACACATACCCCTTTAAAGTGTATTATGTATGAAGTATGGTAAATATTAGAAAATTGTGGTTATGCTATTACAAATAAGTACATATTTTATTTTATTTATTTTTTTGATTTAATAAAGCTTTATTTTTCAAAATGTACAGTTGGTGGGACCTATTCATGCATCTTCACCAGAAGTTGGGGCATCTCCACCCTTGGTGTTTCTGGTGTAAATTATTTGAGCTCTGTGCTTTGAAGCCAGTTTAATAAGTCCTTTACTAAGGAGCTCCTGAAGGGCTGCCCTGGCCAGGGAACCACGAATCTTCAGCCTCTCAGAGACGACAGCTGGAGTTATAAGCTTACAGTTGGGAATTTCTTTACAGAGTTTGTCATATGTTGCTTTGTCAAACAAGACTAGGTTATTGAGCTTGTCCTGAACTTTGCCTTTGGACCACTTCTTCTTTTCGGCCTTGCCCCCAGATTTTTTCACTGGGTCTTTGTCTTTCTTGGCCGACTTTCCGGCGTCTTTCTTCTACCTGTCGTCCTTGGGTGGCATAGTGAAGCCGGGAGAGCAGCTGCTACCATTGCGCCTCACTAAGATGTCGGACAAAAAGGGTAAGTACATATTTTAAAACAATCTAAATTTCTACCAATTAGGGATTTGCTAAAGATATTGAGATACATCCTTGTGATGGAATTTTTATGGAGCAGGTAAGATGAATACATTATATCCACAAATATCAATGTGGATTTATCTAAAAAAAAATAGGATGAAAAAGCATTGTTTTTGGAAAACAGTATGAAGTTTCCTCAAAAAATTAAAAATAGAACCAAGATATGATCCAGCAATTCCATTTCTGGAAATTTATTCTATTTATTCGAAGGAAACAAAATCACTAACTCAAAAAGATTATCTACACTCCCATATTCACTGCAGCGTTATTTACAATAGCCAAGATATAGAACAACCTAAATGTCCATCAATGGATGAATGGATAAAGAAGGTGTGTGATGTATACACACACACACACACACACAATTGAGTATTATTCAGCCATAAAAAAAGAGAAACTCATGCCATTTGTGACAACATGGATGGAGCTTAAGGGTATTATGCGAAGTGAAATAAGTCAGACAGAGAAAGACAAACACTGTATAATCTCACTTATATATGGAATCTGAAACAAAAAACAAAAGGAGACCCTCCCAAAACAAACTCATAGATCCGGAGAACAGATTGATGGTTGCCAGAAGTGGGAGGTAGAGAGTGGGACAAATTTTTAAGAAAAAGGAAAAAAACTGTTTTTCTGTTCTATTGGAATGGAGAAACACATTGCAGAAGAACACATTTAGAATAATTTGCTATTCATGTAAATTTAATAACACACAAGGCCACTCTATCATCTATGCACATGAAAATATAAAATAAAAAATTTAAATATCATGAATGATAAATATAATTTTCAGAATAGTAGTGACTTTTACAATTGGGATCAAAAAGCAGTTATAAAACCTGGTATTAAATATATTGATTTTTTAAAAAAATCTTAAATAATTATGGTAACTAGTCAATATTTCTTGACAGAATAATGTTAAATTGGTGTTTGCTATCTTTTTTTCTACTTTTTGTATATTTAAAATGTTCTAATATTTTTAAAAGACAGAGAAATACTAGAAGCACCCATATATTTGGGTTGACTTTCTTTTTCCTTTTGTAATAGAACAGTCATTAGGCTGCTCGCGAATCCTTGGTCATATTGGCAGTTGTCCTTGGGATCTAAAAATGACTGAAAGTAGCTCAGTGGTGATTTCCACCAGGTACATCACTGCCACATGGTCTCCTCCTTCCCAGCCTTGGGTAGAGGAAAGGCACTGTAGCCTTCATGGGGTGACTGATTTTATGACACTGCCAGCCCTTGGATGGAGAAATGAATCTATTTTGGATGTAGAGTGTTTGTGTGATGAACTCCTAGCCTTGTCCCCTACCTTTGAATGCTGACCTCAGGACAAGTCTAGACTAATGTCAGAGGTTTTAGGTCTGTGTCCCTACCCTGCTGCACAATCCTTACTCCATCTCCTGGTACTGAGGTATTGTCCCTGAAACCAGAACCCTTGTGCACTGTTGGTGGGAAGGTAAATAGGTGCAGCCACTGTGGAAAACAGTACAGAGGTTCCTCAGAAAATTAAAAATAGAAATACCATATGATCCAGCAATTCTACTTCTGGGTATTTTTCCAAAAGAATTGAAATCAGGATCTCAAAGAGATATTAGCACTCCCACGGTCATTACAGCATTATTCACAGAAGCTGAGATGTGAAAACAACTGCAATGTTTATCCACAGATAAATGGGTAAAGAAAATGTGGTCTATACATACAATGGAATACTAATTCCAGCCTTAAACAGGAAGGAAATGCTTCAACATGAGAAAACATGGATGAATCTTGAGGACATTATGCTAAATGAAATTAACCAGTTACAGAAAGATGAATACTGTATGATTCCACTTAAATGAGGCATCTAAAATAGTCAAATTTATAGAATCAAAGAGTAGAATGGTGGTTGCCAAGGGCTGGGGGAGGGGGGAATGGGGAATTACTAACCAAGGGGCGTAAAGTTTCAGTTAAGCAGGATCAGTGAGCTCTAGAGACCCATGTACAACACTGTACATATAGTCAACAATACAGTATTTCACACTTTTAACATTTAAGAGGGTGGATCTCTTAGCAAGTGTTCTTACCACAGTATAGTAAAATTTTTAAAAAGGCACTTGGGGGGCTTCTCTGGTGGCACAGTGGTTGAGAATCTGCCTGTCAATGCAGGGGACACGGGTTCGAGCCCTGGTCTGGGAAGATCCCACATGCCGCCGAGCAACTAGACCCGTGAGCCACAACTACTGAGCCTGCGCGTCTGGAGCCTGTGCTCTGCAACAAGAGAGGCCGCGACAGTGAGAGGCCCGCGCACCGCGATGAAGAGTGGCTCCCGCTCGCCGCAACTAGAGAAAGCCCTCGCACAGAAACGAAGACCCAACACAGCCAAAAATAAATAAATAAATAAATAAATAAATAAATAAATTAATTAATTAATTAAAAAAAAAAAGGGCACTTGAAGGACATGTGAAGGAGTTGGTGTGGGGCTTGGAGATTTCAGGCTGCAGAGTCTTTTCTAATAGCCTTTCTCTTAAATCAAGTCTCTCTGTTGTCATTTTTTCTATTTCACTCATAATGACCTAGGGACCCCAACACAACCCTCTGGTCTTTGATTTGGGTAATTTGAAAACAGATATACACATATGCAAATACATCCGTGTCCTGGCTGTCTGGGAGAATTTCTGCAAAGATTTCTGTGGTTCTAAACCATGAACAAAATTACATAGCTGACAAGTTGTTACCATTATGGTTGACAAGAGAGAAAATATTTTTTAAAATATAATTAAAAATGTTTCTTTTGGGGTTTTGATGACAAGTTTCTGTAGACCATGAGGAAAATAATCTTGTCAGTTGGAAATAAGGGTCACTTACTTTTTGGAGAAGATGGACTGAAGTAGATCCGACACCTCAAATAGGATAGAATTTTAGCAAGTGACACAGGAAAGAATTAAAACAATCCATTTGGACTCTTGGGTAATTAGAAAGCCATTTATTGATGACTCAGTGCTATGTGTAGGCAGGTATTGATATTTTTATGAAGTAATTATGTCATGATGGTGACTTTAATTTTGCTACCTCAGTTGTTCAGAACATCGTTCTGTATTTTTCTCCTGTGAGTCTTAGACTACTGAGTATTAGACTCAGTAAAACTTTGAGATAAGTTGTAAAAACCAACTGCAAAATCAAAAGTAGTGTTTTTCCTCTTATGGGAGTGATGATTACTAAACATGGACTAGCTTCACACCCAATGGCTTAGGTTGGGTTCCTTAAAAGCAGAGTTCAAAACAGGGATTTGAGTGCTCATGATTTATTGAGGGAGTGGTGTGCAGGAACATCTGGAAGGAAGGAAGTTAAGCAAGATAAGAACGAGAGAGAGCCCACCAAGCCTGTGGTCCCAGGCAAAGTCTAGCTTTGGTCTGACCTTGGGGTGAGGGGTGCATTCTGGAGCGTAAATCAGCTGCTGACTTGTACCCCCTTGAGCCAACGGTGTCAGATCCTGTTCCCTCATATCAATCATGTATTAGTTAAGGGCTGCACCCAGGAGGGGCTTGTGTAGCTTCCCAGATGGAGCAGCTCCAGTCAGCAGAGGATAGGTCCTCAGTGCAGGGGGTAGCTGTGAACTGTCGGTGGACACATACAGCAGCTGGGGGAAGGGAGCCCAGCCTGGTAGGGGGTCTGGTGGGACACCATATTGCCTATGACAGTCTACCCTATGCACTACTCAAATCCACTGCCTCCATTAGCTTCTATCTGCCTACGATTCTGTGGTCACAAGTCTCCAGGAAACATACCAGAGTCAGGTTGCTGGAGAAATTGCACCCACGACGGACACTGATGGCCGCAGCTGAAAACGCTGAATGAATGATCCTCAGGGGGGAAATCTATAAAAGAGTAAGGGATTCAGAACAGGGAAGGAGAAACTGAGCAGGGTGTGGTTTCAGGGAAAGATCCAGGTTGCAGGGTGGGGCATTGGAACCTAAATAACATCATCAAGTTGCCACCCCTTTGAGGCAGGGGAATGTCTTGTGCCCTGTATCAGTAAGCCATTGACTGTGGACCATGGGACTGGGGGACATCTCACCAGCAGCAAAACTCACAGCAGCTGGTAGGTTGGTACCAGACTGATGAGGGGGACCTGGGTGAGGCGCCATAGTGCCTACTAAATCCGCGTTGTGTGCATTCACATTCTAATTACACTACTACTGATTGTGTGAATTGGGCAAATTAGTTAATCTCTGTGCCAATTCTATAAAATGTCACACAATAAGCTCTCAGTGATGTTAGGTTTTATTGTTGTTACTTGTTTTTATTGGCATTGTTGCTATTCATTGTTCATTTAATGGAGTTTTCCAAAATGCTGAGTATGAACCAATATTTTGATTCATGGGAAATTAAGAAAAATTAAAAATTTGAGATTAAGAAATGGATGAATTTTCACTATGTACTGCTGAATACTTAAAGGCACAATTAGTACAAGGTCAGTTTTAAAATATTCATTTGTTTAAAATATTCATTGAGTATTACTCAATACTCATGCTGAGTAAAATAATTAATAGCCTCTTGAATGGAATTTCTCATTCTATACACATAGGAGATAAACATGAGATATATCAACAAATCTGGTTTATAGGTGAGGAGAGTTTGGTCCCATGCCCAGATCCATTCCTGACTCACTGTAAGAAAGACCTTGGGAAGATGACAGTCACCTTCGTCCCCCTGAGGCTGTCATATTAAATGGGGACAGGGAGAAAGCTGACATCTTCGAGTGTTAGCTAAACCTGGGGCTGATTGGTTGTAAGAAACAGAAACCCATTTAAACTAGCTCAAGAAAAGGGAGATTATTTTAATTGTATTGAGTTCAGCAAATCCTATAATTTGCCATCAGGGATGTTTGTTATGATTCTTTGCAAATAAAATTCAAATTCTAAGACTCTCAGTCTCTGTGTCTCTTAGATCAAGTCCTCAAGAGACAATATGATTGGCAGCTGATCTGGTCAAATCTGCTGCAGCAGGAAGAGGGTCCATGTGGTGGAACCCCGCTGTCCTGCTCAGGGCTGTGAATGGGATGTGAGCTGGTGTATGACATTAAGCACAGCAAATAAAGCTGATTACCAGCTCTGCTTCGAGAACATTCTATGTGCTAGTCACATTCTATGTGCTGTCTGCTTTCTTCTTGGTAATCTTGCTGGGCATAGGTAGATGAGCTCATTTTATAATTCTGCAGACTTAGGGAGATTAGGTTAACTTCCCAGATCTGCAGTTGGAAAGGCAGAGCTGGGAGAGCTCATTCCTTCAGGTTCTGTGGATGACAGCCCATGTCCAACACACCTCTTCTAGGATTTACCAATGCTGGTGTCTCTGTGAAGTGGGTGAAAATGACTGATCCCCGTGCTGTGATAGGAGACTGTCATTACACCAGCCTGTAGGAGTAGGTTTTTCTTCTGGGTGCCTGGGAAGCTTGCCTTCTGGCTATCAGGAGCCCTTGTTCACTGCTGGAATACACTGAGACAATGTCCCACGTCTCATCTTTGCCTGTTTCATTCTTGGGTCTCCCAAGGCAGATCTTCCCTACATACAGGAAATAGTTCTTCTAGTGTTAACTTGGGGCAAACTAGGGCCCAGTAGTTCAAAAGCTAGAAGTGACACAGCTATTCTACAAGTCTTGTATTAATTACTCCATGGGTGGCCCCAAGGTCCCACATTTTCCTTACTCTTGATGCCTCAGATCATGTGGTTATTCTGGAATACTTCTTGGAAAACTCTAATTTTTTTAATCATCCTGCTTTATGCTTACATTGCGTAGGGGGTCTTTAGCTCTGTTGGTTTTCCTTGTCAATCTCATCACAGTTGATCACAACTTCCAGAAATTCCTCAGTGTTCTGATCTTCCCATGAAATCATTTCATTTTCCATGACCAATATGCATTTGTTCTTATTTTGGAATTCCTTCTTTAATTCGATAGGGTTTTGGTAGAGGCAGAGGTAGATTTGTGTGCTTAGCCGTCTCGAAGTGGAGGCCCTGGACGTCAGTCTACATTATTGATAAATGCCAGAAATAAAGCTTAGCTCTTCAACACATTCTGAGTCTTCTGCTTATGTGTAGCATAATAATTTTAATCAAGTTTTTTCGTCTGTTAGTTTTGGTCTTAGGTGTTGGTGGTTTCCATCCCTTTCATGATATTTTTTTTTTCCATCAGTGCAACATCATAAACACAGCCTCTGAAAAAAATGAGACATGAATTTTTGATAGCTGTTCTTTTCTTTTCATCTTTTTTTAATTGCTCCATTTCTGATTAATAATGGTTTCAAGAAGAAAGGTAGATTCTGTTTCTTCTGCAGAAAAAACAACAAAAAAACACTCTCTTTTCTTTGCAAGACATCTGTACATATCAAGTACCATGTTCCCTCAGGTAATGTTCTCAGAGTGAGGAAAGCAGTGGCTCTTTTGCACATGAGAATGTAGAGTTATCTCCATAGACGGAAGGAGGTAAGTATTGAGACAAAGCCTCTGGCTTTTGGTCAACAGCAAATTTTATGAGTCTCCAGTGTGATAAGGCTGATGAAAAATAAAATGTGATCTTAAACGGCAATAAAAAAAGTACAATATACTTGGAACATTTCTCTGTTTGTCTTTTTAAAAATCATCATAACAAATTATTATAAAGCAAACAGCCAGCAGGCACCACCCAATCAATAGAGCTTGACATGCTCACCTGGAGCTCCCCAGTCCCAATCACCAGCTCTCCATCCTTTCAGAGGTAATTATTTCCTTGACTTTTATGGTAACCAGGTCCTTGCATTTCTTGATAGTTTATCACCCATGTGCATATCTAGACACTGAGGATTTTTATACGTATTTTATATTTATTTTAGTCTCAGTTTTCCCCACCATCCCGTTCATTTTCTTGCCGGTTGTCTCTTTGAAAACAGAAATTCGCAGTCTGGAATTTGAGAATTGCATTCTTGTCTTGCAGGTTAACATTATCTTCTGTCCTTCGTGTTCCCTGCAAATAGGCAACTGAATTTGGAGACCTGCTGAGACTCAGATTCTATCCTGGCAGCAGGAGGAATAATGACCCCTCCCCGAAGATGTCCATGTCAAACTCCTTGGAAGCTGTGAATATGTTACCTTACATGACAGAAGGGACTTCGCAAATTTGCTTCAACTGAGGATTTTGAGATTGAGAGAGTACGCTGAATTATTCAGGCGAACCCAACGTAATCACAAGAGTGCTTATAAGAGGGAAGCAGGAGAGCCAGTCAGAGAAAGAGCTGTGATGACGAAAGCAGATGTCAGAGTAATGGGGCCACAAGATAAGGGACGTGGAAGCCTCTAGAAGCTGGAAAAGAGAAATAAACAGATTTTCTTCTAGAGGCTCCAGAAAGAAACAGAGATCTGCTGCCACTTTGGTTTTAGCCCCATAAGACTTCTGACCTCAAGAACTGTAAGGAAATAAACTGTGTTGGTTAAGTCACTAAGTTTGTGGCACTTTGTTACACAACCATAGGAGACTAATGGGATCCATCTGGCAAGAGCACAGGACGTGGGTGACATGGTCTGTCAACAGCAGACACGTTAGGTCTGGGTTCTCTCTTTTTGTCCTGTCAGCTGAGGCAATGCTCAACGCTTCAGTCTATAATCCATTGGGGTTGCAATATGGTGTTATTCTATTTCCATCATTTTTTTTGTTTATGTATTAGCTGGAATACTTCTATAAATAGATGTTTCTACATGGTATTGTTCACATAGGAAAGGAAAGATATATGCTCACATTTCCCCTTTTACTTACCAGGTTATTAGATAATGAATCATTTCCTTCCAGGCTCTGAAAGTGATCAAGTCAGGTTTTTAATATAAAGGATTTATAAAGAGTTCAGTCCCTTACAAACCTGACCCTCAATGGAGATCAAGTTGTTCTGATTTTGGCCAATGGAAGACTCTCAATGTGGCTTCTGAGCCTTTTGATGTGACCCTGTCAGTCTTTGATTCTAGAAGGTTTTTGCTTTCTAAAATAACAAGGTATTCCAGAATCATCTTGTGCATTTTCTGTCCCATATCTGGAATCTGGAATCTCAGGAAATCTTGGTTTCTTTTACTGGAAAATGAAATTTCAAAACCACAGTCGAGGGTCTAAGTGGTAATAAAGCTATATTACCTAGGACTCTGGTGTATCATCACAGATGATGATTTGATTGACTATATTTGTAAAATGACTTTTCTAATTTTCTTGTAAAAATAATTTTTAGCAATTCCTTTAATAGAAATAAAATTAACTTTTCATTTACCTAAAGAATAATATTGGGCTTCCCTGGTGGTGCAGTGGTTGAGAATCTGCCTGCTAATGCAGGGGACACAGGTTCGAGCCCTGGTCTGGGAAGATCCCACATGCCGCGGAGCAACTAGGCCCGTGAGCCACAACTACTGAGCCTGCGCGTCTGGAGCCTGTGCTCCGCAACAAGAGAGGCCGCGATAGAGAGAGGCCCATGCACCGCGATGAAGAGTGGACCCCGCTTGCCGCAACTAGAGAAAGCCCTAGCACAGAAACGAAGACCCAACATAGCAATCAATCAATCAATCTTAAAAAAAAAAAAAAAGAATAATATGGGATTAATTGATACATCTGACCTAATAAAATTTAGTCAAAATTTTAATAGTACGATTTTGTTATTTAATATACACCACTGGGTGTTCTAAAGTTAGGAAAACACATCTTTTTGAACCTGGATTTACAAGTCTTGTAACTAACATTTCTATACTATTAATATACCCTGCCTACTGATGAATATTTATTTCTCCAAAACAAGTTGACTATCTAAATCCTGCTCATCACTCCCAGCCCCCTGTTCTCCACACCAGTTAAAGTCTAAATCCCTTGGTCTGGCATTCAAATACCCCAGGGCCCCTTTGATTTTATTTTAAACCAGCTTATTTCCCACCATTATTTCTAAGACACCTTCAGAATGTCTCAGAATCCTCCACCAGGACATTGGTTTCGGTGCCTGACAAACAGGGGTTTAAAACCACATCTGGGTAAAATGGGATGGTTTATAGTCCATGTGAGACTCATTTTCCATCTGAGGACAGCATCCCTCCTGCAGAAGGAAGCACCGGCTGAGGATTGGATGGAGAAACGTGCGTCGGGCACAGCGCTCCGCGCAGACGGAGCCCCAGGTCATGCTAGTTTCACCCTCCTGGCTATTCTCACCCATTTAGTAGCTCCCCCACATTCCCTGCATTAATCCAAGTCTTACCCACTTTTCAAGTCCAGCCAGACTCCACTGCTTCCTCAAAGGTGTTGTTCACTTCAGTCCATAAAGGTCTATCCCGTTTCTGAGCAGGCATGGAATGTTCTAGTCCCCGTCCCCCAGGATGTAGCTGCCTTAGGATTAACATTTAAAATTAATTACCTTACATGCATTTAAAATTACACTCTTCTCCAGAGTCACCTTTCCCTGCTTGTGTCCTGATTTTCTATGAAGAAAAGGAAAGATTTACATTTGTCAAGTAAGTGCTCGCTGTGAGGCTGGCAGTGTGCCCAGGGCTCTGCACACCTGTGAGTGTGGTCAGGTGAGGTGAGCCATGATTAGCATGGACACACACACACACACCCCTTCACTCCCAGCGCTCCGGACTGTGTGGAGAGGCTATCGTGAAGTGGTAGACAGTGACTTGGGGATGCTGATTTAGCTGGTCGGGGAGGCCCTTCAGAGGAGACCCTGGTGCTGAGGGTGATGCAGCCCCAGGCAGCCCCAGGAGAGCGAGCCTGCCACGCAGAAGGAACAGAGAGTGCAAGGACCCTGCGAAAGGCTCTGCCAAAGTGACACGCCTGCTGCTTCCAGACTTGAGAAGCAAACTCAAGAGTGATCTGCAGGAAAACGAAAGCACAAATAAAAATCTAGTCTGCTGCAGTCCTACAGAGCAGGTCTTACTGGGAGAGCGGCAGTCTCACTACTACACTATGTGGTTGCTCTGTGCTTCAGCCCTAAGGGCGTGGCTTCCCACCACCATTCTGTCCACAGAGGGCATTTCTCACTGCTATCTGGTAGGACAGCTGGAAAGATATTATTTTACCAAAATAAACTTTTTTCATTAAAAGTTATGACTGCACCTGCAATACAGCCCAGCATGTGGCATGTCAGCTTTGTTGTACATTATCTTCCTATTACTGTTCCAGGAAAGATCTCTATCAGTGACTGCCTGCAGAGTAGGGAAAAAATCCAAAATGGAGCTTTGCAACTTATAGCCTAGAGGATACAAAAAGAAAAGAAAAAACAGCAACAACAACCTGGGGTTCCATATCCTCCTTTCCCTCAGGAAAGGGAAAGATTTACCTGATTTTGAGTAGCTTAGTTCACATATGTAAGGTTATTTTTATGTCTATGAGAAAAGGAAGTGTTGCATCCAAGCAAATTTTAAATGCAGTTAAAATGTGGACGGATATTGCCAAATTACACGCCAAAAAAAGGCCTTACGTACATGACCTCTCAAGTCTTACCCAAACTGCATGCAATTCATCCCCCATGCCGGCTCGTGTGCAGGCTTGGGAGTCTGTGTTTTCCCTTATACTTTCTCCCTGTCCAACCTTTTGTCCTTCTAAAGATTTAGCTTACCTGGTCCCTACTCAGAGACACCTTTCCTCTGTGGTAGGAAGGATCTCGCAGCTCCGGGGAAGGGGAGGGATCAGTGAGGCTGGGATGTGGGGATGAGTGGGACAGACAGGCACTTCCTGAGGGACATGGAGACCGAGGGAAGGCCTGTGCATTTGAATTTGGTTCTGAGCCGGCTGGGAAGTCAGTGGAGGGTGGGACACACAGCCTGATGCTTGCTCTGGACGATCCCTCGGCTGCTATGTGGCGATGGGCTGAAGGAGCCAGGGTGAAGCCAAAAGGCCAGTTAGGGAGCTGGTGGTAACTCGGGCGGTGGCTACAGAGTCTGGGACAGAGGGCGGCTCTGGCAGAGATGCTAAGTGAGAGGATTCGGGTTATACAGAACGTAGGTGGGTGTGAGAGAATGGCGACCACCAATGATGCGCCATGGAGTTTTGGCTGTAGCAGGTGATAGAATGATGCTGTCTACCAGTGGAAACCACTTTCTCGCGGGTTTGTCGGTTACATTTTACAGGAGCCATCCCAAAACAGGATGAGGCAGGTGGGAGATGTGGCATGTTTCATCTGGGAGCAGTGCTGCCGTGGGGAGGGGAAGAGGTTGAGGGCATTCTGTTCCCACAGCTCAGGTTCCAGGGCCGTACAGGACTGGGGCTGTCTCCCAGGTGCGTTAGCTCCACCCTGGAGAAGGCACAAGGACGTGACTTGCAGTGCTAACCCTGTCCCATCGGGCCCTTTGCCTGCTGGTTGGATGGGAGTGTGCCGTCATCTGTGTATAGTCATGTGATTAGCATGTCCTTTGGCGCATTAGCTCCCCTGGGACACTTGTCTAGTTCACATCTTCTTGTCTGGATGTTCCCTCTTCCCTTCTGTGGACCCTACACACCACTGCCCTGTATAACCCAGACTAGTTCAACATAAGACCTCATTTCCCCTGCTTCTCCTTGTCCTAGAATGGAGTCCACCACTCACCTGGGGACAGGTTAGGTGGGAGGTGGGTGGGAAGGAGGAATGACAGGTGAGAAAACACAGAGGTTTGAGAGGCCATTTCCTCTCCAAGGCCCTTCCTCGGGAGGAGCTGGGGTGCTGGGTGGGACTCAGGCAGGACGGAGAGTCTGCAGAGCTGAGGTGAGGGCCCACGGAGGGTAACCATGGCACTGTCTCTGAGCTGTG